>NW_022881603.1:47573370-48319406 GCF_003369915.1 Drosophila miranda
CATACGATCGCTAATAATTCCTTTTCGATGGCTGAATAGTTTATTTCATGTTTATTTAGGGTTCTGCTAGCGTAGCAGATCGGTTTGTGTTCTTGTGACAAAACGCTCCCAATGCTATGTTACTAGCGTCGGTTGTTACCGTGAACATTTTGTCAAAGTCTGGGAACGCAAGGATAGGGTCTGAGGTGATGAGTACTTTTAGTCTCTCAATGCCTCGACGTACTTTTATTCCTTGGGGTCTATGACAGCTCCTTTCTTTAGTTTGAGTGTCATGGGTTTTGCTATGTTTGCAAAATTAGGAATGAATTTCCTGTAGAACCCGCACAGACTAAGAATGACTTTATTTGTTTAGTCGTTTCTGGTATTGGAAATTTGACAATGGCAGAGATTTTGCCTGGATTTGGTACTATTTCTTCAGTAGTGACTACATGACCTAGGAATTCAGTTTCCTTTTCATGAATTCACATTTATCCATTTGTAGCTTCAAGTTGGCGTCTCTCAACTTTCCAAATACTCTCCTTAGTGACAACAAGTGTTCTTCCAATGAAGTGGAAAATATAATGATGTCATCTAAGTATACAAAGCAATCTTTGAAGATTAACTCTTCTAGCAGATTGTTCATACATCTTTGGAAGGTAGCTGGGGCAGTGGTTAGCCCAAAGGGCATACGAGTGAACTCGTAATGTCCATGCTTAGTGGAGAACGCAGTTTTGGGGATTGAGCTAGGTTCCATGGGTATTTGATGGAAACCTTTTGCTAAATCGATTGTCGTAAAATACTGACATTTACCTAGTTTGTCTAGGATTTCATCCATTCGTGGAGTTAGGAATTTGTCCTTAACTGTTATTTCATTTATACTTCTATAGTCTACTACATTCGATATTTTTGCTTTCCTGAAGCATCTATCTTCTTCGGAATCATAGATATGGGCGAGCAGTAAGGAGAATTCGACTTTCGAATTATTCCCTGCCTGATCATATCTTTGATTTGCTGGCTTACCTCCTGATCATGTATCTGGGCATATTTGTATGGTCGTCTGTAGACCGGGTCTTTATGTTGAGTTTTGATCTCGTGCTTGATTGTACTTGTGAAAGTCAAATTGTCACCTTCTCGGTACTGCACATCCTTAAACTCATATAAGACCTTCTTTAACTCTTCCCTCTCTTCGTCGTTTAAGTGTTGCAATCTTAATTGATTACATTCCCTTAATTCACTGTCTAGAGCGGAAGCGAAGTATTGATCTCCCTCTGGAGATGGGTCAAGTCACTTAGGTGCGATCTTCTCTTCTTTTGTAGAGGGATCAGTGCACTTCTGTGCGGTCTTGCCGGCTTCAATAGCTTCTCCACTCTGAATGATTGGGTACGACCTAGCTCCTAGTGTTACAGTGTCATTTCTGTAATCGATGACGGCTTTACTTGCCATCAAGTATTCTCTTCCTAATAAAATATAATTTTCGGAAAAGTATGTAGAACTTTTGTTCGGTTTTGAGATATTTGCTGATTGAATGGATTCTGAGCACTACCTTGATTCAAGGAATTTTTGAACTCATTGTATAATCCAGGATTTTGGTAATTTTGATTTTGATTTGTTCGATTAGTCTGACCTGTTCCAGATGAACTCTGAGTTTGATTGTGATAGTTAGTAGTATTATAATTTGGATAATAGTTTCCAACATTCTTTCGATTTGATTGAGACGATTTCCACTGATCTTTATTTGTACCTGAATCTGTTGTACTAGCTTCGTACAATCCTTCTTTTGCTGCCTTCTTAAGATTAGACAATGTGGTAATATCTTTTCTTGCTAAGGTCATGAACATTCTGTCAGGAAGTTTTCGAGTAACGACATCTTTAATTGTGTTGTTCAAAGCGTTTTTATAAATGACATTATTTTCTGGTATGTTTTCTAAGTTTAGCTTATTGTTTATTAATAATGCTTTTATCTCTAATTCTTCTATAAACTTACGAAGACTGCCGTTGAATCTGGTGGTGTATAGTTGTCGTAAGAGTTCTTCATATGGTGTGTGATTTTTGAACTCGTTGGGTTGTATCATTTGCGATATGCGATGTGCCTCTCCTGACAGTTGGATCTCGGTCGCTCCAAATAGGATCCTTTGTTGGCGAAGATCTTCAGTTGGATATAATCATACATATTCGATTCGTTTGATAAATGAGCTTAGCTGTCCAGATGAACCGTCATAGGCAGGTATTTGTCTGATCGACAGCAGTGCCTGGTTCAAGTGGATTTCGCTCAATGATAGTGGTGGTAACGCCATGTTGTTGGTGTTGATTGGGTTTTGTTTTGTTTTCAGTAGTTTAGAGTATGGGAAGAAACAGTTATTGATTCTTGAGTGGGGTCCTGTTACTTGTGTGGATGGGGTGGATGAATTGTACATAAACATAATGTGTTTGGGATGTGGGGAATTATGGATATGTCACTATATAGTTAAATATCCGCAACTCGAAATTTAGTTTTTAAAAAAGATTTTATTTTTAGTACTTAATTTCTTTATGTCACAAGATTGGTTGAATTCCCCGACCTAACTTTACGTCTGCTTGTCTCAAACGGAACTGATCTCTCTGCTGCTGTCTAGTTTCCATGAGCCCTTCTCTTGGAACTCCCGACTCTGGCTTCGGGCGTTGCTTTCCTCGGCTGCATCTTCGTGTCAGTGGCGTACGTGCCTGGATCGATATTTGCGGATGCGTCGGCTTTGATGAAAGGTGGCGATCGGTGTTGCATTACATGACGGAGCTAGGAATGTGATACTCCTTGGTTTTATGTCTAGCTTTGATTGGTCCTCATGAGTGGCGTGATTCTAAAGAATCGATTTCACGAGAGTGGCGTGATTCTAATGTTGATGAGACAATGTGGTCCATTGTTTATATTATGGGGGGCCCTAGCTTGGAGTATGGGAAGAAACAGTTATTGATTCTTGAGTGGGGTCCTGTTACTTGTGTGGATGGGGTGGATGAATTGTACATAAACATAATGTGTATGGGATGTGTGGAATTATGGATTCCCCCAACGTTTGTTATTAGCCTGTCCCTAGGCGATTACCCTCGGGTATAGTGACGGGGTGTCAAGTGCGGTGGCTGAGGTTGGTTCCTCTTCTGCTTCTATTATAGGGTTAATACATTTAACCGTGACTCTCTTAGAAGTTTTCTTAAATTTAACAGCTACATAACTTAGTAGTACTAATATAATTATGACAAATGAAATTAGTAGACTTATTTGTAATAGGTTACTATATTTGGTGTATTGCATAATTATTTCATTAGTTTGGACATACGACAGTGGTTTTATTTTAGTTATGCTGTTGTTGACATAAACATTCTGGGCAAAATCTAACATTGTGTTTGATATTGTAAATTCATTTAATTGGATTGAACAGTTGTAGATTTTTATAATGGTTTTTCCTTCCGCTATGATTTCTTGGTTTACACAATTCTGGTTTAGCGTTGTTTTTGGAAGATTCCATGTGATTAGTATATTGGGTTCAATAAAGTTTATTTGAAAGTTTTGAAAAGTTTTGGAATATGGACATTTAGTGGGAATTTGCATTAAAATTCCTTTTATACAATTGTCATTGGTTTTCAATCTAGTTTCTTTAACAAATACTTCTTAATTTTTTATGTAGTACTTGTCGTATGTCATATCTGTTAACATGTTATTTAATTCGTCTGGATACGGAACGATTTTATAGATTGGTACTTTTGTAATGTCTTTGGGAATGTTGGAAATTATTAGAATTTCGTTGGTATCGGATTTTAGCCATGTGGAGGTTTTTATATTTAGTATTTTCTCAGAATTTATTTGTTCCAGGTGGTCTTGTTTTAATAATTTTGGATTAAATATACCGAGCCTAGTTAATTGCATACCTAGTTCTATATCTTCGATATATTCTGTGAAATGTTGTAGATTGAATATCAAAATTTCTATTTGTTGATTCCTGTCTTTTTCTTCATTTAGTTTGTTTATAACGTTTGTTCCGCTATTAACTGCATCTATTACCAAATTTAGTTCATTCATTTGAATGCTATGGCTGGCTAAATTTTCTATTTTTTGTTCCAAATCGACTTTATCTTCCTGATCTAGTGTTCCAAAGAGATATTTGTAGGCTGTTCCTACTATATTGATTAGGCCTCTTTTATTTCTTTTGGTTATTTTTAGCCCGTTCATTTCTCTTTGCAATTTGTCTACTAGATATTTTATTTGGATTATGTCCTGGAATTTAGTGGCTTGCATTAATAAATTTTGGTATAGTTCTTCGGTTTTAGTTACATTAACAGTTAGATAATGGTATTCGTAATTGATAGGTATGTTAATCGATCCAGTTTTGAATATCATATATCCGTTTTGGGATTTTATAGGATTTATTTCTATGTTTTGGCCCTGTGCCATTACGATGGTAATTATGAGGAAGATGAGGATTTTAATTGTGTTGAAGTTCGCCGATTCCATTGACTTCCTCGGTTTATCTGGAATTATTATATTTGCTTCTATTAGCTTTCTTCTTTTTCTTGAATTTTGAGTTATAATGAGTTATTTTCCTACCCCTATTCTTTTCTTCATAATGTTTTTCGTCTACCTGTCTAATTTCGCCCGTCCTTTTGAAAGGATTTGTTACCTTAGACTTAACTAGAGGTGATAGTTTATAGAGGGTATCTACTTCATACTCTATGCGGTTTTTATTTAATTGAGTGATTTTATTCACTTTATTTAGTTGGGTGTCATAATCAGGTGAGCCTGCATAAATGAATATATCAGCTGGTGTCCTATTTGTGGTATTATGTTTGGTTTTATGATTATAAGTATAAAGAATTAATTCAAACTTCGTGAATCTATCTTCTGGGTTATCCTCGCTAGATATTATTATTAATTTTTCATTTACTGTTTTATGAAATCTTTCTACGTCAGATATTCCATTTTTGCTGGAAGTGATCTCTATTTTGACGTTTTCCGCATTCAGCCATGCTTGCAATGCTGTGCACATAAAAGCTGAATCTTTATCGGCTTTGATTTCAATTGGTTTGCCCATCTCGTTAAAAACTTTTATGATGGCTCTTTTTGCTTCTAACTAGTCACGACTTTTTACTTCTACAAGAGTGTCAAACTTCGAGTATACGTCAATACATGATAGGAACTGTTGGTTACCAACCATATAGAAATCTATGACGAATTTCTCTCTGATGTTCAGTATTTCCGGTGTAGTTTCGAATGCCAACTTCGTATTTCTATGCTCTGTTTTGGCAATATTACAAGTAGGAAATTCGTTTATGATGTTTTGGATTAGTTTTTGATAATCCGGGTAATAGTATTTTCCCCTAAACCAATTGACGGTTTTCTCTATCCCTGGATGGAGTAAGCCTTCATGATTCTTTAATATGGTTTCTTTAAATTCAGCGTAATTCTGAATATCTAGGAGTTTCATGCTTGATTTAATAGCTTTGGTTATATTGTTAGAATTAATGATTTCTAAATAGGCTTTTTGGAATGGAGGAAAATCTATTTCGTTATGGAAATATAATGCGCTCTTTTTGGTGCATAGATACTCCTTTATTATATCCTTCGCTAAGGTGTTAGTCATTTCCTTATACGTGATCTTGATGATTAGCTTGTGAAAATAACGAATTGTTTCTACCTTATCTTCATTGCCTTTTATTAGCTCAATTTGCCGATTGTAATAGTTAATTGGTCTTTCTGTGATAGCAATGTGATTTAGATTGTCTTCCTGTGCGCTATGTACAGTTGCACCAACGCTATTTGAAGCTTCTCCAAGGAGATTTTCATTAATCTTTACCCTTGATAAGGCATCAGCTACATGATTTTCTTTGCCTGGTAGATATTTAATTTTAAAATCAAACTCATTCAGTTTTATTTTCCACCTTTGTAATTTCATATTTGGCTCCTTGAGGTTGTTCAACCAAATCAAGGGTTTATGATCGCTTTGTATCTCGAATGTTCTACCGAACAGGTATGAACTTAACTTTACGTCTGCTTGTCTCAAACGGAACTGATCTCTCTGCTGCTGTCTAGTTTCCATGAGCCCTTCTCTTGGAACTCCCGACTCTGGCTTCGGGCGTTGCTTTCCTCGGCTGCATCTTCGTGTCGGTGGCGTACGTGCCTGGATCGATATTTGCGGATGCGTCGGCTTTGATGAAAGGCATCCACTGCTGGCGATCGGTGTTGCATTACATGACGGAGCTAGGAATGTGATACTCCTTGGTTTTATGTCTAGCTGTGATTGGTCCTCATGAGTGGCGTGATTCTAAAGAATCGATTTCACGAGAGTGGCGTGATGAGACAATGTGGTCCATTGTTTATATTATGGGGGGCCCTAGCTTGGAGTATGGGAAGAAACAGTTATTGATTCTTGAGTGGGGTCCTGTTACTTGTGTGGATGGGGTGGATGAATTGTACATAAACATAATGTGTATGGGATGTGTGGAATTATGGATATGTCACTCCCCCAACGTTTGTTATAAGCCTGTCCCTAGGCGATTACCCTCGGGTATAGTGACGGGGTGACAAGTGCGGTGGCTGAGGTTGGTTCCTCTTCTGCTTCTATTATAGGGTTAATACATTTAACCGTGACTCTTTTAGAAGTTTTCTTAAATTTAACAGCTACATAACTTAGTAGTACTAATATAATTATGACAAATGAAATTAGTAGACTTATTTGTAATAGGTTACTATATTTGGTGTATTGCATAATTATTTCATTAGTTTGGACATACGACAGTGGTTTTATTTTAGTTATGTTGTTGTTGACATAAACATTCTGGGCAAAATCTAACATTGTGTTTGATATTGTAAATTCATTTAATTGGATTGAACAGTTGTAGATTTTTATAATGGTATTTCCTTCCGCTATGATTTCTTGGTTTACACAATTCTGGTTTAGCGTTGTTTTTGGAAGATTCCATGTGATTAGTATATTGGGTTCAATAAAGTTTATTTGAAAGTTTTGAAAAGTTTTGGAATATGGACATTTAGTGGGAATTTGCATTAAAATTCCTTTTATACAATTGTCATTGGTTTTCAATCTAGTTTCTTTAACAAATACTTCTTAATTTTTTATGTCGTACTTGTCGTATGTCATATCTGTTAACATGTTATTTAATTCGTCTGGATACGGAACGATTTTATAGATTGGTACTTTTGTAATGTCTTTGGGAATGTTGGAAATTATTAGAATTTCGTTGGTATCGGATTTTAGCCATGTGGAGGTTTTTATATTTAGTATTTTCTCAGAATTTATTTGTTCCAGGTGGTCTTGTTTTAATAATTTTGGATTAAATATACCGAGCCTAGTTAATTGCATACCTAGTTCTATATCTTCGATATATTCTGTGAAATGTTGTAGATTGAATATCAAAATTTCTATTTGTTGATTCCTGTCTTTTTCTTCATTTAGTTTGTTTATAACGTTTGTTCCGCTATTAACTGCATCTATTACCAAATTTAGTTCATTCATTTGAATGCTATGGCTGGCTAAATTTTCTATTTTTTGTTCCAAATCGACTTTATCTTCCTGATCTAGTGTTCCAAAGAGATATTTGTAGGCTGTTCCTACTATATTGATTAGGCCTCTTTTATTTCTTTTGGTTATTTTTAGCCCGTTCATTTCTCTTTGCAATTTGTCTACTAGATATTTTATTTGGATTATGTCCTGGAATTTAGTGGCTTGCATTAATAAATTTTGGTATAGTTCTTCGGTTTTAGTTACATTAACAGTTAGATAATGGTATTCGTAATTGATAGGTATGTTAATCGATCCAGTTTTGAATATCATATATCCGTTTTGGGATTTTATAGGATTTATTTCTATGTTTTGGCCCTGTGCCATTACGATGGTAATTATGAGGAAGATGAGGATTTTAATTGTGTTGAAGTTCGCCGATTCCATTGACTTCCTCGGTTTATCTGGAATTATTATATTTGCTTCTATTAGCTTTCTTCTTTTTCTTGAATTTTGAGTTATAATGAGTTATTTTCCTACCCCTATTTTTTTTTTCTTCATAATGTTTTTCGTCTACCTGTCTAATTTCGCCCGTCCTTTTGAAAGGATTTGTTACCTTAGACTTAACTAGAGGTGATAGTTTATAGCGGGTATCTACTTCATACTCTATGCGGTTTTTATTTAATTGAGTGATTTTATTCACTTTATTTAGTTGGGTGTCATAATCAGGTGAGCCTGCATAAATGAATATATCAGCTGGTGTCCTATTTGTGGTATTATGTTTGGTTTTATGATTATAAGTATAAAGAATTAATTCAAACTTCGTGAATCTATCTTCTGGGTTATCCTCGCTAGATATTATTATTAATTTTTCATTTACTGTTTTATGAAATCTTTCTACGTCAGATATTCCATTTTTGCTGGAAGTGATCTCTATTTTGACGTTTTCCGCATTCAGCCATGCTTGCAATGCTGTGCACATAAAAGCTGAATCTTTATCGGCTTTGATTTCAATTGGTTTGCCCATCTCGTTAAAAACTTTCATGATGGCTCTTTTTGCTTCTAACTAGTCACGACTTTTTACTTCTACAAGAGTGTCAAACTTCGAGTATACGTCAATACATGATAGGAACTGTTGGTTACCAACCATATAGAAATCTATGACGAATTTCTCTCTGATGTTCAGTATTTCCGGTGTAGTTTCGAATGCCAACTTCGTATTTCTATGCTCTGTTTTGGCAATATTACAAGTAGGAAATTCGTTTATGATGTTTTGGATTAGTTTTTGATAATCCGGGTAATAGTATTTTCCCTAAACCAATTGACGGTTTTCTCTATCCCTGGATGGAGTAAGCCTTCATGATTCTTTAATATGGTTTCTTTAAATTCAGCGTAATTCTGAATATCTAGGAGTTTCATGCTTGATTTAATAGCTTTGGTTATATTGTTAGAATTAATGATTTCTAAATAGGCTTTTTGGAATGGAGGAAAAACTATTTCGTTATGGAAATATAATGCGCTCTTTTTGGTGCATAGATACTACTTTATTATATCCTTCGCTAAGGTGTTAGTCATTTCCTTATACGTGATCTTGATGATTAGCTTGTGAAAATAACGAATTGTTTCTACCTTATCTTCATTGCCTTTTATTAGCTCAATTTGCCGATTGTAATAGTTAATTGGTCTTTCTGTGATAGCAATGTGATTTAGATTGTCTTCCTGTGCGCTATGTACAGTTGCACCAACGCTATTTGAAGCTTCTCCAAGGAGATTTTCATTAATCTTTACCCTTGATAAGGCATCAGCTACATGATTTTCTTTGCCTGGTAGATATTTAATTTTAAAATCAAACTCATTCAGTTTTATTTTCCACCTTTGTAATTTCATATTTGGCTCCTTGAGGTTGTTCAACCAAATCAAGGGTTTATGATCGCTTTGTATCTCGAATGTTCTACCGAACAGGTATGAACTTAACTTTACGTCTGCTTGTCTCAAACGGAACTGATCTCTCTGCTGCTGTCTAGTTTCCATGAGCCCTTCTCTTGGAACTCCCGACTCTGGCTTCTTCGTGTCGGTGGCGTACGTGCCTGGATCGATATTTGCGGATGCGTCGGCTTTGATGAAAGGCATCCACTGCTGGCGATCGGTGTTGCATTACATGACGGAGCTAGGAATGTGATACTCCTTGGTTTTATGGCTAGCTTTGATTTGTCCTCATGAGTGGCGTGATTCTAAAGAATCGATTTCACGAGAGTGGCGTGATGAGACAATGTGGTCCATTGTTTATATTATGGGGGCCCTAGCTTGGAGTATGGGAAGAAACAGTTATTGATTCTTGAGTGGGGTCCTGTTACTTGTGTGGATGAGGTGGATGAATTGTACATAAACATAATGTGTATGGGATGTGTGGAATTATGGATATGTCACTCCCCCAACGTTTGTTATTAGCCTGTCCCTAGGCGATTACCCTCGGGTATAGTGACGGGGTGTCAAGTGCGGTGGCTGAGGTTGGTTCCTCTTCTGCTTCTATTATAGGGTTAATACATTTAACCGTGACTCTTTTAGAAGTTTTCTTAAATTTAACAGCTACATAACTTAGTAGTACTAATATAATTATGACAAATGAAATTAGTAGACTTATTTGTAATAGGTTACTATATTTGGTGTATTGCATAATTATATCATTAGTTTGGACATACGACAGTGGTTTTATTTTAGTTATGTTGTTGTTGACATAAACATTCTGGGCAAAATCTAACATTGTGTTTGATATTGTAAATTCATTTAATTGGATTGAACAGTTGTAGATTTTTATAATGGTATTTCCTTCCGCTATGATTTCTTGGTTTACACAATTCTGGTTTAGCGTTGTTTTTGGAAGATTCCATGTGATTAGTATATTGGGTTCAATAAAGTTTATTTGAAAGTTTTGAAAAGTTTTGGAATATGGACATTTAGTGGGAATTTGCATTAAAATTCCTTTTATACAATTGTCATTGGTTTTCAATCTAGTTTCTTTAACAAATACTTCTTAATTTTTTATGTAGTACTTGTCGTATGTCATATCTGTTAACATGTTATTTAATTCGTCTGGATACGGAACGATTTTATAGATTGGTACTTTTGTAATGTCTTTGGGAATGTTGGAAATTATTAGAATTTCGTTGGTATCGGATTTTAGCCATGTGGAGGTTTTTATATTTAGTATTTTCTCAGAATTTATTTGTTCCAGGTAGTCTTGTTTTAATAATTTTGGATGAAATATACCGAGCCTAGTTAATTGCATACCTAGTTCTATATCTTCGATATATTCTGTGAAATGTTGTAGATTGAATATCAAAATTTCTTTTTGGTGATTCCTGTCTTTTTCTTCATTTAGTTTGTTTATAACGTTTATTCCGCTATTAACTGCATCTATTACCAAATTTAGTTCATTCATTTGAATGCTATGGCTGGCTAAATTTTCTATTTTTTGTTCCAAATCCACTTTATCTTCCTGATCTAGTGTTCCAAAGAGATATTTGTAGGCTGTTCCTACTATATTGATAAGGCCTCTTTTATTTCTTTTGGTTATTTTTAGCCCGTTTATTTCTCTTTGCAATTTGTCTACTAGATATTTTATTTCGATTATGTCCTGGAATTTAGTGGCTTGCATTAATAAATTTTGGTATAGTTCTTCGGTTTTAGTTACATTAACAGTTAGATAATGGTATTCGTAATTGATAGGTATGTTAATCGATCCAGTTTTGAATATCATATATCCGTTTTGGGATTTTATAGGATTTATTTCTATGTTTTGGCCCTGTGCCATTACGATGGTAATTATGAGGAAGATGAGGATTTTAATTGTGTTGAAGTTCGCCGATTCCATTGACTTCCTCGGTTTATCTGGAATTATTATATTTGCTTCTATTAGCTTTCTTCTTTTTCTTGAATTTTGAGTTATAATGAGTTATTTTCCTACCCCTATTCTTTTCTTCATAATGTTTTTCGTCTACCTGTCTAATTTCGCCCGTCCTTTTGAAAGGATTTGTTACCTTAGACTTAACTAGAGGTGATAGTTTATAGCGGGTATCTACTTCATACTCTATGCGGTTTTTATTTAATTGAGTGATTTTATTCACTTTATTTAGTTGGGTGTCATAATCAGGTGAGCCTGCATAAATGAATATATCAGCTGGTGTCCTATTTGTGGTATTATGTTTGGTTTTATGATTATAAGTATAAAGAATTAATTCAATCTATCTTCTGGGTTATCCTCGCTAGATATTATTATTAATTTTTCATTTACTGTTTTATGAAATCTTTCTACGTCAGATATTCCATTTTTGCTGGAAGTGATCTCTATTTTGACGTTTTCCGCATTCAGCCATGCTTGCAATGCTGTGCACATAAAAGCTGAATCTTTATCGACTTCCAATTGCATTGGTTTGCCCATCTCGTTAAAAACTTTCATGATGGCTCTTTTTGCTTCTAACTAGTCACGACTTTTTACTTCTACAAGAGTGGCAAACTTCGAGTATACGTCAATACATGATAGGAACTGTTGGTTACCAACCATATAGAAATCTATGACGAATTTCTCTCTGATGTTCAGTATTTCCGGTGTAGTTTCGAATGCCAACTTCGTATTTCTATGCTCTGTTTTGGCAATATTACAAGTAGGAAATTCGTTTATGATGTTTTGGATTAGTTTTTGATAATCCGGGTAATAGTATTTTCCCCTAAACCAATTGACGGTTTTCTCTATCCCTGGATGGAGTAAGCCTTCATGATTCTTTAATATGGTTTCTTTAAATTCAGCGTAATTCTGAATATCTAGGAGTTTCATGCTTGATTTAATAGCTTTGGTTATATTGTTAGAATTAATGATTTCTAAATAGGCTTTTTGGAATGGAGGAAAATCTATTTCGTTATGGAAATATAATGCGCTCTTTTTGGTGCATAGATACTCCTTTATTATATCCTTCGCTAAGGTGTTAGTCATTTCCTTATACGTGATCTTGATGATTAGCTTGTGAAAATAACGAATTATTTCTACCTTATCTTCATTGCCTTTTATTAGCTCAATTTGCCGACTGTAATAGTTAATTGGTCTTTCCGTGATAGCAATGTGATTTAGATTGTCTTCCTGTGCGCTATGTACAGTTGCACCAACGCTATTTGAAGCTTCTCCAAGGAGATTTTCATTAATCTTTACCCTTGATAAGGCATCAGCTACATGATTTTCTTTGCCTGGTAGATATTTAATTTTAAAATCAAACTCATTCAGTTTTATTTTCCACCTTTGTAATTTCATATTTGACTCCTTGAGGTTGTTCAACCAAATCAAGGGTTTATGATCGCTTTGTATCTCGAATGTTCTACCGAACAGGTATGAACGGAAATACTTAGTTGCCCATACGATCGCTAATAATTCCTTTTCGATGGCTGAATAGTTTATTTCATGTTCATTTAGGGTTCTGCTAGCGTAGCAGATCGGTTTGTGTTCTTGTGACAAAACCGCTCCCAATGCTATGTTACTAGCGTCGGTTGTTACCGTGAACATTTTGTCAAAGTCTGGGAACGCAAGGATAGGGTCAGAGGTGATGAGTACTTTTAGTCTCTCAAATGCCTCGACGTACTTTTCTTCCTTGGGGTCTATGACAGCTCCTTTCTTTAGTTTGAGTGTCATGGGTTTTGCTATGTTTGCAAAATTAGGAATGAATTTCCTGTAGAACCCGCACAGACTTAAGAATGACTTTATTTGTTTAGTCGTTTCTGGTATTGGAAATTTGACAATGGCAGAGATTTTGCCTGGATTTGGTACTATTCCTTCAGTAGTGACTACATGACCTAGGAATTCAGTTTCCTTTTTCATGAATTCACATTTATCCATTTGTAGCTTCAAGTTGGCGTCTCTCAACTTTCCAAATACTCTCCTTAGTGACAACAAGTGTTCTTCCAATGAAGTGGAAAATATAATGATGTCATCTAAGTATACAAAGCAATCTTTGAAGATTAACTCTTCTAGCAGATTGTTCATACATCTTTGGAAGGTAGCTGGGGCAGTGGTTAGCCCAAAGGGCATACGAGTGAACTCGTAATGTCCATGCTTAGTGGAGAACGCAGTTTTGGGGATTGAGCTAGGTTCCATGGGTATTTGATGGAAACCTTTTGCTAAATCGATTGTCGTAAAATACTGACATTTACCTAGTTTGTCTAGGATTTCATCCATTCGTGGAGTTGGGAAGTTGTCCTTAACTGTTATTTCATTTAGACTTCTATAGTCTACTACCATTCGATATTTTTGCTTTCCTGAAGCATCTATCTTCTTCGGAATCATAGATATGGGCGAGCAGTAAGGAGAATTCGACTTTCGAATTATTCCCTGCCTGATCATATCTTTGATTTGCTGGCTTACCTCCTGATCATGTATCTGGGCATATTTGTATGGTCGTCTGTAGACCTGGTCTTCATGTTGAGTTTTGATCTCGTGCTTGATTGTACTTTTGAAAGTCAAATTGTCACCTTCTCTGTACTGCACATCCTTAAACTCATATAAGACCTTCTTTAACTCTTCCCTCTCTTTGTCGTTTAAGTGTTGCAATCTTAATTGATTACATTCCCTTAATTCACTGTCTAGAGCGGAAGCGAAGTATTGATCTCCCTCTGGAGATGGGTCAAGTCACTTAGGTGCGATCTTCTCTTCTTTTGTAGAGGGATCAGTGCACTTCTGTGCGGTCTTGCCGGCTTCAATAGCTTCTCCACTCTGAATGATTGGGTTCGACCTAGCTCCTAGTGTTACAGTGTCATTTCTGTAATCGATGACGGCTTTACTTGCCATCAAGTATTCTCTTCCTAATAAAATATAATTTTCGGAAAAGTATGTAGAACTTTTGTTCGGTTTTGAGATATTTGCTGATTGAATGGATTCTGAGCCCTACCTTGATTCAAGGAATTTTTGAACTCATTGTATAATCCAGGATTTTGGTAATTTTGATTTTGATTTGTTCGATTAGTCTGACCTGTTCCAGATGAGCTCTGAGTTTGATTGTGATAGTTAGTAGTATTATAATTTGGATAATAGTTTCCAACATTCTTTCGATTTGATTGAGACGATTTCGATTGATCTTTATTTGTCCCTGAATCTGTTGTACTAGCTTCGTACAATCCTTCTTCTTGTGCTGCTGCCTTCTTAAGATTAGACAATGTGGTAATATCTTTTCTTGCTAAGGTCATGAACATTCTGTCAGGAAGTTTTCGAGTAATGACATCTTTAATTGTGTTGTTCAAAGCGTTTTTATAAATGACATTATTTTCTGGTATGTTTTCTAAGTTTAGCTTATTGTTTATTAATAATGCTTTTATCTCTAATTCTTCTATAAACTTACGAAGACTGCCGTTGAATCTGGTGGTGTATAGTTGTCGTAAGAGTTCTTCATATGGTGTGTGATTTTTGAACTCGTTGATCAGCGCCGTCTTCAGTTCGAGCCACGTGTTGGGTTGTATCATTTGCGATATGCGTTGTGCCTCTCCTGACAGTTGGATCTCGGTCGCTCCAAATAGGATCCTTTGTTGGCGAAGATCTTCAGTTGGATATAATCCGCATACATATTCGATTCGTTTGATAAATGAGCTTAGCTGTCCAGATGAACCGTCATAGGCAGGTATTTGTCTGATCGACAGCAGTGCCTGGTTCAAGTGGATTTCGCTCAATGATAGTGGTGTTAACGCCATGTTGTTGGTGTTGATTGGGTTTTGTTTTGTTTTCAGTAGTTTTTAACTTTATTTTGGTTCACTTGTAAGTTTTTTGATTTTGTATTTAGTGTTTCACTGTTCTTGGTGGATCACTATCTCCGCTTACTTCAGTTCACTTAATTTTAGTTTTGCAAATCGTATGTGCTCGTAACACATAGGTTCTTTGACGGATTTGACAATTTTATTAACGATTCCGCGATTACGTGATCACAGTAATTAGAAATTACACAAGCTGACCATTACCGAAATATAGGAGTTAATTTTAAACGAAATTCTACCGAATGCGCCAGATAAATATCCGCAACTCGAAATTTAGTTTTTAAAAAAGATTTTATTTTTAGTACTTAATTTCTTTATGTCACAAGATTGGTTGAATTCCCCGACTTAACTTTACGTCTGCTTGTCTCAAACGGAACTGATCTCTCTGCTGCTGGCTAGTTTCCATGAGCCCTTCTCTTGGAACTCCCGACTCTGTCTTCGGGCGTTGCTTTCCTCGGCTGCATCTTCGTGTCGGTGGGGTACGTGCCTGGATCGATATTTGGGGATGCGTCGGCTTTGATGAAAGGCATCCACTGCTGGCGATCGGTGTTGCATTACATGACGGAGCTAGGAATGTGATACTCCTTGGTTTTATGTCTAGCTTTGATTGGGCCTCATGAGTGGCGTGATTCTAAAGAATCGATTTCTCGAGAGTGGCGTGATTCTAATGTTGATGAAACAATGTGGTCCATTGTTTATATTATGGGGGGGGGCCCTAGCTTGGAGTATGGGAAGAAACAGTTATTGATTCTTGAGTGGGGTCCTGTTACTTGTGTGGATGGGGTGGATGAATTGTACATAAACATAATGTGTATGGGATGTGGGGAATTATGGATATGTAACTATATATAAGTGATAGACTCCTAAGTTTTTCTTATCTTCGCTAGCTAATTGGTAATACATTGTCCCCACTCTGCGAATAACCTTGGCTGATATAAACACAGGCGCCAGCTTAGCGCTGAACTTTTTTAAAGCGTTGCTCTGACAAAAATTCCGGGCATACACGACGTCTCCAACTTTAAGTTGACGGACCCGGCTACGTAAGTTGTATGTCCTCGCATTCTGCTCGTGTGATTCAGCTACCTTTTGCTGAGCGGCTTGTCGACACACTTGTACTACATCTGGATATTCGACTCTGGTGTCATCCGATAGGAGATTTAGTCGTCTGAGTAGTTTATAATCCTTTCCGTTAAGAATCATATTCTGCCCAAATGCAAGAAAATACAGCGAATACCCTGTGCTTCTATGGATATTGGCTCGTAACGCCTCACTAATTTCAGGTAACTTGTTGTCCCAATTAGTATGATCTTTGCCGACGTACGCTCTTATAGCCGCTAACACGGATCGGTTTAACCGTTCACTGGCATTGGCTTGCGGTGAGTATATTGCAGTGCAACGGTGAGTTACCCCGAATCTGGTAAGAAATGACTTGAAATTCCCAGAGACAAACTGCGAACCATTATCGGTGAGTATAGTCTCAGGGACCCCGAAAGTACTAAATAACATATTTTCTAGGAAGTCACACACCTTACTTGAGGTAAACTTCTTGAGCGGACATAAGAAATGAAATTTGGTGTTGTGATCTACGATTATTAAGATACCAATATTCCCTTGCTTGGAACGCGGATACGGGCCCAACAAATCCAGATAAAGCTTTTGAAAAGGTCTTTCTGAATTCATTGGCTTACCCATTGGTGGTCTTAAGACGACATTAGCACTTTTGGTCTGGCCACAAACGTCGCATTGTGATACATAGGCTCGTATTTGTGTAACCATTTTTGGCTAAAACAAGTACCTTTTCACTTTTTCAACGGTTTTCCCAATACCACTGTGGGAAGCGTCTGGGGGGTCATGAGCCCTGGAAATTATATCGCTGGTAAGACCTGATGGAATCCAAAGCTTCCAAGTTTGTTTATCTGCTATCGCGTCCCCTGAGAATGGTTCGGTTCTTTTATACACCAAATTATCGTCAACCTTCAAATCGGGTAACTTAAGTTAATTAAGCCTTATGTGTTCTATTAGATCCATGTATTCTTTCGATTTAAACTTTGTAGAAGTAAGGTCAACTATGGGTCCGTTGCCGTTCAACTCTCGTACCTCGGGCTCATCTTGGCGTGACAACGCGTCGGTTACTACGTTTTCGGACCCTTTACGATGTGATATTTGAAAATTAAATCCCTGTAATTTTATAGCCCAGCGGGCCAAGCGACCTGACAAATCTTTTTGCCTCATAAGCCATTGTAGGGACGCATGATCCGTTATAACTTGGAAATCCTGTCCTTCTACGTAAGCTCTAAACTTCTTTATTCCTTTAATCACTGCCAAGCACTCGAGTTCGGTGACTGAATAGTTTCGTTGCGCCTTGGAAAGTTTCTCGGACATAAAAGCTATAGGTAACTCTATCCCTTCCTCTTTTAATTGAGATAGTACGCAGCCCAAACCAAAAGTGCTTGCGTCACATATTAACAAAAAGGGTTTCTTAAAATCGGGGGTGGCTAGGATTGGAGCAGATGTTAAGCAGGATTTGAGTTTATTGAAAGCTTCTTCGGCTGATGCGTTCCACTTAAGTGGTTGATGCTTTTTTAGTAGTTCCGTTAAGGGGTAGCTGACGGTGGCATAGTTATCGACAAAAGCGTCTGTACCATCCAGAAAGTCCTAGAAGTCTCCTTATCTGTTTCACGGTTTTTGGGATCGGGAACTCCATTATGGATTTTATTTTCCCCGGATCTGTCTTTAACTGACCATAACCTATTATGAACCCCAGATATTTAATCTCCCGTATACAAAAGTTTGACTTGGCTATATTAATCGTGAGATTTGCCTTACGCAAATGCATCGCTACCTCTTGTAACAGCACCAAGTGTGAATCGAAGACATCTGAGAGCACCAGTAAATCGTCCAAATAGACAAAAACCCGATTCCTGAGGTGTGCAGGTATCACCTGATCCATAAGTCGGCACAACGTCTGAGCGGCATTAGTTAGGCCAAACGGCATTACCTTATACTGGTAAAGCGGCCTATTGGGAATGGTAAAAGCTGTATAGTGCCGAGATTTTTCTTCCAAAGGAATCTGCCAGTATGCGTGTTTCATGTGAAGTCCCGTTATGTATTTGGCTGGTGGTAATCTACTAAGAATGCCATCAATGTGTGGTAAAGGGTAGGCATCTTTGCGAGTGTTCTTATTAATTTCTCGGGAATCTAAACATAATCGGTTTTTCGTACCTTTCTTAACTAAAACGCAATTGCTACTCCAGGAACTATTCGATTTTCTCCACCTCGTCAAACATTAACTTTTCCTTCGCGTGTGAAATCGGCCAATGGCGTTGTTTAACTGGTCTATCTGGGACCATTTCGATCGTGTGTTGGATAGCTTTCGTACGTCCTAATCCTTCCCTTTCAAACGAAGGAAACGAATGAATCACGGATTCTAGTCTAACCTTTTAGTCTTAGCTTAGATCATGTACTGGCGGTGATTCCGAAGCCTTGGTTTCATTTCCTACGTCTAATTCTTGTACCACAGATCTATCCGTTAAAAGCCTTGCTACCAGACCGAATTCTGCCCAGAAATCAATTCCTAAATACACATTTTGTTTCAAGGCTGGTCTAGTATGATCGCGAAAAGTTATGGGAACTGTAATTTTCGCTACGACTTTACAAGATTCATTATTGGCCGTTCGAATATTTCCGGAGCATTTCTTTGCCTTGGCGTGTTGCGCGAACGACTTAGCGGCTTCACTTCCAAGACAGCTTATCGTCGCCCCCGAATCTAGCAAGGCCATGAAGTTTTGTTCTTCTATGCTTAGTTCTATATATAATCTGTTATCGGAGCTCAAAAGGACCGACGAGACAAGTCTCTTTCGCACCTTCTTTACCTTGGTCCAGAATTGCCTTAATCGTATGGTCGAACGTTTTGGTGGATACTCTAATCCTAGCTTATCTGATTGGGAACTTTCACCATCTATATCTATCCCCTCCGTCTGGGTTTGTGCCTCTACCAGTGACCTATTAAATCGAATTTTTGGACAATCCGGGTTGGAGGTGTTTTCTTGGAAAGTTTGCTCTTTCATTCTGTCATCATTGTCGGAAGCGCCAGAATGGTGTTGGTTTGCGCATCCCACTTTCGGTTTTCCGATGGGTTACATTTTTCGCACTTTGGCTTAAAAGTATTTTTCGCCCCGCAGCCATAACAGAAGACTCGGCGTTCTGCTACGCAATCTTCAAACCGATGGCCTGTTTTGTCGCAATTGCAGCAAACAAACCGCTTGCGGCGTAGTTCGGAGATACTCTCTTCTTCGAGTTCTTCTTCCTCACTCTGAATTTCTGATACGTGGGGTCTAGTTACCCGGTTTCTCTGTAGAAAGTTGCCAGCATCTTTACAGAAGTTTTCATGCTTTTTAACTTCCTCCCTCATCTCACTCCTATTCTGTATTTCTAAATGCAACAGCTCATATCGCAGAGCACTTTTCCATTCCGCTTAAGAATATCGATCAGCTTGAGTTCGCTTATCTCATGTGAAAGTCGTGCCACTAACTTTTCAATGGCTGACTGAAAATCTTCGAAGGATTCGTTGTCCTTCTGTTGACGTTTCCGTATCATTTCCCAAAGGTCAAAACCATCTTTCTGATCGTCGAATCTTTGTCTAAACGCTGTACAGAGCGACGGCCAGGAGTATTGGTGGTTTCTTCGATGAAAATCCCAGAACCAATCGCTGGCCTTGCCTGTGAAAAGCAGATGCAGATTGCCGCAAGGTAACTCGTCATTCCCCAGAGTCTGTCCCGTAAGGGCACGAACGCGATATAGAAATTCTTCTACGTGCATTGCGTCTCGAGAACCATCAAATTTAAGACGCCAGCTTAGTAGGATATTTGCCGCCTTTGCCGGTGCTACATTTCCGGCTGTTTGACCACTCCTTGGAGTTCTTCCTTGGGAATCGCCTCTAACCATGTAACTATCATTGTCTACCTCTCGTCTAACATTACTGTGTGACTCTGAGGGACCTCCGTTACCCATAGTAGCGGCTGTGGCTAAATTCATATTGGAAAACTGGGCCTGTATAGTTTGTTCGATGGAAGCTTTTATGAACGAACTAAGGTTTTCCATCATAGATTTCTCCTGGTTTTGCATGACCGAATGGATGTAATTCGTAAGGTTTTCAGGTTGAGCGTTACTAGGTGACCTATTTCCGTTGCTACTAACCGACTGTCGACTCTCGGATAAATATTTATCTAAGCTAGCTTGATACCTTGTTTGCATTCCTCTTTTAGGGGTTGCTCCTCGGCCTCGCCCTCTGCTGTTTGTTCTCCCTTATTTATGTAATAAGGTTGGATCTAGTTGTACCGTCCCATTGGCTTCGTTTCCCTGAACATTAGGTGGTATGGAGCCTGAACTTAGGTGTAATTCTGCTGCTAGAGTATTATTTTCGTAACGAGCCTACCAGGTTCGCATTCCGCCTTGCACACTGCACAAGACTTTTCGGTTTTCAAATGTTCGCATACGCACGTATTATGAAATCGGTGGTGACAAGGCGTGGTAGCTATCAACTGGTCTTGCCGCAAATTTCCCTGGCAAATAATGCAAAACGAGTCTTGGTTGATCAATGCCGAATCTAAATTTTCATTACTACGGTGGGCCGCCATGATTTGTATGAATTTCTTAACAATAATAAATAAAAAAAAATAATAATAATGAAAATAAAATTATGAAACTAATATGCAAATATGAGTTTATGAATATGAAATTTGTCTTATTTCCGTCGGTAAATAATTAATATGTTCGCCCTCTCCAGGCATGATCTAGGTGGTCTACTACTAACTGTACGTTTCCATTTGAATAGTTGAGTAATTAAGTTGGGTATGTTGGCCAGTTCTATTACCAGTTTCGAAGGTATAAGTCCGGATAATGGACAGTCTCTACTTATCATAAATAGACGATCGTGATTCCTAAAATCTGTGACTTTTTCCTAACACAAACTAGATAATTTAATGAATATAACTTTGAGTCGGGGTATCCGTCTTTTGAATAACTCCCGCAGTTCCCTAAGTCAACATCTATAGTTATCTCGTTGGTGGAGTCCTATATCGTGATATAAGCATATAGTAACTACCTATATAAGCTAGTCCATCCGGCGTAAGAGACAACAGATTATACATAGGTCGACTTTTCCAACCAAGAAAAATAGTCGTAGATTCCGTAGGCAACAGCTGTCGTACTCCCACCCGGAGAGATCTATCAGTATGGCATTACCAGAGAATTATTGTTTTGGATGGAATATAGAGCTATGGTGGAGCCTAGCCCCAGAATGACATGCCTCTGGTACTAAAGTTAAGTACAAACTTTACGAGAGATCATGTCCCTTCGGGCCCCACGTTGGACGCCAATTATGTAGCGTGCAGGTGTGGGATAGCTGTCGTTTACCCATACTAGTATGAAGAGATTTCGTGTGACCCTCTAGCTATGCTCTGACTAAGCTCGCCGGATTGTCGGGGTTCGTTCTACTCTCTCCTATCACATACTGACACACACTCGCATAATGTTTTAGGTGCACATTTAAAAATTAAAAAAAAAGAAGATCCAAACATAAAACTAACAACAGAATCCAGGTTTAACCGGAGCAAGGAATTGGCTATGGGACTAACAAGTTGGTTGTGGAAAGTGTGGATATACTTATCAATTACTCTACTCAAATGATGAGAAACTCCGGTGTTAGTGAGAATCTCTATCTTCTCTACCCTCCCAACCTATGCTATACAGGTAACCTGACCGTATAGACCCTTGAATAACGTTAAACAGTTATCATCCCACCACCTTGATCATGCCTTTCTGAGGACGGACTCCTGAATTTAGAACATATTATGGTTGTACTTCAAAATCAATATCATTATATATATATTTCAATAAATCCCTAATCATATAATTAAATTCTTGGAGGGGGTTTTCTTAACTTATAATTAAATTCATTTTTTTTTTTTGCTGTGTCCCGATAGCTTAATATATTAGTAAAGAATTGAGAAGAAATATTAGGAAAAATAAAGATTTAAAAATGACCAGCATATATGGGTAACAGATTCTAAAGGGGTGATAGGTACCAATACATTATGGTTACGGATATATAAAGGTGATATCAATAGAAAAATATATGTAACACGCAGGTTACTTCCCAGCTCAGTGCATATATGTACTTGTTCTTATTTACAAACTCACAGCGCTTTTGATAGGCTAGTACCGTTTATTCCATCCGTGGTCGTTGAGCTCAATGATGACGTTGGTGTATACTTCTAAGGAAAAGAAAAGATATTTAATACGAGTATATATGCACGTGAGCGTACTAGAGTGTACTGCTTTGTAATCTCAAGAAAAATTAATATTGCTCTCATACCCATTAGTTTCCAAAAACCATTATGTTGGCTGGGTTACATAACTAACTATAAAACTGTATACATCGTGTGACGAAAGAGAATGGTTTTAGCAAAAAGGGCGTGTGTTACATCAACGAGTAACTACCATCCTCTATTGACGTGGTCGAGAGACATGTCAGCCAGGCTGAGTAGGACTGAGCCGTCGGAAGTATCCAACAATAATGCAATCAATTCGAGTTCATTATTGGGTGTCGCTGGCGCAGCTAAATCAGTTGACGATGGGGTACATTAGCTCCTTAGCTTGACTTCAGGTTGCCGATCCGATTCGACGTCGGTCTGCTGACTACACTTTCATTGGAAGCTCGATAACGGGTGGCATCAATTACGCCAAAAATAAAGTTCCGGAGGCGCCTCTTGGTTTTCGCCGTGAATCCACACGGTTGTTGAGGCTTTCGACAGACAACGCCAAGCTGCAGGTCTCGCTGTTCGGTGTTTTCCCGCGGGTTCACTACTTGTCTTTTCGATCCGCCCCACAACTCTCGTAGACCACACCGTATATGCACTCCTATGCAACTGATGATCGCACGAGCAGTACCGTGGCTACGGGCCGCCGTCCTATAACACACACAAAAACACGTCCGCTTTAATCAATCGATTCTCAGTCAATAACTCCAGCCCAACTTCTGCAAGTTCAGCTAAGCGGTACCGAACCAAAAGCTCGAAGATCGGATGATCTTAGGAACTTTAACTGCATAATCAGATGATGTTTCGCCCAATTGAGCGAAATTTTGGTCAAGCTTTTAATCTATGCTCTCCCTACGCTACGCTACTCTCTTGGGTCAAGGTAAACGTGACGTCTTTCGCGCGCCGACTCACTTTAGAAAGCTGTTCGGAAAGCTTGCAGCTTACGATCCACTTTCGGAGTTACTATGTATCTGCACTTTTAAGCATTACCAAAAGAAAACTGTGCTTATTCGTGATGTTCCATACTCTTCCCCTAAATTCGGCCCCTACACTATTGAAACTGATTCAAAGACCTTTTCGCTCGGTGCCACTTTGAGTTTGCTGATTTTATGTATACCGGCTTGCCTTTCAAGCCTTTGGAAGAACTGACCTAAATCGAGAATTCCATTGGTATACAAATCGCTAACATTAATTCTTGCTATAATTTTTCTTCCATGTTTAAAGAAACATGTATTATTTATTATACGCAAGGCCACTACTTTTCGTACTTCGTCATTACAAATGATTTCATATACGTTGGGCTTAGAAGCTTCGTTAAGAGTTTGCATAGGCAACTCTATTTGTTCTTTTACTGCGCAGGAATTTTTCTGTTTACTTGGTGCCTGGTAGTGACTCTCAGGACTTTGATTTGTAAGTCTTTCAATTCGGATATTGTTATCCTTGATAGGGCATCTGCCACAAAATTGTTTTTTCCCTTTAGGTACTCGACTGTAAAGTCGTATTCTTCTAATTCGAGCCGCATTCGTGTCAATTTTGAACTTGGATTGTCCATTGAAAATAAATATGTTAGGGGTCTGTGCTCTGCTTTGACTGTAAAATGTTTGCCATAAATATATGGTCGAAAATGTACTATTGCCCAGTGAATTGCTGTTAATTCTTGCTCCGTAGTACTTTTGTTACTTTCACCTTTTGTGAATGCTCTTGATGCATATGCAACGGGAAGTTGGAGTCCATTGTAGTTTTAAGTTAAAACTGCTCCACATGCTTCTTTGCTTGCATCTGTGATTATGCAAAATTCTTTGCTGAAATCAGGGTATTGTAACAGTGTTAGTTCCATAAGTTTCTTTTTCAGATATTGAAATGTTTCTTGGCATTTATCTGTCCATTCAAAAGTAACATTCTATTTACATAATCTTGTTATGTGCCGTGAATAGTCGGCGAAGTTTTTAATAAAACGTCGATAGTAGTTACAGAATGCTACGAAACGTCTAGCGCTGTCCGCATCGTGTGGGACTGGATAGTTCATGATGACGTCGAATTTTTTGTCATCTGGTAATATTCCTTTATCTGTACACTTGTGACCAAGAAATGTCCCTTCGTGCATGAAAAATTAGCATTTCTGTGGATGTAGTTTAAGATTGTTTTTTCTTCATAGATCAAACACATTGGTTAAGTTTTTAATCATGTGTTTCTCTGAACATCCAACAACGATTAAATCGTCCATGTAAAGGAATGCTTGTGAAGGTTCTAGACCTAAAAATGCTATTGTCATCATTCTTTCAAATGAATTTGGCGCTATTTTTAAACCAAATGGTAATCGCGTGAAGCGATATGAGCCATTGCTCGTTGAAAATGACGTTATATCTCTTGAACTTTTTATACCCGATACTCAAAATGAGTATTGGGGTATATTAGATTTGTGGTAAAAGTGGATGTGTGTAACGTCCAGAAGGAATCGTTTCCGACCCCATAAAGTATATATATTCTGGATCAGCATCAATAGCCGAGTCGATTGAGCCCTGTCTGTCTGTCCGTCTGTCCGTCTGTCCGTCTGTCCGTCCGTCCGTCCGTCCGTCCGTCTGTCCGTCCCCTTCAGCGCCTAGTGCTCAAAGACTATAAGATCTAGAGCAAAGATGTTTTGGATCCAGATTTCTGTGATATGTCACTGCTACAAGTATATTTCAAAACTTCGCCCCGCCCACTTCCGCCCCCACAAAGGACGAAAATCTGTTGCATCCACAATATTGCACATTCGAGAAAACTAAAAACGCAGAATCATAGATAATGACCATATCTATCAGATTGCTGAATCTGGATCAGATCGGAGCATTTTTGTAGCCAAAAGCAAGAAATCAATTTTCTGTGGCTACGCAGCGCCCGACGCCACGCTCAGACTGATTTTCTGTCTCTCTCGCACGCACTCTTTGTCGTGTCGTTTAAGATTAGCGGCGTCTGCCGGAGCAGAGCCATACTGACTTAGTATCGGGTATAAATGTAGAGTTGCGGTGTCCGCAGCAACTCACAACGTTCCACCTCGTTTCTAGTTCAATTTGATGAAATTGAAATTGAAATTAAGTCAAGGCACGAAAAATATTTTGCTCTACCTAATCGATCAAAAATATCATCAATTCTAGGGAGTGGAAATTTATCAGACAGTAATTTTTTGTTAACTTGGCGATAGTCTATAACTAATCTCCATTTTTTCTCATTGGAGCCTGGGAGTGATTTCTTTGGTACTAATAATAGTGGGCTATTATATTCAGAAACAGACGGTTCAACTATATTATCTTCTATTAACTTGCCAACATGTTTTTGTATTTCTTCTAATTGGCTATGCGGGCTTCGATAGTTTTTCATGTACACCGGTTCATCATCCTTAAGTCTTAACTTTTGCTTGTAGAAGTTATTTGTTGTGATTGTTTCGGTTTCAAGTCCGAGTACGTCACTGTATTTTGAACATAAATTTACCAATTGCGTTTTGAATTGTTTCGGAAATTTTTTTCTAATTGAGCTATGACTTCATCTTTCCTTGATATTTTATTTGCTTCAATTATCTCGAAGTTCGACAGTGGTTCATATTGCAGATTATTTATATGTACTAATTGATCGGTACTGGTTGTATTCAGTAAACGGACAAATGTATTTTTGGATGTTGCTACTGTATTTGCAACATAGATACCAGGTATAATTTCCTGATTTGGAAATAAGATGCTGTCATCTGTTGCATTTAATTCTAGCTTTCGGACAACTTCGGATCTTGCTGGCAGAAGTATTGAATCAGTACCAGAATTGAATGTTATTGGAACGTAAATGGGATAACTCAGATTATTGGGTCTAATTATGAACCAATCGTTTGATGGTTCACAGTCTAATTTGCAATTGAAATTCTTTATGAAATCGATACCTATTATTCCATCACATGGTATTTTAAAACTTGAATTAACTAAATGGAAATTGTGTGGAATTATATATTTATCCGTCTGTATCTCAATGTGTACTAGAGCCCTGCACGAGTACACACTAATTCGTATTAACAGTTAGGAGCCACACTGTGCACAGTATCAAAACATGATTCATGTATCCTTTTCACACTATCTTTCAATTCATTTTCTTTCCTTCATTTGCTGACTCATTGACTCAAGGCATAATTGTCGAGTGACTCCTGACAAATCGTATGATTCGCACTCACACTGTTACGAAAAACGTTGTGACAGAGAGAGAGTGTCTCTCTCGCTCAATTTGTTGTGCATTGTTTTGCTCACTGCAGTGTGGAATGTGTGAGTCAAACGAATCGAAAGAAAAGAAAACGTCAAAGAGCTAACGAGAAGGACATTTTCATTTAATTTTCTGTCGGTGCTTGTACTGTTTGCTAATTACTGAAAATGTAAAATTCGATTGTTGGTTCTTTTGATTATGTAAGTTTAGTAGAAAAATGTATGTGTGTGTTTCTATTCGAATATTATATGCACATTTAATTCGCAGTCCTTGTCCCCATCTGGCTTCGAATTACCAGCCGATATAAAAGCAAAAATAATGGCTGGCCAATACAAAATTAGCCAAAAACGTGGCAAAAGCAAGGTGTGGGAAGTTTTTGGTCCTTTCGTTGGAGAGGACAGCAATGTTATTCCAAACATTGTGGCATGTCGAAATTGTTTTACGATTTTCAAGTTTACTGGTGCCACGTCCAATTTGGTCCGGCATAAGTGCTATAAGGTTACCAAATCTGAAGAAAACGGTAACGTTTATGAACCTGTCGTAGATGCCGAAACGAAATTATCGGTGACAAAGGTCGTGACGAAGTGGGTCGTTCAAAATTGCCGACCATTTAATATTATCAGCGATTCAGGACTAAAGGACGTTATAACCGTGGCCCTTGATATTGGAAGTCGTTTTGGACCAAACATAAACGTTAGCAACCTGCTACCTCATCCAACAACTGTATCGCGTAATGTCACAGACTTATACAATAAGGAACTTCGAGCTGTCACAGAAGAAATAGCCTTAATGAAAGGTAATGGCTACACTATCACGTCGGACGCATGGACAGACACCTTTTCGCAGAAGTCTTATTTATATGTAACTTTACACTATATATTTAAAGGAAGCATGAAAAACCGTTTGTTGGAAATGATCTGCATTAAAGGTGAATCTGCTACAGGTACGTGTTTAATACCCTTACAGAGGGTATTAAATTGTTTACGAAATGTGAGGCAAATGAGGAAAACAATTGTTCTTTCTTGCTTTTATTTATTTGCAGGCACATTAATTCGCACTAAAGTGGAACAATGTTTGAATTCTTTTGGGCTAGACTTAAACGACGCCATTATTGTAACAGACCGTGGATCAAACATGATATCTGCATTTAAGGAATCAGATCATATTCATTGTATAAATCATTTGCTAAACAACGTTGTTGAAAAAGCATTCAAAGCAGTTCCAGAATTGCTTCAAATCGAAAAAAATGCGCAAAACTGGCTAAATATTTCAAGAGGTCCGGACAGAACTTAAAACTCGAGTTGAGTCTTAAGGGTGTCTGTGAGACGTGATGGAATACAATTTTTTATACAATGAAATCGATAGAGCACAATTGGCATGACGTCGTTCAAATTTTAAATGAACAAAACGAAATGAATCGTTTAGATGGGTTGAACTATAGCGACATTACCGCAGTCACAAATGTACTCTCTAAAATTGAGAAAATTTCGAAATTCCTGGAGGCGGACAAATATCCGACCATGCACTGGGTTATTCCCCGCATTCATGCTCTTCAAAAGTTCATAAAAGACGCTAATTAAGATAAGGATATTGAACAAAAATTGAGCTGGTCCTTGAGCATGCATTTCGACTCAGTACTTTTAAAGTACATAACGAAGTACCACAGAATTGCGTTGTTATTATTTCCTCCAACAAATCAATTTAGACAAGTGGATAGAACCCTCACGATTGAAGAGGGTAAGGAAATGATGCGATCGTTTCTCACTGATGACAAAGAGAACATAGACCTGTCGGCGACTTGTTCAAATAAATTCGAAGAGTTTCTAGCTGATTTTATCGAACCGCTTTCAGGACAGTCAGAGGAAGAAGTCTTGACAAGAGAAATAGTAGCGTACTCCAATATACAAGTACCTATGAAAGACGAATTCAATGTTTTGCACTGGTGGAACGAAAACCAATTCCAGTTCCCAACATTGTACAAATTAAGCTGCAATTGAGCGAAATTTTGGTCAAGCTTTTAATCTATGCTCTCCCTACGCTACGCTACTCTCTTGGGTCAAGGTAAACGTGACGTCTTTCGCGCGCCGACTCACTTTAGAAAGCTGTTCGGAAAGCTTGCAGCTTACGATCCACTTTCGGAGTTACTATGTATCTGCACTTTTAAGCATTACCAAAAGAAAACTGTGCTTATCCGTGATGTTCCATACTCTTTCCCTAAATTCGGCCCCTACACTATTGAAACTGATTCAAAGACCTTTTCGCTCGGTGCCACTTTGAGTTTGCTGATTTTATGTATACCGGCTTGCCCTTCAAGCCTTTGGAAGAACTGACCTAAATCGAGAATTCCATTGGTATACAAATCGCTAACATTAATTCTTGCTATAATTTTTCTTCCATGTTTAAAGAAACATGTATTATTTATTATATGCAAGGCCACTACTTTTCGTACTTCGTCATTACAAATGATTTCATATACGTTGGGCTTAGAAGCTTCGTTAAGAGTTTGCATAGGCAACTCTATTTGTTCTTTTCCTGCGCAGGAATTTTTCTGTTTACTTGGTGCCTGGTAGTGACTCTCAGGACTTTGATTTGTAAGTCTTTCAATTCGGATATTGTTATCCTTGATAGGGCATCTGCCACAAAATTGTTTTACTCGACTGTAAAGTCGTATTCTTCTAATTCGAGCCGCATTCGTGTCAATTTTGAACTTGGATTGTCCATTGAAAATAAATATGTTAGGGGTCTGTGCTCTGCTTTGACTGTAAAATGTTTGCCATAAATATATGGTCGAAAATGTACTATTGCCCAGTGAATTGCTGTTAATTCTTGCTCCGTAGTACTTTTGTTACTTTCACCTTTTGTGAATGCTCTTGATGCATATGCAACGGGAAGTTGGAGTCCATTGTAGTTTTAAGTTAAAACTGCTCCACATGCTTCTTTGCTTGCATCTGTGATTATGCAAAATTCTTTGCTGAAATCAGGGTATTGTAACAGTGTTAGTTCCATAAGTTTCTTTTTCAGATATTGAAATGTTTCTTGGCATTTATCTGTCCATTCAAAAGTAACATTCTATTTACATAATCTTGTTATGTGCCGTGAATAGTCGGCGAAGTTTTTAATAAAACGTCGATAGTAGTTACAGAATGCTACGAAACGTCTAGCGCTGTCCGCATCGTGTGGGACTGGATAGTTCATGATGACGTCGAATTTTTTGTCATCTGGTAATATTCCTTTATCTGTACACTTGTGACCAAGAAATGTCACTTCGTGCATGAAAAATTAGCATTTTTGTGGATGTAGTTTAAGATTGTTTTTTCTTCATAGATCAAACACATTGGTTAAGTTTTTAATCATGTGTTTCTCTGAACATCCAACAACGATTAAATCGTCCATGTAAAGGAATGCTTGTGAAGGTTCTAGACCTAAAAATGCTATTGTCATCATTCTTTCAAATGAATTTGGCGCTATTTTTAAACCAAATGGTAATCGCGTGAAGCGATATGAGCCATTGCTCGTTGAAAATGACGTTATATCTCTTGAACTTTTTATACCCGATACTCAAAATGAGTATTGGGGTATATTAGATTTGTGGTAAAAGTGGATGTGTGTAACGTCCAGAAGGAATCGTTTCCGACCCCATAAAGAATATATATTCTGGATCAGCATCAATAGCCGAGTCGATTGAGCCCTGTCTGTCTGTCCGTCTGTCCGTCTGTCCGTCTGTCCGTCCGTCCGTCCGTCCGTCCGTCTGTCCGTCCCCTTCAGCGCCTAGTGCTCAAAGACTATAAGATCTAGAGCAAAGATGTTTTGGATCCAGATTTCTGTGATATGTCACTGCTACAAGTATATTTCAAAACTTCGCCCCGCCCACTTCCGCCCCCACAAAGGACGAAAATCTGTTGCATCCACAATATTGCACATTCGAGAAAACTAAAAACGCAGAATCATAGATAATGACCATATCTATCAGATTGCTGAATCTGGATCAGATCGGATCATTTTTGTAGCCAAAAGCAAGAAATCAATTTTCTGTGGCTACGCAGCGCCCGACGCCACGCTCAGACTGATTTTCTGTCTCTCTCGCACGCACTCTTTGTCGTGTCGTTTAAGATTAGCGGCGTCTGCCGGAGCAGAGCCATACTGACTTAGTATCGGGTATAAATGTAGAGTTGCGGTGTCCGAAGCAACTCACAACGTTCCACCTCGTTTCTAGTTCAATTTGATGAAATTGAAATTGAAATTAAGTCAAGGCACGAAAAATATTTTGCTCTACCTAATTGATCTAAAATATCATCAATTCTAGGGAGTGGAAATTTATCAGACAGTAATTTTTTGTTAATTTGGCGATAGTCTTAACTAATCTCCATTTTTTCTCATTGGAGCCTGGGAGTGATTTCTTTGGGACGAATATTAGGGGGCTATTATATTCAGAAACAGACGGTTCAACTATATTATCTTCTATTAACTTGCCAACATGTTTTTGTATTTCTTCTAATTGGCTATGCGGGCTTCGATAGTTTTTCATGTACACCGGTTCATCATCCTTAAGTCTTAACTTTTGCTTGTAGAAGTTATTTGTTGTGATTGATTCGGTTTCAAGTCCGAGTACGTCACTGTATTTTGAACATAAATTTACCAATTGCGTTTTGAATTGTTTCGGACATTTTTTTCTAATTGAGCTATGACTTCATCTTTCCTTGATATTTTATTTGCTTCAATTATCTCGTAGTTCGACAGTGGTTCATATTGCAGATTATTTATATGTACTAATTGATCGGTACTGGTTGTATTCAGTAAACGGACAAATGTATTTTTGGATGTTGCTACTGTATTTGCAACATAGATACCAGGTATAATTTCCTGATTTGGATATAAGATGCTGTCATCTGTTGCATTTAATTCTAGCTTTCGGACAACTTCGGATCTTGCTGGTAGAAGTATTGAATCAGTACCAGAATTGAATGTTATTGGAACGTAAATGGGATAACTCAGATTATTGGGTCTAATTATGAACCAATCGTTTGATGGTTCACAGTCTAATTTGCAATTGAAATGCTTTATGAAATCGATACCTATTATTCCATCACATGGTATTTTAAAACTTGAATTAACTAAATGGAAATTGTGTGGAATTATATATTTATCCGTCTGTATCTCAATGTGTACTAGAGCCCTGCACGAGTACACACTAATTCGTATTAACAGTTAGGAGCCACACTGTGCACAGTATCAAAACATGATTCATGTATCCTTTTCACACTATCTTTCAATTCATTTTCTTTCCTTCATTTGCTGACTCATAGACTCAAGGCATAATTGTCGAGTGACTCCTGACAAATCGTATGACTCGCACTCACACTGTTACGAAAAACGTTGTGACAGAGAGAGAATGTCTCTCTCGCTCAATTTGTTGTGCATTGTTTTGCTCACTGCAGTGTGGAATGTGTGAGTCAAACGAATCGAAAGAAAAGAAAACGTCAAAAAGCTAACGAGAAGGACATTTTCATTTAATTTTCTGTCGGTGCTTGTACTGTTTGCTATTTACTGAAAATGTAAAATTCGATTGTTGGTTCTTTTGATTATGTAAGTTTAGTAGAAAAATGTATGCGTGTGTTTCTATTCGAATATTATATGCACATTTAATTCGCAGTCCTTGTCACCATCTGGCTTCGAATTACCAGCCGATATAAAAGCAAAAATAATGGCTGGCCAATACAAAATTAGCCAAAAACGTGGCAAAAGCAAGGTGTGGGAAGTTTTTGGTCCTGTCGTTGGAGAGGGCAGCAATGTTATTCCAAACATTGTGGCATGTCGTAATTGTTTTACGATTTTCAAGTTTACTGGTGCCACGTCCAATTTGGTCCGGCATAAGTGCTATAAGGTTACCAAATCTGAAGAAAACGGTAACGTTTATGAACCTGTCGTAGATGCCGAAACGAAATTATCGGTGACAAAGGTCGTGACGAAGTGGGTCGTTCAAAATTGCCGACCATTTAATATTATCTGCGATTCAGGACTAAAGGACGTTATAACCGTGGCCTTTGATATTGGAAGTCGTTTTGGACCAAACATAAACGTTAGCAACCTGCTACCTCATCCAACAACTGTATCGCGTAATGTCACAGACTATACAATAAGGAACTTCGAGCTGTCACAGAAGAAATAGCCTTAATGAAAGGTAATGGCTACACTATCACGTCGGACGCATGGACAGACACCTTTTCGCAGAAGTCTTATTTATGTGTAACTTTACACTATATATTTAAAGGAAGCATGAAAAACCGTTTGTTGGAAATGATCTGCATTAAAGGTGAATCTGCTACAGGTACGTGTTTAATACCCTTACAGAGGGTATTAAATTGTTTACGAAATGTGAGGCAAATGAGGAAAACAATTGTTCTTTCTTGCTTTTATTTATTTGCAGGCACATTAATTCGCACTAAAGTGGAACAATGTTTGAATTCTTTTGGGCTAGACTTAAACGACGCCATTATTGTAACAGACCGTGGATCAAACATGATATCTGCATTTAAGGAATCAGATCATATTCATTGTATAAATCATTTGCTAAACAACGTTGTTGAAAAAGCATTCAAAGCAGTTCCAGAATTGCTTCAAATCGAAAAAAATGCGCAAAACTGGCTAAATATTTCAAGAGGTCCGGACAGAACTTAAAACTCGAGTTGAGTCTTAAGGGTGTCTGTGAGACGTGATGGAATACAATTTTTTATACAATGAAATCGATAGAGCACAATTGGCATGACGTCGTTCAAATTTTAAATGAACAAAACGAAATGAATCGTTTAGATGGGTTGAACTATAGCGACATTACCGCAGTCACAAATGTACTCTCTTAAATTGAGAAAATTTCGAAATTCCTGGAGGCGGACAAATATCCGACCATGCACTGGGTTATTCCCCGCATTCATGCTCTTCAAAAGTTCATAAAAGACGCTAATTCAGATAAGGATATTGAACAAAAATTGAGCTGGTCCTTGAGCATGCATTTCGACTCAGTACTTTTAAAGTACATAACGAAGTACCACAGAATTGCGTTGTTATTATTTCCTCCAACAAATCAATTTAGACAAGTGGATAGAACCCTCTCGATTGAAGAGTGGAAGGAAATGATGCGATCGTGTCTCACTGATGACAAAGAGAACATAGACCTGTCGGCGACTTGTTCAAATAAATTCGAAGAGTTTCTAGCTGATTTTATCGAACCGCTTTCAGGACAGTCAGAGGAAGAAGTCTTGACAAGAGAAATAGTAGCGTACTCCAATATACGAGTACCTATGAAAGACGAATTCAATGTTTTGCACTGGTGGAACGAAAACCAATTCCAGTTCCCAACATTGTACAAATTAAGCTGCAAGATATTTGCAATACCAGATCGTCAGCTTCCTCCGAAAGAGTGTTCTCGTTAGCCAGGAACTTAATTTGTGAAAAATGAAGCTCCATATCAGGCAGCGACGACATGGTTAACAAAATTATGTTTTTAAATATAAATTTAAAAAATATGAAATGTAATCTGGCTTTTTTTGATAGTTCAACTGAATCATGACTCTAGCTCATACATGAGAATGTTGTCAATGTGTTTTTGTAGACAGTGTAAAATATTGATAGTGTTCGAGTAGCACACGATTCAGTTAAGCCAGATGGGATAATTTTTGTAATACTGTGCACTCATGCAGGGCTCTATTCCACAAGCAACAGTCGATATTGTTGAACTGTGCACTGTGAACACTGTGAACACTATGCACACTGTGCACACTCTGAGCATTGTGTACACTGTGTTAAAACCATATTTAATGTGAAAATATGTTGCTAAGAAAAATAATTTTGTTTAATTGGTTTTAGATTACATTTCATATTTTTTTAAATTTATATTTAAAAACATAATTTTGTTAACCATGTCGTCGCTGCCTGATATGGAGCTTCGTTTTTCACAAATTAAGTTCCTGGCTAACGAGAACACTCTTTCGGAGGAAGCTGACGATGCTGGTGTTGCAAATATCTTGCAGCTTAATTTGTACAATGTTGGGAACTGGAATTGGTTTTCGTTCCACCAGTGCAAAATTCTGTGGTACTTCGTTATGTACTTTAAAAGTACTGAGTCGATATGCATGCTTAAGGACCAGCTCAATTTTTGTTCAATATCCTTATCTGAATTAGCGTCTTTTATGAACTTTTGAAGAGCATGAATGCGGGGAATAACCCAGTGCATGGTCGGATATTTGTCCGCCTCCAGGAATTTCGAAATTTTCTCAATTTTAGAGAGTACATTTGTGACTGCGGTAATGTCGCTATAGTTCAACCCATCTAAACGATTCATTTCGTTTTGTTCATTTAAAATTTGAACGACGTCATGCCAATTGTGCTCTATCGATTTCATTGTATAAAAAATTGTATTCCATCTCGTCTCACAGACACCCTTAAGACTCAACTCGAGTTTTAAGTTCTGTCCGGACCTCTTGAAATATTTAGCCAGTTTTGCGCATTTTTTTTTCGATTTGAAGCAATTCTGGAAATGCTTTGAATGCTTTTTCAACAACGTTGTTTAGCAAATGATTTATACAATGAATATGAGCTGATTCCTTAAATGCAGATATCATGTTTGATCCACGGTCTGTTACAATAATGGCGTCGTTTAAGTCTAGCCCAAAAGAATTCAAACATTGTTCCACTTTAGTACGAATTAATGTGCCTGCAAATAAATAAAAGCAAGAAAGAACATTTGTCTTCCTCATTTGGCTCACATTTCGTAAACAATTTAATACCCTCTGTAAGGGTATTAAACACGTACCTGTTGCAGATTCACCTTTAATGCAGATCATTTCCAACAAACGGTTTTTCATGCTTCCCTTAAATATATAGTGTAAAGTTACACATAAATAAGACTTCTGCGAAAAGGTGTCTGTCCATGCGTCCGACGTGATAGTGTAGCCATTACCTTTCATTAAGGCTATTTCTTCTGTGACAGCTCGAAGTTCCTTATTGTATAAGTCTGTGACATTACGCGATACAGTTGTTGGATGAGGTAGCAGGTTGCTAACGTTTATGTTTGGTCCAAAACGACTTCCAATATCAAGGGCCACGGTTATAACGTCCTTTAGTCCTGAATCGCAGATAATATTAAATGGTCGGCAATTTTGAACGACCCACTTCGTCACGACCTTTGTCACCGATAATTTCGTTTCGGCATCTACGACAGGTTCATAAACGTTACCGTTTTCTTCAGATTTGGTAACCTTATAGCACTTATGCCGGACCAAATTGGACGTGGCACCAGTAAACTTGAAAATCGTAAAACAATTTCGACATGCCACAATGTTTGGAATAACATTGCTGCCCTCTCCAACGAAAGGACCAAAAACTTCCCACACCTTGCTTTTGCCACGTTTTTGGCTAATTTTGTATTGGCCAGCCATTATTTTTGCTTTTATATCGGCTGGTAATTCGAAGCCAGATGGTGACAAGGACTGCGAATTAAATGTGCATATAATATTCGAATAGAAACACACACATACATTTTTCTACTAAACTTACATAATCAAAAGAAACAACAATCGAATTTTACATTTTCAGTAATTAGCAAACAGTACAAGCACCTACAGAAAATTAAATGAAAATGTCCTTCTCGTTAGCTTTTTGACGTTTTCTTTTCTTTCGATTCGTTTGACTCACACATTCCACACTGCAGTGAGCAAAACAATGCACAACAAATTGAGCGAGAGAGACATTCTCTCTCTGTCACAACGTTTTTGGTAACAGTGTGAGTGCGAGTCATACGATTTGACAGGAGTCACTCGACAATTATGCCTTGAGTCAATGAGTCAGCAAATGAAGGAAAGAAAATGAATTGAAAGATAGTGTGAAAAGGATACATGAATCATGTTTTGATACACAGTGCACAGTGTGGCTCCTAAATTTTAATACGAATTAGTGTGTACTCGTGCAGGGCTCTAATATGTACTAATTGGTTGGTACTGGTTGTATTCAGCAATCGGACAAATATATTATTTTTTGAAGTTATTGTATTTGCTACATAAATACCAGGTTGAATTTCCTGGTTTGGGATTAATATAGTTTTTATATTAGACGTTAATTCTATTTTTCTGACAACTTGTGATCTTGCTGGTAGAAGAATTGTATTGTTACCAGAACTGTATGTTATTGGAACATAAATTTTCATTTTTATATTATTTGGTCGTATTATTAACCAATCCTCTGAAGGTTTTAAGTCTATTAGGCAGTGTGGAGATAATGTTTTTTATCCCCAATCGGCCGACTAATTATTTCGAATTAAATAAAACTCGGCGCAGAAATAAAATTACGATATGTTCTTTAATGCGTGACATCCAAATTGCAAGTCTGGCTTGCCTGCCCTTTACATTGCCGCTCCGATCACTAAGCGCAGCTTCGCTCGGCTGACGTCGGTAGGCAGACGCAAAGCGGAGATAGCGAAGAGCGAGCTGGCAGAGAGCGTTTAGCAGGGCAAGCACGCGCAAAGCTTTAACAAACAAATGAGTGACATAGACATAAGTAACAAACAAAATAAGCGGCTGAGGGCGAAGAATTAGGTGCTATTTGGCAAGCAGCTAATCGGCTGGGTTCTGCTCCGAACATTAACCCCCGTTGGAAGGCAAAGGCTTTCAACAGATCCATCCTGAAGGGACAGAACCGCTATTTTTCCAACGGCCCTCTTGAAAAGGCCTCTTTGAGTGCGGATGACGGCTACTCTGATGGTTCCATCTTTTCCTGGGATGACGCTCTCAATGCGGCCAAGCGGCCACCTTAATGGTGGCAGCGTTTCCTCCTTGATCATGACGAGCGCTCCTAGCTTGATGTTTGGAGACGATGACCGCCACTTGCTCCGCTCCTGAAGAATCGAAAGATACGCCGTGCTCCATTTTCTCCAAAACGCCTGCTTCATTTGACACAGCCGCTGCCATCGACTAAGTAGGTTGACCCGGAGATGCGCAACATCTGGCTCGTCGAATGCAGCTTTCGGGGCTCCATTGAGAAAGTGGTTTGGCGTGAGCACATCTAGATCATCGGGACTTTCTGTAATTGCATAAAGCGGACGGGAAATTAACAAAGCAGAGATTTCACAAGCCAAGATCTGAATTTCATCAAGAGTAAAAATGTAGGTCCCGACGATGCGATGAAAATGACATTTAGCTGCTTTAACAGCCTCCCACAAACCCCCAAAATGATGTGAGCGAGGGGGGATGAATTTTTAATCGATTCCACTAGAAACGCAGAGATGTGACGCAGCCGACGTATGAGGATCGCTGAGGAACATTTGCCGAAGCTCCAAAAGCTCATTTTTTGCTCCTACAAAATTTGTAGCGTTGTCTGACCAGATGATTCGAGGTTTGGGACGTAGACTTATAAAACGCCTTAATGCTGCCAGAAAGGATTCTGTAGATAGATCCCGAACGACTTCCAAATTAGTTGCTTTGGTGCTAAAGCATACGAAGACAGCGATGTAACATTTGATAGGAGGCCTGCTTCTGACTTCCGACTTGTGTTAAAAGGGTCCGCAAAAATCAACGCCCGTTGTGTGGAATGCTGGATTAGTCCTTACGCGATCCGCAGGCAAGTTTTCCATGATATGTTCCCTCAGCACTGGCTTCAAACGAAAGCATCTAACACATTTGCGAATGATTCCCGCAACATATTTGCGTCCACCAATAGGCCAGAATTTTTGCCGAAGCAGTCCGAGCAATCCTTGAGCTCCTGCGTGGAGAAACCTTTCGTGAAAGAAGATAATAATAGAGACAGTGACAGGATGTCCCTTAGGAAGCAGGATCGGGTGCTTCGCGTCGTAGTCCAATTCGGCATTTTGGAGGCGGCCTCCAACACGCAGCAATCCAAAGCTATCCAGAAATGGATTCAGTGAGGCCAGAGATTCAAAGGCTGCTATCCATTAGTTCAGCGGGCGTGGATCCACGTGATATGATGTCGGCAGGATTCAACTTTGTGGGCACGTGATGCCAAGTCATTCCAGCGGTGAGCTCCTGAATCCGCTGAACTCGATTAGAAACAAATATATTAAAATTCAATGGTGATTCTCGAATCCAGGCAAGGGCTATAGACGAATCCGACCAGCAATGTATTTGGCATGGAGCTGATAATCCCTTAACTATGGTGGACACTAGTTCGGCTAATACGAGGGCAGCGGATAGCTCAAGCTTGGGGATAGTCATACTTTTCAAGGGCGCGACTCTGGATTTAGAGCATAAGAGATAACTTTGCACAATGCCAAGAGCTTCCGAACGCATGTATACACAGGCGCCATATGCTGCTTGGCTCGCATCACAAAACGCGTGCATTTCTAATCTGGCTTGCTGCCGAAGCACGTAACGTGGAAACTTAAAGTTTTTAACCATCGACAACTGCGAAGTCAGCTCAATCCAAGTCGTATGTAGATCCTGGGGCAGGCTTTCGTCCCAATTCAACTTTATTCTTTCGTTCCATAGCGATTGCATAAATATTTTAGCTTTTGTGATGATGGGAGAGATGAGCCCTAGAGGATCGTAGAACCTAGCTAGTGTAGACAGGACCGAACGCTTCGATATTGGGCCTGCAGCGGTTCCGACGTGAGCGAAGCTAAACAGAAGATTGTCTGTGGTGGGATCCCAAACTAGACCAAGCGCCTTGGTTACTTCAGTCCCGTCAAAGCAGCGGGTTCATTGGAACACCATTTACGTATGGGAAAACATCCTTTCGAAAGTAGCTCCTTTACCTGCTGACGAATCTTGATGACAGAATCAATGCTGTCCCCTCCAGATATGAGATCATCGACATAGAAATCTCTTCGAACAACATCAGCGCCAAGCGGGAAACGCAACTCTTCATCATTTGCCAATTGATGCACAGCACGAATTGCTAAGAAAGCGGCAGGTTTGGTTCCGTAAGTAACAGTCTCCAACTTGAACACCTGAATCTCCTCCTTCGGGTCATTGCGCCATAGGATGCACTGCACGTGCGTATCGAGATGGGAAACGCGTACACAGCGGTACATTTTGCAGATATCGCCACACAAGGCGACTTTAAAAAAGCGGAAACGAAGCAGAGTTATCAGAATTTTAGGTTGGATGGTGGGTCCAGCCATTAGCGCATTATTCAGTGATACTCCAGACGCTGTTTTGGCAGATCCATCGAACACTACGCGTAATTTGGTGGTTGTACTATCCTGCTTGTGGACGCAATGGTGAGGCAAGAAGTACTGCGGGAGGTCTGACTGCCGCGAAGCTGGCGACATCACGATACTCCTGGAGAAACTCCATATATTTTGCCTTAAGCTGTGCATTTTTTGCTAGCTTCCTCTCCAAATTGAGAAATCTACGTAGCGCCTGCTGATACGATTCTCCTAATTCCTCTAGACTGAATTTGGTTGGCAAACGCACGGAGTAAGCTCCGGAATCTAGGCGAATGCAGTTTGTGACGAAATGCTGTTCGCAATGAACATCTTCCTCCGAAATTGATGAGGGCGAATAATCTCCATCGACTTCCCAAAACCGCCTTACAATATCGCACAAATTAGTCTCGCAAGCGGAGATGACAGGGGGATCTTCAACGGCTGCTAGCGCCGCACGGGCTTTCTCAGAGTTTTTAATACTTCCTGACACTATCCAGCCAAGTTTCGTCTTCTGCAATGTTGGCAATTGGTCTGACAGTCGAATCTGTCCAACGCACATTAATTCGAAGAACAAACCAGCACCTATCAACAGATCGACACGCTGGGCTTGGCGAAATTAGGATCAGCCAGTTTTAGATTATTTGGCATTGGCCAATCCTTTGCGTCTAGGCCGAAGTTAGGCTGCATTCCTGTGATTGAGGCAGTGATAATTGCAGAGAGGAAACCGTGATAGCTTTCGTCTTGAGATTGCAGGACGATGTCTACAGCCTTGCTGGATGGTAGAATTGACTCTCCAATACCGGCGATTTGAACGTGAGACGGGTGAGGATCTAACTGCAGCTGATTGGCGAGTCTCGATGTTATAAAGTTAACCTGAGAAGCGGAATCTAAAATGGCACGACATGGAATAAGCGATCCAAAACGGCCCCTGACATATACGATTGCAGTAGCTAGCAGCACGTTTTGGCTAGGCAGAGATTTTTGACTCGAGGGGGAGGGCTAGTATATTTGCTTGCTACTAGGGCACTTGCAGGATCATGCTGGGTCGATTCCGTGCTCGGCGACGGCAACTCAGCGTTAGCGCCCGACTGCATGTGGTGCAGTGTGTGATGCTTGGCTTGGCCATTTCTACATGCCCCTGACTTGCAGCGTTGCAATGAATGGCCTTTGTTGAGGCAGTTTAGACATAAATGGCGCTTCTTCACCTCCTTGTATCGAGAAAAAACAGGGAGATATAGAAATGCCTGGCATCGGGATATGTAGTGATCGGAGGACTTGCAATACTTGCATGGTGAGCTATTATGATTTCCAGCATCCGACATCTTGCTTCCAAGAATGAGGCCATGCTTGACCACCGAGGCAATCCTGACGTCGGCAAGTTCTCTTCCCATTTCTCCTTGGTCTTGTGGTCCAATTTCGTGCCTATGATGAAGATCAGCAACCCATCGGAAATCTCCTGCGTAGTCGCCAAGGTCTGAAGTGCACGCAAGTGCGAATTGATTTTATCGCTGAGCGCGCGCAAGCCGATAGCCGAGCCCTTCTCCACTCCTTGCAGCCCGAAAATAGCCTTGACGTGTGCCTGAAAATGTAACAGTTTATTATCGAATCGCAACATTAGTAAATTCAACGCCTTGTCGTAATTCTCCTCAGAAAGTTCCAAGGAACGAATCGTATCCAGTGCAGCACCATCTAGACATCCACGAAGATATTTGAATTTTTCGATGATTGGTATACGATGGTCTTTGTGCACCATTGTCGAGAACATCGAGTGGAATTCTGGCCAATCCATGTAGTTCCCACCGAATCGCGGAAGCTGCAACTCGGGCATTCGAGAACGGCCTATACTATTATAGGCGAACAACGACGAATTCCCCTCGAGAGTATGCCGAGCCGTTGAATTGGCAACATTTACCGTGCGAGCAGCCATCAACTCCCGCGACAGCCTGGACCTAACCTTGACATAAACATTCGAAAAGTCCAGCCGGGCATCATGGGCTAACTGCAGGAAATCCAGCCTTTCAAGGCTCGTTTGAGCGGCATCGAAATTCGCATTCATTCGCTCGATTTGCTCTAAGCGAGCTTGAAGTTCTGCCTCATCTAACTCGGCAAGCTCTTCCTTGGTGAGAAAGCGATCCATGGCCTTTAGTTGGCGCGCGATGGACTCGGCCTTGTGCTTGTAGAAATCTACATCACTCGGCATTGCTGCGTTCGCGACATTGGTAGGCTCAGGTGCTGCCATGTTGAGGTTTTAAAAGAGTCACTCAGCACGACCGAAAAAGACACCCTGTATACGTATAAACGTGGGAACCGAAAGCAAAGGGATTACAGCTAATGCCTTTAGCTGTGCGGCTGTGCGAGCTGTCCGATTCCGCTTTGTACTCCGCTTGTGTGTATTAGTGAGTTCGCTGCACTGCCTACCGCACTGCACTGACCGAATTGTCGCGACAGAGAAATTAATAGCCAGCAATGCGTGTATGCAGGTGTATGTAAGTGTGTTTTAGCACCGAATTGTGCTTAACCGCCGAAAATTTGCTAGGGCTAACGAATGTCGATCGCGAATGATTATTAATTGACACTGCAACTCAGAGATCACGTCGGGGTCACCAAATTTTATGGGGAGATAATGTTTTTTATCCCCAATCCGCCGACTAATTATTTCGAATTAAATAAAACTCGGCGCAGAAATAAAATTACGATATGTTCTTTAATGCGTGACATCCAAATTGCAAGTGTGGCTTGCCTGCCCTTTACATTGCCGCTCCGATCGCTAAGCGCAGCTTCGCTCGGCTGACGTCGGTAGGCAGACGCAAAGCGGAGATAGCGAAGAGCGAGCTGGCAGAGAGCGTTTAGCAGGGCAAGCACGCGCAAAGCTTTAACAAACAAATGAGTGACATAGACATAAGTAACAAACAAAATAAGCGGCTGAGGGCCAAGAATTAGGTGCTATTTGGCAAGCAGCTAATCGGCTGGGTTCTGCTCCGAACAGGCAGTTTAATTTTTTTATGAAATCAATGCCTATTATTCCATCACACGGAATTGCAAAATTCTGATTAACTAAATGTAGCTCTATTAGGGCAAGGCCTTGGGATGTTATTATACCTTCCCCTATTCCTTGAATATCTATTTTATTTTTATACCCGATACTCAAAATGAGTATTGGGGTATATTAGATTTGTGGTAAAAGTGGATGTGTGTAACGTCCAGAAGGAATCGTTTCCGACCCCATAAAGTATATATATTCTTGATCAGCATCAATAGCCGAGTCGATTGAGCCCTGTCTGTCTGTCCGTCTGTCCGTCCGTCCGTCCGTCCGTCCGTCCGTCCGTCCGTCCGTCCGTCCCCTTCAGCGCCTAGTGCTCAAAGACTATAAGAGCTAGAGCAACGATGTTTTGGATGCAGACTTCTGTGATATATAAAAATTTTTCAAAACTTCGCCCCGCCCACTTCCGCCCCCACAAAGGACGAAAATCTGTGGCATCAACATTTTTAAAGATACGATAAAACCAAAAACGCAGAATCGGTGAGGATGACCATATCTTCTACAGTGCAAAATCTGAACCAGATCGTATATTGATCATAGCCAGAATCAAGAAAAAAATTTCATTCTTTCTCGCTCTGTCTCTCTCTAACACACAGGTTTCATGGTCGGTTTTGTCAATTGCAAAATATGAGTTCAAGGATCTCAGAACCTATAAGAGCCAGAGCAACCAAATTTGGTATCCACACTCCTGTGATATCGGACCTTGACCGTTTCGTGTCCAAATTTCGCCACACCCCCTTCCGCCCCCGCAAAGGACGAAAATCTGGGGCATCCACAAATCTCAGAGACTATTAAAGCTAGAGTAACCAAATTTGGTATCCGCACTTCTGTTAGATCTCACTACAAAACGTTTATCTCAGAATTTCGCCCCACCCCCTTCCGCCCCCACAAAAAACGAAAATCTGTTGCATCCACAATATTGCACATTCGAGAAAACTAAAAACGCAGAATCATAGATAATGACCATATCTATCAGACTGCTGAATCTGGATCAGATCAGATCATTTGTATAGCCAAAAGGAACAAATCAATTTGCAGTGGCTACGCAGCCCCCGACGTCACGCTCAGACTGATTTTCTGTCTCTCTCGCACGCACTCTTTGTCGTGTGGTTCAATATTAGCGGCGTCTGCCGAAGGAGAGCCATACTGACTTAGTATCGGGTATAACTGTAGAGTTGCGGTGTCCGCAGCAACTCACAACGTTCCACCTCGTTTGTTTGAATGTCGTTAAAGACATCTGAATTTTCTTTTAATAGTGATATATTGGCACCTGTATCTATAAGGAGGAATGTAAGTTGTTTTCCTGTTTTAGAATTGAGGAATGCCACGAATATATTGAGATTGAGGTTGATTGTGTGAACCGCTGGATTTTTTAATTTAGTGTATCTAAAGGATCTTGGGAGTTTCCCGAAGCTGTCTGGGTAACACGCACATTGTTCTGTCGTGTGTTTCCATTGCTATTGTATCTTTGGTTGTTATAGGTTCCACCGTTATTACGGTTATTTCCCCTATAGCCACCACGACCTCTATTATTATTATAATTATTGTTGTAACCACGATAGTTACCTCGAAAGTTACTACCGCGGTAGACTTGTCCTTGTCTGGTATACAATATTGAACTTGCACTACCAAACATCTCTGTACTACACTGTATATATTTTGTTACGGCATCATTCATTGTTGGGAATGTGCCTGCTTCTAGTATTGTTTTTAGTCTGCCGTGCTAGTTAACGTACCCAATTCTATTGAGCTCTTATACGAGTTGTAAACAATCTTTGGCTTTCCAAAACGAAAACAATTTCAATCTTGGGCCTCCGCCTAATTGATTTCTAAGATGTACAATCTCAAGGGCTCCCGCCGCAATCCCAATCTTTGACACTCGCCTAAATGGAAAACCAATGTTTGCCCACACCCGGCTTCTCATAAACAATCTCACTCCCGGCTTTCTGCAGATCCTGCACTTCAGGCATTTTACAGTTCTCTCTTTGGATGACGAAATCCAATACTCGGGATGGCGAAATCAATTGAAATGTTTATAGAAAAACTATTCCCGAAAGGGATCAACGATGCAAAGATCAGAAAGTTCAAGTCAGTCTTGATCCAGAAGCGACACCGCAAAGTCGAGCTAAAAATTAAGATCGCGCAAACCCTTTGCCCGGAATCCTTTGTGACCCTCTACTTAAATCTATATCAGTGAAGTTAGAAGTAAAATAACAACTTTTTAAAAACACAATCCGCTACCGCAGTTATTTAATTGGCGCCCAACGTGGGGCGACGTTGTATAAAAAGCACCGAATAATAAAAGTGTTGCGTCGTGCCGAAACCCGGACAATTAATTAATGGAATAAATCCTTCAGATATAAAAACGCGGAGTGACTGTGAGATATAAGATAAAAAAAGTGAGATAAAAAGGAAACAAACCGGAGCTTAGGGTACAAATACAAATACAAATACAAATACAATACAAAATACAAATAAATACAAAAGCTAATCAAGACAATTCAAAAATACAAAAAAACCAAAAAAAACCAAAGTTTTTAAACAAAACCAACCAAACCAAAACACAAAGAAAGTGAAACTATCAGCTAAACCAAAGAAGGAAGACCCCAGAAGACCCAGTTAAACAAAGAAATTTAAGAAGGAAGACCCGTTCGAAGACCTGTCAGCCAAATCAAGAAGGAAGACCCGTTCGAAGATCTGTCAGCCAAACTAAGAAGGACGACCCCTACCGGATAGTTCGTGAGCAAAAGTTGTATTAATAAATATATAAGTTCAATTAGGTTATATTAGATTATAAAAACAAACATATAAGAAAAATTTAAGGTGGATCAACTAACTTTAGATTTTGAAAAACTAAAAATGATTAACTCACAAACAAGGACCGATCTCACTGCAGATCTGGTCAAACAATTGATAGCACTTCAAATTTCACAAGTACAGGAGCAAATTGTAAATTTAAAACAACAAATAGAAACTAAATCCGATCAGGTATCAGATTATCAGGCAGAAACAATAGACGAGACAATAAAAGATGACACCACATTAAAGGTAATAGAATCCCTACCAATTTTCAATGGTGGATTAAACCAATACGTAGGATGGAGGGAAGCTGCAGAAACTGCAGTGAAGTTATATAAGAAAGGAAGTAAGCAATATTATATTGCCTTAACAATTTTGAGAAACAAAATAACAGGACCATCACATGACGCACTGACCAACCACGGGACAGTTTTAAATTTTGATGCCATACTTTCACGACTTGACTTTGTTTACAGTGACAAGAGACCAATTTACATAATAGAACAGGAGTTAAGCGTTCTCCGACAAGGGAACCTTTCAATAATAGATTTCTATAACGAGGTTAACAAGAAAATGACCTTGTTAATAAATAAGACAATAATGACTCACGGAAAGGACAGTGAAATCACGAAAGAATCAAATAAGAAAATTAGAGACAATGCCTTACGCATTTTTGTCACTGGTCTAAACGGCGGCATTGCAGAAATCCTATTTTCATTGAATCCCCCAGATTTACCGAATGCCTTGGCAAAGGTACAGGAATTGCAATCAAATAACATTCGGGCCCAATTTGCCTACCAATTCAGTGGCCCCAGAAATTCAGGGAATAATAACTACAATACATTAAGATTCAACCAACGACAACCAAGGACTAATAGTTCACCATTCGACCAAAATGGGATTTCAGAGGAATAACATGTCATGGGGACAACCCTATTTCTTGGGTAATAGACAACAAAATCAGGCCCCAGAACCAATGGATGTAGACGAATCGATACAAATCAAGAACCGACAGAACAGCAATCAATTCAGGGGAAATAATAATAATAGAAATTATCGGGAGAATACTAACGGTTATTATAGGAGAAATAATAACAATTATAACCAAGCTCAGCATTTTAGGGCAAACGTAGTACCGAATAATCAGTCTAACGAAAATCAGGCGCAGAAACGAAAGCCAAACGAAATGTCGGAACAACCGGCTAATAAAGCAATGCGGATAAATAACATTGAGGAGGACCATTTTTTAGATCAGCCCCCGAAGTAGGTCTGCCCTACTTAAAAAGAGTAGATAAAAAAATAAACAGAGAATTAAAAGTTTTGATAGATACGGGAGCAACTTCCTGTTATATAAAAAAGGGAATTTACGAAAATAAAAAAGAATTATCAATTTATAAGAAAGTTGCTACAGTGAATGGGTTTTCAATAATTAAATATTTCCATAATATAACTATTTTCAACACAAAACAAGTGTTTTATGAAATAGATGGAATGGAGGCAGATTTACTAATAGGATTTAACCTATTAAAGAAAATCGGAGCTGTTATTGATACAGGAAAGGGGACTTTAAGTTATAAAGACAATGAGGAGAAACTAATATATGACGAGGTCCTTTCTTTAAACAAATTAACCTTTATAGAAGGAAAAACCATCCTTCCGTTGAAGGAATATATAATAAACGAGGGGGAACGTTGTGAGTTGCTGCGTACACCGCAACTCTACAGTTATACCCGATACTAAGTCAGTATGGCTCTCCTGCGGCAGACGCCGCTAATATTGAACCACACGACAAAGAGTGCGTGCGAGAGAGACAGAAAATCAGTCTGAGCGTGACGTCGGGGGCTGCGTGGCCACTGCAAATTGATTTCTTGCTTTTGGCTACAAAAATGATCTGATCTGATCCAGATTTAGCAATCTGATAGATATGGTCATTATCTATGATTCTGCGTTTTTAGTTTTCTCGAATGTGCAATATTGTGGATGCAACAGATTTTCGTTCTTTGTGGGGGCGAAAGGGGGTGGGCCGAAATTCTGAGATATACGCTTTATAGTGACATCTTAAAGGAGTGTGTGTACCAAATTTGGTTACTCTAGCCTTAATAGTCTCTGAGATTTGTGGATGCCCCAGATTTTCGTCCTTTGCGGGGGCGGAAGGGGGTGTGGCGAAATTTGGACACGAAACGGTCAAGGTCAGATATCACAGGAGTGTGGATACCAAATTTGGTTGCTCTGGCTCTTATAGGTTCTGAGATCCTTGAACTCATATTTTGCAATTGACAAAACCGACCATGAAACCTGTGTGTTAGAGAGAGACAGAGCGAGAAAGAATGAAATTGTTTTCTTGCTTCTGGCTATAATAATTATACGATCTGGTTGAGATTTTACACTCTAGAACATATAGTCATCCTCTACGATTCTGCGTTTTTGGTTTTATCGTATCTTTAAAAATGTGGATGCCACAGATTTTCGTCCTTTGTGGGGCGGAAGTGGGCGGGGCAAAGTTTTTAAATATTTTTAAAGCAGTGACATATCACATATGTCTGGATCCAAAACATCGTTGCTCTAGCTCTTATAGTCTTTGAGCACTAGGCGCTGAAGGGGACGGACGGACGGACGGACGGACGGACGGACGGACGGACGGACAGACGGACGGACGGACGGACGGACGGACGGACGGACGGACGTACAGACGGACAGACAGACAGGGCTCAATCGACTCGGCTATTGATGCTGATCAAGAATATATATACTTTATGGGGTCGGAAACGATTCCTTCTGGACGTTACACACATCCACTTTTACCAAAAATCTAATATACCCCAATACTCATTTTGAGTATCGGGTATAACAAATATTTTGAAGAAGAAAAAGAAATGAAAAGTGATTCAGTAAAGGTAGAAGGAAGTTTATATAGCTTGGGATCAAAAAATCCTGAGCACGCCGACGAAGAATTATCCGTCAATAGTTTGGGATTCAAATATCCTGAACCCGCCGTCGTTGAATTATCCGACATCCAAAGTTTTAATAGTTTGGGATTAAAATATCCTGAGCACGCCGTCGTAGAATTATCCGACACTAAAAGTTCGAATAGTTTGGGATTAAAGAATCCTGAACACGCCGTCGTTGAATTATCCGACAATGAACAATTTAAAAGTTTGGGATGCAAAAATCCTGAACGCGCCGTCGTAGAAATATCCGACATTCAAAATTATGCAAATTCTGAATTGAAAAAAATGAAATTGTATAACACAATAACCTACAAAGAGGACAATTTAGAAAATCTCAGAGAGAAAATGGTATCTATCATCGAAGAAGACCATGCCAATATAAATTTACAGTTACCGTTCAGAACGGATATAAAAGGAGAGATTAACACTGAACATGATAGACCGGTATATGGAAGGCAATATCCATAAGCTTATTCGGTTAACGATTTCGTTAATAACGAAATAAGTAAAATGTTAGATGAAGGTATAATCAGACCTAGTAAAAGCCCATATAATTCACCGGTAATAGTAGTACCAAAGATTACTCCCTTCTTTGGTACTACTATTACCGGTGAATTATATGGGCTTTTACTAGGTCTGATTATACCTTCATCTAACATTTTACTTATTTCGTTATTAACGAAATCGTTAACCGAAAGGACGGAACTCCTAAACATAGATTAGTAATAGACGTTAAGAAACTTAATGAAAACACCATACCGGATAGATACCCTATGCAAAATCCTTCAGTAATCCTTGCCAATTTAGGTAAGGCAAAGTATTTCTCGGCCATTGATTTAGAGTCAGGTTTCTATCAGATTTTAATGAGGGAATCAGATATTGAAAAAACATCTTTTTCCATAAATAACGGCAAATATGAATTTCTAAGAATGCCTATGGGATTGACGAACGCTCCCAGAATTTTCCAAAGGGCAATGGACGATATACTTAGAGAACAAGTTGGGAAAACTTGTCACGTCTATATGGACGATATAATAATATTTTCAAAAACTATAGAACAACATTATAAAGATCTAATTCATATAATGCAGATATTGCAAAACGCTAACATGAAAATTTCCCTAGAAAAGTCTAAATTCTTTCAATTGGAAACCAAATTTCTGGGATACATTGTTTCCCAAAATATCATTAAAACAGATCCAGACAAAATCTCCACAATACAAAACTATCCAATTCCTAAAAATATCAGAGAGCTACGTAGCTTCTTAGGACTAACAGGGTATTACAGAAAATTTGTCCGAAATTATGCTACAATTGCCAAACCATTAACAAAATATCTGAGTGGAGTAAATGGGAAAGTTTCACGAAGGGCATCCAAGAAAACATTAATACAGCTGGATGAACCAGCAATGGGAGCATTTAATAATTTAAAGGACAGTTTAAAAGCACATATTGAATTAGTACAACCAGATTACAATAAAAAATTCACATTAACCACAGATGCATCGGACATAGCAATAGGTGCAGTTTTGTCGCAAGATGGGAATCCCATAACATTTATTTCTAAAACTTTAAGTAAAACCGAGCAATTATATGCTACTAATAAAAAGAAATTATTAGCTATTGTATGGGCATTAAAAAATTTGCGAAATTATTTATACGGAGTGAGTGGAATTGAAATACATACAGATCACTAACCTTTGTCCTTTGCAATGTCGCAAAAAAATCCAAATGTTGAAATGAAACGTTGGTATTACTTCATAGAAAGTTTCACAACAAAAATCATTTATAAGCCAGGCTCAACTAACGTAGTAGCGGACGCTTTATCTCGGATTAAAATAAATCATATGACAGATAGTGATGTCGACCAGACAGAATCAGAATCAGACATAAATACTCAGCATTCAGCAGAGAGTAGTTTTGAAAACGTCATTCAAGAGACTAGCAAGCCTCTAAACCAATTTAAACAGCAGCTACTATTAGCGCAAGGGAGATTCACAGTTCATGAGTTAGTAAGAGTTTATGAAAATACCCGACATATTATTGAATTTGATACGGTAGACAATCTGCTAATCATTTTAAAAGAATTTATTCAGCCTCACTTAACCACAGGAATACACTGCACTTTAGAAGATTTATACCTTATCCAAAATAAGCTAAAGGAAAACTTCATAAATAAATTTCTCTTCACGAGAAAGTTCCTCCAAGATGTAGTAAATTCAGAAGATAAAGCTATAATTATAGAAGAAACACATTGCAGAGCCCATAGAGGACTAGACGAAAATTACAAACAAATAACTAAGCTGTATTATTTGCCAAACCTGCACAAAAAATTAAAAGAATATATAAAAAATTGTGAGATCTGTAACAAAAACAAATATCACAGACACCCTGTAAAAATTCCAATTGGGGAAGCTCCCATTCCAGCAAAAGAAGGAGATCAATTACACTTAGACATATACTATGCCCAAAACCTAACATTCATAACTTGTATAGATTCTTATTCCAAATAAGGAAATTCAAAGTAAATTAAACATTGAAAATAAGGCTTTTTTGACAGTTCAACTGAATCATGACTCTAGCTCATACATGAGAATGTTGTCAATGTGTTTTTGTAGACAGTGTGAAATATTGATAGTTTTCGAGTAGCACACGATTCAATTAAGCCAGATGGGATAATTTTTGTAATACTGTGCACTCATGCAGGGCTCTATTCCACAAGCAACAGTCGATATTGTTGAGCTGTGCACTGTGAACACTGTGAACACTATGCACACTGTGCACACTCTGAGCATTGTGAACACTGTGTTAAAACCATATTTAAAGTGAAAATATGTTGCTAAGAAAAATTATTTTGTTTAATTGGTTTTAGATTACATTTCATATTTTTTTAAATTTATATTTAAAAACATAATTTTGTTAACCATGTCGTCGCTGCCTGATATGGAGCTTCGTTTTTCACAAATTAAGTTCCTGGCTAACGAGAACACTCTTTCGGAGGAAGCTGACGATGCTGGTGTTGCAAATATCTTGCAGCTTAATTTGTACAATGTTGGGAACTGGAATTGGTTTTCGTTCCACCAGTGCAAAACATTGAATTCGTCTTTCATAGGTACTCGTATATTGGAGTACGCTACTATTTCTCTTGTCAAGACTTCTTCCTCTGACTGTCCTGAAAGCGGTTCGATAAAATCAGCTAGAAACTCTTCGAATTTATTTGAACAAGTCGCCGACAGGTCTAAGTTCTCTTTGTCATCAGTGAGAAACGATCGCATCATTTCCTTACACTCTTCAATCGTGAGGGTTCTATCCACTTGTCTCAATTGATTTGTTGGAGGAAATAAAAACAACGCAATTCTGTGGTACTTCGTTATGTACTTTAAAAGTACTGAGTCGATATGCATGCTCAAGGACCAGCTCAATTTTTGTTCAATATCCTTATCTGAATTAGCGTCTTTTATGAACTTTTGAAGAGCATGAATGCGGGGAATAACCCAGTGCATGGTCGGATATTTGTCCGCCTCCAGGAATTTCGAAATTTTCTCAATTTTAGAGAGTACATTTGTGACTGCGGTAATGTCGCTATAGTTCAACCCATCTAAACGATTCATTTCGTTTTGTTCATTTAAAATTTGAACGACGTCATGCCAACTGTGCTCTATCGATTTCATTGTATAAAAAATTGTATTCCATCTCGTCTCACAGACACCCTTAAGACTCAACTCGAGTTTTAAGTTCTGTCCGGACCTCTTGAAATATTTAGCCAGTTTTGCGCATTTTTTTCGATTTGAAGCAATTCTGGAACTGCTTTGAATGCTTTTTCAACAACGTTGTTTAGCAAATGATTTATACAATGAATATGATCTGATTCCTTAAATGCAGATATCATGTTTGATCCACGGTCTGTTACAATAATGGCGTCGTTTAAGTCTAGCCCAAAAGAATTCAAACATTGTTCCACTTTAGTGCGAATTAATGTGCCTGCAAATAAATAAAAGCAAGAAAGAACAATTGTTTTCCTCATTTGCCTCACATTTCGTAAACAATTTAATACCCTCTGTAAGGGTATTAAACACGTACCTGTAGCAGATTCACCTTTAATGCAGATCATTTCCAACAAACGGTTTTTCATGCTTCCTTTAAATATATAGTGTAAAGTTACATATAAATAAGACTTCTGCGAAAAGGTGTCTGTCCATGCGTCCGACGTGATAGTGTAGCCATTACCTTTCATTAAGGCTATTTCTTCTGTGACAGCTCGAAGTTCCTTATTGTATAAGTCTGTGACATTACGCGATACAGTTGTTGGATGAGGTAGCAGGTTGCTAACGTTTATGTTTGGTCCAAAACGACTTCCAATATCAAGGGCCACGGTTATAACGTCCTTTAGTCCTGAATCGCTGATAATATTAAATGGTCGGCAATTTTGAACGACCCACTTCGTCACGACCTTTGTCACCGATAATTTCGTTTCGGCATCTACGACAGGTTCATAAACGTTACCGTTTTCTTCAGATTTGGTAACCTTATAGCACTTATGCCGGACCAAATTGGACGTGGCACCAGTAAACTTGAAAATCGTAAAACAATTTCGACATGCCACAATGTTTGGAATAACATTGCTGTCCTCTCCAACGAAAGGACCAAAAACTTCCCACACCTTGCTTTTGCCACGTTTTTGGCTAATTTTGTATTGGCCAGCCATTATTTTTGCTTTTATATCGGCTGGTAATTCGAAGCCAGATGGTGACAAGGACTGCGAATTAAATGTGCATATAATATTCGAATAGAAACACACACATACATTTTTCTACTAAACTTACATAATCAAAAGAAACAACAATCGAATTTTACATTTTCAGTAATTAGCAAACAGTACAAGCACCGACAGAAAATTAAATGAAAATGTCCTTCTCGTTAGCTTTTTGACGTTTTCTTTTCTTTCGATTCGTTTGACTCACACATTCCACACTGCAGTGAGCAAAACAATGCACAACAAATTGAGCGAGAGAGACATTCTCTCTCTGTCACAACGTTTTTGGTAACAGTGTGAGTGCGAGTCATACGATTTGACAGGAGTCACTCGACAATTATGCCTTGAGTCAATGAGTCAGCAAATGAAGGAAAGAAAATGAATTGAAAGATAGTGTGAAAAGGATACATGAATCATGTTTTGATACACAGTGCACAGTGTGGCTCCTAAATTTTAATACGAATTAGTGTGTACTCGTGCAGGGCTCTAATATGTACTAATTGGTTGGTACTGGTTGTATTCAGCAATCGGACAAATATATTATTTTTTGAAGTTATTGTATTTGCTACATAAATACCAGGTTGAATTTCCTGGTTTGGGATTAATATAGTTTTTATATTAGACGTTAATTCTATTTTTCTGACAACTTGTGATCTTGCTGGTAGAAGAATTGTATTGTTACCAGAACTGTATGTTATTGGAACATAAATTTTCATTTTTATATTATTTGGTCGTATTATTAACCAATCCTCTGAAGGTTTTAAGTCTATTAGGCAGTGTGGAGATAATGTTTTTTATCCCCAATCGGCCGACTAATTATTTCGAATTAAATAAAACTCGGCGCAGAAATAAAATTACGATATGTTCTTTAATGCGTGACATCCAAATTGCAAGTCTGGCTTGCCTGCCCTTTACATTGCCGCTCCGATCACTAAGCGCAGCTTCGCTCGGCTGACGTCGGTAGGCAGACGCAAAGCGGAGATAGCGAAGAGCGAGCTGGCAGAGAGCGTTTAGCAGGGCAAGCACGCGCAAAGCTTTAACAAACAAATGAGTGACATAGACATAAGTAACAAACAAAATAAGCGGCTGAGGGCGAAGAATTAGGTGCTATTTGGCAAGCAGCTAATCGGCTGGGTTCTGCTCCGAACATTAACCCCCGTTGGAAGGCAAAGGCTTTCAACAGATCCATCCTGAAGGGACAGAACCGCTATTTTTCCAACGGCCCTCTTGAAAAGGCCTCTTTGAGTGCGGATGACGGCTACTCTGATGGTTCCATCTTTTCCTGGGATGACGCTCTCAATGCGGCCAAGCGGCCACCTTAATGGTGGCAGCGTTTCCTCCTTGATCATGACGAGCGCTCCTAGCTTGATGTTTGGAGACGATGACCGCCACTTGCTCCGCTCCTGAAGAATCGAAAGATACGCCGTGCTCCATTTTCTCCAAAACGCCTGCTTCATTTGACACAGCCGCTGCCATCGACTAAGTAGGTTGACCCGGAGATGCGCAACATCTGGCTCGTCGAATGCAGCTTTCGGGGCTCCATTGAGAAAGTGGTTTGGCGTGAGCACATCTAGATCATCGGGACTTTCTGTAATTGCATAAAGCGGACGGGAAATTAACAAAGCAGAGATTTCACAAGCCAAGATCTGAATTTCATCAAGAGTAAAAATGTAGGTCCCGACGATGCGATGAAAATGACATTTAGCTGCTTTAACAGCCTCCCACAAACCCCCAAAATGATGTGAGCGAGGGGGGATGAATTTTTAATCGATTCCACTAGAAACGCAGAGATGTGACGCAGCCGACGTATGAGGATCGCTGAGGAACATTTGCCGAAGCTCCAAAAGCTCATTTTTTGCTCCTACAAAATTTGTAGCGTTGTCTGACCAGATGATTCGAGGTTTGGGACGTAGACTTATAAAACGCCTTAATGCTGCCAGAAAGGATTCTGTAGATAGATCCCGAACGACTTCCAAATTAGTTGCTTTGGTGCTAAAGCATACGAAGACAGCGATGTAACATTTGATAGGAGGCCTGCTTCTGACTTCCGACTTGTGTTAAAAGGGTCCGCAAAAATCAACGCCCGTTGTGTGGAATGCTGGATTAGTCCTTACGCGATCCGCAGGCAAGTTTTCCATGATATGTTCCCTCAGCACTGGCTTCAAACGAAAGCATCTAACACATTTGCGAATGATTCCCGCAACATATTTGCGTCCACCAATAGGCCAGAATTTTTGCCGAAGCAGTCCGAGCAATCCTTGAGCTCCTGCGTGGAGAAACCTTTCGTGAAAGAAGATAATAATAGAGACAGTGACAGGATGTCCCTTAGGAAGCAGGATCGGGTGCTTCGCGTCGTAGTCCAATTCGGCATTTTGGAGGCGGCCTCCAACACGCAGCAATCCAAAGCTATCCAGAAATGGATTCAGTGAGGCCAGAGATTCAAAGGCTGCTATCCATTAGTTCAGCGGGCGTGGATCCACGTGATATGATGTCGGCAGGATTCAACTTTGTGGGCACGTGATGCCAAGTCATTCCAGCGGTGAGCTCCTGAATCCGCTGAACTCGATTAGAAACAAATATATTAAAATTCAATGGTGATTCTCGAATCCAGGCAAGGGCTATAGACGAATCCGACCAGCAATGTATTTGGCATGGAGCTGATAATCCCTTAACTATGGTGGACACTAGTTCGGCTAATACGAGGGCAGCGGATAGCTCAAGCTTGGGGATAGTCATACTTTTCAAGGGCGCGACTCTGGATTTAGAGCATAAGAGATAACTTTGCACAATGCCAAGAGCTTCCGAACGCATGTATACACAGGCGCCATATGCTGCTTGGCTCGCATCACAAAACGCGTGCATTTCTAATCTGGCTTGCTGCCGAAGCACGTAACGTGGAAACTTAAAGTTTTTAACCATCGACAACTGCGAAGTCAGCTCAATCCAAGTCGTATGTAGATCCTGGGGCAGGCTTTCGTCCCAATTCAACTTTATTCTTTCGTTCCATAGCGATTGCATAAATATTTTAGCTTTTGTGATGATGGGAGAGATGAGCCCTAGAGGATCGTAGAACCTAGCTAGTGTAGACAGGACCGAACGCTTCGATATTGGGCCTGCAGCGGTTCCGACGTGAGCGAAGCTAAACAGAAGATTGTCTGTGGTGGGATCCCAAACTAGACCAAGCGCCTTGGTTACTTCAGTCCCGTCAAAGCAGCGGGTTCATTGGAACACCATTTACGTATGGGAAAACATCCTTTCGAAAGTAGCTCCTTTACCTGCTGACGAATCTTGATGACAGAATCAATGCTGTCCCCTCCAGATATGAGATCATCGACATAGAAATCTCTTCGAACAACATCAGCGCCAAGCGGGAAACGCAACTCTTCATCATTTGCCAATTGATGCACAGCACGAATTGCTAAGAAAGCGGCAGGTTTGGTTCCGTAAGTAACAGTCTCCAACTTGAACACCTGAATCTCCTCCTTCGGGTCATTGCGCCATAGGATGCACTGCACGTGCGTATCGAGATGGGAAACGCGTACACAGCGGTACATTTTGCAGATATCGCCACACAAGGCGACTTTAAAAAAGCGGAAACGAAGCAGAGTTATCAGAATTTTAGGTTGGATGGTGGGTCCAGCCATTAGCGCATTATTCAGTGATACTCCAGACGCTGTTTTGGCAGATCCATCGAACACTACGCGTAATTTGGTGGTTGTACTATCCTGCTTGTGGACGCAATGGTGAGGCAAGAAGTACTGCGGGAGGTCTGACTGCCGCGAAGCTGGCGACATCACGATACTCCTGGAGAAACTCCATATATTTTGCCTTAAGCTGTGCATTTTTTGCTAGCTTCCTCTCCAAATTGAGAAATCTACGTAGCGCCTGCTGATACGATTCTCCTAATTCCTCTAGACTGAATTTGGTTGGCAAACGCACGGAGTAAGCTCCGGAATCTAGGCGAATGCAGTTTGTGACGAAATGCTGTTCGCAATGAACATCTTCCTCCGAAATTGATGAGGGCGAATAATCTCCATCGACTTCCCAAAACCGCCTTACAATATCGCACAAATTAGTCTCGCAAGCGGAGATGACAGGGGGATCTTCAACGGCTGCTAGCGCCGCACGGGCTTTCTCAGAGTTTTTAATACTTCCTGACACTATCCAGCCAAGTTTCGTCTTCTGCAATGTTGGCAATTGGTCTGACAGTCGAATCTGTCCAACGCACATTAATTCGAAGAACAAACCAGCACCTATCAACAGATCGACACGCTGGGCTTGGCGAAATTAGGATCAGCCAGTTTTAGATTATTTGGCATTGGCCAATCCTTTGCGTCTAGGCCGAAGTTAGGCTGCATTCCTGTGATTGAGGCAGTGATAATTGCAGAGAGGAAACCGTGATAGCTTTCGTCTTGAGATTGCAGGACGATGTCTACAGCCTTGCTGGATGGTAGAATTGACTCTCCAATACCGGCGATTTGAACGTGAGACGGGTGAGGATCTAACTGCAGCTGATTGGCGAGTCTCGATGTTATAAAGTTAACCTGAGAAGCGGAATCTAAAATGGCACGACATGGAATAAGCGATCCAAAACGGCCCCTGACATATACGATTGCAGTAGCTAGCAGCACGTTTTGGCTAGGCAGAGATTTTTGACTCGAGGGGGAGGGCTAGTATATTTGCTTGCTACTAGGGCACTTGCAGGATCATGCTGGGTCGATTCCGTGCTCGGCGACGGCAACTCAGCGTTAGCGCCCGACTGCATGTGGTGCAGTGTGTGATGCTTGGCTTGGCCATTTCTACATGCCCCTGACTTGCAGCGTTGCAATGAATGGCCTTTGTTGAGGCAGTTTAGACATAAATGGCGCTTCTTCACCTCCTTGTATCGAGAAAAAACAGGGAGATATAGAAATGCCTGGCATCGGGATATGTAGTGATCGGAGGACTTGCAATACTTGCATGGTGAGCTATTATGATTTCCAGCATCCGACATCTTGCTTCCAAGAATGAGGCCATGCTTGACCACCGAGGCAATCCTGACGTCGGCAAGTTCTCTTCCCATTTCTCCTTGGTCTTGTGGTCCAATTTCGTGCCTATGATGAAGATCAGCAACCCATCGGAAATCTCCTGCGTAGTCGCCAAGGTCTGAAGTGCACGCAAGTGCGAATTGATTTTATCGCTGAGCGCGCGCAAGCCGATAGCCGAGCCCTTCTCCACTCCTTGCAGCCCGAAAATAGCCTTGACGTGTGCCTGAAAATGTAACAGTTTATTATCGAATCGCAACATTAGTAAATTCAACGCCTTGTCGTAATTCTCCTCAGAAAGTTCCAAGGAACGAATCGTATCCAGTGCAGCACCATCTAGACATCCACGAAGATATTTGAATTTTTCGATGATTGGTATACGATGGTCTTTGTGCACCATTGTCGAGAACATCGAGTGGAATTCTGGCCAATCCATGTAGTTCCCACCGAATCGCGGAAGCTGCAACTCGGGCATTCGAGAACGGCCTATACTATTATAGGCGAACAACGACGAATTCCCCTCGAGAGTATGCCGAGCCGTTGAATTGGCAACATTTACCGTGCGAGCAGCCATCAACTCCCGCGACAGCCTGGACCTAACCTTGACATAAACATTCGAAAAGTCCAGCCGGGCATCATGGGCTAACTGCAGGAAATCCAGCCTTTCAAGGCTCGTTTGAGCGGCATCGAAATTCGCATTCATTCGCTCGATTTGCTCTAAGCGAGCTTGAAGTTCTGCCTCATCTAACTCGGCAAGCTCTTCCTTGGTGAGAAAGCGATCCATGGCCTTTAGTTGGCGCGCGATGGACTCGGCCTTGTGCTTGTAGAAATCTACATCACTCGGCATTGCTGCGTTCGCGACATTGGTAGGCTCAGGTGCTGCCATGTTGAGGTTTTAAAAGAGTCACTCAGCACGACCGAAAAAGACACCCTGTATACGTATAAACGTGGGAACCGAAAGCAAAGGGATTACAGCTAATGCCTTTAGCTGTGCGGCTGTGCGAGCTGTCCGATTCCGCTTTGTACTCCGCTTGTGTGTATTAGTGAGTTCGCTGCACTGCCTACCGCACTGCACTGACCGAATTGTCGCGACAGAGAAATTAATAGCCAGCAATGCGTGTATGCAGGTGTATGTAAGTGTGTTTTAGCACCGAATTGTGCTTAACCGCCGAAAATTTGCTAGGGCTAACGAATGTCGATCGCGAATGATTATTAATTGACACTGCAACTCAGAGATCACGTCGGGGTCACCAAATTTTATGGGGAGATAATGTTTTTTATCCCCAATCCGCCGACTAATTATTTCGAATTAAATAAAACTCGGCGCAGAAATAAAATTACGATATGTTCTTTAATGCGTGACATCCAAATTGCAAGTGTGGCTTGCCTGCCCTTTACATTGCCGCTCCGATCGCTAAGCGCAGCTTCGCTCGGCTGACGTCGGTAGGCAGACGCAAAGCGGAGATAGCGAAGAGCGAGCTGGCAGAGAGCGTTTAGCAGGGCAAGCACGCGCAAAGCTTTAACAAACAAATGAGTGACATAGACATAAGTAACAAACAAAATAAGCGGCTGAGGGCCAAGAATTAGGTGCTATTTGGCAAGCAGCTAATCGGCTGGGTTCTGCTCCGAACAGGCAGTTTAATTTTTTTATGAAATCAATGCCTATTATTCCATCACACGGAATTGCAAAATTCTGATTAACTAAATGTAGCTCTATTAGGGCAAGGCCTTGGGATGTTATTATACCTTCCCCTATTCCTTGAATATCTATTTTATTTTTATACCCGATACTCAAAATGAGTATTGGGGTATATTAGATTTGTGGTAAAAGTGGATGTGTGTAACGTCCAGAAGGAATCGTTTCCGACCCCATAAAGTATATATATTCTTGATCAGCATCAATAGCCGAGTCGATTGAGCCCTGTCTGTCTGTCCGTCTGTCCGTCCGTCCGTCCGTCCGTCCGTCCGTCCGTCCGTCCGTCCGTCCCCTTCAGCGCCTAGTGCTCAAAGACTATAAGAGCTAGAGCAACGATGTTTTGGATGCAGACTTCTGTGATATATAAAAATTTTTCAAAACTTCGCCCCGCCCACTTCCGCCCCCACAAAGGACGAAAATCTGTGGCATCAACATTTTTAAAGATACGATAAAACCAAAAACGCAGAATCGGTGAGGATGACCATATCTTCTACAGTGCAAAATCTGAACCAGATCGTATATTGATCATAGCCAGAATCAAGAAAAAAATTTCATTCTTTCTCGCTCTGTCTCTCTCTAACACACAGGTTTCATGGTCGGTTTTGTCAATTGCAAAATATGAGTTCAAGGATCTCAGAACCTATAAGAGCCAGAGCAACCAAATTTGGTATCCACACTCCTGTGATATCGGACCTTGACCGTTTCGTGTCCAAATTTCGCCACACCCCCTTCCGCCCCCGCAAAGGACGAAAATCTGGGGCATCCACAAATCTCAGAGACTATTAAAGCTAGAGTAACCAAATTTGGTATCCGCACTTCTGTTAGATCTCACTACAAAACGTTTATCTCAGAATTTCGCCCCACCCCCTTCCGCCCCCACAAAAAACGAAAATCTGTTGCATCCACAATATTGCACATTCGAGAAAACTAAAAACGCAGAATCATAGATAATGACCATATCTATCAGACTGCTGAATCTGGATCAGATCAGATCATTTGTATAGCCAAAAGGAACAAATCAATTTGCAGTGGCTACGCAGCCCCCGACGTCACGCTCAGACTGATTTTCTGTCTCTCTCGCACGCACTCTTTGTCGTGTGGTTCAATATTAGCGGCGTCTGCCGCAGGAGAGCCATACTGACTTAGTATCGGGTATAACTGTAGAGTTGCGGTGGCCGCAGCAACTCACAACGTTCCACCTCGTTTGTTTGAATGTCGTTAAAGACATCTGAATTTTCTTTTAATAGTGATATATTGGCACCTGTATCTATAAGGAGGAATGTAAGTTGTTTTCCTGTTTTAGAATTGAGGAATGCCACGAATATATTGAGATTGAGGTTGATTGTGTGAACCGCTGGATTTTTTAATTTAGTGTATCTAAAGGATCTTGGGAGTTTCCCGAAGCTGTCTGGGTAACACGCACATTGTTCTGTCGTGTGTTTCCATTGCTATTGTATCTTTGGTTGTTATAGGTTCCACCGTTATTACGGTTATTTCCCCTATAGCCACCACGACCTCTATTATTATTATAATTATTGTTGTAACCACGATAGTTACCTCGAAAGTTACTACCGCGGTAGACTTGTCCTTGTCTGGTATACAATATTGAACTTGCACTACCAAACATCTCTGTACTACACTGTATATATTTTGTTACGGCATCATTCATTGTTGGGAATGTGCCTGCTTCTAGTATTGTTTTTAGTCTGCCGTGCTAGTTAACGTACCCAATTCTATTGAGCTCTTATACGAGTTGTAAACAATCTTTGGCTTTCCAAAACGAAAACAATTTCAATCTTGGGCCTCCGCCTAATTGATTTCTAAGATGTACAATCTCAAGGGCTCCCGCCGCAATCCCAATCTTTGACACTCGCCTAAATGGAAAACCAATGTTTGCCCACACCCGGCTTCTCATAAACAATCTCACTCCCGGCTTTCTGCAGATCCTGCACTTCAGGCATTTTACAGTTCTCTCTTTGGATGACGAAATCCAATACTCGGGATGGCGAAATCAATTGAAATGTTTATAGAAAAACTATTCCCGAAAGGGATCAACGATGCAAAGATCAGAAAGTTCAAGTCAGTCTTGATCCAGAAGCGACACCGCAAAGTCGAGCTAAAAATTAAGATCGCGCAAACCCTTTGCCCGGAATCCTTTGTGACCCTCTACTTAAATCTATATCAGTGAAGTTAGAAGTAAAATAACAACTTTTTAAAAACACAATCCGCTACCGCAGTTATTTAATTGGCGCCCAACGTGGGGCGACGTTGTATAAAAAGCACCGAATAATAAAAGTGTTGCGTCGTGCCGAAACCCGGACAATTAATTAATGGAATAAATCCTTCAGATATAAAAACGCGGAGTGACTGTGAGATATAAGATAAAAAAAGTGAGATAAAAAGGAAACAAACCGGAGCTTAGGGTACAAATACAAATACAAATACAAATACAAATACAATACAAAATACAAATAAATACAAAAGCTAATCAAGACAATTCAAAAATACAAAAAAACCAAAAAAAACCAAAGTTTTTAAACAAAACCAACCAAACCAAAACACAAAGAAAGTGAAACTATCAGCTAAACCAAAGAAGGAAGACCCCCAGAAGACCCAGTTAAACAAAGAAATTTAAGAAGGAAGACCCGTTCGAAGACCTGTCAGCCAAATCAAGAAGGAAGACCCGTTCGAAGATCTGTCAGCCAAACTAAGAAGGACGACCCCTACCGGATAGTTCGTGAGCAAAAGTTGTATTAATAAATATATAAGTTCAATTAGGTTATATTAGATTATAAAAACAAACATATAAGAAAAATTTAAGGTGGATCAACTAACTTTAGATTTTGAAAAACTAAAAATGATTAACTCACAAACAAGGACCGATCTCACTGCAGATCTGGTCAAACAATTGATAGCACTTCAAATTTCACAAGTACAGGAGCAAATTGTAAATTTAAAACAACAAATAGAAACTAAATCCGATCAGGTATCAGATTATCAGGCAGAAACAATAGACGAGACAATAAAAGATGACACCACATTAAAGGTAATAGAATCCCTACCAATTTTCAATGGTGGATTAAACCAATACGTAGGATGGAGGGAAGCTGCAGAAACTGCAGTGAAGTTATATAAGAAAGGAAGTAAGCAATATTATATTGCCTTAACAATTTTGAGAAACAAAATAACAGGACCATCACATGACGCACTGACCAACCACGGGACAGTTTTAAATTTTGATGCCATACTTTCACGACTTGACTTTGTTTACAGTGACAAGAGACCAATTTACATAATAGAACAGGAGTTAAGCGTTCTCCGACAAGGGAACCTTTCAATAATAGATTTCTATAACGAGGTTAACAAGAAAATGACCTTGTTAATAAATAAGACAATAATGACTCACGGAAAGGACAGTGAAATCACGAAAGAATCAAATAAGAAAATTAGAGACAATGCCTTACGCATTTTTGTCACTGGTCTAAACGGCGGCATTGCAGAAATCCTATTTTCATTGAATCCCCCAGATTTACCGAATGCCTTGGCAAAGGTACAGGAATTGCAATCAAATAACATTCGGGCCCAATTTGCCTACCAATTCAGTGGCCCCAGAAATTCAGGGAATAATAACTACAATACATTAAGATTCAACCAACGACAACCAAGGACTAATAGTTCACCATTCGACCAAAATGGGATTTCAGAGGAATAACATGTCATGGGGACAACCCTATTTCTTGGGTAATAGACAACAAAATCAGGCCCCAGAACCAATGGATGTAGACGAATCGATACAAATCAAGAACCGACAGAACAGCAATCAATTCAGGGGAAATAATAATAATAGAAATTATCGGGAGAATACTAACGGTTATTATAGGAGAAATAATAACAATTATAACCAAGCTCAGCATTTTAGGGCAAACGTAGTACCGAATAATCAGTCTAACGAAAATCAGGCGCAGAAACGAAAGCCAAACGAAATGTCGGAACAACCGGCTAATAAAGCAATGCGGATAAATAACATTGAGGAGGACCATTTTTTAGATCAGCCCCCGAAGTAGGTCTGCCCTACTTAAAAAGAGTAGATAAAAAAATAAACAGAGAATTAAAAGTTTTGATAGATACGGGAGCAACTTCCTGTTATATAAAAAAGGGAATTTACGAAAATAAAAAAGAATTATCAATTTATAAGAAAGTTGCTACAGTGAATGGGTTTTCAATAATTAAATATTTCCATAATATAACTATTTTCAACACAAAACAAGTGTTTTATGAAATAGATGGAATGGAGGCAGATTTACTAATAGGATTTAACCTATTAAAGAAAATCGGAGCTGTTATTGATACAGGAAAGGGGACTTTAAGTTATAAAGACAATGAGGAGAAACTAATATATGACGAGGTCCTTTCTTTAAACAAATTAACCTTTATAGAAGGAAAAACCATCCTTCCGTTGAAGGAATATATAATAAACGAGGGGGAACGTTGTGAGTTGCTGCGTACACCGCAACTCTACAGTTATACCCGATACTAAGTCAGTATGGCTCTCCTGCGGCAGACGCCGCTAATATTGAACCACACGACAAAGAGTGCGTGCGAGAGAGACAGAAAATCAGTCTGAGCGTGACGTCGGGGGCTGCGTGGCCACTGCAAATTGATTTCTTGCTTTTGGCTACAAAAATGATCTGATCTGATCCAGATTTAGCAATCTGATAGATATGGTCATTATCTATGATTCTGCGTTTTTAGTTTTCTCGAATGTGCAATATTGTGGATGCAACAGATTTTCGTTCTTTGTGGGGGCGAAAGGGGGTGGGCCGAAATTCTGAGATATACGCTTTATAGTGACATCTTAAAGGAGTGTGTGTACCAAATTTGGTTACTCTAGCCTTAATAGTCTCTGAGATTTGTGGATGCCCCAGATTTTCGTCCTTTGCGGGGGCGGAAGGGGTGTGGCGAAATTTGGACACGAAACGGTCAAGGTCAGATATCACAGGAGTGTGGATACCAAATTTGGTTGCTCTGGCTCTTATAGGTTCTGAGATCCTTGAACTCATATTTTGCAATTGACAAAACCGACCATGAAACCTGTGTGTTAGAGAGAGACAGAGCGAGAAAGAATGAAATTGTTTTCTTGCTTCTGGCTATAATAATTATACGATCTGGTTGAGATTTTACACTCTAGAACATATAGTCATCCTCTACGATTCTGCGTTTTTGGTTTTATCGTATCTTTAAAAATGTGGATGCCACAGATTTTCGTCCTTTGTGGGGGCGGAAGTGGGCGGGGCAAAGTTTTTAAATATTTTTAAAGCAGTGACATATCACATATGTCTGGATCCAAAACATCGTTGCTCTAGCTCTTATAGTCTTTGAGCACTAGGCGCTGAAGGGGACGGACGGACGGACGGACGGACGGACGGACGGACGGACGGACAGACGGACGGACGGACGGACGGACGGACGGACGGACGGACGTACAGACGGACAGACAGACAGGGCTCAATCGACTCGGCTATTGATGCTGATCAAGAATATATATACTTTATGGGGTCGGAAACGATTCCTTCTGGACGTTACACACATCCACTTTTACCAAAAATCTAATATACCCCAATACTCATTTTGAGTATCGGGTATAACAAATATTTTGAAGAAGAAAAAGAAATGAAAAGTGATTCAGTAAAGGTAGAAGGAAGTTTATATAGCTTGGGATCAAAAAACCCTGAGCCCGCCGACGAAGAATTATCCGTCAATAGTTTGGGATTCAAATACCCTGATCCCGCCGTCGTTGAATTATCCGACATCCAAAGTTTTAATAGTTTGGGATTAAAATATCCTGAGCACGCCGTCGTAGAATTATCCGACACTAAAAGTTCGAATAGTTTGGGATTAAAGAATCCTGAACACGCCGTCGTTGAATTATCCGACAATGAACAATTTAAAAGTTTGGGATGCAAAAATCCTGAACGCGCCGTCGTAGAAATATCCGACATTCAAAATTATGCAAATTCTGAATTGAAAAAAATGAAATTGTATAACACAATAACCTACAAAGAGGACAATTTAGAAAATCTCAGAGAGAAAATGGTATCTATCATCGAAGAAGACCATGCCAATATAAATTTACAGTTACCGTTCAGAACGGATATAAAAGGAGAGATTAACACTGAACATGATAGACCGGTATATGGAAGGCAATATCCATAAGCTTATTCGGTTAACGATTTCGTTAATAACGAAATAAGTAAAATGTTAGATGAAGGTATAATCAGACCTAGTAAAAGCCCATATAATTCACCGGTAATAGTAGTACCAAAGATTACTCCCTTCTTTGGTACTACTATTACCGGTGAATTATATGGGCTTTTACTAGGTCTGATTATACCTTCATCTAACATTTTACTTATTTCGTTATTAACGAAATCGTTAACCGAAAGGACGGAACTCCTAAACATAGATTAGTAATAGACGTTAAGAAACTTAATGAAAACACCATACCGGATAGATACCCTATGCAAAATCCTTCAGTAATCCTTGCCAATTTAGGTAAGGCAAAGTATTTCTCGGCCATTGATTTAGAGTCAGGTTTCTATCAGATTTTAATGAGGGAATCAGATATTGAAAAAACATCTTTTTCCATAAATAACGGCAAATATGAATTTCTAAGAATGCCTATGGGATTGACGAACGCTCCCAGAATTTTCCAAAGGGCAATGGACGATATACTTAGAGAACAAGTTGGGAAAACTTGTCACGTCTATATGGACGATATAATAATATTTTCAAAAACTATAGAACAACATTATAAAGATCTAATTCATATAATGCAGATATTGCAAAACGCTAACATGAAAATTTCCCTAGAAAAGTCTAAATTCTTTCAATTGGAAACCAAATTTCTGGGATACATTGTTTCCCAAAATATCATTAAAACAGATCCAGACAAAATCTCCACAATACAAAACTATCCAATTCCTAAAAATATCAGAGAGCTACGTAGCTTCTTAGGACTAACAGGGTATTACAGAAAATTTGTCCGAAATTATGCTACAATTGCCAAACCATTAACAAAATATCTGAGTGGAGTAAATGGGAAAGTTTCACGAAGGGCATCCAAGAAAACATTAATACAGCTGGATGAACCAGCAATGGGAGCATTTAATAATTTAAAGGACAGTTTAAAAGCACATATTGAATTAGTACAACCAGATTACAATAAAAAATTCACATTAACCACAGATGCATCGGACATAGCAATAGGTGCAGTTTTGTCGCAAGATGGGAATCCCATAACATTTATTTCTAAAACTTTAAGTAAAACCGAGCAATTATATGCTACTAATAAAAAGAAATTATTAGCTATTGTATGGGCATTAAAAAATTTGCGAAATTATTTATACGGAGTGAGTGGAATTGAAATACATACAGATCACTAACCTTTGTCCTTTGCAATGTCGCAAAAAAATCCAAATGTTGAAATGAAACGTTGGTATTACTTCATAGAAAGTTTCACAACAAAAATCATTTATAAGCCAGGCTCAACTAACGTAGTAGCGGACGCTTTATCTCGGATTAAAATAAATCATATGACAGATAGTGATGTCGACCAGACAGAATCAGAATCAGACATAAATACTCAGCATTCAGCAGAGAGTAGTTTTGAAAACGTCATTCAAGAGACTAGCAAGCCTCTAAACCAATTTAAACAGCAGCTACTATTAGCGCAAGGGAGATTCACAGTTCATGAGTTAGTAAGAGTTTATGAAAATACCCGACATATTATTGAATTTGATACGGTAGACAATCTGCTAATCATTTTAAAAGAATTTATTCAGCCTCACTTAACCACAGGAATACACTGCACTTTAGAAGATTTATACCTTATCCAAAATAAGCTAAAGGAAAACTTCATAAATAAATTTCTCTTCACGAGAAAGTTCCTCCAAGATGTAGTAAATTCAGAAGATAAAGCTATAATTATAGAAGAAACACATTGCAGAGCCCATAGAGGACTAGACGAAAATTACAAACAAATAACTAAGCTGTATTATTTGCCAAACCTGCACAAAAAATTAAAAGAATATATAAAAAATTGTGAGATCTGTAACAAAAACAAATATCACAGACACCCTGTAAAAATTCCAATTGGGGAAGCTCCCATTCCAGCAAAAGAAGGAGATCAATTACACTTAGACATATACTATGCCCAAAACCTAACATTCATAACTTGTATAGATTCTTATTCCAAATAAGGAAATTCAAAGTAAATTAAACATTGAAAATAAGGCTTTTTTGGCAGTTCAACTGAATCATGACTCTAGCTCATACATGAGAATGTTGTCAATGTGTTTTTGTAGACAGTGTGAAATATTGATAGTTTTCGAGTAGCACACGATTCAATTAAGCCAGATGGGATAATTTTTGTAATACTGTGCACTCATGCAGGGCTCTATTCCACAAGCAACAGTCGATATTGTTGAGCTGTGCACTGTGAACACTGTGAACACTATGCACACTGTGCACACTCTGAGCATTGTGAACACTGTGTTAAAACCATATTTAAAGTGAAAATATGTTGCTAAGAAAAATTATTTTGTTTAATTGGTTTTAGATTACATTTCATATTTTTTTAAATTTATATTTAAAAACATAATTTTGTTAACCATGTCGTCGCTGCCTGATATGGAGCTTCGTTTTTCACAAATTAAGTTCCTGGCTAACGAGAACACTCTTTCGGAGGAAGCTGACGATGCTGGTGTTGCAAATATCTTGCAGCTTAATTTGTACAATGTTGGGAACTGGAATTGGTTTTCGTTCCACCAGTGCAAAACATTGAATTCGTCTTTCATAGGTACTCGTATATTGGAGTACGCTACTATTTCTCTTGTCAAGACTTCTTCCTCTGACTGTCCTGAAAGCGGTTCGATAAAATCAGCTAGAAACTCTTCGAATTTATTTGAACAAGTCGCCGACAGGTCTAAGTTCTCTTTGTCATCAGTGAGAAACGATCGCATCATTTCCTTACACTCTTCAATCGTGGGGGTTCTATCCACTTGTCTCAATTGATTTGTTGGAGGAAATAAAAACAACGCAATTCTGTGGTACTTCGTTATGTACTTTAAAAGTACTGAGTCGATATGCATGCTCAAGGACCAGCTCAATTTTTGTTCAATATCCTTATCTGAATTAGCGTCTTTTATGAACTTTTGAAGAGCATGAATGCGGGGAATAACCCAGTGCATGGTCGGATATTTGTCCGCCTCCAGGAATTTCGAAATTTTCTCAATTTTAGAGAGTACATTTGTGACTGCGGTAATGTCGCTATAGTTCAACCCATCTAAACGATTCATTTCGTTTTGTTCATTTAAAATTTGAACGACGTCATGCCAACTGTGCTCTATCGATTTCATTGTATAAAAAATTGTATTCCATCTCGTCTCACAGACACCCTTAAGACTCAACTCGAGTTTTAAGTTCTGTCCGGACCTCTTGAAATATTTAGCCAGTTTTGCGCATTTTTTTTCGATTTGAAGCAATTCTGGAACTGTTTTGAATGCTTTTTCAACAACGTTGTTTAGCAAATGATTTATACAATGAATATGAGCTGATTCCTTAAATGCAGATATCATGTTTGATCCACGGTCTGTTACAATAATGGCGTCGTTTAAGTCTAGCCCAAAAGAATTCAAACATTGTTCCACTTTAGTACGAATTAATGTGCCTGCAAATAAATAAAAGCAAGAAAGAACAATTGTCTTCCTCATTTGCCTCACATTTCGTAAACAATTTAATACCCTCTGTAAGGGTATTAAACACGTACCTGTTGCAGATTCACCTTTAATGCAGATCATTTCCAACAAACGGTTTTTCATGCTTCCCTTAAATATATAGTGTAAAGTTACACATAAATAAGACTTCTGCGAAAAGGTGTCTGTCCATGCGTCCGACGTGATAGTGTAGCCATTACCTTTCATTAAGGCTATTTCTTCTGTGACAGCTCGAAGTTCCTTATTGTATAAGTCTGTGACATTACGCGATACAGTTGTTGGATGAGGTAGCAGGTTGCTAACGTTTATGTTTGGTCCAAAACGACTTCCAATATCAAGGGCCACGGTTATAACGTCCTTTAGTCCTGAATCGCTGATAATATTAAATGGTCGGCAATTTTGAACGACCCACTTCGTCACGACCTTTGTCACCGATAATTTCGTTTCGGCATCTACGACAGGTTCATAAACGTTACCGTTTTCTTCAGATTTGGTAACCTTATAGCACTTATGCCGGACCAAATTGGACGTGGCACCAGTAAACTTGAAAATCGTAAAACAATTTCGACATGCCACAATGTTTGGAATAACATTGCTGTCCTCTCCAACGAAAGGACCAAAAACTTCCCACACCTTGCTTTTGCCACGTTTTTGGCTAATTTTGTATTGGCCAGCCATTATTTTTGCTTTTATATCGGCTGGTAATTCGAAGCCAGATGGTGACAAGGACTGCGAATTAAATGTGCATATAATATTCGAATAGAAACACACACATACATTTTTCTACTAAACTTACATAATCAAAAGAACCAACAATCGAATTTTACATTTTCAGTAATTAGCAAACAGTACAAGCACCGACAGAAAATTAAATGAAAATGTCCTTCTCGTTAGCTTTTTGACGTTTTCTTTTCTTTCGATTCGTTTGACTCACACATTTCACACTGCAGTGAGCAAAACAATGCACAACAAATTGAGCGAGAGAGACACTCTCTCTCTGTCACAACGTTTTTGGTAACAGTGTGAGTGCGAGTCATACGATTTGACAGGAGTCACTCGACAATGAGTCAGCAAATGAAGGAAAGAAAATGAATTGAAAGATAGTGTGAAAAGGATACATGAATCATGTTTTGATACACAGTGCACAGTGTGGCTCCTAAATTTTAATACGAATTAGTGTGTACTCGTGCAGGGCTCTAATATGTACTAATTGGTTGGTACTGGTTGTATTCAGCAATCGGACAAATGTATTTTTTTTTGAAGTTATTGTATTTGCTACATAAATACCAGGTTGAATTTCCTGGTTTGGGATTAATATAGTTTTTATATTAGACGTTAATTCTATTTTTCTGACAACTTGTGATCTTGCTGGTAGAAGAATTGTATTGTTATCAGAACTGTATGTTATTGGAACATAAATTTTCATTTTTATATTATTTGGTCGTATTATTAACCAATCCTCTGAAGGTTTTAAGTCTATTAGGCAGTGTGGAGATAATGTTTTTTATCCCCAATCGGCCGACTAATTATTTCGAATTAAATAAAACTCGGCGCAGAAATAAAATTACGATATGTTCTTTAATGCGTGACATCCAAATTGCAAGCCTGGTTTGCCTGCCCTTTACATTGCCGCTCCGATCACTAAGCGCAGCTTCGCTCGGCTGACGTCGGTAGGCAGACGCAAAGCGGAGATAGCGAAGAGCGAGCTGGCAGAGAGCGTTTAGCAGGGCAAGCACGCGCAAAGCTTTAACAAACAAATGAGTGACATAGACATAAGTAACAAACAAAATAAGCGGCTGAGGGCGAAGAATTAGGTGCTATTTGGCAAGCAGCTAATCGGCTGGGTTCTGCTCCGAACATTAACCCCCGTTGGAAGGCAAAGGCTTTCAACAGATCCATCCTGAAGGGACAGAACCGCTATTTTTCCAACGGCCCTCTTGAAAAGGCCTCTTTGAGTGCGGATGACGGCTACTCTGATGGTTCCATCTTTTCCTGGGATGACGCTCTCAATGCGGCCAAGCGGCCACCTTAATGGTGGCAGCGTTTCCTCCTTGATCATGCCGAGCGCTCCTAGCTTGATGTTTGGAGACGATGACCGCCACTTGCTCCGCTCCTGAAGAATCGAAAGATACGCCGTGCTCCATTTTCTCCAAAACGCCTGCTTCATTTGACACAGCCGCTGCCATCGACTAAGTAGGTTGACCCGGAGATGCGCAACATCTGGCTCGTCGAATGCAGCTTTCGGGGCTCCATTGAGAAAGTGGTTTGGCGTGAGCACATCTAGATCATCGGGACTTTCTGTAATTGCATAAAGCGGACGGGAAATTAACAAAGCAGAGATTTCACAAGCCAAGATCTGAATTTCATCAAGAGTAAAAATGTAGGTCCCGACGATGCGATGAAAATGACATTTAGCTGCTTTAACAGCCTCCCACAAACCCCCAAAATGATGTGAGCGAGGGGGATGAATTTTTAATCGATTCCACTAGAAACGCAGAGATGTGACGTAGCCGACGTATGAGGATCGCTGAGGAACATTTGCCGAAGCTCCAAAAGCTCATTTTTTGCTCCTACAAAATTTGTAGCGTTGTCTGACCAGATGATTCGAGGTTTGGGACGTAGACTTATAAAACGCCTTAATGCTGCCAGAAAGGATTCTGTAGATAGATCCCGAACGACTTCCAAATTAGTTGCTTTGGTGCTAAAGCATACGAAGACAGCGATGTAACATTTGATAGGAGGCCTGCTTCTGACTTCCGACTTGTGTTAAAAGGGTCCGCGAAAATCAACGCCCGTTGTGTGGAATGCTGGATTAGTCCTTACGCGATCCGCAGGCAAGTTTTCCATGATATGTTCCCTCAGCACTGGCTTCAAACGAAAGCATCTAACACATTTGCGAATGATTCCCGCAACATATTTGCGTCCACCAATAGGCCAGAATTTTTGCCGAAGCAGTCCGAGCAATCCTTGAGCTCCTGCGTGGAGAAACCTTTCGTGAAAGAAGATAATAATAGAGACAGTGACAGGATGTCCCTTAGGAAGCAGGATCGGGTGCTTCGCGTCGTAGTCCAATTCGGCATTTTGGAGGCGGCCTCCAATACGCAGCAATCCAAAGCTATCCAGAAATGGATTCAGTGAGGCCATCGTGCTTTTTGGGGGTAGGGCCTGTTTGCTGGCGAGGGCCCTTATCTCTTCCGAAAATTGTTGCTGCTGTATTGCCCTTATGAGCAAATGCGTACCATTTTTGATGTCGATTACGGTAAGTTGACCCTTCGACCGCGCTATGCCTTTGTCCTTGAGAATGAAGAATCGATATATGTAAGCAAAGACGCGCTGCATGGATCCGAATGAGTTTTGAAATTTGCAATCGTACGATACATCCCTTTCGTTTGAAACAACCAATGCTGCATTACGACGTTCTGGTACATCGGTCGGCAATTGCAAGCCTGCAGGCCACTCTGAGCTCTCAAGACGCAAGAATGGTGGTCCAGAGATTCTAAGGCTGCTATTCATTAGTTCAGCGGGCGTGGATCCACGTGATATGATGTCGGCAGGATTCAACTTTGTGGGCACGTGATGCCAAGTCATTCCAGCGGTGAGCTCCTGAATCCGCTGAACTCGATTAGAAACAAATATATTACAATTCAAGGGTGATTCTCGAATCCAGGCAAGGGCTATAGACGAATCCGACCAGCAATGTATTTGGCATGGAGCTGATAATCCCTTAACTATGGTGGACACTAGTTCGGCTAATACGAAGGCAGCTGATAGCTCAAGCTTGGGGATAGTCATACTTTTCAAGGGCGCGACTCTGGATTTAGAGCATAAGAGATGACTTTGCACAATGCCAAGAGCTTCCGAACGCATGTATACACAGGCGCCATATGCTGCTTGGCTCGCATCACAAAACGCGTGCATTTCTAATCTGGCTTGCTGCCGAAGCACGTAACATGGAAACTTAAAGTTTTTAACAATCGACAACTGCGAAGTCAGCTCAATCCAAGTCGTATGTAGATCCTGGGGCAGGCTTTCGTCCCAATTCAACTTTAGGCTTTCGTTCCATAGCGATTGCATAAATATTTTAGCTTTTGTGATGATGGGAGAGATGAGCCCTAGAGGATCGTAGAACCTAGCTAGTGTAGACAGGACCGAACACTTCGATATTGGGCCTGCAGCGGTTCCGACGTGAGCGAAGCTAAACAAAAGATTGTCTGTGGTGGGATCCCAAACTAGACCGAGCGCCTTGGTTACTTCAGTCCCGTCAAAGCAGCGGGTTCATTGGAACACCATTTACGTATGGGAACACATCCTTTCGAAAGTAGCTCCTTTACCTGCTGACGAATCTTGATGACAGAATCAATGCTGTCCCCTCCAGATATGAGATCATCGACATAGAAATCTCTTCGAACAACATCAGCGGCAAGCGGGAAACGCAACTCTTCATCATTTGCCAATTGATGCATAGCACGAATTGCTAAGAAAGCGGCAGGGTTTGTTTCGTAAGTAACAGTCTCCAACTTGAACACCTGAATCTCCTCCTTCGGGTCATTGCGCCATAGGATGTCCTGCACGTGCGTATCGGGATGGGAAACGCGTACACAGCGGTACATTTTGCAGATATCGCCACACAAGGCGACTTTAAACGAGGTGGAACGTTGTGAGTTGCTGCGGACACCGCAACTCTACAGCTATACCCGATACTAAGTCAGTATGGCTCTCCTGCGGCAGACGCCGCTAATATTGAACCACACGACAAAGAGTGCGTGCGAGAGAGACAGAAAATCAGTCTGAGCGTGACGTCGGGCGCTGCGTAGCCACTGAAAATTGATTTCTTGCTTTTGGCTACAAAAATGATCCGATCTGATCCAGATTCAGCAATCTGATAGATATGGTCATTATCTATGATTCTGTGTTTTTAGTTTTCTCGAATGTGCAATATTGTGGATGCAACAGATTTTCGTCTTTTGTGGGGGCGGAAGGGGGTGGGGCGAAATTCTGAGATATACGTTTTATAGTGAGATTTAACAGAAGTTCGGATACCAAATTTGGTTACTCTAGCCTTAATAGTCTCTGAGATTTGTGGATGCCCCAGACTTTCGTTCTTTGCGGGGGCGGAAGGGGGTGTGGCGAAATTTGGACACAAAACGGTCAAGGTCCGATATCACAGGAGTGTGGATACCAAATTTGGTTGCTCTGGCTCTTATAGGTTCTGAGATCCTTGAACTCATATTTTGCAATTGACAAAACCGACCATCAAACCTGTGTGTTAGAGAGAGACAGAGCGAGAAAGAATGAAATTGTTTTCTTGATTCTGGCTATAATCATTATACGATCTGGTTCAGATTTTGCACTGTAGAAGATATGGTCATCCTCATCGATTCTGCGCTTTTGGTTTTATCGTATCTTTAAAAATGTGGATGCCACAGATTTTCGTCCTTTGTGGGGGCGGAAGTGGGCGGGGCGAAGTTTTGAAATATACTTGTAGCAGTGACATATCACAGAAGTCTGGATCCAAAACATCGTTGCTCTAGCTCTTATAGTCTTTGAGCACTAGGCGCTGAAGGGGACGGACGGACGGACGGACGGACGGACGGACAGACGGACAGACAGACAGGGCTCAATCGACTCGGCTATTGATGCTGATCAAGAATATATATACTTTATGGGGTCGGAAACGATTCCTTCTGGACGTTACAAACATCCAATTTTACCACAAATCTAATATACCCCAATACTCATTTTGAGTATCGGGTATAAAAAGCGGAAACGAAGCAGAGTTATCAGAATTTTAGGTTGGATGGTGGGTCCAGCCATTAGCGCATCATTCAGTGATACTCCAGACGCTGTTTTGGCAGATCCATCGAACACTACGCGTAATTTGGTGGTTGTACTATCCTGCTTGTGGACGCAATGGTGAGGCAAGAAGTACTGCGGGAGATCTGACTGCCGCGAAGCTGGCGACATGTGTCCTAAATCACGATACTCCTGGAGAAACTCCATATATTTTGCCTTAAGCTGTGCATTTTTTGCTAGCTTCCTCTCCAAATTGAGAAATCTACGTAGCGCCTGCTGATACGATTCTCCTAATTCCTCTAGACTGAATTTGGTTGGCAAACGCACGGAGTAAGCTCCGGAATCTAGGCGAATGCAGTTTGTGACGAAATGCTGTTCGCAATGAACATCTTCCTCCGAAATTGATGAGGGCGAATAATCTCCATCGACTTCCCAAAACCGCCTTACAATATCGCACAAATTAGTCTCGCAAGCGGAGATGACAGGGGGATCTTCAACGGCTGCTAGCGCCGCACGGGCTTTCTCAGAGTTTTTAATACTTCCTGACACTATCCAGCCAAGTTTCGTCTTCTGCAATGTTGGCAATTGGTCTGACAGTCGAATCTGTCCAACGCACATTAATTCGAAGAACAAACCAGCACCTATCAACAGATCGACACGCTGGGCTTGGCGAAATTAGGATCAGCCAGTTTTAGATTATTTGGCATTGGCCAATCCTTTGCGTCTAGGCCGAAGTTAGGCTGCATTCCTGTGATTGAGGCAGTGATAATTGCAGAGAGGAAACCGTGATAGCTTTCGTCTTGAGATTGCAGGACGATGTCTACAGCCTTGCTGGATGGTAGAATTGACTCTCCAATACCGGCGATTTGAACGTGAGACGGGTGAGGATCTAACTGCAGCTGATTGGCGAGTCTCGATGTTATAAAGTTCACCTGAGAAGCGGAATCTAAAATGGCACGACATGGAATAAGCGATCCAAAACGTTCCCTGACATATACGATTGCGGTAGCTAGCAGCACGTTTTGGCTAGGCAGAGATTTTTGACTCGAGGGGGGAGGGCTAGTATATTTGCTTGCTACTAGGGCACTTGCAGGATCATGCTGGGTCGATTCCGTGCTCGGCGACGGCAACTCAGCGTTAGCGCCCGACTGCATGTGGAGCAGTGTGTGATGCTTGGCTTGGCAATTTCTACATGCCCCTGACTTGCAGCGTTGCAATGAATGGCCTTTGTTGAGGCAGTTTAGACATAAATGGCGCTTCTTCACCTCCTTGTATCGAGAAAAAACAGGGAGATCTAGAAATGCCTGGCATCGGGATATGTAGTGATCGGAGGACTTGCAATACTTGCATGGTGAGCTATTATGATCGTTAATGGAGGTGATTAGGGTGCTAGGTTTACTTTCTCCCACCTGCTGGCTAGGAATTGTTACCATAGCCGATCCCAAATTTTCCAGCATCCGACATCTTGCTTCCAAGAATGAGGCCATGCTTGACCACCGAGGCAATCCTGACGTCGGCAAGTTCTCTTCCCATTTCTCCTTGGTCTTGTGGTCCAGTTTCGTGCCTATGATGAAGATCAGCAACCCATCGGAAATCTCCTGCGGGGTCGCCAAGGTCTGAAGTGCACGCAAGTGAGAATTGATTTTATCGCTGAGCGCGCGCAAGCCGATAGCCGAGCCCTTCTCCACCCCTTGCAGCCCGAAAATAGCCTTGACGTGTGCCTGAAAATGTAACAGTTTATTATCGAATCGCAACATTAGTAAATTCAACGCCTTGTCGTAATTCTCCTCAGAAAGTTCCAAGGAACGAATCGTATCCAGTGCAGCACCATCTAGACATCCACGAAGATATTTGAATTTTTCGATGATTGGTATACGATGGTCTTTGTGCACCATTGTCGAGAACATCGAGTGGAATTCTGGCCAATCCATGTAGTTCCCACCGAATCGCGGAAGCTGCAACTCGGGCATTCGAGAACGGCCTATACTGTTATAGGCGAACAACGACGAATTCCCCTCGAGAGTATGCCGAGCCGTTGAATTGGCAACATTTACCGTGCGAGCAGCCATCAACTCCCGCGACAGCCTGGACCTAACCTTGACATAAACATTCGAAAAGTCCAGCCGGGCATCATGGGCTAACTGCAGGAAATCCAGCCTTTCAAGGCTCGTTTGAGTGGCATCGAAATCCGCATTCATTCGCTCGATATGCTCTAAGCGAGCTTGAAGTTCTGCCTCATCTAACTCGGCAAGCTCTTCCTTGGTGAGAAAGCGATCCATGGCCTTTAGTTGGCGCGCGATGGACTCGGCCTTGTGCTTGTAGAAATCTACATCACTCGGCATTGCTGCGTTCGCGACATTGGTAGGCTCAGGTGCTGCCATGTTGAGGTTTTAAAAGAGTCACTCAGCACGACCGAAAAAGACACCCTGTATACGTATAAACGTGGGAACCGAAAGCAAAGGGATTACAGCTAATGCCTTTAGCTGTGCGGCTGTGCGAGCTGTCCGATTCCGCTTTGTACTCCGCTTGTGTGTATTAGTGAGTTCGCTGCACTGCCTACCGCACTGCACTGACCGAATTGTCGCGACAGAGAAATTAATAGCCAGCAATGCGTGTATGCAGGTGTATGTAAGTGTGTTTTAGCACCGAATTGTGCTTAACCGCCGAAAATTTGCTAGGGCTAACGAATGGCGATCGCGAATGATTATTAATTGACACTGCAACTCAGAGATCACGTCGGGGTCACCAAATTTTATGGGGAGATAATGTTTTTTATCCCCAATCGGCCGACTAATTATTTCGAATTAAATAAAACTCGGCGCAGAAATAAAATTACGATATGTTCTTTAATGCGTGACATCCAAATTGCAAGTGTGGCTTGCCTGCCCTTTACATTGCCGCTCCGATCGCTAAGCGCAGCTTCGCTCGGCTGACGTCGGTAGGCAGACGCAAAGCGGAGATAGCGAAGAGCGAGCTGGCAGAGAGCGTTTAGCAGGGCAAGCACGCGCAAAGCTTTAACAAACAAATGAGTGACATAGACATAAGTAACAAACAAAATAAGCGGCTGAGGGCCAAGAATTAGGTGCTATTTGGCAAGCAGCTAATCGGCTGGGTTCTGCTCCGAACAGGCAGTTTAATTTTTTTATGAAATCAATGCCTATTATTCCATCACACGGAATTGCAAAATTCTGATTAAATAAATGTAGCTCTATTAGGGCAAGGCCTTGAAATGTTATTATACCTTCCCCTATTCCTTGAATATCTATTTTATTTTTTGTTTGAATGTCGTTAAAGACATCTGAATTTTCTTTTAATAGTGATATATTGGCACCTGTATCTATAAGGAATGTAAGTTGTTTTCCTGTTTTAGAATTGAGGAATGCCACGAATATATTGAGATTGAGGTTGATTGTGTGAACCGCTGGATTTTTTAAATGAGTGTATCTAAAGGATCTTGGGAGTTTCCCGAAGCTGTCTGGGTAACACGCACATTGTTCTGTCGTGTGTTTCCATTGCTATTGTATCTTTGGTTGTTATAGGTTCCACCGTTATTACGGTTATTTCCCCTATAGCCACCACGACCTCTATTATTATTATAATTATTGTTGTTGTAAATATGGTTGTGGTTGTAACCACGACCATTTCCTCTACCACGATAGTTACCTCGAAAGTTACTACCGCGGTAGACTTGTCCTTGTCTGGTGTACAATATTGAACTTGCACTACCAGTCATCTCTGTACTACACTGTATATATTTTGTTACGGCATCATTCATTGTTGGGAATGTGCCTGCTTCTAGTATTGTTTTTAGTCTGCCGTGCTAGTTAACGTACCCAATTCTATTGAGCTCTTATACGAGTTGTAAACAATCTTTGGCTTTCCAAAACGAAAACAATTTCAATCTTGGGCCTCCGCCTAATTGATTTCTAAAATGTACAATCTCAAGGGCTCCCGCCGCAATCCCAATCTTTGACACTCGCCTAAATGGAAAACCAATGTTTGCCCACACCCGGCTTCTCATAAACAATCTCACTCCCGGCTTTCTGCAGATCCTGCACTTTAGGCATTTTACAGTTCTCTCTTTGGATGACGAAATCCAATACTCGGGATGGCGAAATCAATTGAAATATTTATAGAAAAACTATTCCCGAAAGGGATCAACGATGCAAAGATCAGAAAGTTCAAGTCAGTCTTGATCCAGAAGCGACACCGCAAAGTCGAGCTAAAAATTAAGATCGCGCAAACCCTTTGCCCGGAATCCTTTGTGACCCTCTACTTAAATCTATATCAGTGAAGTTAGAAGTAAAATAACAACTTTTTAAAAACACAATCCGCTACCGCAGTTATTTAATTGGCGCCCAACGTGGGGCGACGTTGTATAAAAAGCACCGAATAATAAAAGTGTTGCGTCGTGCCGAAACCCGAAGGACAATTAATTAATGGAATAAATCCTTCAGATATAAAAACGCGGAGTGACTGTGAGATATAAGATAAGAAAAAGTGAGATAAAAAGGAAACAAACCGGAGCTTAGGGTACAAATACAAATACAAATACAAATACAAATACAATTCAAAATACAAATAAATACAAAAGCTAATCAAGACAATTCAAAAATACAAAAAAAAACAAAAAAAAACCAAAGTTTTTAAACAAAACCAAGCAAACCAAAACACAAAGAAAGTGAAACTATCAGCTAAACCAAAGAAGGAAGACCCCAGAAGACCCAGTTAAACAAAGAAATTTAAGAAGGAAGACCCGTTCGAAGACCTGTCAGCCAAATCAAGAAGGAAGACCCGTTCGAAGATCTGTCAGCCAAACTAAGAAGGACGACCCCTACCAGAGCAAAAGTTGTATTAATAAATATATAAGTTCAATTAGGTTATATTAGATTATAAAAACAAACATATAAGAAAAATTTAAGGTGGATCAACTAACTTTAGATTTTGAAAAACTAAAAATGATTAACTCACAAACAAGGACCGATCTCACTGCAGATCTGGTCAAACAATTGATAGCACTTCAAATTTCACAAGTACAGGAGCAAATTGTAAATTTAAAACAACAAATAGAAACTAAATCCGATCAGGTATCAGATTATCAGGCAGAAACAATAGACGAGACAATAAAAGATGACATGATAATAGAATCCCTACCAATTTTCAATGGTGGATTAAACCAATACGTAGGATGGAGGGAAGCTGCAGAAACTGCAGTGAAGTTATATAAGAAAGGAAGTAAGCAATATTATATTGCCTTAACAATTTTTAGAAACAAAATAACAGGACCAGCACATGACGCACTGACCAACCAGGGGACAGTTTTAAATTTTGATGCCATACTTTCACGACTTGACTTTGTTTACAGTGACAAGAGACCAATTTACATAATAGAACAGGAGTTAAGCGTTCTCCGACAAGGGAACCTTTCAATAATAGATTTCTATAACGAGGTTAACAAGAAAATGACCTTGTTAATAAATAAGACAAGTGTTTTATGAAATAGATGGAATGGAGGCAGATTTACTAATAGGATTTAACCTATTAAAGAAAATCGGAGCTGTTATTGATACAGGAAAGGGGACTTTAAGTTATAAAGACAATGAGGAGAAACTAATATATGACGAGGTCCTTTCTTTAAACAAATTAACCTTTATAGAAGTAAAAACCATCCTTCCGTTGAAGGAAAATATAATAAAAAAAATATTTTGAAGAAGAAAAAGAAATGAAAAGTGATTCAGAAAAGGTAGAAGGAAGTTTATAATAATGACTCACGGAAAGGACAGTGAAATCACGAAAGAATCAAATAAGAAAATTAGAGACAATGCCTTACGCATTTTTGTCACTGGCCTAAACGGCGGCATTGCAGAAATCCTATTTTCATTGAATCCCCCAGATTTACCGAATGCCTTGGCAAAGGTACAGGAATTGCAATCAAATAACATTCGGGCCCAATTTGCCTACCAATTCAGTGGCCCCAGAAATTCAGGGAATAATAACTACAATACATTAAGATTCAACCAACGACAACCAAGGACTAATAGTTCACCATTCGACCAAAAAAAGGATCTTCAGAGGAATAACATGTCATGGGGACAACCCTATTTCTTGGGTAATAGACAACAAAATCAGGCCCCAGAACCAATGGATGTAGACGAATCGATACAAATCAAGAACCGACAGAACAGCAATCAATTCAGGGGAAATAATAATAATAGAAATTATCGGGAGAATACTAACGGTTATTATAGGAGAAATAATAACAATTATAACCAAGCTCAGCATTTTAGGGCAAACGTAGTACCGAATAATCAGTCCAACGAAAATCAGGCGCAGAAACGAAAGCCAAACGAAATGTCGGAACAACCGGCTAATAAAGCAATGCGGATAAATAACATTGAGGAGGACCATTTTTTAGATCAGCCCCCGAAGTAGGTCTGCTCTACTTAAAAAGAGTAGATAAAAAAATAAACAGAGAATTAAAAGTTTTGATAGATACGGGAGCAACTTCCTGTTATATAAAAAAGGGAATTTACGAAAATAAAAAAGAATTATCAATTTATAAGAAAGTTGCTACAGTGAATGGGTTTTCAATAATTAAATATTTCCATAATATAACTATTTTCAACACAAAACAAGTGTTTTATGAAATAGATGGAATGGAGGCAGATTTACTAATAGGATTTAACCTATTAAAGAAAATCGGAGCTGTTATTGATACAGGAAAGGGGACTTTAAGTTATAAAGACAATGAGGAGAAACTAATATATGACGAGGTCCTTTCTTTAAACAAATTAACCTTTATAGAAGTAAAAACCATCCTTCCGTTGAAGGAAAATATAATAAAAAAAATATTTTGAAGAAGAAAAAGAAATGAAAAGTGATTCAGAAAAGGTAGAAGGAAGTTTATATAGCTTGAGATCAAAAAATCCTGAGCACGCCGACGAAGAATTATCCGTCAATAGTTTGGGATTCAAATATCCTGAACCCGCCGTCGTTGAATTATCCGACATCCAAAGTTTTAATAGTTTGGGATTAAAATATCCTGAGCACGCCGTCGTAGAATTATCCGACACTAAAAGTTCGAATAGTTTGGGATTAAAGAATCCTGAACACGCCGTCGTTGAATTATCCGACAATGAACAATTTAAAAGTTTGGGATGCAAAAATCCTGAACGCGCCGTCGTAGAAATATCCGACGTTCAAAATTATGCAAATTCTGAATTGAAAAAAATGAAATTGTATAACATAATAACCTACAAAGAGGACAATTTAGAAAATCTCAGAGAGAAAATGGTATCTATCATCGAAGAAGACCATGCCAATATAAATTTACAGTTACCGTTCAGAACGGATATAAAAGGAGAGATTAACACTGAACATGATAGACCGGTATATGGCAAGCAGTATCCATACGCTTCTTCGGTTAACGATTTCGTTAATAACGAAATAAGTAAAATGTTAGATGAAGGTATAATCAGACCTAGTAAAAGCCCATATAATTCACCGGTAATAGTAGTACCAAAGATTACTCCCTTCTTTGGTACTACTATTACCGGTGAATTATATGGGCTTTTACTAGGTCTGATTATACCTTCATCTAACATTTTACTTATTTCGTTATTAACGAAATCGTTAACCGAAAGGACGGAACTCCTAAACATAGATTAGTAATAGACTTTAAGAAACTTAATGAAAACACCATACCGGATAGATACCCTATGCAAGATCCTTCAGTAATCCTTGCCAATTTAGGTAAGGCAAAGTATTTCTCGGCCATTGATTTAGAGTCAGGTTTCTATCAGATTTTAATGAGGGAATCAGATATTGAAAAAACATCTTTTTCCATAAATAACGGCAAATATGAATTTCTAAGAATGCCTATGGGATTGACGAACGCTCCCAGAATTTCCCAAAGGGCAATGGACGATATACTTAGAGAACAAGTTGGGAAAACTTGTCACGTCTATATGGACGATATAATAATATTTTCAAAAACTATAGAACAACATTATAAAGATCTAATTCATATAATACAGATATTGCAAAACGCTAACATGAAAATTTCCCTAGAAAAGTCTAAATTCTTTGAATTGGAAACCAAATTTCTGGGATAAATTGTTTCCCAAAATATCATTAAAACAGATCCAGACAAAATCTCCACAATACAAAACTATCCAATTCCTAAAAATATCAGAGAGCTACGTAGCTTCTTAGGACTAACAGGGTATTACAGAAAATTTGTCCGAAATTATGCTACAATTGCCAAACCATGAACCAAATATCTGAGTGGAGTAAATGGGAAAGTTTCACGAAGGGCATCCAAGAAAACATTAATACAGCTGGATGAATCAGCAATGGGAGCATTTAATAATTTAAAGGACAGTTTAATAGCACATATTGAATTAGTACAACCAGATTACAATAAAAAATTCACATTAACCACAGATGCATCGGACATAGCAATAGGTGCAGTTTTGTCGCAAGATGGGAATCCCATAACATTTATTTCTAAAACTTTAAGTAAAACCGAGCAATTATATGCTACTAATAAAAAGGAATTATTAGCTATTGTATGGGCATTAAAAAATTTGCGAAATTATTTATACGGAGTGAGTGGAATTGAAATACATACAGATCACCAACCTTTGTCCTTTGCAATGTCGCAAAAAAATCCAAATGTTGAAATGAAACGTTGGTATTACTTCATAGAAAGTTTCACAACAAAAATCATTTATAAGCCAGGCTCAACTAACGTAGTAGCGGACGCTTTATCTCGGATTAAAATAAATCATATGACAGATAGTAATGTCGACCAGACAGAATCAGAATCAGACATAAATACTCAGCATTCAGCAGAGAGTAGTTTTGAAAACGTCATTCAAGAGACTAGCAAGCCTCTAAACCAATTTAAACAGCAGCTACTATTAGCGCAAGGGAGATTCACAGTTCATGAAGTAGTAAGAGTTTATGAAAATACCCGACATATTATTGAATTTGATACGGTAGACAATCTGCTAATCATTTTAAAAGAATTTATTCAGCCTCACTTAACCACAGGAATACACTGCACTTTAGAAGATTTATACCTTATCCAAAATAAGCTAAAGGAAAACTTCATAAATAAATTTCTCTTCACGAGAAAGTTCCTCCAAGATGTAGTAAATTCAGAAGATAAAGCTATAATTATAGAAGAAACACATTGCAGAGCCCATAGAGGACTAGACGAAAATTACAAACAAATAACTAAGCTGTATTATTGGCCAAACCTGCACAAAAAATTAAAAGAATATATAAAAAATTGTGAGATCTGTAACAAAAACAAATATCACAGACACCCTGTTAAAATTCCAATTGGGGAAGCTCCCATTCCAGCAAAAGAAGGAGATCAATTACACTTAGACATATACTATGCCCAAAACCTAACATTCATAACTTGTATAGATTCTTATTCCAAATACTTGGTGGTCAAGGAAATTCAAAGTAAATTAAACATTGAAAATAAGGTAATGGAAATTTTGCAACACTTTCCGTTAGCAACATCTTTAATGACTGACAACGAACCAAGCTTTACTTCAGCACAATTTAGATAATTCATACAAAGAAGTAACTTAACTATTTATTATGCTGATCCCAGACACAGCACCTCAAATGGTCAGGTAGAAAGGGTACATTCCACACTAACAGAAATAGCGCGGTGCATCAAGGATGAATTAAATCTAACAGATTATTCAGAAATAATAATAAGGGCCGGCACTGAAATATAACCTGACGATACATTCAACGACCAATCAAATGCCATATGACATATTGTATAAAAAAATAAAACACAAGCATAATCCAATATTACTTAAGGAAGCTCAGACCAAAATGCTTAAGCTACATAACAAAGATAGAAGAGAAAAAGATTATAAAATAGGAGAAGTAGTTTATGAAAAGAAATTCGGGGAAAGAAATAAACTTCAATCCCGATACAAAAAGCAGGTAGTTAAGGAAAATCGACCGAATAAAATTATAATCAACAATAGAAACAGAATTATACATAAAGATAACATCAAATATTAAATATTTTTTTCCAGAAAATGTATGCGAATATACTAATACTGACTTTTGTTATATTGACGACTTCGGAAGTAATTGACTATACGCATAGTGACTATCTATTGCTCAAAGACGACCGAGACGTTTACACTTATGAAACTTTTCATATTACTAATTTGAGTTTTTATAGAGAGATAATTGATAAAGAATCCAAATATGTCAGCAAATCAATTAATTCAGACGATGAGTGGGAAATATCAATGGACTTAAGTCTATTAAAATTAATGATTTCAGAATTAGTTCCAAAACGGAATGAAAGGGGAATAAATGAATTAGGTACCATTTGGAAATGGATAGCAGGCAGCCCTGATCATGACGACTTTTTGAAAATACAAAATAAAGTAAATGAATTAACTGAAAATAATAATAAACAATTTGTAATAAATTCCAAATTTTTCAAAGAAATTGAAATGCTATCAAATTCATTAAAAAATGTCATCTTCAATGAAGAAACGATACTGAGAAAGCATCGTTTAAAATTAATAACTTTTGACCTACTAAATTTAGTTGATACCATAACCCTCTAAAAAGTAAACATTTTCAATACAAAAATTTTAAATAAAAACGAAATAGAGGACATTTATAAGCATGAAAAACATCCTGTTGAACTGTCTGATCTGCTGGACATTGCAACGGTTAAAATAATTCGAAATGCTGATTTAATAATCATTTACATAAAATATCCTCAAATTAAAGATATTTGCAAGTTTTACCATGCAAGAGACATCTCACAAAATGATGGAATGTTAGTTATAAGTGAAAAAGTTTGTGAATGTAAGGAGAAATACTATTTAATGAATAATTTTAAAAGTGAAACTTTTAACAATTACGCACAAATAAATTTAAAGAAGACCTGTTTCACCAATTTACTTAATGGCTTTAAAGCCAACTGCACTAAAAAAGGGAAAAAAACAAAGAAATAGACATCATTCAGGATGGTGCCATATTAGTTTCAGGCAAAAATATCGTAGACAATACTACTTTGTTAGGATCGTATCTCCTTATATTCAACAACACAATTGTAATAAATAATATAACCCACATAAATGATAAGGGTAAAATTCGAAGATATATATCGCATCATAGATATAGCGATTTTGAATTAGTTGATTATATACAATCGAATGATAAGCAATTTTCTTTCGATAATGTTAATATTTTAAATCCCCTTATAACATTAGGTAATACGGCCTTACCATTAACAACATTATTCTTAATCATTTTGATATTGATAATGTTATTTTACTTCGGCTATAAAGTAACCAAATTTGTACTTATTAAATCAATAAGAATACCGTCAGAAGAAATAGTGGAAAGCAACATTCAAATACTGTCAGAAGAAATTAGAGCTCTATCAGAACTTCAAAATGTATCGGGACGAAACATTTAAGAATGGGGGGAGTTAACGTACCCAATTCTATTGAGCTCTTATACGAGTTGTAAACAATCTTTGGCTTTCCAAAACGAAAACAATTTCAATCTTGGGCCTCCGCCTAATTGATTTCTAAGATGTACAATCTCAAGGGCTCCCGCCGCAATCCCAATCTTTGACACTCGCCTAAATGGAAAACCAATGTTTGCCCACACCCGGCTTCTCATAAACAATCTCACTCCCGGCTTTCTGCAGATCCTGCACTTTAGGCATTTTACAGTTCTCTCTTTGGATGACGAAATCCAATACTCGGGATGGCGAAATCAATTGAAATGTTTATAGAAAAACTATTCCCGAAAGGTATCAACGATGCAAAGATCAGAAAGTTCAAGTCAGTCTTGATCCAGAAGCGACACCGCAAAGTCGAGCTAAGAATTAAGATCGCGCAAGCCCTTTGCCCGGAATCCTTTGTGACCCTCTACTTAAATCTATATCAGTGAAGTTAGAAGTAAAATAAAAACTTTTTAAAAACACAATCCGCTACCGCAGTTATTTAATTCGCTCGCAATTATTAACCATTGTACTAATGGCCTCTGTTCGGAGCAGAACCCAGCCGATTAGCTGCTTGCCAAATAGCACCTAATTCTTGGCCCTCAGCCGCTTATTTTGTTTGTTACTTATGCTTTGCGCTTGCTTGCCCTGCTAAACGCTCTCTGCCAGCTCGCTCTTCGCTATCTCCGCTTTGCGTCTGCCTACCGACGTCGGCCGAGCGAAGCTGCGCTTAGCGATCGGAGCGGCAATGCAAAGGGCAGGCAAGCCACACTTGCAATTTGGATGTCACGCATTAAAGAACATATCGTAATTTTATTTCTGCGCCGAGTTTTATTTAATTCGAAATAATTAGTCGGCCGATTGGGGATAAAAAACATTATCTCCACATAAAATTTGGTGACCCCGACGTGATCTCTGAGTTGCAGTGTCAATTAATAATCATTCGCGATCGACATTTGTTAGCCCTAGCAAATTTTCGGCGGTTAAGCACAATTCGGTGCTAAAACACACTTACATACACCTACATACACGCTTTGCTGGCTATTAATTTCTCTGTCGCGACAATTCGGTCAGTGCAGTGCGGTAGGCAGTGCAGCGAACTCACTAATACACACAAGCGGAGTACAAAGCGGAATCGGACATTCCCACGTTTATACGTATACAGGGTGTCTTTTTCGGTCGTGCTGAGTGACTCTTTTAAAACCTCAACATGGCAGCCCCTGAGCCTACCAATGTCGCGAACGCAGCAATGCCGAGTGATGTAGATTTCTACAAGCACAAGGCCGAGTCCATCGCGCGCCAACTAAAGGCCATGGATCGCTTTCTCACCAAGGAAGAGCTTGCCGAGTTAGATGAGGCAGAACTTCAAGCTCGCTTAGAGCAGATCGAGCGAATGATTGCGGATTTCGATGCCGCTCAAACGAGCCTTGAAAGGCTGGATTTCCTGCAGTTAGCCCATGATGCCCGTCTGGACTTTTCGAATGTTTATGTCAAGGTTAGGTCCAGGCTGTCGCGGGAGTTGATGGCTGCTCGCACGGTAAATGTTGCCAATTCAACGGCTCGGCATACTCTCGAGGGGAATTCGTCGTTGTTCGCCTATAATAGTATAGGCCGTTCTCGAATGCCCGAGTTGCAGCTTCCGCGATTCGGGGGAACTACATGGATTGGCCAGAATTCCACTCGATGTTCTCGACAATGGTGCACAAAGACCATCGTATACCAATCATCGAAAAATTCCAATATCTTCGTGGATGTCTAGATGGTGCTGCGCTGGATACGATTCGTTCCTTGGAACTTTCTGAGGAGAATTACGACAAGGCGTTGAATTTGCTAATGTTGCGATTCGATAATAAACTGTTACATTTTCAGGCACACGTCAAGGCTATTTTCGGGCTGCAAGGGGTGGAGAAGGGCTCGGCTATCGGCTTGCGCGCGCTCAGCGACAAAATCAATTCGCACTTGCGTGCACTTCAGACCTTGGCGACCCCGCAGGAGATTTCGGATGGGTTGCTGATCTTCATCATAGGCACGAAACTGGACCACAAAACAAAGGAGAAATGGGAAGAGAACTTGCCGACGTCAGGATTGCCTCCGTGGTCAAGCATGGCCTCATTTTTGGAAGCGAGATGTCGGATGCTGGAGAATTTGGGATCAGCCATGGCAACAAGTCCTAGTCAACAGGTGGGAGAAGACAAACCTGTCACCCTTATCACCTCCAGTAACGACCATCCTAACCCCATATGTAACCATTGCAATTCCTCCGAGCATTACATATCTAGATGTCAGGCATTCCTGAATCTCTCTGCGTTTGAACGATACAAAGAAGCAAAGAAGAGCCGCTTGTGTTTGAACTGCCTCAACAAAGGCCATGAATTGCAGAGGTGCAGGTCAGGACTTTGCAGGCATTGCCAGGCCAAACATCACACGCTACTCCACATTCCATCGGGAACTGGTGCTTCATCTTCCTCTTCACCGGCCGAGGAATCGATCCAGCAAGAGGCCGCGACTGTGCTTCTAGCAAGCGGGTGTTCTAGCCCTCCCCCTCGATCCAGAAATCTCAGCCTAGCCAGAACGTGTTGCTACCTACTGCCCTCGTCCATGTAATAGATCGTTATGGAGCACTTATCCCATGTCGTGCCATTTTGGATTCTGCATCACAGGCAAACTTTGTAACATCTAGACTTGCTGATCAGTTGCAGTTGGATCATCGCTCGTCTTATGTTCACATCTCTGGAATCGGAGATTCCATTCTACCTTCGAGCAAGTCTGTACATATAGTTGTACAATCCCAGGACGCAAGCTATCGAGCTTCCTTCGCTGCAATTGTCACCAACTCAATTACGGAAATGCAGCCTAACTTCGGCGTAGACGCAAAGGATTGGCCAATGCCGAATAATCTAAAACTAGCTGATCCTAATTTCTCCAAGCCCCAACGTATCGATCTGTTGATAGGTTCTGGTTTGTTCTTCGATTTAATGTGCGTCGGACAGATTCGACTATCAGCCCAATTGACAACATTGCAGGAGACTAAACTTGGTTGGATAGTATCAGGAAGCATTGATAGCTCGGAGAATAAGCGTGCAGCCTTAGCCGCTTTTGAAAATTCCTCGTGCATCTCTATTGACGATTTTCGACCCACAACGCTGGAGTACCAAAACTTAGAGCAGCAATGCAGGAAGCAGCTGCTCGAGTGCCAGGTGCAAGTGGAAAAACTGCGATCGGAGAATCAGGAACTGCAGCGCGAACTTTTCCATATCTTAAAAACCTACATATCTACGCTAAATGAAATTCAACTTTCAACAATTTCTACATTGCCAAATTTCCTGCCATTCTATGCAATTACAGAGGTTCCCGATGATCAAGACGTAATCACGACAAGCCGCCTTCGTAAAAAAGCGCCGATTGCTGCGTTCGACGATCATCCCAGCGTAGCCGCCAGCTGCGCCCAAGCAAGCATCTTCAAGAGGGCCGTTGGAAAAATAGCGGTTCTGCCCCTTCAGGATGGATCTGTTGAAAGCCTTTGCCTTCCAACGGGGGGTGAATGTTCGGAGCAGAACCCAGCCGATTAGCTGCTTCCCAAATAGCACCTAATTCTTGGCCCTCAGCCGCTTATTTTGTTTTTTACTTATGTCTATGTCACTCATTTGTTTGTTAAAGCTTTGCGCTTGCTTGCCCTGCTAAACGCTCTCTGCCAGCTCGCTCTTCGCTATCTCCGCTTTGCGTCTGCCTACCGACGTCGGCCGAGCGAAGCTGCGCTTAGCGATCGGAGCGGCAATGCAAAGGGCAGGCAAGCCACACTTGCAATTTGGATGTCACGCATTAAAGAACATATCGTAATTTTATTTCTGCGCCGAGATTTATTTAATTCGAAATAATTAGTCGGCCGATTGGGGATAAAAAACATTATCTCCACAGCCTCTTTGCAGCTGAACTTATTAACGTGTTCCGCTGGCAGACCCTCATCAATGTATGATGCTTGTAGAAGTTTTCTCATATCATCAATCTCTGTTGTGAATTGGGCGGCTGTTTTGCCTTTTTGGCATACTTTTGCCATTTTAGCCTTTATAACATCTGATGACTCACCGACAATAGTGTCTTGCAATTTCTTTATTATTGCGTTAATGGTGGTTTCATCTTGTATTGTATACAATGTAGTTCCTATGGGAGGTACCAGCGGCAATATAACAGACAGCCACCATTGTGCTTGGCGACTGTAGAAGAGTCGATCGACAAGAATTTGCAGCAATTATGGAAAGTGGACTCATTTGTCGATCCAAGCGCTATAATGCTCCCAAATCATCGTCGCTGTGAGGACCATTTCAGGGACACAACACATCAGGATGCCAGTGGGCGGATTGTCGTTCGCTTGCCATTTCAAGAAGATCCAAGTTGTCTTGGAAGTTCCTTCGATACAGCTCGAACTCGATTTTTTGCCATTGAGAGACGGCTCGCTCGTCTACCGGAAATTCGCTCGCAGTATATCTCGTTCATGCAGGAATATGAAAGTCTCGGCCATATGTCCCTCGTACTGAATCCTAACTTGGAAGAACCGCATTATTATATACGCCACCATTTCGTTCTGAAACCAAGCAGTACCTCGACGAAGCTCAGAGTTGTCTTTGACGCCTCTTGCCGTACAACATCTCAAAGGTCACTTAACGATCTACTTTTAGTCGGCCCTACCATTCAGGATGAGTTGTACTTGCAATTGCTGCGGTTCCGCATGCATAGGTTCGGCATCACAGCCGACGTCACAAAAATGTACATGCAGGTACTTGTGAGTGAGAAGGATAGAAAATTCCAGTACATTTTGTGGCGAGCATCTCCAAATACGGATCTTCAAACCTACCAACCCAATACAGTGACATATGGGACCGCCTCTGCCCCATTTCTCGCAACTCGTAGTTTGCATTACTTGTCTGAGGATTGTAAGGATGCATGGCCATTAGGGGCTGCTGCTGTTAAAACTGCATTTTATGTTGATGACCTTTTGTGTGGGGCTGATGATATAGATACACTCTTCAAACTAAAAACTGAAATCACATCAACTCTCGCTCGTGGTCAGTTTCCATTATGCAAGTGGCATTCAAATCATCCAGGCGTGATGGAAGACGAATCTACCAAGGAATTAAACATTTCAGAAAACTCAGTCAGCAGCACACTCGGCGTAACTTGGCATCAACGAAGTGATGCATTTAGTTTCACAAAGGAAGTCTATCCCACTACCACAAAACGAACAATTTTGTCTACTGCGTCGTCGCTATTCGATCCAATCGGTCTGCTATCACCGTTAGTCATTGTCTCTAAGATCATTCTTCAGGAGTTGTGGCTTTTGAAACTCGACTGGGACGAGTCTGTCCCCCAGAATTTAATCCACGCATGGAGCAAGTGTTTGGAATCGCTGAATTCACTGTCGTCACTAGCGGTACCTCGTTTTTGTTTGCAGCCTGATACTAGGAGCATTCAAATACATGGATTTTGCGACGCATCGATTCGGGCATACGGCTGCGGTGTTTATGTGCGCACGGAGAATTCGCTTGGACAGGTCACAGTGAAATTGTTCACTTCTAAGTCTAGAGTAGCACCAGTTAAGAAACAGTCTCTTCCGAAGCTTGAACTATGCGGCGCACATCTACTTTCTCAGTTGTATAACAAAGTCAAGGCCATATTCAGTAAACACACTATCACATCTTATTTTTGGAGCGACTCACAGCTCGTATTGCATTGGCTGCAACAACACTCAGTCACCTTATCGACTTTTGTTGGAAATCGAGTGTCCGATTTCAGGATTTAACGTCTGATGGAAAATGGCGCTATGTGCCAACACATCAAAACCCTGCTGATATTCTGTCGCGAGGCTGTAACGTGAGCGAGTTGATTAAGTCTTTATGGTTTTCGGGTCCTACGTTTCTAGTCGAAGATTCACTAAACTGGCCGGCCACTGGTGGAAAACTTGATATTGACATGGACGTGGTTAACTCGGAGAATCGGAAAAGTTTGTTTGCTGCCGTACACGAGACAAATAATATCCTCAACATCGTCGATAATATCAGCTCGTACACTCACAGTCTGCGTCTCATTGCTTGGATGATTAGGTTCATAAGGAGATGTCGGAAGCAATCGACGTTTACCACAACCTCACCGACGCCAGATGAACTTCGTTTTGCTTCACATTGCCTTATTTGGAACATTCAACAAACTCATTTTGTAGAGGACATCCGTTTACTTCAGAAGCAAAAACCATTAAAAAGCAGCTTAAAGTTTCTTACTCCCTTTTTAGAAGTCGTGAACGGATTCGAACTTATCAAGGTTGGTGGACGTTTGGAATACTCAGACCTACAAGACGGTCAAAAACATCCGTTGCTGCTGCCTAGTCAGTCCAAATTTGTATGGAACTATATTCGCCATTTGCATCTTCGGAACTATCACGCTGGACCTAAAGCCCTAGTCGCTCTCATTCGTTTGGAGTATTGGATTGTTAACGCCAGAGACTTGGCACGTAGAATTGTTCGCTCCTGTGTACACTGCGTTCGCTACAGACCGCTACAGCTGCTACAACAACTCATGGGCTCATTACCGCCTACGCGACTCGCTCCGGCTCGACCCTTTGAACGCTGTGGAGTTGAATTTTGTGGACCCATCAACACATATCTACGCATTCGAGGAAAGGGACCTACAAAAGCATACATAGCCGTGTTCGTTTGCCTTCTCACCAAGGCCGGTCACATCGAAGTAGTCTCTGATTTGTCAACAAAGGCGTTCTTAAACGCATTGAAACGGATGGGAGGTCGTCGCAAGCTGCCGACAGACATCTTCTGCGATAATGCCACTAACTTTGTAGGGGAACTAAAAAAGTTTATGTTATTAAAGCAGACCCAAGATGAAATCTATAAATTTTGCGCATCTGACTTTATTAATTTCCATTTTATTCCCCCCAGGGCACCTCATTTCGGAGGCCTTTGGGAAGCGGCAGTCAAGAGTGCAAAGGGGCTGTTAAATCGTACGCTGGCCAACACCAGGTTCACCTTTGAAGAGTTGAGCACTGTCGTCGTCGAGATAGAATCAATCCTCAACTCGCGCCCGCTATCGCCGCTTTCGTCAGACCCAAATGACTATAGCACTCTCACGGCTGGTCATCTCTTGGTTGGCGAATAATTGCGATCACTACCTGAAAGGTCCCTCGAGAATATCAAGCTGTCAAGTATGGACCGCTACGATGCGATTACGGCCGTCAAGCAACGGTTTTGGAAGCAATGGTCTGCTGACTATGTCAACGAATTGCGATCGCGCACGAAGTGGACAGCAACCTCAACGAACCTCACCGAGGGCACGTTGGTCATCATCCATGAGGACAACCTGCCACCGCTACGCTGGAAACTAGGCCGAGTGCAGCCTACTGTGCTTGTGAAGGATGGACTTGTACGGGTGGTGCACCCCCGCACTGCAAATGGAACATGTTGCAGGCCAATACACAAGTTGGCAATTCTTCCGGTGGTTTGAAAGCAGTCCTTTCAACGGGATGTTCGGTCAAACTCCTTTAAGGAACAAGTATTCAAATGACCCTCGTAAAATAGAGAGCCTACGCTCACTTTTTATACCCGATACTCAAAGTGAGTATTGGGGTATATTAGATTTGTGGTAAAAGTGGATGTGTGTAACGTCCAGAAGAAATCGTTTCCGACCCCATAAAGTATATATATTCTTGATCAGCATCAATAGCCGAGTCGATTGAGCCCTGTCTGTCTGTCCGTCCGTCCGTCCGTCCGTCTGTCCGTCTGTCCGTCCCCTTCAGTGCCTAGTGCTCAAAGACTATAAGAGCTAGAGCAACGATGTTTTGGATCCAGACTTCTGTGATATGTCACTGCTACAAAAATATTTCAAAACTTCGCCCCGCCTACTTCCGCCCCCACAAAGGACGAAAATCTGTGGCATCCACAATTTTAAAGATATGGGAAAACCAAAAACGCAGAATCGTAGAGAATGACCATATCTTTTAGACTGCAGAACCTGAATTGGATCGTATTATTATTATAGCCAGCATCAAGAAAACAATTTCTTTTTTTCTCGCCCTGTCTCTCTCTAACACACACGTAGCATAGGCGGCTTTGCTTAGAGTAAAACATTATCGCCTAGATCTCAGAGACTATAAAAGCTAGAGCAACCAAATTTGGTATCCAGACTCCTAATATATCGTACCGAGACGAGTTTGTTTCAAAATTTCGCCACACCCCCTTCCGACCCGCAAAGGACGAAAATCTGGCGATATTCACAAATCTCAAAGACTATTAACGCTAGAGTAACCAAATTTAATATCCGCACTCCTGTTAGATCTCACTATAAAACGTATTTCTCAAAATTTCGCCCCACCCCCATCCGCCTACACAAAGGACGAAAATCTGTTGCATGCACAATACTGCAGATTCGAGAAAACAAAAAACGCAACATCATTGATATAATATAACTGTAGAGTTGCGGTGTTCGTAGCAACTCACAACGTTCCCCCTCGTTTTTATACCCGATACTCAAAATGAGTATTTGGGTATATTAGATTTGTGGTGAAAATGGATGTGTGTAACGTCCAGAAGGAATCGTTTCCGACCCCATAAAGTATATATATTCTTGATCAGCATCAATAGCCGAGTCGATTGAGCCCTGTCTGTCTGTCCGTCTGTCCGTCCCTATTAGCGCCTAGTGCTCAAAGACTATAAGAGCTAGAGCAACGATGTTTTGGATCCAGATTTCTGTGATATGTCACTGCTACAAAAATATTTCAAAACTTCGCCCAGCCCACTTCCGCCCCCACAAAGGACGAAAATCTGTGGCATCCACAATTTTAAAGATATGAGAAAACCAAAAACGCAAATCGTAGAGAATGACTATATCTTTTAGACTGCGAATCTGAATTGGATCGTATTATTATTATAGCCAGCATCAAGAAAACAATTTCATTTTTTCTCGGCCTGTCTCTCTCTAACACACACGTAGCATAGGCGGCTTTGCTTAGAGTAAAACATTAGCGCCTAGATCTCAGAGACTATAAAAGCTAGAGCAACCAAATTTGGTATCCAGACTCCTAATATATCGGACCGAGACAAGTTTGTTTCAAAATTTCGCCACACCCCCTTCCGTCCCCGCAAAGGACGAAAATCTGGGGATATTCACAAATCTCAGAGACTATTAACGCTAGAGTAACCAAATTTGGTATACGCACTCCTGTTAGATTTCACTATAAAACGTATATCTCTTAATTTCGCCCCACCCCCTTCCGCCCCCCCAAAAGACGAAAATCTGTGGCATCCACAATTTTGGAGATACGAGAAAACTAAAAACGCAGAATCATAGATAATGATCATATCTATCAGGTTGCTGAATCTGGATCAGATCAGATAATTTTTATATCCAAAAGGAACAAATCAATTTGCACTGGCTACGCAGCGCCCGACGTCACGCTCAGACTGATTTTCTGTCTCTCTCGCACGCACTCTTTGTCGTGTCGTTCAATATTAGCGGCGTCTGCCGGAGGAGAGCCATACTGACTAAGTATCGGGTATAAATGTAGAGTTGCGGTCTCCGCAGCAACTCACAACGTTCCCCCTCGTTTTTTATTATTTTTAACACATTTTAGTATTTCTTAGCAATTTTGAGATCGATTTATCGCGTATATCCTGTCACGGTCGCCATGTAATCAAAAGTATAATTCTTTGTAATCTTTCTCTGATCTTACGGGAGTTAACCCTCCGATCTGTTTTATTGGTTCGTGTTTTCTGAATTTAACAATTGTGTTTGGGCTTTCATAAGCCAAAAGCCGCGGAGCTGCGCTGCCAGTGACGCCGGCAGCGGAGCGGCAGAACTATGTGTTCTTATCTCTTATATGATAGTATGTATATGTGTGAATATGCTCAGCGCTGTTGGCAGCGAGAGCGCGAGGGAAGATATACATATGTGTGTATGCATGTATATTAGTGCCGTCAAGTCATGGGAAAATGCTGACGCTGCACTTGGGTCGCTCGAGGCATTCTTGAGTGAATCGTAATACGATCACCTAGAATGTCTGGGACTTTATTGTTACGTAAACACTGAAACAACGTGTAACAGTGTGTATTCTTTAAGTACCGTCGGTACAGTGGGTATTCGAAATAATGAATACTTTAGGTGAATGTGTGACAATGGCGGTGAATTTGTCAACAAATCGTTTGATGAATTTCTGAAAACTAATGGGATTAAGAGGCAGCTGACAGTGGCGTACACTCCACAGCAAAACGGCGTTGCTGAGAGGGCAAACCGCACTCTGGTGGAAATGTCAAGATGTATGCTGGTCCTAAGGCTAAGGGCTATCGACTGTATGACCCTGTGTCTCATCAGGTGATTGAGAGTCGAGATGTTCTCTTTGACGAGATCCAAGACGACAAGGATACAGTCACATTCGAACTTCCGAAGGCAGAAGTTAGCATGCAGTCAGGCGGCGATACTGATGACATTGACAGCAGCGGTGGAGACAGCAGCCATGGTGCAAGCGTTGACGGGGAGAATCCCAATAGCAGCGGTACTGATGGGTACGAGAGCGCAACAGAAAAGGTTGAGTCAGATGAGCCAGCTCCTCGCGTTGGACCTGGCAGACCAAGGCTGATTCGGACCGGCAAACCTGGCCGTCCGAGAAAGGAGTACAACATTCTTGGTGCTCTGGTTGCCAGCGACGTAAAGATTCCAGTATCCTACGAGGAGGCGTTGATCAGTATTCATGCATCACATTGGTCCGAAGCGATGCAACGCGAATATGAGGCATTAATGGCAAACGAGACATGGCAGTTGGCAGACTTACCGGCAGGACAACGAGCAGTTGGATGCAAATGGGTATATAGCCTGAAACGCGACAAAGATGGTCAAATCGAACGTTTCAAGGCGCGGCTGGTGGCAAAAGGTTGCTCCCAGCAGTACGGCATAAACTATGCGGAAACATTTTCTCCAGTCTGCAGACTGGAGAGCGTGCGATTTATTCTTGCGCTAGCAGCAGAATTGAAATTATATGTCAACCAAATGGATGTATGTACGGCATACCTCAACAGTGACCTGAGCGATACGGTGTACATGAAGCAACCACAAGGGTACATTGATCGAGCTTATCCAGCGAAGGCTATGCTGCTTAAAAAGGCAATATATGGATTGAAGCAGTCAGGAAGGGAATGGACATGCTCGGTATCAAATCGGCTATTTCAAATGCGTTCGAATGTATCGACAAAGGTGTTCCAGAGCTGTTTTTAAGCATGGAGGTGCACCGTTAAGGTGAGCTTGGGCCTATCACCATAGGCCACTCGCAATACATCAAGGAACTATTGCAAGCTCACGACATGGACAAATGTAGACCAGTGGCTACTCCGTTGGATGCGGGGTTCCAGGTGGATTGTACTAATGAGCAGTGTCAAAAGGTTGATCCTGTCATGTATCAATCCATGATTGGTGAGCTGATGTGGCTGGCACTCACAACCAGACCGGACATTTTGCATTCAGTTGCAAAGTTGACCCAGAGGAACAAAGATCCGCACGCAGAGTATCTGGCTGGTGTGAAGCACGTTCTGAGGTACTTGGCAGCGACGATGAACTTCAAACTACACTACAAAGGGTGTCACCAGCCACTTACTAACGATCGAACTAACCGGAAGTCGTATACGGGCTATGTTTATTTTTTGGCAGGTGGCCCAATTTCTTGGCGATATGAGAAACAACGCAGCGTGGCACTTAGCAGCACGGAGGCAGAATACATGGCACTGTCGGCTGCGTGTAAGGAGTCCATATTCTTACGTCGCTTAATAATTGAAATTGGCTGTGGAGATGAAGCTACCTTAACTACCTTATATGGCGATAATCTGAGCGCACAAGAGCTGGCTAGGAACCCAGTGCATCACTCAAGGACCAAGCATATTGATATTAGATATCACTTTGTACTACAGATTGTAGAAGAAGGTCAAGTTAAGTTAAAGTATGCTAGTACAACAGATATGATTGCAGATATCTTGACCAAGAATCTCCCTAAGAGAAAGCATGTCGAATTTACAAAATTGTTAAGTTTAAATTGAGTTAAATGGAAGCATGCAAATTAAATAACTGCGGTAGCGGATTGTGTTTTTAAAAAGTTTTTATTTTACTTCTAACTTCACTGATATAGATTTAAGTAGAGGGTCACAAAGGATTCCGGGCAAAGGGTTTGCGCGATCTTAATTTTTAGCTCGACTTTGCGGTGTCGCTTCTGGATCAAGACTGACTTGAACTTTCTGATCTTTGCATCGTTGATCCCTTTCGGGAATAGTTTTTCTATAAACATTTCAATTGATTTCGCCATCCCGAGTCTTGGATTTCGTCATCCAAAGAGAGAACTGTAAAATGCCTAAAGTGCAGGATCTGCAGAAAGCCGGGAGTGAGATTGTTTATGAGAAGCCGGGTGTGGGCAAACATTGGTTTTCCATTTAGGCGAGTGTCAAAGATTGGGATTGCGGCGGGAGCCCTTGAGATTGTACATCTTAGAAATCAATTAGGCGGAGGCCCAAGATTGAAATTGTTTTCGTTTTGGAAAGCCAAAGATTGTTTACAACTCGTATAAGAGCTCAATAGAATTGGGTACGTTAACTCCCCCCATTCTGAAATGTTTCGTCCCGATACATTTTGAAGTTCTTATAGAGCTCTAATTTCTTCTGACAGTATTTGAATGTTGCTTTCCACTATTTCTTCTGACGGTATTCTTATTGATTTAATAATTACAAATTTGGTTACTTTATAGCCGAAGTAAAATAACATTATCAATATCAAAATGATTAAGAATAATGTTGTTAACGGTAAGGCCGTATTACCTAATGTTATAAGGGGATTTAAAATATTAACATTATCAAAAGAAAATTGCTTATCATTCGATTGTATATAATCAACTAATTCAAAATCGCTATATCTATGATGCGATATATATCTTCGAATTTTACCCTTATCATTTATGTGGGTTATATTATTTATTACAATTGTGTTGTTGAATATAAGGAGATACGATCCTAACAAAGTAGTATTGTCTACGATATTTTTGCCTGAAACTAATATGGCACCATCCTGAATGATGTCTATTTCTTTGTTTTTTTCCCTTTTTTAGTGCAGTTGGCTTTAAAGCCATTAAGTAAATTGGTGAAACAGGTCTTCTTTAAATTTATTTGTGCGTAATTGTTAAAAGTTTCACTTTTAAAATTATTCATTAAATAGTATTTCTCCTTACATTCACAAACTTTTTCACTTATAACTAACATTCCATCATTTTGTGAGATGTCTCTTGCATGGTAAAACTTGCAAATATCTTTAATTTGAGGATATTTTATGTAAATGATTATTAAATCAGCATTTCGAATTATTTTAACCGTTGCAATGTCCAGCAGATCAGACAGTTCAACAGGATGTTTTTCATGCTTATAAATGTCCTCTATTTCGTTTTTATTTAAAATTTTTGTATTGAAAATGTTTACTTTTTAGAGGGCTATGGTATCAACTAAATTTAGTAGGTCAAAAGTTATTAATTTTAAACGATGCTTTCTCAGTATCGTTTCTTCATTGAAGATGACATTTTTTGATGAATTTGATAGCATTTCAATTTCTTTGAAAAATTTGGAATTTATTACAAATTGTTTATTATTATTTTCAGTTAATTCATTTACTTTATTTTGTATTTTCAAAAAGTCGTCATGATCAGGGCTGCCTGCTATCCATTTCCAAATGGTACCTAATTCATTTATTCCCCTTTCATTCCGTTTTGGAACTAATTCTGAAATCATTAATTTTAATAGACTTAAGTCCATTGATATTTCCCACTCATCGTCTGAATTAATTGATTTGCTGACATATTTGGATTCTTTATCAATTATCTCTCTATAAAAACTCAAATTAGTAATATGAAAAGTTTCATAAGTGTAAACGTCTCGGTCGTCTTTGAGCAATAGATAGTCACTATGCGTATAGTCAATTACTTCCGAAGTCGTCAATATAACAAAAGTCAGAATTTGTATATTCGCATACATTTTCTGGAAAAAAATATTTAATATTTGATGTTATCTTTATGTATAATTCTGTTTCTATTGTTGATTATAATTTTATTCGGTCGATTTTCCTTAACTACCTGCTTTTTTGATTTGTGGACGTTGACATGCAATGACTGCATCTTTCAAGAGGCGATGCAGCTACTGCACCGTCAAGTGGCCCGTGTGACACCAGCAGAAGGCTGTTACGCGCGGATCCCAGGCAAAACGCAGCCCTCCTCCCGCCCAACCGACCGAGGGGCGCTGCCGCATGACGCGCGGTGCGTAGCCGAACCAAACGCGAACATGCAAGAAAGATAGCTATTAGACTAACATTCGAGGAAAATTAGTACTAAACTTACTAAGAAACTAAGCATGCAATCAAAGTACAAATACCACTACAGTTACTAATTAATAGAAAGGTGTGTAAGGATTAATAATTTAATAAGAGGAAGAGAATTAGTGGTGGATATAATATGGTAGAGGGAATTATAATCCGAGCATAAGACCCTAAACGGTTCATGCAAGGAATAATTCGATCTACAAAGTGGAAGGAACAACGGTATAAAATTTCTAGTCAGTCTAATAGGAATCGTGAAGTTTATGCGGCTCAACAGATCAGGGCTGTCTATGTCACCCCTGATCAAGTTGTGCATAAATATCACACCAAGCATTTTTCTACGGTTAACTAAGGATGGGAGGTTTACTAATAGTAGTCTACTAGAGTAAGATGGGAGTCTTACACCCGCATCCCAGTTAAGGCCCCGCAGAGCAAAGAGTAAAAAGTTTTTCTGTACTGATTCTATACGGTCCTGGTGTACTTTGTACTGAGGGCACCATACACAGGAGCCGTATTCTAAGATCGGACGAACAAGCGAGGTATAGAGAGTCTTTGTTATATAGGGGTCGTCAAATTCCTTTGACCACCTCTTTATAAACCCAAGCACGCTCATGGCCTTATTTACCATGGTAGAAATGTGTTCGGAAAACTTTAACTTGGGGTCTAACATAACACCCAGATCATCCACCAGGGTAATTCTCTCAAGAGAACCACCAAATAGGGTGTAAGGAGCCAACAAAGGGCTAGAACGATGAAATGTCATAACTTTGCATTTCGAGGCATTAAGGTGTAACAAGTTTGCACAACACCATGACTGAAAGTTATTGAGATCGGATTGCAAGCGAGAATGAAATGAAATGTCCTTGTACTGGACACAGAGTTTAACATCATCCGCATACATAAGTACTCGAGAGTATGTTAATACTGAAGGTAAGTCATTAATAAAGAGTGTGAAGAGTAAGGGGCCTAGATGGCTGCCTTGTGGTACTCCCGAAGAAACCTTTACTGGGAAAGAGAGGGAGTTTTTGAAGAGGACTCTTTGAGACCTAGAACAAAGATAGCTAGAAATCCATCTCAGGAGGTTGGGCGGAAACCCTAAAAGGTCAAGTTTATGCGCTAAAAGGGAATGGTTTACAGAGTCGAATGCTTTACTAAAGTCGGTGTAAATAACATCCGTCTGTAAGTTACCTTGAAAGCCTTTAATAATGAAAGAGGTAAACTCTAACAAGTTCGTGGTGGTTGATCGCCGCCTTATAAATCCATGCTGAGTTGGAGATATAAGTGACTTGCAGAGATGTTGCAAGTGCGGAGTTAAAACCCTCTCAAACATTTTAGGAATAGCGGATAACTTTGCTATACCTCTATAATTTTTTGCATCAGACTTGCTACCTTTTTTATGGAGAGGAATTATAAACGATTCCTTCCAGATCGGGGGGAAGCAAGAAGAATCAATGGATAGGGTGAATAGTTTAAGCAAAGGTCCACACAGAGCCTCGGGGCAGTACCTGAGTACACAACCTGGAACCCCGTATGGACCCGGTGAAAACACCGGCTTAACTAGTCGAAGATCATGAAGTAGGGAACATTCATTTAACAAGGGACTGAAAATGCCGTTCGACCTCGGTAAACCGTATGGGTACGGATGACCAGAGTAGCTTTCCTCAGAATAGGTGGTTTGGAAGAATTGGGCAAAAAGATCGGCAATTGCCTGATCATTATTTGCCGACGTATTACAAAATGATAGCGAGGATGGGTGTGCGGACGTTCTACGCTTACTGTTTACGAAGCTGTAAAACTGTTTAGGGTCCTGAGAAAAACGTATCCTGCATCGAGATAGGTAGTTCTTATAGCATTGAGCATTAAGAACTGAAAAGTTTGACCGAGCTAATACATAGCGAGAGTGAGAAGTAGGAGAACCCACTTCTTGAAATTTTTTATAAAGTCTTGATTTTAAGTTTTTTAGACTGGATAACTCTTTGGTAAACCAAGGGGGTTTTCCGGATCTAGTCGGACAAGAAAGCGGGACACAAGAATCGAAAAATGTGCCAAGAGCATTGTAAAAAATGTTTGTGCCTTTTATGATATCAGTGCACAAGTACAAAGCGGACCAATCAAAATCCCTAATGAGGTTATTAAGCTTCGCAAACTCGGCTTTACGAAAGCAGCGGACACGTTCGGGCAGCCTACTCGACCGATCCAATACAGTTGGTCCTATATCTAGCGACACCTCGAAAGTAGGGTGGTAGGCGTCTTCAGGTATAGTGAGCGGAAGGGCTCGGGTTAACAACACTATGGTCGGATCCGATACAAAGCACAGATCAAGCAATCGACCCAAGGAATTATTCACATGGTTGACTTGAGACAGGGATAGGTCAAGCAAGCCGTCAACAAAGTCATGTCGTGACATGGGCACTAGGATACTAGACTCGTTTACCGAAGACCAAACAGTTCCTGGCAAGTTGAAGTCACCAAGAACTATCATACGATCTTTATCAGATAGCGAGGAAGAAACAGCGGTTAAAGCGGACAAGTGCTGCTCATAAATTGAAATATCCGAAGAAGGTGGGATATACGAGCAAGTAATGAATATAGCGAAAGCGGGAAGAATCAGTTTTACACACAGGAATTCCAGTTCCTGTTGAACTTGGACTGTGAAGTGTTCCGACGTGAAGTAAGAGTCCACTGCAATTAGAACCCCCCCTGCCCGTCGAGACGAACGGTCCTTTCTAAAAGTTGTGTACCGACCTGCCAAAACCTCGGAACTAAGAATGTCCGGCTTTAACCAGGTTTCAGTAAACACAATAACGTGGGAAGCAAATGCAACACTATCCCGGAAAAGAATGCTGAGCTTACTACGCAAGCCTCTTACATTCTGATAGGTTACTAAAAGAGAAGTTAGTTTTTTGGAAAGGTGGAAGCAAGACGGGAAGTTGAGGAAGAGGAAGTTGAGGTTGAGGTTGAGGGTGGCACACTGGAAAGGTTTGGAAGGGATATGGGGGGCCTATTCTTCTTCTTAGCCTTAAACTCCTTCACCACCAAATGCTCCGGCCAAAATTTGGCGGAGCAAATGGTGTCAAATTGAGTTGGGGAGATGCTTATCTTAAACGAGGCTATCTCCCTGGCATAAGAGAAGTTAAATTTCTCCACCTTTAAACCCACGGCTTTTATTTTGCTTTGAATAAAAGCAATTACATCATTAGATGTGAGGTCAGGGGCCAGCCGTGAAACAAAAACTTGTCGTTTTGGTGGGACTCCCACCAGTGGTTTAGTCACCACAGGCCTAGTACCTGTGGTGGCAATATCCGGAGGTCCGGAACGTCTATTTACTGGTGGGATCGGTATAGACGGGACAACTAGCGAACTTGCGGACACCACGGACACGGACGCTGCAGACGTACTTGGCTGCACATTCCCCGAGGCGATGAATTCGGCTACCGAATCTGCGTCGCCAGCAGCTGTCGTTGCCCTTGGAGTGGCAAACGAGATCAACTGCTGCACACTTGGAGTGGTCGGAGTCAGTTTTTCGGCGGCGCACGGCTGAGTGACGGTTGGCAATTGCAGATCCCGCGGAGTGACCTTTTTGCGCCTTTTTGTATCGGGATTGAAGTTTATTTCTTTCCCCGAATTTCTTTTCATAAACTACTTCTCCTATTTTATAATCTTTTTCTCCTCTATCTTTGTTATGTAGCTTAAGCATTTTGGTCTGAGCTTCCTTAAGTAATATTGGATTATGCTTGTGTTTTATTTTGTTATACAATATGTCATATGGCATTTGATTGGTCGTTGAATGTATCGTCAGGTTATATTTCAGTGCCGGCCCTTATTATTATTTCTGAATAATCTGTTAGATTTAGTTCATCCTTGATGCACCGCGCTATTTCTGTTAGTGTGGAATGTACCCTTTCTACCTGACCATTTGAGGTGCTGTGTCTGGGATCAGCATAATAAATAGTTAAGTTACTTCTTTGTATGAATGATCTAAATTGTGCTGAAGTAAAGCTTGGTTCGTTGTCAGTCATTAAAGATGTTGCTAACGGAAAGTGTTGCAAAATTTCCATTACCTTATTTTCAATGTTTAATTTACTTTGAATTTCCTTGACCACCAAGTATTTGGAATAAGAATCTATACAAGTTATGAATGTTAGGTTTTGGGCATAGTATATGTCTAAGTGTAATTGATCTCCTTCCTTTGCTGGAATGGGAGCTTCCCCAATTGGAATTTTTACAGGGTGTCTGTGATATTTGTTTTTGTTACAGATCTCACAATTTTGTATATATTCTTTTAATTTTTTGTGCAGGTTTGGCCAATAATACAGCTTAGTTATTTGTTTGTAATTTTCGTCTAGTCCTCTATGGGCTCTGCAATGTGTTTCTTCTATAATTATAGCTTTATCTTCTGAATTTACTACATCTTGGAGGAACTTTCTCGTGAAGAGAAATTTATTTATGAAGTTTTCCTTTAGCTTATTTTGGATAAGGTATAAATCTTCTAAAGTGCAGTGTATTCCTGTGGTTAAGTGAGGCTGAATAAATTCTTTTAAAATGATTAGCAGATTGTCTACCGTATCAAATTCAATAATATGTCGGGTATTTTCATAAACTCTTACTACTTCATGAACTGTGAATCTCCCTTGCGCTAATAGTAGCTGCTGTTTAAATTGGTTTAGAGGCTTGCTAGTCTCTTGAATGACGTTTTCAAAACTACTCTCTGCTGAATGCTGAGTATTTATGTCTGATTCTGATTCTGTCTGGTCGACATTACTATCTGTCATATGATTTATTTTAATCCGAAATAACGCGTCCGCTACTACGTTAGTTGAGCCTGGCTTATAAATGATTTTTGTTGTGAAACTTTCTATGAAGTAATACCAACGTTTCATTTCAACATTTGGATTTTTTTGCGACATTGCAAAGGACAAAGGTTGGTGATCTGTATGTATTTCAATTCCACTCACTCCGTATAAATAATTTCGCAAATTTTTTAATGCCCATACAATAGCTAATAATTCCTTTTTATTAGTAGCATATAATTGCTCGGTTTTACTTAAAGTTTTAGAAATAAATGTTATGGGATTCCCATCTTGCGACAAAACTGCACCTATTGCTATGTCCGATGCATCTGTGGTTAATGTGAATTTTTTATTGTAATCTGGTTGTACTAATTCAATATGTGCTATTAAACTGTCCTTTAAATTATTAAATGCTCCCATTGCTGATTCATCCAGCTGTATTAATGTTTTCTTGGATGCCCTTCGTGAAACTTTCCCATTTACTCCACTCAGATATTTGGTTCATGGTTTGGCAATTGTAGCATAATTTCGGACAAATTTTCTGTAATACCCTGTTAGTCCTAAGAAGCTACGTAGCTCTCTGATATTTTTAGGAATTGGATAGTTTTGTATTGTGGAGATTTTGTCTGGATCTGTTTTAATGATATTTTGGGAAACAATTTATCCCAGAAATTTGGTTTCCAATTCAAAGAATTTAGACTTTTCTAGGGAAATTTTCATGTTAGCGTTTTGCAATATCTGTATTATATGAATTAGATCTTTATAATGTTGTTCTATAGTTTTTGAAAATATTATTATATCGTCCATATAGACGTGACAAGTTTTCCCAACTTGTTCTCTAAGTATATCGTCCATTGCCCTTTGGAAAATTCTGGGAGCGTTCGTCAATCCCATAGGCATTCTTAGAAATTCATATTTGCCGTTATTTATGGAAAAAGATGTTTTTTCAATATCTGATTCCCTCATTAAAATCTGATAGAAACCTGACTCTAAATCAATGGCCGAGAAATACTTTGCCTTACCTAAATTGGCAAGGATTACTGAAGGATCTTGCATAGGGTATCTATCCGGTATGGTGTTTTCATTAAGTTTCTTAAAGTCTATTACTAATCTATGTTTAGGAGTTCCGTCCTTTCGGTTAACGATTTCGTTAATAACGAAATAAGTAAAATGTTAGATGAAGGTATAATCAGACCTAGTAAAAGCCCATATAATTCACCGGTAATAGTAGTACCAAAGAAGGGAGTAATCTTTGGTACTACTATTACCGGTGAATTATATGGGCTTTTATATTCTTTATATTATATGGATATTCTATTCTACGACGGCGCGTTCAGGATTTTTGCATCCCAAACTTTTAAATTGTTCATTGTCGGATAATTCAACGACGGCGTGTTCAGGATTCTTTAATCCCAAACTATTCGAACTTTTAGTGTCGGATAATTCTACGACGGCGTGCTCAGGATATTTTAATCCCAAACTATTAAAACTTTGGATGTCGGATAATTCAACGACGGCGGGTTCAGGATATTTGAATCCCAAACTATTGACGGATAATTCTTCGTCGGCGTGCTCAGGATTTTTTGATCCCAAGCTATATAAACTTCCTTCTACCTTTACTGAATCACTTTTCATTTCTTTTTCTTCTTCAAAATATTTTTTTATTATATATTCCTTCAACGGAAGGATGGTTTTTCCTTCTATAAAGGTTAATTTGTTTAAAGAAAGGACCTCGTCATATATTAGTTTCTCCTCATTGTCTTTATAACTTAAAGTCCCCTTTCCTGTATCAATAACAGCTCCGATTTTCTTTAATAGGTTAAATCCTATTAGTAAATCTGCCTCCATTCCATCTATTTCATAAAACACTTGTTTTGTGTTGAAAATAGTTATATTATGGAAATATTTAATTATTGAAAACCCATTCACTGTAGCAACTTTCTTATAAATTGATAATTCTTATTTATTTTCGTAAATTCCCTTTTTTATATAACAGGAAGTTGCTCCCGTATCTATCAAAACTTTTAATTCTCTGTTTATTTTTTTATCTACTCTTTTTAAGTAGGGCAGACCTACTTCGGGGGCTGATCTAAAAAATGGTCCTCCTCAATGTTATTTATCCGCATTGCTAGCCGGTTGTTCCGACATTTCGTTTGGCTTTCGTTTCTGCGCCTGATTTTCGTTAGACTGATTATTCGGTACTACGTTTGCCCTAAAATGCTGAGCTTGGTTATAATTGTTATTATTTCTCCTATAATAACCGTTAGTATTCTCCCGATAATTTCTATTATTATTATTTCCCCTGAATTGATTGCTGTTCTGTCGGTTCTTGATTTGTATCGATTCGTCTACATCCATTGGTTCTGGGGCCTGATTTTGTTGTCTATTACCCAAGAAATAGGGTTGTCCCCATGACATGTTATTCCTCTGAAGATCCCCTTTTTGGTCGAATGGTGAACTATTAGTCCTTGGTTGTCGTTGGTTGAATCTTAATGTATTGTAGTTATTATTCCCTGAATTTCTGGGGCCACTGAATTGGTAGGCAAATTGGGCCCGAATGTTATTTGATTGCAATTCCTGTACCTTTGCCAAGGCATTCGGTAAATCTGGGGGATTCAATGAAAATAGGATTTCTGCAATGCCGCCGTTTAGACCAGTGACAAAAATGCGTAAGGCATTGTCTCTAATTTTCTTATTTGATTCTTTCGTGATTTCACTGTCCTTTCCGTGAGTCATTATTGTCTTATTTATTAACAAGGTCATTTTCTTGTTAACCTCGTTATAGAAATCTATTATTGAAAGGTTCCCTTGTCGGAGAACGCTTAACTCCTGTTCTATTATGTAAATTGGTCTCTTGTCACTGTAAACAAAGTCAAGTCGTGAAAGTATGGCATCAAAATTTAAAACTGTCCCGTGGTTGGTCAGTGCGTCATGTGCTGGTCCTGTTATTTTGTTTCTCAAAATTATTAAGGCAATATAATATTGCTTACTTCCTTTCTTATATAACTTCACTGCAGTTTCTGCAGCTTCCCTCCATCCTACGTATTGGTTTAATCCACCATTGAAAATTGGTAGGGATTCTATTACCTTTAATGTGGTGTCATCTTTTATTGTCTCGTCTATTGTTTCTGCCTGATAATCTGATACCTGATCGGATTTAGTTTCTATTTGTTGTTTTAAATTTACAATTTGCTCCTGTACTTGTGAAATTTGAAGTGCTATCAATTGTTTGACCAGATCTGCAGTGAGATCGGTCCTTGTTTGTAAGTTAATCATTTTTCGTTTTTCAAAATCTAAAGTTAGTTGATCCACCTTAAATTTTTCTTATATGTTTGTTTTTATAATCTAATATAACCTAATTGAACTTATATATTTATTAATACAACTTTTGCTCACGAACTATCCGGTAGGGGTCGTCCTTCTTAGTTTGGCTGACAGATCTTCGAACGGGTCTTCCTTCTTGATTTGGCTGACAGGTCTTCGAACGGGTATTCCTTCTTAAATTTCTTTGTTAAACTGGGTCTTCTGGGGTTCTTCCTTCTTTGGTTTAGCTGATAGCTTCACTTTCTTTGTGTTTTGGTTTGGTTGGTTTTGTTTAAAAACTTTGGTTTTTTTGGTTTTTTTGTATTTTTGAATTGTCTTGATTAGCTTTTGTATTTATTTGTATTTTGTATTGTATTTGTATTGTATATTGTATTTATTTTTGCACACCCTAAGCTCCGGTTTGTTTCCTTTTTATCTCACTTTTTTTATCTTATATCTCACAGTCACTCCGCGTTTTTATATCTGAAGGATTTATTCCATTAACTAATTGTCCTTCGGGTTTCGGCACGACGCAACACTTTTAGTATTCGTTGCTTTTTATACAACGTCGCCCCACGTTGGGCGCCAATTAAATAACTGCGGTAGCGGATTGTGTTTTTAAAAAGTTTTTATTTTACTTCTAACTTCACTGATATAGATTTAAGTAGAGGGACACAAAGGATTCCGGTCAAAGGGTTTGCGCGATCTTAATTTTTAGCTCGACTTTGCGGTGTCGCTTCTGGATCAAGACTGACTTGAACTTTCTGATCTTTGCATCGTTGATCCATTTCGGGAATAGTTTTTCTATAAACATTTCAATTGATTTCGCCATCCCGAGTATTGGATTTCGTCATCCAAAGAGAGAACTGTAAAATGCCTAAAGTGCAGGATCTGCAGAAAGCCGGGAGTGAGATTGTTTATGAGAAGCCGGGTGTGGGCAAACATTGGTTTTCCATTTAGGCGAGTGTCAAAGATTGGGATTGCGGCGGGAGCCCTTGAGATTGTACATCTTAGAAATTAATTAGGCGGAGGCCCAAGATTGAAATTGTTTTCGTTTTGGAAAGCCAAAGATTGTTTACAACTCGTATAAGAGCTCAATAGAATTGGGTACGTTAACTTATATGTGTGAATATGCTCAGCGCTGTTGGCAGCGAGAGCGCGAGGGAAGATATACATATGTGTGTATGCATGTATATTAGTGCCGTCAAGTCATGGGAACATGCTGACGCTGCACTTGGGTCGCTCGAGGCCCTCTTGAGTGAATCGTAATACGATCACCTAGAATGTCTGGGACTTTATTGTTACGTAAACACTGAAACAAAGTGTAACAGTGTGTATTCTTTAAGTACCGTCGGTACAGTGGGTATTCGAAATAATGAATACTTTAGGTGAATGTGTATATTATATTTAATTTAATATGAGCATACTACAGAACATTCGCAACTATATGGCACCTGCACTTATATAGAACCCTTCCCTACCAGCCACTTGTATTTATAAGGCAGCTCCGCACCAATAAAGCACCCACGCCCCAAAAAAGGTGACACTCCCGCACATTTTGGGCACTAGAACCAACATGGCACTAAATTCCAAAGAAAAAGGGAACCACCGCAACTATATGGCACCTGCACTTACATAGAACCGTTTTCTATCTGCCACTTGTATTTATAAGGCAGCTCCGCACCTATAAAGCACCCACGCTCCAGGAAATGTGGCATTTACGCACATTTTGGGCACTAGCACCAACATGGCACTAAATCCCTAAGAAAAAGTGAACCACCGCAACTATATGGCACCTGCACCTATATAGAACCCTTCCCTACCTGCCACTTGTATTTATGTGGCAGCTCCGCACCTATAAAGCACCCACGCTCCCGGAAATGTGGCACTCCCGCACATTTTGGGCACTAGCACCAACATGGCACTAAATCCCTTAGAAAAAGTGAACCACCGCAACTATATGGCACCTGCACTTACATAGAACCCTTCCCTATCTGCCACTTGTGTTTATAAGGCAGCTCCGCACCTATAAAGCACACACGCTCCGGGAAATTTGGCATTCCCGCACATTTTGGGCACAAGCACCAATATGACACTAAATCCCTAAGAAAAACGGAACCACCGCAACTATATGGCACCTGCACTTATATAGAACCCTTCCCTACCAGCCACTTGTATTTATAAGGCAGCTCTGCACCTATAAAGCACCCACGCTCCAGGAAATGTGAAAATTTTTCCTAAAATATAGCTTATCGCTATGGAATGGAGTGAATTGGCTGGACATGAGCGAAAAGAGAAATTTTGAAATAAATGTCCCTACAGAAACTAACCTTTTAGTAGATTTTAATTTAGATCAATTCAATAATCTAGACGAATCAAAGCCAAATATAAATAGCGATGTTGACAGCGATACAAACATGGAAGTCTCACAGGCCATCCCTGAATTCGATGGGAACAAAATCCACTTGCAAAGATTTTTGACAGCAGTTAAATTGGTCAACCTAACAAAGGGACCGTATGAGAAAATTGCCATTGAGGTAATTAAATCGAAAATAATCGGCTCCACGCTCTACAAGGTCCAAAATGAGCTTACAATTGATGCAATCATCAATAAATTACAGACAACCATCGTTAAAGCAAAAATGGGAAATGTTTACCAAAAAGGCAAACCAGCAACCCAATTTGCTAATGAAATCTACAATTTGCGAAAACTACTCGAGTCTTCGTATATTGATGAAGGACTAAGCCCTGAGCACGCTGATACATTCAGCACCAAAGAAGCCATAGCTACCATGGTCAAAAATTGTGAGCATGGTAAACTAAAAACCATACTTGAGGCCGACACATTCAAAACAATGAATGAAGCCATCAGCAAATACATACATTGTAGCACTGAAATGTCCGGAAGCGCAAGAACTATTCTATACAATAGAGGTAGAACAGTTAGAGGTGATAGTTCCCGCTATATCCAAAGGGGTAGACCTAACGGTCGAGGTAATTATCACTCAAACTACCAAAGTTACCCCCACAACAATTATAATAGATGAAATTTCAGAGGAAATTCCCGTGGCTATAGCCGAGGAAGGAACAATTCCAACCGAGACTATAACAGCCACAACAACAATAACAATGTCAGAATTGCTCAAGGTGACTCGATAAATCCAAGTCTTAATATGTTTGTAACATTTACAAACACAACAACAAATACTAAACTTACATTTTTGCTAGATACAGGAGCGGATATTTCGCTTATTAAAGAAAATTCAGATGTGTTCAATGATATACAAAAAGAAAATATAATAAGTATTCAAGGCATTGGACAAGGATTAGTAAAATCCAATGGTCTAGTACACATTAGAGCCCTGCACGAGTACACACTAATTCGTATTAACAGTTAGGAGCCACACTGTGCACAGTATCAAAGCATGATTCATGTATCCGTTTCACACTATCTTTCAATTCATTTTCTTTCCTTAATTTGCTGACTCATTGACTCAAGGCATAATTGTCGAGTGACTCCTGTCAAATCGTATGACTCGCACTCACACTGTTACGAAAAACGTTGTGACAGAGAGAGAGTGTATGAGGTGTCTCTCTCGCTCAATTTGTTGTGCATTGAGGAATGTGGAATTGTGGAATGTGTGAGTCAAACGAATCGAAAGAAAAGAAAACGTCAAAAAGCTAACGAGAAGGACATTTTAATTTAATTTTCTGTCGGTGCTTGTACTGTTTGCTAATTACTGAAAATGTAAAATTCGATTGTTGGTTCTTTTGATTATGTAAGTTTAGTAGAAAAATGTATGTGTGTGTATCTATTCGAATATTATATGCACATTTAATTCGCAGTCCTTGTCACCATCTGGCTTCGAATTACCAGCCGATATAAAAGCAAAAATAATGGCTGGCCAATACAAAATTAGCCAAAAACGTGGCAAAAGCAAGGTGTGGGAAGTTTTTGGTCCTGTCGTTTGAGAGGACAGCTATGTTATCCAAACATTGTGGCATGTCGAAATTGTTTTACGATTTTCAAGTTTACTGGTGCTACGTCCAATTTGGTCCGGCATAAGTGCTATAAGGTTACCAAATCTGAAGAAAACGGTAACGTTTATGAACCTGTCGTAGATGCCGAAACGAAATTATCGGTGACAAAGGTCGTGACGAAGTGGGTCGTTCAAAATTGCCGACCATTTAATATTATCAGCGATTCAGGACTAAAGGACGTTATAACCGTGGCCCTTGATATTGGAAGTCGTTTTGGACCAAACATAAACGTTAGCAACCTGCTACCTCATCCAACAACTGTATCGCGTAATGTCACAGACTTATACAATAAGGAACTTCGAGCTGTCACAGAAGAAATAGCCTTAATGAAAGGTAATGCCTACACTATCACGTCGGACGCATGGACAGACACCTTTTCGCAGAAGTCTTATTTATGTGTAACTTTACACTATATATTTAAAGGAAGCATGAAAAACCGTTTGTTGGAAATGATCTGCATTAAAGGTGAATCTGCAACAGGTACGTGTTTAATACCCTTACAGAGGGTATTAAAATGTTTACGAAATGTGAGGCAAATGAGGAAGACAATTGTTCTTTCTTGCTTTTATTTATTTGCAGGCACATTAATTCGTACTAAAGTGGAACAATGTTTGAATTCTTTTGGGCTAGACTTAAACAACGCCATTATTGTAACAGACCGTGGATCAAACATGATATCTGCATTTAAGGAATCAGCTCGTATTCATTGTATAAATCATTTGCTAAACAACGTTGTTGAAAAAGCATTCAAAGCAGTTCCAGAATTGCTTCAAATCGAAAAAAAAATGCGCAAAACAGGCTAAATATTTCAAGAGGTCCGGACAGAACTTAAGACTCGAGTTGAGTCTTAAGGGTGTCTGTGAGACGAGATTGAATACAATTTTTTATACAATGAAATCGATAGAGCACTATTGGCATGAAGTCGTTCAAATTTTAAATGAACAAAACGAAATGAATCGTTTAGATGGGTTGAACTATCGCGACATTACCGCAGTCACAAATGTACTCTCTAAAATTGAGGAAATTTCGAAATTCCTGGAGGCGGACAAATATTCGACCATGCACTGGGTTATTCCCCGCATTCATGCTCTTCAAAAGTTCATAAAAGACGCTAATTCAGATAAGGATATTGAACAAAAATTGAGCTGGTCCTTGAGCATGCATATCGACTCAGTAGTTTTAAAGTACATAACGAAGTACCACAGAATTGCGTTGTTTTTATTCCCTCCAACAAATCAATTGAGACAAATAATTGGATATAACCCTCACGATTGAAGAGTGTAAGGAAATGATGCGATCGTTTCTCACCATAGCTCGCAAACGACGGTCAACACTTTTTCCCTTTGCTGTCTCGTCACTGACAAAACCGAAAAAGACCACGAAGACACGGTCTCTCACTGAGCAGAACACTTTTTGTCTCTTCGCTTGTATTATGTGTTTCGGGTTTTCGGGTGAGCCCGACACACGATCGTGTCTCACAATAACAACTTAGAAAGACACTTTGGTCAAGCGCTCACAGCAAAAGTGTCTTTAGATGAGCATAACCAAAAAAGTGTCTGAGTAAAGTGTTTTTAGTTTTTTTTTCGTGTATATGTTTATTTATTCATGTTTTCTATTGTATTGTAATATGTATATTTATTTGCAAAATTGGCAAACGAACATTTTCGTTTTGCTTTTCACGATTCATTTTAAGCTCCAATAGTCAAACCGTATATACGTTGGGGCTTGGAGAAATTAGGATCAGCTAGTTTTAGAATATTCGGCATTGGCCAATCCTTTGCGTCTACGCCGAAAATAGGCTGCATTTCCGTAACTAAGTTGGTGACAATTGCAGCGAAGGAAGCTCGATAGCTTGCGTCCTGGGATTGTGTTACTATATGTACAGACTTGCTCGAAGGTAGAATGGAATCTCCGATTCCAGAGATGTGAACATAAGACGAGCGATGATCCAACTGCAACTGATCAGCAAGTCTAGATGTTACAAAGTTTGCCTGTGATGCAGAATCCAAAATGGCACGACATGGGAGTAGGTAGCAACACGTTCTGGCTAGGCTGAGATTTCTGGATCGAGGGGGAGGGCTAGAACACCCGCTTGCTAGAAGCACAGTCGCGGCCTCTTGCTGGATCGATTCCTCGGCCGGTGAAGAGAAACATAAAGCACCAGTTCCCGATGGAATGTGGAGTAGCGTGTGATGTTTGGCCTGGCAATGCCTGCAAAGTCCTGCCCTGCACCTCTGCAATTCATGGCCTTTGTTGAGGCAGTTCAAACACAAGCGGCTCTTCTTTGTATCGTTCAAACGCAGAGAGATTCCAGGAATTCCTGACATCTAGATATGTAATGCTCGGAGGAATTGCAATGGTTACATATGGGGTTAGGATGGTCGTTACTGGAGGTGATAAGGGTGACAGGTTTGTCTTCTCCCACCTGCTGGCTAGGAATTGTTACCATAGCCGATCCCAAATTTTCCAGCATCCGACATCTTGCTTCCAAGAATGAGGCCATGCTAGACCACCGAGGCAATCCTGACGTCGGCAAGTTCTCTTCCCATTTCTCCTTGGTCTTGTGGTCCAATTTCGTGCCTATGATGAAGATCAGCAACCCATCGGATATCTCCTGCGGGGTCGCCAAGGTCTGAAGTGCACGCAAGTGCGAATTGATTTTGTCGCTGAGCGCGCGCAAGCCGATAGCCGAGCCCTTCTCCACCCCTTGCAGCCCGAAAATAGCCTTGACGTGTGCCTGAAAATGTAACAGCTTATTATCGAATCGCAACATTAGTAAATTCAACGCCTTGTCGTAAATCTCCTCAGAAAGTTCCAAGGAACGGATCGTATCCAGCGCAGCACCATCTAGACATCCACGAAGATATTGGAATTTTTCGATGATTGGTATACGATGGTCTTTGTGTACCATTGTCGAGAACATCGAGTGGAATTCCGGCCAATCCATGTAGTTCCCACCGAATCGCGGAAGCTGCAACTCGGGCATTCGAGAACGGCCTATACTATTATAGGCGAACAACGACGAATTCCCCTCGAGAGTATGCCGAGCCGTTGAATTGGCAACATTTACCGTGCAAGTTGGCGCGCGATGGACTCGGCCTTGTGCTTGTAGAAATCTACATCACTCGGCATTGCTGCGTTCGCGACATTGGTAGGCTCAGGTGCTGCCATGTTGAGTTTTTAAAAGAGCCACTCAGCACGACCAAAAAAGACACCCTGTATACGTATAAACGTGGGAACCGCAAGCAAAGGGATTACAGCTAATGTCTTTAGCTGTGCGGCTGTGCGAGCTGTCCGATTCCGCTTTGTACTCCGCTTGTGTGTATTAGTGAGTTCGCTGCACTGCCTACCGCACTGCACTGACCGAATTGTCGCGACAGAGAAATTAATAGCCAGCAATGCGTGTATGTAAGTATGTTTTAGCACCGAATTGTGCTTAACCGCCGAAAATTTGCTAAGGCTAACGAATGTCGATTGCGAATGATTATTAATTGACACTGCAACTTAGATATCACGTCGGGGTCACCAAAGTTTAAGGGGAGATAATGTTTTTTATCCCCGATCGGCCGACTAATTATTTCGAATTAAATAAAACTCGGCGCAAAATTACGATATGTTCTTTAATGCGTGACATCCAAATTGCAAGTGTGGCTTGCCTGCCCTTTACATTGCCGCTCCGATCGCTAAGCGCAGCTTCGCTCGGCCGACGTCGGTAGGCAGACGCAAAGCGGAGATAGCGAAGAGCGAGCTGGCAGAGAGGGTTTAGCAGGGCAAGCAAGCGCAAAGCTTTAACAAACAAATGAGTGACATACACATAAGTAACAAACAAAATAAGCGGTTGAGGGCCAAGAATTAGGTGCTATTTGGCAAGCAGCTAATCGGCTGGGTTCTGCTCCGAACAATATTGAATTTGTCAGCCATGAATATGGAGTGGACTTCTAATTTCCTCGTGACATGGTGACGTTATGGGGTAGGGTGAGAATTATAGGGATTTCCAGAACCTTCGCACAACTGGAAATCATGGAAGGGTGGGTACAGAATCGTGTGGGTCGACTTCCATCTCAAGACCTCACGACCGCGATAGTTTTGGAACACACCGACGAAAGCCCCTAGTACTTTCGGGTACGCCCTATGTATGATTGTGCCATTTAATTTCGGTTATGCTCGGAATAGGCAGATTGTTGTTTTCGGTTATTGTTAAAATTTTAAAGTTTATGTAGTAGGAGTCGAGACGCGGTCAAACCAAAAAGCAAATCAAACTACAAAAAGCCAACAAAATAAGTAGGCTGTTACAATCCATCGATCCTTCTGACAGATACAGCATGCAAAGGCTGTGGCGGCTCACAAATTCCATCAAGAGGCAGCCTATCCCAAATCCTCCAGTTCGAGCTAGTGGCTGATGGACAACAAACTCCTGCTGATCCATGGTGCAAAACCACAGAAGAAAAAGCTGAAGCCTTTGCACAACATCTCGAACTACATTTCACTCCCAGAATCACGGCAGATCTAGAAGACAGGGAGGAAATCGAATCAGTGCTGCAATGTAACAATTCACCAGACGAACAACAAATCAGACCAGTTACCATCAACGAATTAATTCTCAAAAAGTCTCTTTGATGAACAACATTTTTCCTTGGCTATGGCCAAATCATCAATTCGGTTTGCTTTTAGCCCACGTCAAGGCAACGAATCCATGGAGAGGATTCTAGCTGACGCTCACTCCTGGTAAAAAAAAATGGGGAATTACCATTAGTCTCACAAAAACTGCACATGTCTTGCATTCACTCTCACCTGCGGAACAACAGACTCCAGCACCTAGGCTAGCTGGGCAACACCTATCCAAAAAAGCGGTCCTACCATACCTTGGCAAATATGTAGCTGCTGTAGTCACCAAAACAAGGGCCCGGCTAAAAAAGATTGACTGGTTAATCGGCAGAAGAAGTAAACTTACCCTGCACCTGAAAGTCCTTCCTGCAAACATTACAAAACAAAGCCCTCACTAGTGCACCCTGGTACGTGAGCAACAACACACTGCACGCGGATCTACAAATTTCACCTGTCTAATAAATCTACAATGGACTCTGCAGTAATTACTACACCCCACTAATGCAGCACTCAAATCTTCTTGCCTGTAAAATCGCAACACATCCGTACATCCCCAGGAGGCTGGCCAGACCAAGGTACGCCTCAATGATAAAGCAGCACAACCCAAGCAGCAACAGAAGCCTGACAGCCATCCACATGACAGTACTCCAGGCTAGACGCGAGAACTGGCGAAGAAATCCCTTCTCAACTCATAATATGGAGATCAGCCGCAGTAACACCAACGCACCAATTACTAAATACTCGACAGGACGAACTCAAAAGTGAAAAAATAACTTAGTTTTATTGTTTTTTCTTAACCTTATATTTGAGTAACTGCTGCTATGGCAAATCTCGTGAACCAAAGGGGTAAGGCTCGAAAAACGTTATGCATCAATGATTTTGAGACATATCCAGTAATCTCCTCCAGTGAGTCAAAGAGCGAGCGAGTAAGTACCGTTCAGTCAATAAATTCCAAAATAACTGCTGACAAAGGAAGTACTCAACAATCAGGGCAAAAGGCCTGGAGCTCCATTCCCCTCTGTCCAAGACCGCCAAAAAAATAGTGAAATTCCCACGAGCAGAGCCATCTCAGAGTCCCAACACGAGAGCGAGTGCCAGCAGCGGCCATACATAATGCTGCCGGCACCTCCAATGGAATCTCCACATTACCGGCAGTCCCACAAGAAGCACCTACTAATAAAACCCGGCCACCCAAGCCACCGCCAATAGTCCTAACAAATGTGACTAACATAACTGCCACTTTGAAAGAAATCTCCCAGCTAATCCCAGCTGAAAAGTTATTCACCAAGACAACTCCAGCAGGAGGGCTACGCATCATGTGCAATGATGTGGAGTCATTCAGGATACTCCAGCGACACTACAGGGATGAAGCATGCACAACTCCGTCCTATTCATATCAACTACAGACTGAGAGAGGATATAGAATCGTCATCAAAGACCTGCATCACTCCACTGAGACTCAATATATCACCGAAATGCTAGCCAGCCATGAACACAGCCACTTTCGTACGCGGCATGACACGTCGGGCGACTAACGAGCCCCATAATTTGTTTGCCTCCCAACTAAAACCCAGCTCAAACAATGCTTAGGCCCTAAGGCCCATAACATGGGTGGGCAAGGCGATAAGTCGAGATCCAGAAGAGTACTGGCCCTATTGTGTCATAGATGTCAACGCATTGGACATACTCACAACTACTGTCGAAATGAGTTTGTCGGCGTAAAATGTGCTGGACAGCACCCCAGCTAACTATAGGGGCTGCACCGCTTTTAAACATGCAGAGCAACGCAAGAAGCCGAGCGAACTGGCCCAAGCCAATAAGATGCTGAAGGATCATGCCGAAGCCTAAGCCGACGTCGCCAACCAAGCAAACCTCGTAATTCACAGCTGAACGCTCAAAACTCCAGTACCCTCCACTTCAAACCAGGCCCTGAGCTACGCTGCAGTCGCCAGAGTGAACCTCACAACGCAGAAACAACAACAACAACAGCAAGAACGCAGATCAAGATCGAAGACGAAGCCAACGCCTAGTGCACGCTTGCAGGAGCAGCTCATAAAGCACCTCAGCCGAAATCGATCCAAGAGCACAAACCACTTTATGAACACAAATCACCCACAGACCAGCAACAACAACAACAACGTTAATCTCAAAAGCCTTAATGAGAAGCTAGACAAGGTTATATCTCTCCTACTAGCGCAGTCAGAACGGAACAACGAGACAACAATTAACAAGGGCTGTGTTTGTAGTGGGGCGGATCGAGGTTCAATTATCCAAATCATAGCAGGCGTCACAGAAAGGAAAGGCCGATGGGTTTCGTTGTATATATATTGTTCATGTAGTTATTGGATATTCGCGCGGTATGGCGACAGGTTGAAGCGGGGGTGAAAACGTAACTAACTAACTTTATGCCTTATGATGCTTTTGCTGCCGTGAGCGCCGAGTGGATCGTGGATTGTGGATCCGAGCGCCCCTCCGAGCGCGCGAGAGCGAGTTGGGACCGGGGCGCACGGAGTTGGCACAGTGCGCGGAAATTGTTTACTGCTGGCCTGAACATCCTCCAGGATGCGCAAAACGGGGGTTGCTCTTGAGGAATCTGTGGATGGCGCCGTGGGTCCTACGACGGGGCGGCTCGTGGGGAGACGAGTGTGTCGTGAGCCGATGTAGATGGCGACGGTACAGTCGCGGCTGAGCGGGCTGGACGACGAGGGCGGCGTTTGGCATGGTTCGATTTAGATGGCGACGATGCTCCCGAGGCTGAGCGGGCTGGACGACGAGACGTGGGTACGTGGAGTAGCGTGTGGTTGTTCTTGCCGGAGTGTTGGTGAGCCAGGCAGTTCCCGCAAAACTGGTTGATAAGCACAGCTCGGAGTCTCTCTTCGGGGCTCAGGAGAAGAAATTGGTGGTAGGTCCGTAGCGGATGGACTCCTTGGCAGATTCGGCAACGGTAGGAGCCAATTTCCCGAGCACGTCGGTTCTCCCTGGTGCGGTTGGCGCGGGGACGTGGGGCCATATCTGGGTGCGGAGAACTAAGTTGAAATAAAGGCGTCGAAGACACATCAGTAACGATCTTGGAACGGGTGAGAGGCACATTTAAGACATTGGAAATTGCCGCCCGGTTACATAGTCTGGTGAGCCGTCAGCCGTCGGGTGCTACAGGGGGATAAATGGATGTCGGGTCGGCTCGTCACAACTGTAGACTCGGAACGGGGCACAGGCGCCTCGGGTTCATGGCTTGCCCTGGATCCAAGGCGACTGTGCTCCGCGTCATAGGATACAGGTGGGCACGAGCGAACCGGCACCCGCCGTAACTGTACACACCGGCGGAAGTGCGACTATACTCTCCCCGTGAGAGCGGCTGGAAACAGGTCCTGGTACGGTCATGTCTCTGCCAGGATGCTGGCTAATTGTAGTCGGGCGGAGAGAAGAAAACTCTCAGTGAAATAACCCCAATCCAAGGTGACACTGTAATATGCCGAGGGATGCATGGCCGAGGGGGTGCTCGGTCGCTTATATGCGGACTCTGGATACCTGCCGACCTCCAGTTTTAATAAGGCTTCCCGGGGCACGCGGGCTATGCCCCGGGCGACTAACCCCTTCCCGCCTACTCGTGGGATCAAATATGCCAAATTTAACTATTCAAACAAAAAACACCGCAAAGGAGCACGGCACTCCTCCTAAAGTGCCGGAGGGAAAAGACCATCCCTCTACAAACGCATATGGGAAACCAGTGCCCAAAAAGACGGGGAAGGAGACTAAGTCGGTCCACCGTCTCGAGGCAGCAGGCGCTGTGAGGAGAGGACCGAAAAGCCAATCGGGGCTAATCCACGTCGGTGGGCCCCAAGGGCGACCCGGTTACCAGGGGGGCGACCATGCAGAGCGATATCGCGGCTGGCAGACCCCTTGGGACCGGGGACCCCTTGACAACCCCGGCAGGCGGCGCCTCTGCCTCGAAAGATAGGCCCAAGTTCCAAGACAAAAGACGTGCGGCCTTCATCCTGGGCAACGAAGACCCGGTGTTCCTGGCGTCTGCCCAGGGAATCGAATCGCGGCGAAGGGCCAAGACAGTCCTGCCTGACTACCAGCCAGCCAAAGCTGGCAAGGCCACAGCCAAGGCCCCAAGCAAGCGGCAACGCTCGGCGGAGGACACCGCCACACAAGTCCAACAGGCCAAGAGGACGAATCAGTGCTGCAATGTAACAATTCACCAGACGAACAACAAATCAGACCAGTTACAATCAACGAATTAATTCTCAAAAAGTCTCTTTGATGAACAACATTTTTCCTTGGCCATACCAAATCATCAATTCGGTTTGCTTTTAGCCCACGTCAAGGCAACGAATCCATGGAGAGGATTCTAGCTGACGCTCACTCCTGGTAAAAAAAAAATGGGGAATTACCATTAGTCTCACAAAAACTGCACATGTCTTGCATTCACTCTCACCTGCGGAACAACAGACTCCAGCACCTAGGCTAGCTGGGCAACACCTATCCAAAAAAGCGGTCCTACCATACCTTGGCAAATATGTAGCTGCTGTAGTCACCAAAACAAGGGCCCGGCTAAAAAAGATTGACTGGTTAATCGGCAGAAGAAGTAAACTTACCCTGCACCTGAAAGTCCTTCCTGCAAACATTACAAAACAAAGCCCTCACTAGTGCACCCTGGTACGTGAGCAACAACACACTGCACGCGGATCTACAAATTTCACCTGTCTAATAAATCTACAATGGACTCTGCAGTAATTACTACACCCCACTAATGCAGCACTCAAATCTTCTTGCCTGTAAAATCGCAACACATCCGTACATCCCCAGGAGGCTGGCCAGACCAAGGTACGCCTCAATGATAAAGCAGCACAACCCAAGCAGCAACAGAAGCCTGACAGCCATCCACATGACAGTACTCCAGGCTAGACGCGAGAACTGGCGAAGAAATCCCTTCTCAACTCATAATATGGAGATCAGCCGCAGTAACACCAACGCACCAATTACTAAATACTCGACAGGACGAACTCAAAAGTGAAAAAATAACTTAGTTTTATTGTTTTTTCTTAACCTTATATTTGAGTAACTGCTGCTATGGCAAATCTCGTGAACCAAAGGGGTAAGGCTCGAAAAACGTTATGCATCAATGATGATGAGACATATCCAGTAATCTCCTCCAGTGAGTCAAAGAGCGAGCGAGTAAGTACCGTTCAGTCAATAAATTCCAAAATAACTGCTGACAAAGGAAGTACTCAACAACTCCCCTCTGTACAAGACCGCCAAAAAAATAGTGAAATTCCCACGAGCAGAGCCATCTCAGAGTCCCAACACGAGAGCGAGTGCCAGCAGCGGCCATACATAATGCTGCCGGCACCTCCAATGGAATCTCCACATTACCGGCAGTCCCACAAGAAGCACCTACTAATAAAACCCGGCCACCCAAGCCACCGCCAATAGTCCTAACAAATGTGACTAACATAACTGCCACTTTGAAAGAAATCTCCCAGCTAATCCCAGCTGAAAAGTTATTCACCAAGACAACTCCAGCAGGAGGGCTACGCATCATGTGCAATGATGTGGAGTCATTCAGGATACTCCAGCGACACTACAGGGATGAAGCATGCACAACTCCGTCCTATTCATATCAACTACAGACTGAGAGAGGATATAGAATCGTCATCAAAGACCTGCATCACTCCACTGAGACTCAATATATCACCGAAATGCTAGCCAGCCATGAACACAGCCACTTTCGTACGCGGCATGACACGTCGGGCGACTAACGAGCCCCATAATTTGTTTGCCGCCCAACTAAAACCCAGCTCAAACAATGCTTAGGCCCTCAACATAACTAACATGGGTGGGCAAGGCGATAAGTCGAGATCCAGAAGAGTACTGGCCCTATTGTGTCATAGATGTCAACGCATTGGACATACTCACAACTACTGTCGAAATGAGTTTGTCTGCGTAAAATGTGCTGGACAGCACCCCAGCTAACTATAGGGGCTGCACCGCTTTTAAACATGCAGAGCAACGCAAGAAGCCGAGCGAACTGGCCCAAGCCAATAAGATGCTGAAGGATCATGCCGAAGCCTAAGCCGACGTCGCCAACCAAGCAAACCTCGTAATTCACAGCTGAACGCTCAAAACTCCAGTACCCTCCACTTCAAACCAGGCCCTGAGCTACGCTGCAGTCGCCAGAGTGAACCTCACAACGCAGAAACAACAACAACAACAGCAAGAACGCAGATCAAGATCGAAGACGAAGCCAACGCCTAGTGCACGCTTGCAGGAGCAGCTCATAAAGCACCTCAGCCGAAATCGATCCAAGAGCACAAACCACTTTATGAACACAAATCACCCACAGACCAGCAACAACAACAACAACGTTGATCTCAAAAGCCTTAATGAGAAGCTAGACAAGGTTATATCTCTCCTACTAGCGCAGTCAGAACGGAACAACGAGACAACAATTAACAAGGGCTGTGTTTGTAGTGGGGCGGATCGAGGTTCAATTATCCAAATCATAGCAGTCGTCACAGAAAGGAAAGGCCGATGGGTTTCGTTGTATATATATTGTTCATGTAGTTATTGGATATTCGCGCGGTATGTCGACAGGTTGAAGCGGGGGTGAAAACGTAACTAACTAACTCTATGCCTTATGATGCTTTTGCTGCCGTGAGCGCCGAATGGATCGTGGATTGTGGATCCGAGCGCCCCTCCGAGCGCGCGAGAGCGAGTTGGGACCGGGGCGCACGGAGTTGGCACAGTGCGCGGAAATTGTTTACTGCTGGCCTGAACATCCTCCAGGATGCGCAAAACGGGGGTTGCTCTTGAGGAATCTGTGGATGGCGCCGTGGGTCCTACGACGGGGCGGCTCGTGGGGAGACGAGTGTGTCGTGAGCCGATGTAGATGGCGACGGTACAGTCGCGGCTGAGCGGGCTGGACGACGAGGGCGGCGTTTGGCATGGTTCGATTTAGATGGCGACGATGCTCCCGAGGCTGAGCGGGCTGGACGACGAGACGTGGGTACGTGGGTACGTGGAGTAGCGTGTGGTTGTTCTTGCCGGAGTGTTGGTGAGCCAGGCAGTTCCCGCAAAACTGGTTGATAAGCACAGCTCGGAGTCTCTCTTCGGGGCTCAGGAGAAGAAATTGGTGGTAGGTCCGTAGCGGATGGACTCCTTGGCAGATTCGGCAACGGTAGGAGCCAATTTCCCGAGCACGTCGGTTCTCCCTGGTGCGGTTGGCGCGGGGACGTGGGGCCATATCTGGGTGCGGAGAACTAAGTTGAAATAAAGGCGTCGAAGACACATCAGTAACGATCTTGGAACGGGTGAGAGGCACATTTAAGACATTGGAAATTGCCGCCCGGTTACATAGTCTGGTGAGCCGTCAGCCGTCGGGTGCTACAGGGGGATAAATGGATGTCGGGTCGGCTCGTCACAACTGTAGACTCGGAACGGGGCACAGGCGCCTCGGGTTCATGGCTTGCCCTGGATCCAAGGCGACTGTGCTCCGCGTCATAGGATACAGGTGGGCACGAGCGAACCGGCACCCGCCGTAACTGTACACACCGGCGGAAGTGCGACTATACTCTCCCCGTGAGAGCGGCTGGAAACAGGTCCTGGTACGGTCATGTCTCTGCCAGGATGCTGGCTAATTGTAGTCGGGCGGAGAGAAGAAAACTCTCAGTGAAATAACCCCAATCCAAGGTGACACTGTCATATGCCGAGGGATGCATGGCCGAGGGGGTGCTCGGTCGCTTATATGCGGACTCTGGATACCTGCCGACCTCCAGTTTTAATAAGGCTTCCCGGGGCACGCGGGCTATGCCCCGGGCGACTAACCCCTTCCCGCCTACTCGTGGGATCAAATAAGCCAAATTTAACTATTCAAACAAAAAACACCGCAAAGGAGCACGGCACTCCTCCTAAAGTGCCGGAGGGAAAAGACCATCCCTCTACAAACGCATATGGGAAACCAGTGCCCAAAAGACGGGGAAGGAGACTAAGTCGGTCCACCGTCTCGAGGCAGCAGGCGCTGTGAGGAGAGGACCGAAAAGCCAATCGGGGCTAATCCACGTCGGTGGGCCCCAAGGGCGACCCGGTTACCGGGGGGCGACCATGCAGAGCGATATCGCGGCTGGAAGAACCCTTGGGACCGGGGACCCCTTGACAACCCCGGCAGGCGGCGCCTCTGCCTCGATAGATAGGCCCAAGTTCCAAGACAAAAGACGTGCGGCCTTCATCCTGGGCAACGAAGACCCGGTGTTCCTGGCGTCTGCCCAGGGAATCGAATCGCGGCGAAGGGCCAAGACAGTCCTGCCTGACTACCAGCCAGCCAAAGCTGGCAAGGCCACAGCCAAGGCCCCAAGCAAGCGGCAACGCTCGGCGGAGGACACCGCCACACAAGTCCAACAGGCCAAGAGGACGAAGACACTGAGCCACCGCTCGTTTGCCGAGGTGGCGAGAGGAAAAACCCTGATTGGAGTCCTAGATAGGGGCTCCAAAGACGGGCAGATCCCTAGGGACAAGTGGCACCTCGTGGAAAACGAGCTCCAAGACCGTTTCCTCCAGGAGTTGGAGGAGAATGGAGGACCACCGCCCAAGTGTGAGGACGCCGGGTGGCACCAAGGCAGGGTGAAAGCCATCGCCTGCCAAGATGCTCGCTCGGCGGCCCTCTACGCGAAGGCGGTAGCATCGCTCAAGGAGGTCTACCCAGGAGCCCAGCTGGAGGCCGTGAAGTGGGAGGACATCCCCAGCAAGCCGAGGGCCAGAGCGTGGGTCTCGGCGAAGCCTGCCGAGCCGGATATGATTCTCCGGATTCTGCAGGTCTGCAACCCCCACCTTCCCACAGCCGATTGGAAGGTGGCCAAGGTAGAGGAGAGCAACGGGCAGAGGCGCCAAATTATCCTCGTCTTGAACGAGGAGTCGGTCAGACTTCTCGACGACACGGAGGGCGCTGTGGACTACGGCTACAAGAAGGTAGTCGTAGTACCGTACAAGTCCGACTCTAAGGGCATGCAACCGACGGTCGAGCCAGACCTGGAGCCCCCGGAGATCCCTAGCATGGAGATCAAGCCTGCGGTGTCAGACGAGGCATCAGTGGTGTCAGATGACATCCTAGACGGTTACGTGTCAGACGTGAGCGATCTCACTAGGGATCTCAAGCACATCGGGGTCGGGGAGGAGTTGGACTCTTCGGAGAGCGACCACGACAGGACAATGGTGGAGGTGAACCTCAGGAATGTCACTGATACTCCTGCAGATAAACCTCCACCATTGTAAGGCAGCATGCGCTGCTCTCTTGCTCCACCTAGCCAAGGGTGGAGCCGACATAGTCCTCGACATGTCCTGGAAGAGCACTCCTTCTCGGACCACAGGTACGTGGAAACCGTATTCTCTTTTTCACTACCAAGACCAGCTCAATTTCGGAACCTTAGGCGGACAAACTGGGCTCGGTACTCAGACCACCTCTGTCGTGTTCTCCCTGAGACTCCACCTGAGGAGGAGACTTCCAGGGAAGCCACGACTCATCTTGTTAAACTATTTACCGACGCCTGCAATGAGGCGCTCGATAAATCCTGCCCCTCTAGCAAGAGCAGAGGCCGGAAGAAACCTGAATGGTGGAATCCGAAACTGAGGGAACTCCGGAAAGCCTCCCGGAGACTCTTCAATAAAGCTAAGGCTGAAAACGCTGAGCAGAACTGGGCCGATTACAAGGCCAGTCTGTCAGTTTACAATAAAGAACTGAGGAAAGCCAAACGCGCCTCATGGCGTAAGTTCTGTAGCGACATTGAGAATAACTCGGAAGCCTCGCGCTTGCGCAAAGTTCTCTCGAAGACTACACCCACTCTGGGCTACCTGAAGAATGCCGACCAATCATGGACAACGTCCAGAAATGAGTTGCTAAATCTTCTCCTTCCCTCCGCTGCCTCAAGTGTTATCATGAACCTGCTAAGCCAGGAGAACATTTCCTGGGCAATAAAAAGCTTCAAACCATACAAGTCTGCGGGACCAGATGGCATCATCCCTGCCCAACTGATTCATGCTGGACAAAAAGCCACTAATTCGCTTAAAAGGATATACGAGGGAATCTTCTCCCATGGATATATCCCGGAAACCTGGCTTCATACCAAAGTCGTCTTCATCCCCAAGGCAGGCAAGCCCTCGCACACTGCCCCCAAAAATTTCAGACCCATAAGTCTATCGTCCTTCCTTCTGAAGACGATGAAGGCGTAAATATTCCGCCTAGTCTATTCTCAGACTCCCAGCATGCCTATCGGAAAGGAAGATCCACCGAAACGGCCCTACACACCATCACATCGATCATAGAAGCGTCCCTCAACTGTAAGGAGTACACCCTGGTAGCCTTCCTCGACATAGAAGGCGCCTTTAATAACATCCTCCCGACCGCCATCACGGGTGCACTGACGGACCTGGGGGTTGACTCCCGGACGGTGAGCCTGATCGATCAGATGCTACAATGCAGGACGGTTGAGGCATCGCTGGGGACGTCAACGTCCACCAGATTTGTCAGTACAGGCACCCTGCAGGGCGGAGTCCTCTCACCCCTCCTATAGAACGTGGCAGTGAACGAACTGCTGCGAGCAGGGTACTACGCGAAACCCTCGTTCGTAAGTGGAGCCTGTGCCACTATGTCGTGGGCTTCACCGCTGGTCTTTTTGTTGAGGTGGAACAGTTTTTCCACTGGAGCCAACCTTGGGTTTTCTATGTAGATGGCGGTGAACAGGTCTCGGAACGTGGGCCACTGCTGGTAGTCCCCACTGAAAACTTCAGTGTCACATGGAGGGAGGCGGCAACCGCCGGAAGTCGGCACTTGAACGGCCAGTTGCGGCGTGTGAGGGACAGTCGGGGGCTCGAGCTGATCGTTCAATAGTCATCATACATCTCTTGGACATCAGCTACACCCTCTGGATCCTCTTCCGCCATCGTCACCGAACAGGCCGCGAACTCCGCGTCCACATTTGCCCACAGGCTTAGGAGTTGTTCTCGATGGACATGGGAGAGCGAGCGGGTTGGTGTGCTAGCATCTGGAGCGCTGAGCTTCTGGTCGAAGCGGGTCAGTCTGCTTGCAGCCAAGGCAAACTTAGACTGTGCGGAACTGGCGGCCATAGTGCTAGGAGCCGTGCGAGGGACTCCCGAGGGGAGCAACAAATCCTCAAAGGCATGTGGTGCGTGAGCCCTGGACGTGGTCGGACCCCGCTCAGCTGGGGACGGACGGGAAGATGTGGGCGTAGTGACTGAGCCGTTGGAGCTGGGTGGATGGGTCAAACTCAGCGAACTCACCCGCTTAAACTTCTTGCGAGATTTCTTCTCAACAATGGGCATATTTTGCTGATGGATCTGCGATAACGCGTATTAGAGTCGCAAAGGTAGGTGAGCGGAAATGGCGACGTGGAAGTTCAGAACTACGAACCGTGGATATGTGGTTTTGGTGGAATTTATTGCGAGAATTTTAATTATGGAAATAGTACACCGTGGCCGGAATATATGAATATAAATACTACGATCAACAAACAAATGTCTAACCAAGAACGAAAATTGAGGATGGACGATAATATTGAGGCACGAGGTACCAATATACCAATATACCAATGTATAGAGTCGGTTGAAAGAAATATACTCTCGAAATGCAGGGTAGCGCGTCACTTGGCGTTCCGTTACGGTCAAGCGCGGCACCGAAAATTATTCTCCCAACAACTACAACGCAGGCAAACGGTGGAGAAGCGAAAGCGAAAAGAAAAACGAAAAGAATGCACCGCTGCTGCTGCTTGTATGTGTGTATGTATGGCTGTAAGTGCTATGTACCGCGGCTTGGGTTGAGAGATGTCAAACAACGGGTAAAACGGTGGATAACCGTTTTATGTACAATATGTATATTATATAGATGTGAAAGAATATGCTAATTTAAAATGCGTACGTATAGATATGTAAGATAAATACATGTATGTGCCGTATGAATGGGTCGTTATTTTGTTGGTAGTATAATTAGTTAAATAAGGAGGCGCAGTCATTTGTTATTTTATTTCCTTATAAAACCGACAAACTATGGAACGTTGAGCATGCACCGAATAAACAACAAAAATAATTGCAAGAATATGCCTTTATGTTTGTTGCCAGCCACTTGGATTGCGTTGCGATGTGTACATACATGTATGTATATATGTTAGCAACGAAAGCTCAGCTGGTAGCTGGGAGAGGTAAGAATATTATTTACACTGGATCGGAAGCTGAACGCAGGAGTTAGCTCGGATCAAATTAAACCTTTGGAGAAGTAGGAGGCCACAACCGTTGGCAGAACGAGGTATGGTTTAATTTGGAGCTAGAGCGAGAAATAAATACATATGTATATACATATGTATGTACATACAGTGACGAACTAAATTTTTGGCACAGTAAGCTTTTTAAACTTTCTGGCCACCGTGTGACCCTTTCGATAACGATATATGGTAAAAATAAATTTAGCCAACCAGATCATAGTATTTAGTATATATATATATTAAATTTGTTTACAAAACTTCAAACTAAGCATTAGTATTAAATAAAAAACTTTAAAAAGTGTATATTTCGTTGAACAAAATTATTGGCACACTAGGCTTTATACATTAATTTTTCAGTATGTTCTTTATATGTTCTTTAATGTGTGACATCCAAATTGCAAGTGTGGCTTGCCTGCCCTTTACATTGCCGCTCCGCTGAGCGCAGCTTCGCTCGGCCGAAGTCGGTAGGCAGACGCAAAGCGGAGATAGCGAAGAGCGAGCTGGCAGAGAGCGTTTAGCAGGGCAAGCACGCGCAAAGCTATAACAAACAAATGAGTGATATAGACATAAGTAACAAACAAAATAAGCGGCTGAGGGCCAAGAATTAGGTGCTATTTGGCAAGCAGCTAATCGGCTGGGTTCTGCTCCGAACACACGTGATAGACGGATATCACATCTATCTTGCAAACCACCCATCAAACCGGAGCAGAGGCGGATCTGCTGTGATTATAAAACACAGCATCCCACACATTTCCCTGACTCCAACTAGTAAGAACTCCGTACAAATGTCTACTGTAGCTGTAACTATGAAAAACTGCGTATCTATACATATTTCTGCGGTCTACTGCCCCCCCACTCCTGAATGGACAGACACTCAGTTTAAGCAACTCTTCGACTCCTTGGGTACCAGATTCATTGCAGCTGGAGACTGGAACGCCAAAAGCCAATGGTGGGGCTTTTGGTGGGAAAATGGTCAAAACATATTGGCCACAGGCTCCCGCACCCACTTCCCCACAACTCGACAGCATATGCCATCTGCAATGGACTAATACGCCGCTAATATTAAAAGACACGACAAAGAGTGCGTGCGAGAGAGACAGAATGGCCATTCTCTATGATTTTGCGTTTTTTGTTTTCTCGATTCTGCAATATTGTCGATGCAACAGATTTTCGTCCGTTGTGGGGGCGGAAGGGGGTGGGGCGAAATTTTTAGGTATACGTTTTATAGTGAGATCTAACAGAAGTACGGATACCAAATTTGGTTACTCTAGTCATAAAAGTCTCTGAGATTTTTGGATGCCCCAGATTTTCGTCCTTTGCGTGGCCGGAAGGGGGTGTGGCGAAATTGTGACTCAAAACGGTCAAGGTCCGATATCCCAGGAGTGTGGATACCAAATTTGGTTGCTCTGGCTCTTATAGGTTCTGAGATCCTTGATCTCATATTTTGCAATTGGCAAAACCGACCATGAAACCTGTGTGTTGGAGAGAGATAGAGCGAGAAAGAATGAAACTGTTTTCTTGATTCTGGCTATAATAATCATACAATTTTGTTACAATTTTACAATCTAGAACATATAGTCATCCTCTACGATTCTGCGTATACAGTTTTCTCGTATCTTTGAATTTGTGGATGCCACAGACTTGCGCCCTTCGTGGGGCAGGGCAAAGTTTTGAAATATACCTGTAGCAGTGACATATCACAGATGTCCGGATATAAAACGTCGTTGCTCTAGCTCTTTTAGTCGTTGAGCACTAGGCGCTGATAGGGACGGACAGACGGACGGACGGACGGACGGACAGACGGACAGACAGACAGGCCTCAATCCACTCGGCTATTGATGCTGATCAAGAATATATATACTTTATGGGGTCGGAAACGATTTCTTCTGGACGTTACACACATCCACTTTCACCACAAATCTAATATACCCCAATACTCATTTTGGGTATCGGGTATAACAAAAAAAAAAAAAACAAACCTTTTGAATATTCCCCCCCTATTTACCAATCCCCCTCCGATCAGGGCATACATTAACATTGTTTCCACAGCTCCACAACGAAAGACGCCTTTTAGCGAGGGACCACTGTATTGAAGCTGTACATGACCCAATTTCCCTGTTCTCCTTTGCGCCTGGATTCGTAAACATCTAAAAGGCATGCGCAGCGTCCAGCCGCTGCTGCTAAGAGAGCGCAACGCTTGCGTAACACACGCTCTAAGCTTTTCGTTCTCGTCGTTGCCAATTCTGCTTTAAGCTTGCATTGCTCGCGTTCCATGCATTTTTGTAATGCATTGAAACGTAGCCGACAAATACACTAACCAACAAAAAAAATGGTCCAAACATATTGGCCACAGGCTCCCGCACCCACTTCCCCACAACTTGACAGCATATGCCATCTGCAATTGACTTTGCGGTGTACAAAGCTATCAGGAACAATCTCATCAATATAGAAACCTCATATGACTTAGGGTCTGACCACAACATTCAGATCATAAGTCTCCTCCTCAGACCGGAACCTACAAAAAAGAAGACCCTTTTACCATTTAATGCAAACTTATCTTGATCAGCGAATCCACCTGGAGACGGAGTTACACAATGAGGACGACATTGGCGATGCTGTCATCATCTTCGAAAGGAACATCTTCAACGCTGCCGAGTCTGCCTCACAAACTTCGCAAAACCAGCTTGGACTCTATGGACAACAACACCTTCATCTTGACCGGCACATGCTTAAAGCAATAGAACTAAAGAAATTACTATGTAAAATCAAGCAGAAAGATAGATTCCCCCACTCTCTCATTTCACTTACCACAAATCAACTTACAAATCGAATCAAAAAGCAAATCAAACTACAACGAGGGGGAACGTTGTGAGTTGCTGCGGACACCGCAACTCTACAGTTATACCCGATTTTAAGTCAGTATGGCTCTCCTCCGGCAGACGCCGCTAATATTAAACGACACGACAAAGAGTGCGTGCGAGAGAGAAAGAAAATCAGTCTGAGCGAGACGTCGGGCGCTGCGTACCCAGTGCAAATTGATTTGTTCCTTTTGGCTATAAAAATGATCTGATCTGATCCAGATTCAGCAATCTGATAGATATGGTCATTATCTATGATTCTGCGATCCTCCAGTTCGAAAGCTTGTGGCTGATGGACAACAAACTCCTGCTGATCTATGGTGCAAAACCACAGAAGAAAAAGCTGAAGCCTGTGCAAAACATCTCGAACTACGGTTCACTCCCAGAATCACGGCAGATCAAGAAGACGGAGGAAATCGAATCAGTGCTGCAATGTAACAATTCACCAGACGAACAACAAATCAGATCAGTTACCATCAACGAATTAATATCTGAAAACAAAAACGTCAAGTCAAAAAAGTCACCTGGATTTGATAATATTGATAACCTGCCTTTTCCTACGTTATGCTAATATCCAACGCTGCCCTACAGATTGGGAATTTCCCAAAGGCTTGGAATCAAAAATATTCGAGCGCCTCATTCAAACACGTCTCTTTGATAAAGAACATTTTTCCATGGCCATACCAAATCATCAATTCTGTTTGCTTTTAACCCAAGACAAGGCAACGAATCCATTGTGAGGCTTCTAGCTCTCGCTCACTATTGGTCAAAAAAATGGGAAATTACCATTAGTCTCACAAAAACTGCACATGTCTTGCATTCACACTCACCTGCGGAACAACAGACTCCAGCACCTAGGCTAGCTGGGCAACACCTACCCAAAAAAGCGGTACTACCATACCTTGGCAAATATGTAGCTGCTGTAGTCACCAAAACAATGGCCCGGCTAAAAAAAGATTGACTGGTTAATCGGCAGAAGAAGCAAACTTACCCTGCACCTGAAAGTCCTTCTCTTCAAGCAACTGGTTTCCCCAATATGGCAGTATAACATCAAGCATGCAAATGGACAAACTGCAAACATTACAAAACAAAGCCCTCAGAGCAATCACTAATGCACCCTGGTACGTGAGCAAAATCACACTGCACGCGGATCTCCAAATTTCACCTGTCAAATAAATCTACAATGGACTCTGCAGTAATTACTACACCCGGCTAATGCAGCACTCAAATCTTTTTGCCTGTGGAATCGCAACACATCGGTACATCCCCAGGTGGCTGGCCAGACCAAGGTAGCCATAATGATGGAGCAGCACAACCCAAGGAGCAACAGAAGCCTGACAGCCGTCCACATGACAGTACTCCAGGCTAGACGCGAGAACTGGCGAAGGAATCCATTCTCAACTCATAATACGGAGATCAGCCGCAGTAACACCAACGCACCAAATACTAAATACTCGACAGAACGAACTTAAAAACTTAAAACTTAAAAAAAAATAATTTTGTCTTATTGTTTTTTCTTAACCTTATATTTGAGTAACTGCTGCTATGGCAAATCTCGTGAACCGAAGGGGTAAGGCTCGAAAAACGGGCCGGCAGTCCCACAAGAAGCACCTACTACTGAAACTCGGCCACCCAAGCCACCGCCAATAGTCCTAACAAAAGTGACTGACATAACCCACTTTGAAAGAAATCTCCCAGCTAATCCCAGCTGAAAAGTTCTTCACCAAGACAACTCCAGCAGGAGGGCTACGCATCATGTGCAATGATGTGGAGTCATTCAGGATTCTACAGTGACACTACAGGGATGAAGCATGCACAACTCCGTCCTATTCATATCAACTACAGACTGAGAGAGGATAGAGAATCGTCATCAAAGACCTGCATCACTCCACTGAGACTCAATATATCACCGAAATGCTGGACAGCCATAAACACAGCCACTTTCGTACGCGGCATGACACGTCGGGCGACTAACGAGCCCCATAACTTGTTTGCCGCCCAACTAAAACCCAGCTCAAACAATGCTTAGGCCCTCAACAAAACTAACATGGGTGGGCAAGGCGTTAAGTCGAGATCCAGAAGAGTACTGGCCCTATTGTCCGGTGTCATAGATGTCAACGCATTGAACATACTCACAACTACTGTCGAAATGAGGTTGTCTGTGTAAAATGTGCTGGACAGCACCCCTCAACAGCATGCCAAAAAACCTTACAACAGCCGGCTAATGTGCGAACTGTAACGGCCCTCACCCAGCCAGCTATAGGGGCTGCACCGCTTTTAAAAATGCAGAGCAACGTAAGAAGCCGAGCGAACTGGCCCAAGCCAATAAGATGCTGAAGGATCATGCCGAAGCCTAAGCCGACGTCGCCAACCAAGCAAACCTCGTAATTCACAGCTGAACGCTCAAAACTCCAGTACCCTCCACTTCAAACCAGGCCCTGAGCTACGCTGCAGTCGCCAGAGTGAACCTCCCAACGCAGAAACAACAACAACAAGAGAAAGCCAACGCCTAAAGCACCTCAGCCGAAATCGATCCAAGAGCACAAACCACTTTATGAGTACAAATCACCCACAAACCTGCAACAACAACAACAACGTTGATTTCAACAGCCTTAATGAGAAGCTAGACAAGGTTTTATCTCTCCTACTAGCGCAGTCAGAACGGAACAACGAGACAACAATTAACAAGGGCTGTCTTATTCAGAGCCTTGAAACTAGGTTGTCTATACTTCAGATGACACTTGACCGAATCATAATACGACTCTCCCCACCTACAAAAGTCAATTAATCCTCAAATGCCTAATAATTCCACAATAACCAAAATCTCCTTCTGGACCGCTGCTGGGCTCTCAAACAAACTCCCTGAACTCAACGCTTAATTGACAGACAACAATATAGACATCCTTCTAATATCTGAATCGCACCTAAAAGACGATACAGACCACGTGATAGACGGATATCACATCTATCTTGCAAACCATCCATCAAACCGGAGCAGAGGCGGATCTGCTGTGATTATAAAACACAGCATCCCACACATTTCCCTGACTCCAACTAGAAAGAATTCCATACAAATGTCTACTGTAGCTGTAACTATGAAAAACGGCGTATCTATACATATTTCTGCGGTCTAATTCCCCCCCACTCCTGTATGGACAGACACTCAGTTTAAGCAACTCTTCGACTCCTTGGGTACCAGATTCATTGCAGCTGGAGACTGGAACGCCAAAAGCCAATGGTGGGGCTTTTGGTGGGAAAATGGTCAAAACATATTGGCCACAGGCTCCCGCACCCACTTCCCCACAACTCGACAGCATATGCCATCTGCAATGGACTAATACGCCGCTAATATTAAAAGACACGACAAAGAGTGCGTGCGAGAGAGACAGAATGGCCATTCTCTATGATTTTGCGTTTTTTGTTTTCTCGATTCTGCAATATTGTCGATGCAACAGATTTTCGTCCGTTGTGGGGGCGGAAGGGGGTGGGGCGAAATTTTTAGATATATGTTTTATAGTGAGATCTAACAGAAGTACGGATACCAAATTTGGTTACTCTAGCCATAAAAGTCTCTGAGATTTTTGGATGCCACAGATTTTCGTCCTTTGCGTGGGCGGAAGGGGGTGTGGCGAAATTGTGACACAAAACGGTCAAGGTCCGATATCCCAGGAGTGTGGATACCAAATTTGGTTGCTCTGGCTCTTATAGGTTCTGAGATCCTTGATCTCATATTTTGCAATGGGCAAAAACCCGACCATGAAACCTGTGTGTTGGAGAGAGATAGAGCGAGAAAGAATGAAACTGTTTTCTTGATTCTGGCTATAATAATTATACAATTTTGTTACAATTTTACAATCTAGAACATATAGTCATCCTCTACGATTCTGCGTATACAGTTTTCTCGTATCTTTGAATTTGTGGATGCCACAGACTTGCGCCCTTTGTGGGGCAGGGCAAAGTTTTGAAATATACCTGTAGCAGTGACATATCACAGATGTCCGGATATAAAACGTCGTTGCTCTAGCTCTTTTAGTCGTTGAGCACTAGGCGCTGATAGGGACGGACAGACGGACGGACGGACGGACGGACGGACGGACAGACGGACAGACAGACAGGCCTCAATCCACTCGGCTATTGATGCTGATCAAGAATATATATACTTTATGGGGTCGGAAACGATTTCTTCTGGACGTTACACACATCCACTTTCACCACAAATCTAATATACCCCAATACTCAGTTTGGGTATCGGGTATAACAAAAAAAAAAAAAACAAACCTTTTGAATATTCCCCCCTATTTACCAATCCCCCTCCGATCAGGGCATACATTAACATTGTTTCCACAGCTCCACAACGAAAGACGCCTTTTAGCGAGGGACCACTGTATTGAAGCTGTACATGACCCAATTTCCCTGTTCTCCTTTGCGCCTGGATTCGTAAACATCTAAAAGGCATGCGCAGCGTCCAGCCGCTGCTGCTAAGAGAGCGCAACGCTTGCGTAACACACGCTCTAAGCTTTTCGTTCTCGTCGTTGCCAATTCTGCTTTAAGCTTGCATTGCTCGCGTTCCATGCATTTTTGTAATGCATTGAAACGTAGCCGACAAATACACTAACCAACAAAAAAAATGGTCCAAACATATTTGCCACAGGCTCCCTTACCCACTTCCCCACAACTTGACAGCATATGCCATCTGCAATTGACTTTGCGGTGTACAAAGGTATCAGGAACAATCTCATCAATATAGAAACCTCATATGACTTAGGGTCTGACCACAACATTCAGATCATAAGTCTCCTCCTCAGACCGGAACCTACAAAAAAGAAGACCCTTTTACCATTTAATGCAAACTTATATTGATCAGCGAATCCACCTGGAGACGGAGTTACACAATGAGGTCGACATTGGCGATGCTGTCACCATCTTCGAAAGGAACATCTTCAACGCTGCCGAGTCTGCCTCACAAACTTCGCAAAACCAGCTTGGACTCTATGGACAACAACACCTTCATCTTGACCGGCAAATGCTTAAAGCAATAGAACTAAAGAAATTGCTATGTAAAATCAAGCAGAAAGATAGATTCCCCCACTCTCTCATTTCACTTACCACAAATCAACTTACAAACTTACAAATCGAATCAAAAAGCAAATCAAACTACAAAAAGCCAACAAAATAAGTAGGCTGTTACAATCCATCAATCCTTCTGTCAGATACAGCATGCAAAAGCTGTGGCGGCTCACAAATTCCAGCCTATCCCAAATCCTCCAGTTCGAAAGCTTGTGGCCGATGGACAACAAACTCCTGCTGATCCATGGTGCAAAACCACAGAAGAGAAAGCTGAAGCCTTCGCACACCATCTCGAACTACGGTTCTCTCTCAGAATCACGGCAGATCTAGAAGACAGGGAGGAAACCGAATCAGTGCTGCAATATAACATTCACCAGACGAACAACAAATCAGACCAGTTACCATCAACGACAGTTATACCCGATACTAAGTCAGTATGGCTCTCCTCCGGCAGACGCCGCTAATATTGAACGACACTACAAAGAGTGCGTGCGAGAGAGACAGAAAATCAGTCTGAGCGTGACGTCGGGCGCTGCGTAGCCAGTGCAAATTGATTTGTTCCTTTTGGATGTAAAAATGATCTGATCTGATCCAGATCCAGCAATCTGATAGATATGATCATTATCTATGATTCTGCGTTTTTAGTTTTCTCGTATCCTAAATATTGTGGATGCACCAGCTTTTCGTCCTTTGTGGGGGCGGAAGGGCGTGGGGCGAAATTTTGAGATATACGTTTTATAGTGAGATCTAACAGGAGTGCGGATACCAAATTTGGTTACTCTATCGTGTATAGTTTCTGAGAATATCCCCAGATTTTCGTCCTTTGCGGGGGCGGAAGGGGGTGTGGCGAAATTTTGAAACAAACTCGTCTCGGTCCGATATATTAGGAGTGTGGATACCAAATTTGGTTGCTCTAGCTTTTATAGTCTCTGAGATCTAGGCGCCAATGTTTTACTCTTAGCAAAGCCGGCTATGCTACGTGTGTGTTAGAGAGAGACAGGGCGAGAAAAAATTAAATTGTTTTCTTGATGCTGGCTATAATAATAATACGATCCAATTCAGATTCTGCAGTCTAAAAGATATGGTCATTCTCTACGATTCTGCGTTTTTGGATTTCTCGTATCTTTAAAATTGTGGATGCCACAGATATTCGTCCTTTGTGGGGGCGGAAGTGGGTGGGGCGAAGTTTTGAAATATTTTTGTAGCAGTGACAGTGACGTTGCTCTAGCTCTTATAGTCTTTGAGCACTAGGCGCTGAAGGGGACGGACAGACGGACAGACGGACGGACGGACAGACGGACAGACAGACAGGGCTCAATCGACTCGGCTATTGATGCTGATCAAGAATATATATACTTTATGGGGTCGGAAACGATTCCTTCTGGACGTTACACACATCCACTTTTACCACAAATCTAATATACCCCAATACTCATTTTGAGTATGGGGTATAATTAATGGAATGGAAAAAATATGAGGCTTAATCACTGTTTGTAGTGGGGCGGATCGAAGCTCAACTCTCCCACACCGCAATTGCGGTAGCCGTCATAAGAAATGAAAACCGTTATGTTTAGTGGTATATATATAATTATGTGTGTGTATTTGGTTGGGCGGTCGCGCGGTAGATCGGCCGTCTGAAGCGGGGGTGAAATCGTAACTGCTTAACTCTATGCCTTATGGTGCTTTTTCTGCCGTGAGCGCCGTGTGGATCGTGGATTGTGGATACGAGCGCCCCTCCGAGCGCCCGAGAGCGAGTTGGGACCGGGGCGCACGGAGTTGGCACAGTGCGCGAAAATTGTTTACGGCTGGCCTGAACATCCTCCCCCCCCCCCTTGCAGGATTGCAAAGTATAATGGGGTGGCCTATGGCTGGGCGTACGCCCCGGTGTGCTCTGGACTTGACAATGACGTCGACTCAGTGTCGCTCCACGGTCGGATAGGCGTGAGGATGCGCAAAACGGGGGTTGCTCTTGAGCAATCTGTGGATGGCGCCGTGCTTCCTACGACGGGGCGGCTCGCGGGGAGACGAGTGTGTCGTTCGTCGTGAGCCGATGTAGATGGCGACGGTACAGTCGCGGCTGAGCGGGCTGGACGACGAGGGCGGCGTTTTGCATGGTTCGATTTAGATGGCGACGATGCTCCCGAGGCTGAGCGGGCCGGACGACGAGACGTGGGTACGTGGAGTAGCGTGTGGTTGTTTTTGCCGGAGTGTTGGTGAGCCAGGCAGTTCCCGCAATACTGGTTGATAAGGACAGCTCGGAGTTTCTCTTCAGGGCTCAGGAGAAGAAATTGGTGGTAGGTCCGTAGCGTTGGCCGTCAGCCATCGGGTGCTACAGGGGGACAAACGGATGACGGGTCGGCTCGCGAAACTGTGAACTCGGAACTGAGGCGCAGCCGCTCCGGTTAGTAATACCCGGTGCGGTCTGCGTCTCACACCCCCCCCCCTAGGACATAGAGGGTTGCGAGCGAACCGTCACCCGCCGTAACTGTGCACACCGGTGGAAGTGCGCCTATACTCTCCCCGTGAGGGCGGCTGGAAACAGGTCCTAGCACGGTCATGTCTCTGCTAGGATGCTGGCGAATGGTAGTCGGGCAGAGAGAAGAAAACTCTCAGTGAAATTACCCCAATCCAAGGTGACACTGTTATATGCCGAGGGATGCATGGCCGGGGGGGTGCCCGGTCGCTAATATGCGGACTCTTGATACCTGCCGACCTCCAGTTTAAATCAGGCTTCCCGGGGCAAGCGGGCTATGCCTCGGGTGACCATCCCCTTCCCGCCTACTCGTGGGAACTACTATGCCAAATAATAAACATATAAAAACCAACAAAGCCGCAAAGGAGCTCGGTACTCCTCTTAAAGTACCGGAGGGACAAGCCAATCCCTCTGCACCAGCGCCTGGGAAACCGGGTCCAAAGAAGACGGGGAAGGAGACTGAGTCGGTCCACCGTCTTCAGGCAGCAGCCGCAGCGAGTGGGGGCCCGAAAAGCCAATCGGGTCCTTCCAAGTCGGGTGGCTCCAAGGGCGAAGCGGATACCGGGGTGGCTGCCAAGCAGAGCGTAATCGCGGCTGGTAAGCGCACCGGGACCGAAGAACCCATGGGAGCCCCGGCGGGCAGCGTCTCTGCACCACGGGGTGGAAAGCCGTCGTACCAGGACAGGAGACGAGCGGCTTTCATCCTGTCCAACGAAGACCCGAACTTCAAGGCGTCAGCCGAAGGAAAGGAGCAGAGGCTGTGGGCCTGCTCAATCCTTCCACTGTTCCAGCCAGCCAAAGCCGGAAAGGGCGCAGCCAAGGCCGCCAACAAGCGGCAACGCTCAGCGGAGGACCCCGCAAATCAGCCAGGCCAAGCCCAGCAAGCCAAGCGGGTGAAGACCCACCTCACGAACCGGTCGTTCGCTGAGGTGGCGAGGGGCAGGACCCTGATCGGTGTCCTGGACAGGGGCGCCGAGGACGGCCATGTCCCTCGCGATAAGTGGCACCTGGTGGAGAACGAGCTCCAGGACCGGTTCCTACTGGAACTGGAGGAGAACGGCGGACCACCCCCAAAGTGTGAGGACGCAGGGTGGCATCAAGGCAAGGTGAAAGCCATCGCCTGCCAAGACGCTCGCTCTGCGGCCCTCTACATGAAGGCGGTGGCGGCCCTAAAAGAGGTCTATCCAGGGGCGAAACTGGAGGCCGTGAAGTGGGAAGATGTCCCTAGTCGCCCGAGAGCCAGAGCGTGGGTCTCGGCTAAGCCTGCAGAGCCTGAGAAGATCCTCAGGTCACTGCAGGTCTGCAACCCCCACCTTCCTACAGCCGATTGGAAGGTGGCAAAGGTGGAGGATATCCAAGGGCAGAGGCGCCAGATTATCCTCGTCCTAAATGAGGAATCCATTGATCTCCTCGCAAAGTCGGACGGTGTAGTGGATTATGGCTACAAGAAGGTCACCATATCCACTTACAAGTCCGATCGCAAGGGCAGGCAAGCGGAGGTCGAGCCAGACCCGGAGCTGCCGGAGATCCCGAAAGAAGGGGCCTCGTGCGAGGAAGACAACCCGGCGTCGGATGCGGCGTCCATGATGTCGGACGATATCTTGGACGACTACGCGTTCGACGAGAGCGACCTAGCCAGAGGTCTCAGCCACATCGTTGTCGGGGAGGAGCCGGAGTCCCCTGACAGCGATCTAGAAGCAACAATGGTGGAGGCGAGCCTCAGGAATGTCGTTGACGCTCCTGCAGATAAACCTCCACCATTGTAAGGCAGCATGCGCTGCTCTACTGCTCCACCTGGCCAAGGGTGGAGCCGACATAGTCCTCATTCAGGAGCCCTGGATCCTCGGAAACAGGGTCTCCGGTCTGAGGACTTCTGACTACAAGCTATATGTAGCTGAAACCGCAGGTAAAATTCGTACCTGCATTCTTGCAAAAAGAGAGTTGCACTTATTTTTGCTCCCAAATTTCAGCAATGAAGACCACACCGCAGTGAGCCTCGAAGGCCAGGAGCGCTCACTGAGGATCTGCTCCGCATACATGGGGCATGAACAACCAGACCCCCATCCACACGCGCCTCTCCGGGCTCTAATCGCAGACTGCTCGGCCAAGGACATCGGCCTAATTGTGGGGTGCGATGCCAATGCACATCACTGTCAGTGGGGAAGCACTGACACAAACGAAAGGGGTGAGTACCTTTTCAGTTACTTACTGACCACTCAGATGGTCTTACTAAACCGGGGTAGTGATCCCACCTTTATCATTAAAAACCGCAAGGAGGTCCTGGACCTCACGCTTGCCTCTCATGAGATACAGCGTAACATTGTATCCTGGAGGGTCCTGGAAGAGCACTCCTTCTCGGACCACAGGTACGTGGAAACTGTCTTCTCCTTCTCAGTACCGAAGCCAGTCCGATTCCGAAACATCAGGCGGACAAACTGGACTCGGTACTCTGACTACCTCTGTCGTGTTCTCCCTGAGCCCCCATCTGAGGAGGAGTTCTCCACGGAGGCCACGACTCGTCTTCTTAAGATCTTTACCGACGCCTGCAATAAGGCGCTCGACAAAGCATGCCCTTCTGGCAAGAACAGAGGCCGGAAGAAACCTGAATGGTGGAATCCGAAACTGGGTGAACTCCGGAAAGCCTCCCGGAGACTCTTCAATAAAGCTAAGGCTGAAAACGTTGAGCAAAACTGGGCCGAGTACAAGGCCAGTCTGTCAACCTACAACAAAGAACTTAGAAAAGCCAAACGCGCCTCCTGGCGTAAGTTCTGCAGCGAAATCGAGAGTAACTCAGAAGCCTCACGCTTGCGCAGAGTTCTCTCGAAGACAACACCCACCCTGGGCTACTTGAAGAACACCGACCAGTCGTGGACTACGTCCAGCGAGGAGTCGCTAAATCTTCTCCTAAATACCCACTTCCCTGGCTGCGATGAAAACAGACCCAACTACATCGCGCCTCCTTCTGTCGCCTCAAATGCCATCTTGGGACTGCTAAGCCAGGAGAACATTTCCTGGGCGATCAGAAGCTTTAAACCCTACAAGTCCGCGGGGCCAGACGGCATTTTCCCTGCCCAACTGATTCACGCGGGACATAAAGCCATTAACTGGCTCAAAATAATTTACGAGGGAATCTTCTCCCACGGGTGCATTCCTGACACCTGGCTTCAGACCAAAATCGTATTCATACCCAAGGCAGGCAAGCCCTCGCACACTGCCCCAAAAGATTTCAGACCCATAAGTCTATCGTCTTTTCTTCTAAAGGCGATGGAGCGGCTCCTGGGGATGCATCTAACGGCGTGCATTCCGTCCAGTCTGATCTCAGACTCCCAGCATGCCTATCGGAAGGGAAGATCCACCGAAACGGCCCTACACTCGATCCCATCGATCATCGAAGCATCCCTTAATTTTAAGGAGTACACCCTAGTAGCCTTCCTCGACATAGAAGGCGCCTTTAACAACATCCTTCCGACCGCCATCACGGGCGCACTGACGGATCTGGGCGTTGACTCCAGGACGGTGAGCCTGATCGATCAGATGCTACAATGCAGGACGGTTGAGGCATCACTGGGGACGTCAACGTGTACCAGATTTGTCTGCAGAGGCACACCGCAGGGCGGAGTCCTCTCGCCCCTCCTATGGAACGTGGCAGTGAACACATTGCTGCGGGAGATAGAGGGGGGTGGCTGCCGTGTGGTGGAGTACGCGGACGATGTTGCCATAGCATTCTCCGGAAAATTTCCGCAGACATTGTGTGAGTGCATGACAAGTACTCTCACGAAAATGTCGAAATGGGCAGACAAATGCGGGTTAGGCGTCAACCCGTCTAAAACGGAACTGGTGCTTTTCACTAGGAAGTACAAAGTTCCGGTACTGATTCCCCCAAGACTATGTGGGGAAACGCTAGTCTTCAGCAACAACGCCAAGTATCTTGGCCTAATCCTCGATAGAAAGCTCGATTGGAAATTGAGCATAGAGGATAGAGTAAAGAAGGCCACAGTGGCCCTCTATACTTGCAGGAAAGCCATCGGACTAAAATGGGGAATGACCCCCTATATAGTTCGGTGGCTCTACACCGCCATCATACGACCAATCATGCTCTATGGAGTGGTGGTATGGTGGCCAGCCTTGGACAGAAGGACATGCCTCAATAAACTCAGCAGAGTTCAACGCATGGCAGAGCTATGCATAACTGGCGGGCTACGCACTACTCCAGGGGAAGCCCTGGATACTGTGCTGGACCTCCTCCCTGTGGATCTCATGGGAAAGAAGGTGGCAACACTTTCCGCCCTCAGAATGAGAGAAGCCAGACTGTGGAAAGCATCCGCGGTTGGGCACTCGGGAATCCTGATGAGACTCCCGCAATTACCAGAGAGGACAGATTACTGTATCCCCAGTGATCACCTCTCGACGCCCTTCCAGGTATCAATCCCATCTAGGGAGGACTGGGAGATGGGCGAACCAGGACCTGCAAATGCGGTCCACTTCTACACTGATGGCTCAAAGCTAGACGGCCGCGTGGGAGGCGGAGTCTACTGCAGCGAGCTGAACATCAGTCATTGCTTCAGGCTCCCGGATCACTGTAGTGTGTTCCAAGCGGAGGTTGAAGCCATCAAGGAGGCCATTTCGATCGTCTCCAAATTACTTCTAGATACGCACTTAGTGTGCGTCTTCTCGGACAGCCAAGCAGCTATCAAAGCTCTAGGCTCAATATCGTCGAACTCAGCGACTGTAAATGACTGCCGCAGGTCTCTGCACGAGATCGCAGAGCAGTTAGATCTCTTCCTTATATGGGTCCCCAGCCACAGGGACATCGAGGGGAATGACGCCGCCGACGAGCTAGCCAGGCAGGGTACTACGATTCCTCTCCTACCGGAGAGGGAGCAAGTAGCGATGCCTTTGGCTACGTGCAGGCTCCTAACGCACGAATTGTTCGAGCAAAATAGGAGATGGCAGCAAACCGTTTCCTGTAAAGTCTCAAGATTGATATGGCCATATCGATCGAAGAAGCGCTCAGCAGAGCTGTATAAACTCAGCAGAGCACAGTGCTCTGCAGTTACTAGAGCCATTACGGGACACTGGCAGATCGGCACTCACGCCTCTAGACTGTCAATCCCTCATAACGACTTCTGCAGGAGTTGTCGCGACGAGGAGGAGGAGGAATCGGTCCCCCACTTCTTCTGCCACTGCCCAGCCCTTGGAAATCGTCGTCTTCGTATTCTCGGGGCCGCTTTCGTCACGGAAATTTCGGACCTGACCGTAATCAAACCAGGGACCTTGTCCAAATACATCCAAGCCACCGGATGGGACTGCCCTTAACCTGCAGTAGTATGCTCTCACGGTTCGGGCAACGCGAAGGGGCACATGCCCATGCGGCAACACAACGGACCTTTTATAGGTCCAAGTGAGCTTGGGGGCGGGAGGCTCTTATCCCCCCCTCCCGGCTACCGCCTTAACCTAACCTAACCTAGGTCCGTAGCGGATGGACTCCTTGGCAGATTCGGCAACGGTAGGAGCCAATTTCCCGAGCACGTCGGTTCTCTCTGGTGCGGTTGGCGCGGGGACGTGGGGCCATATCTGGGTGCGGAGAACAACGATGAAATAAAGGCGTCGAAGACACATTAGTAACGATCTTGGAACGGGTGAGAGGCACATTTAAGACATTGGAAATTGCCGCCCGGTTACATAGTCTGGTGAGGCTATGTTGATCTAAGGACGGATTCACCTTCGGACCGGAGCGTAGCGCTTTCATACAGTGCATATTTTGGAAATATTTCCGTCGGTCAGGAGACCGTTCGAGAACTTCTGCGGAGGGAGCTGGAAGGAAATTGCTGTCGTAAAAAGACCCCGAGTCTTCTACCAGTGTGATAGGTCGTCTGGAAATTTGACTCGAGAACGATAAGATTTGATTCATCACCTGAGGCACTGGACCTGTGAGTACCCAGCCGAAAATGGTCTCCTGCCCGAGGAGAGAGCCACAGATGTTGGTCAGTGAGCCACTTAACTGAATGGACGGAAGGATATCCGCTCCAATCAGGATATCTATTTGTGAACTCTCATAGAAGGTCGGATCCGCCCATGAGAGGTTCGGCAGGTCTCTCAAGAACCCTTGCGAAATCGGATGCGATGGAATATTCGCGGCCAATTCCGGAATAACGTAGGCTGTGGCATTTAGTTGTAAGCCCGGCTTAGTCGGAGAACGGATGGAAAAACTGCAGAGCTTCTTTGACTGAGCGGATACGGCATTATTTAGGCCGGAGACCTGTGCCTGGATACGTTGGAATGGCAATTTGATCATGTCCACAAGACGTTCTGTAATGAACGTCGCCTCTGAGCCAGAGTCGATCAAAGCGCGGGCGTGGAAAGTTTTTCCCAGGTGGCAAATATTAACGATGGCCGTGCCTAGGAGGACAGCACTCGTGCCGGAGGCGAAATATGACTGAACGTTTGACTGGGCTTCGGACGATCTTGGATTTTGTACGCTTGGTACTCGTAGATGTAGCTCGGGCCACGCTGAGGAATTTTGTGCCGTTGTGGAAATCGCTTCGCTGGAGTTTGCTGGATTGCTACGGTGCAGAAGCGTATAATGCCGGTCTTCACAAATTATGCAATTGTGGGCGCTTTGGCATGCTCGTATCTGGTGGCCCCTTGCAAAGCAGTTCAAACAAAGCTGCTTTTGCTTAATGTAGTCGGAGCGAGCGCCAGCGGGCATTTGAAGGAAGTAAGGGCATAACCGGATTGGATGATACTCTTTGGAGCAGAGATCACACGTGCTCCTCGTTTGATTCACTGTGGTCTCGAACGAGTGGGCACTCCTAGGATAAGGACTTCCTTGAGACCGAAACGGATTGCTTCTCGAATTGTCTGCAGTGCGTATGCTCGCCCTGGAGTGGGCCTGAGTCTCCATGCCTGGATGGTCGTCCTCGGTCACTTCGAGAGACAGGTACCACTCCGCCAGGAACTTGTCCATGGTGTGCCAGGTGGGAATTTCGGACTTGTGCGTCACGGATTGCTCCCAAAGCTCTAAGGTCGTCTTTGGCAGCTTAGCGGAAATGAGGTACACTAAAACTCCGTCAGCGAAAACGCTGTCTGTGGAGACCTCGGAATGGGTGAGTGTCGTGAGGCACTTGTGGACGGCCCTCTGGAGCTCTTTTAGCGCTGCTGCTGACTCGGTACGGATTTGGGGCAGACTGAAAAGGATCTTCAGCTGGGCCTTGAGTATCAGCCTCTTGTTTTGGAAACGCTCACGGAGGGCGTTCCATGCGGACGCGAAACCCTCGTTCGTAAGTGGAGCCTGTGCCACTATGTCGTGGGCTTCACCGCTGGTCTTTTTGTTGAGGTGGAACAGTTTTTCTACTGGAGCCAACCTTGGGTTTTCTATGTAGATGGCGGTGAACAGGTCTCGGAACGTGGGCCACTGCTGGTAGTCCCCACTGAAAACTTCTGTGTCACATGGACGGAGGCGGCAACCGCCGGAAGTCGGCACTTGAACGGCCAGTTGCGGCGTGTGAGGGACAGTCGGGGCTTCGAGCTGATCGTTCAGTAGTCATCATACATCTCTTGGACATCAGCTACACCCTCTGGATCCTCTTCCGCCATCGTCACCGAACAGGCCGCGAACTCCGCGTCCACATTTGCCCACAGGCTTCGGAGTTGTTCTCGATGGACTTGGGAGAGCGAGCGGGTTGGTGTGCTAGCATCTGGAGCGCTGAGCTTCTGGTCGAAGCGGGTCAGTCTGTTTGCAGCCAAGGCAAACTTAGACTGTGCGGAACTGGGGGCCGTGGGGCTAGGAGCCGTGCGAGGGACTCCCGAGGGGAGCAACAAATCCTCGAAGGCATGTGGTGCGTGAGCCCTGGACGTGGTCGGACCCCGCTCAGCTGGGGACAGACGGGAAGATGTGGGCGTAGTGACTGAGCCGTTGGAGCTGGGTGGATGTGTCAAACTCAGCGAACTCACCCGCTTAAACTTCTTGCGAGATTTCTTCTCAACAATGGGCATATTTTGCTGATGGATCTGCGATAACGCGTATTAGAGTCGCAAAGGTAGGTGAGCGGAAATGGCGACGTGGAAGTTCAGAACTACGAACCGTGGATATGTGGTTTTGGTGGAATTTATTGCGAGAATTTAAGTTATGGAAATAGTACACCGTGGCCGGAATATATAGATATAAATACTACGATCAACAAACAAATGTCTAACCAAGAACGAAAATTGAGGATGGACGATAATATTGAGGCACGAGGTACCAATATACCAATATACCAATGTATAGAGTAGGTTGAAAACAATATACTCTCGAAATGCAGGGTAGCGCGTCACTTGGCGTTCCGTTACGGTCAAGCGAGGCACCGAAAAATATTCTCCCAACAACTACAACGCAGGCAAACGGTGGAGAAGCGAAAGCGAAAAGAAAAACGAAAAGAATGCACCTCTGCTGCTGCTTGTATGTGTGTATGTATGGCTGTAAGTGCTATGTACCGCGGCTTGGGTTGAAGAGATGTCAAACAACGGGTAAAACGGTGGATAACCGTTTTATATACAATATGTATATTATATAGATGTGAAAGAATATGCTAATTTAAAATGCGTACGTATAGATATGTAAGATAAATACATATGTATGTGCCGTATGAATGGGTCGTTATTTTGTTGGTAGTATAATTAGTTAAATAAGGAGGCGCAGTCATTTGTTATTTTATTTCCTTATAAAACCGACAAACTATGGAACGTTGAGCATGCACGGAATAATCAACAAAAATAATTGCAAGAATATGCCTTTATGTTTGTTGCCAGCCACTTGGATTGCGTTGCGATGTGTACATACATGTATGTATATATGTTAGCAACGAAAGCTCAGCTGGTAGCTGGGAGAGGTAAGAATATTATATACACTGGATCGGAAGCTGAACGCAGGAGTTAGCTCGGATCAAATTAAACCTTTGGAGAAGTAGGAGGCCACAACCGTTGGCAGAACGAGGTATGGTTTAATTTGGAGCTAGAGCGAGAAATAAATACATATGTATATACATATGTATGTACATATGCCACGGGAACTCGGACTGGGATGGAAAACTCGCACAAAATCACTGCACTGTTGTTAGGCACAATCGAAGAGTACTTATCTTGAACTTGGAGCGATCCGCCGATGCTGGCTGGGGTGAGCTTCTCCTTATGGGGAAGGCGAAGACCCGGCTCGAAGGACCAATGTTTGTGGTGGGGCGGATCGAGGTTCAATTATCCAACGGCGAGGTGTATGTTCCAGTTTAAAATCCTAGCAGTCGTCACAGAAAGGAAAGGCCGATTGGTTTCGTTGTGTTTATATATATATATTGTTCATGTAGTTATTGGGTATTCGCGCGGTATGTCGACAGGTTGAAGCGGGGGTGAAAACGTTACTAACTAACTCTATGCCTTATGATGCTTTTGCTGCCGTGAGCGCCGAGTGGATCGTGGATTGTGGATCCAAGCGCCCCTCCGAGCGCGCGATAGCGAGTTGGGACCCGGGCGCACGGATTTGGCACAGTGCGCGGAAATTGTTTACTGCTGGCCTGAACAGGCTGTCTTATTCAGAGCCTTGAATGTCTATACTTCAGATGACACTTGACCGAATCATAATACGACTCTCACCACCTACAAAAGTCAATTAATCTTCAAATGCCTAATAATTCCACGATAACCAAAATCTCCTTCTGGACCGCTGCTGGGCTCTCAAACAAACTCCCTGAACTCAACGCTTATTTGACAGACAACAATATAGACATCCATCTAATATCTGAATCGCACCTAAAAGACGATACAGACCACGTTGTGGAGATAATGTTTTTTATCCCCAATCGGCCGACTAATTATTTCGAATTAAATAAAACTCGGCGCAGAAATAAAATTACGATATGTTCTTTAATGTGTGACATCCAAATTGCAAGTGTGGCTTGCCTGCCCTTTACATTGCCGCTCCGCTGAGCGCAGCTTCGCTCGGCCGAAGTCGGTAGGCAGACGCAAAGCGGAGATAGCGAAGAGCGAGCTGGCAGAGAGCGTTTAGCAGGGCAAGCACGCGCAAAGCTTTAACAAACAAATGAGTGATATAGTCATAAGTAACAAACAAAATAAGCGGCTGAGGGCCAAGAATTAGGTGCTATTTGGCAAGCAGCTAATCGGCTGGGTTCTGCTCCGAACACACGTGATAGACGGATATCACATCTATCTTGCAAACCACCCATCAAACCGGAGCAGAGGCGGATCTGCTGTGATTATAAAACACAGCATCCCACACATTTCCCTGACTCCAACTAGTAAGAACTCCGTACAAATGTCTACTGTAGCTGTAACTATGAAAAACGGCGTATCTATACATATTTCTGCGGTCTACTGCCCCCCCCCCACTCCTGAATGGACAGACACTCAGTTTAAGCAACTCTTCGACTCCTTGGGTACCAGATTCATTGCAGCTGGAGACTGGAACGCCAAAAGCCAATGGTGGGGCTTTTGGTGGGAAAATAGTCAAAACATATTGGCCACAGGCTCCCGCACCCACTTCCCCACAACTCGGCAGCATATGCCATCTGCAATGGACTAATACGCCGCTAATAGTAAAAGACACGACAAAGAGTGCGTGCGAGAGAGACAGAATGGCCATTCTCTATGATTTTGCGTTTTTTGTTTTCTCGATTCTGCAATATTGTCGATGCAACAGATTTTCGTCCGTTGTGGGGGCGGAAGGGGGTGGGGCGAAATTTTTAGATATATGTTTTATAGTGAGATCTAACAGAAGTACGGATACCAAATTTGGTTACTCTAGCCATAAAAGTCTCTGAGATTTTTGGATGCCACAGATTTTCGTCCTTTGCGTGGGCGGAAGGGGGTGTGGCGAAATTGTGACACAAAACGGTCAAGGTCCGATATCCCAGGAGTGTGGATACCAAATTTGGTTGCTCTGGCTCTTATAGGTTCTGAGATCCTTGATCTCATATTTTGCAATTGGCAAAACCGACCATGAAACCTGTGTGTTGGAGAGAGATAGAGCGAGAAAGAATAAAACTGTTTTCTTGATTCTGGCTGTAATAATTATACAATTTTGTTCAGATTTTACACTCTAGAACATATAGTCATCCTCTACGATTCTGCGTATACAGTTTTCTCGTATCTTTGAATTTGTGGATGCCACAGACTTGCGCCCTTTGTGGGGGCAGGGCAAAGTTTTGAAATATACTTGTAGCAGTGACATATCACAGAAGTCCGGATATAAAACGTCGTTGCTCTAGCTCTTTTAGTCTTTGAGCACTAGGCGCTGATAGGGACGGACAGACGGACGGACGGACGGACGGACAGACGGACGGACAGACAGACAGGCCTCAATCCACTCGGCTATTGATGCTGATCAAGAATATATATACTTTATGGGGTCGGAAACGATTTCTTCTGGACGTTACACACATCCACTTTCACCACAAATCTAATATACCCCAATACTCATTTTGGGTATCGGGTATAACAAAAAAAAAAAAAACAAACCTTTTGAATATTCCCCCCCTATTTACCAATACCCCTCCGACCAGGGCATACATTAACATTGTTTCCACAGCTCCACAACGAAAGGCGCCTTTTAGCGAGGGACCACTGTATTGAAGCTGTACATGACCCAATTTCCCTGTTCTCCTTTGCGCCTGGATTCGTAAACATCTAAAAGGCATGCGCAGCGGCCAGCCGCTGCTGCTAAGAGAGCGCAACGCTTGCGTTACACACGCTCTAAGCTTTTCGTTCTCGTCGTTGCCAATTCTGCTTTAAGCTTGCATTGCTCGCGTTCCATGCATTTTTGTAATGCATTGAAACGTAGCCGACAAATACACTAACCAACAAAAAAAATGGTCCAAACATATTGGCCACAGGCTCCCGCACCCACTTCCCCACAACTTGACAGCATATGCCATCTGCAATTGACTTTGCGGTGTACAAAGGTATCAGGAACAATCTCATCAATATAGAAACCTCATATGACTTAGGGTCTGACCACAACATTCAGATCATAAGTCTCCTCCTCAGACCGGAACCTACAAAAAAGAAGACCCTTTTACCATTTAATGCAAACTTATCTTGATCAGCGAATCCACCTGGAGACGGAGTTACACAATGAGGTCGACATTGGCGATGCTGTCACCATCTTCGAAAGGAACATCTTCAACGCTGCCGAGTCTGCCTCACAAACTTCGCAAAACCAGCTTGGACTCTATGGACAACAACACCTTCATCTTGACCGGCAAATGCTTAAAGCAATAGAACTAAAAAAATTACTATGTAAAATCAAGCAGAAAGATAGATTCCCCCACTCTCTCATTTCACTTACCACAAATCAACTTACAAACTTACAAATCGAATCAAAAAGCAAATCAAACTACAAAAAGCCAACAAAATAAGTAGGCTGCTACAATCCATCGATCCTTCTGTCAGATACAGCATGCAAAAGCTGTGGCGGCTCACAAATTCCAGCCTATCCCAAAGCCTCCAGTTCTAAAGCTTGTGGCCGATGGACAACAAACTCCTGCTGATCCATGGTGCAAAACCACAGAAGAGAAAGCTGAAGCCTTCGCACACCATCTCGAACTACGGTTCACTCTCAGAATCACGGCAGATCTAGAAGACAGGGAGGAAACCGAATCAGTGCTGCAATATAACATTCACCAGACGAACAACAAATCAGACCAGTTACCATCAACGACAGTTATACCCGATACTAAGTCAGTATGGCTCTCCTCCGGCAGACGCCGCTAATATTGAACGACACGACAAAGAGTGCGTGCGAGAGAGACAGAAAATCAGTCTGAACGTGACGTCGGGCGCTGCGTAGCCAGTGCAAATTGATTTGTTCCTTTTAAATGTAAAAATGATCTGATCTGATCCAGATCCAGCAATCTGATAGATATGATCATTATCTATGATTCTGCGTTTTTTGTTTTCTCGTATCCTCAATATTGTGTATGCACCAGCTTTTCGACCTTTGTGGGGGCGAAAGGGCGTGGGGCGAAATTATGAGATATACGTTTTATAGTGAGATCTAACAGGAGTGCGGATACCAAACTTGGTTACTCTATCGTGTATAGTCTCTGAGATTTGTGAATATCCCCAGATTTTCGTCCTTTGCGGGGGCGGAAGGGGGTTTGGCGAAATTTTGAGACAAACTCGTCTCGGTCCGATATATTAGGAGTGTGGATACCGAATTTGGTTGCTCTAGCTTTTATAGTCTCTGAGATCTAGGCGCTAATGTTTTACTCTAAGCAAAGCCGGCTATGCTACGTGTGTGTTAGAAAGAGACAGGGCGAGAAAAAATGAAATTGTTTTCTTGATGCTGGCTATAATAATAATACGATCCAATTCAAATTCTGCAGTCTAAACGATATGGTCATTCTCTACGATTCTGCGTTTTTGGATTTCTCGTATCTTCAAAATTGTGGATGCCACAGATTTTCGTCTTTTGTGGGGGCGGAAGTGGGCGGAGCGAAGTTTTGAAATATTTTTGTAGCAGTGACAGTGACGTTGCTCTAGCTCTTATAGTCTTTGAGCACTAGGCGCTGAAGGGGACGGACAGACGGACAGACAGACAGGGCTCAATCGACTCGGCTATTGATGCTGATCAAGAATATATATACTTTATAGGGTCGGAAACGATTTCTTCTGGACGTTACACACATCCATTTTCACCACAAATCTAATATACCCCAATACTCATTTTGATTATCGGGTATAAAAAGCCAACAAAATAAGTAGGCTGTTACAATCCATCGATCCTTCTGACAGATACAGCATGCAAAGGCTGTGGCGGCTCACAAATTCCATCAAGAGGCAGCCTATCCAAAATCCTCCAGTTCGAAAACTTGTGGCTGATGGACAACAAACTCATTTTGATCCTTGGTGCAAAACCACAGAAGAAACGAGGGGGAACGTTGTGAGTTGCAGCGGACACCGCAACTCTACAGTTATACCCGATACTAAGTCAGTATGGCTCTTCTCCGGCAGACGCCGCTAATATTGAACGACACGACAAAGAGTGCGTGCGAGAAAGACAGCAAATCAGTCTGAGCGTGACGTCGGGCGCTGCGTAGCCAGTGCCAATTGATTTGTTCCTTTTGGATGTAAAAATTATCTGATCTGATCCAGATCCAGCTATCTGATAGATATGATCATTGTCTATGATTCTGCGTTTTTAGTTTTCTCGTATCCTCAATATTGTGGATGCACCAGCTTTTCGTCCTTTGTGGGGGCGGAAGGGCGTGGGGCGAAATTTTGAGATATATGTTTTATAGTGAGATCTAACAGGAGTGCGGATACCAAATTTGGTTACTCTATCGTGTATAGTCTCTGAGATTTGTGAATATCCCCAGATTTTCGTCCTTTGCGGGGGCGGAGGGGGTGTGGCGAAATTTTGAAACAAACTCGTCTCGGTCCGATATATTAGGAATGTGGATACCAAATTTGGTTGGTCTAGCTTTTATAGTCTTTGAGATCTAGGCGCTAATGTTTTACTCTAAGCAAAGCCGGCTACGGCTAACGTGTGTGTTAGAGAGAGACAGGGCGAGAAAAAATGAAATTGTTTTCTTGATGCTGGCTATAATAATAATACGATCCAATTCAAATTCTGCAGTCTAAAAGATATGGTCATTCTCTACGATTCTGCGTTTATGGTTTTCTCGTATCTTTAAAATTGTCGATGCTACAGATTTTCGTCTTTTGTGGGGGCGGAAGTGGGCGGGGCGAAGTTTTAAAATATTTTTGTAGCAGTGACATATCACAGAAGTCTGGATCCAAAACATCGTTGCTCTAGCTCTTATAGTCTTTGAGCACTAGGCGCTAATAGGGACGGACAGACGGACGGACGGACTGACGGACAGATGGACGGACGGACAGACGGACAGACAGACATGGCTCAATCGACTCGGCTATTGAAGCTGATCAAGAATATATATACTTTATGGGGTCGGAAACGATTCCTTCTGGACGTTACACACATCCACTTTTACCACAAATCTAATATTCCCCAATACTCATTTTGAGTATCGGGTATAAAAAGCTGAAGCCTTTGCACAACATCTCGAACTTCGGTTCACTCCCATTATCACGGCAGATCTAGAAGACAGGGAGGAAATCGAATCAGTGCTGCAATGTAACAATCCACCAGACGAACAACAAATCAGACCAGTTACCATCAACGAATTAATATCTGAAATCAAAAAACTCAATTCAAAAAAGTCACCTGGATTTGATAATATTGATAACCGTGTCATAAAAGCCTTACCGTTATCTGCCGTTTCTTACGTTATGCTAATATCCAACGCTGCCCTACAGATTGGGAATTTCCCAAAGGCTTGGAAATGTGCCAAAATAACAATGATACAGAGGCCAGGAAAACCGCCGGATAAACTTGAATCTTACAAGCCTATCAATCTTCTATCAGTATTCTCAAAAATTTTCGAGCGCCTCATTCAAACACGTCTCTTTGATGAAGAACATTTTTCCATGGCCATACCAAATCATCAATTCGGTTTGCTTTTAACCCACGACAAGGCAACGAATTCATGGAGAGGCTTCTAGCTCTCGCTCACTATTGGTCAAAAAAATGGGGAATCACCATTAGCCTCACAAAACCTGCACATGTCTGGCATTCACTCTCACCTGCGGAACAACAGACTCCAGCACCTAGGCTAGCTGGGCAACACCTACCCAAAAAAGTGGTCCTACCATACCTTGGCAAATATGTAGCTGCTGTAGTCACCAAAACAAGGGCCCGGCTAAAAAGATCGGCAGAAGAAGCAAACTTACCCAGCACCTGAAAGTCCTTCTCTTTAAGCAACTGGTTGCCCCAACAAGGCAGTATGCCATGCCAGTCTGCGGACCCCTAACATCAAGCACGCAAATGGACAAACTGCAAACATTACAAAACAAAGCCCTCAGAGCAATCACTAATGCACCCTGGTACGTGAGCAACAACACACTGCACGCGGATCTCCAAATTTCACCTGTCAAATAAATCTACAATGGACTCTGCAGTAATTACTACACCCGACTAATGCAGCACTCAAATCTTTTTGACTGTGCATCCACAGGTGGCTGGCCAGACCAAGGTAGCCTCAATGATGGAGCTGCACAACCCAAGCAGCAACAGAAGCCTGACAGCCATCCACATGACAGTACTCCAGGCTAGACGCGAGAACTGGCGAAGAAATCCCTTCTCAACTTATAATATGGAGATCAGCCGCAGTAACACCAACGCACCAAATACTAAATACTCGACAGGACGAACTCAAAAGTGAAAAAATAATATTGTCTTATTGTTTTTTCTTAACCTTATATTTGAGTAACTGCTGCTATGGCAAATCTCGTGAACCGAAGGTGTAAGGCTCGAAAAACGGGCCGGCAGTCCCACACTGAAACCTACTACTGAAACTCGGCCACCCAAGCCACCGCCAATAGTCCTAACAAAAGTGACTAACATAACTGCCACTTTGAAAGAAATCTCCCAGCTAATCCCAGCTGAAAAGTTCTTCACCAAGACAACTCCAGCAGGAGGGCTACGCATCATGTGCAATGATGTGGAGTCATTCAGGATACAGCGACACTACAGGGATGAGGTTTTGGCAGGTCGGTACACAACTTTTAGAAAGGACCGTTCGTCTCGACGTGCAGGGGGGGTTCTAATTGCAGTGGACTCTTACTTCACGTCGGAACAATTCACAGTCCTAGTTCAACAGGAACTGGAATTCCTGTGTGTAAAACTGATTCTTCCCGCTTTCGCTATATTTAATACTTGCTCGTATATCCCACCTTCTTCGGATATTTCAATTTATGAGCAGCACTTGTCCGCTTTAACCGCTTTTTCTTCCTCGCTATCTGATAAAGATCGTATGATAGTTCTTGGTGACTTCAACTTGCCAGTAACTGTTTGGTCTTCGGTAAACGAGTCTAGTATCCTAGTGCCCATGTCACGACATGACTTTGCTGACGGCTTGCTTGACCTGTCCCTGTCTCAAGTCAACCATGTGAAAAATTCCTTGAGTCGATTGCTTGATCTGTGCTTTGTATCGGATCCGACCATAGTGTTGTTAAGCATGCACAACTCCGTCCTATTCATATCAACTACAGACTGAGAGAGGATAGAGAATCGTCATCAAAGACCTGCATCACTCCACTGAGACTCAATATATCACCGAAATGCTGGACAGCCATAAACACAGCCACTTTCGTACGCGGCATGACACGTCGGGCGACTAACGAGCCCCATAACTTGTTTGCCGCCCAACTAAAACCCAGCTCAAAGAATGCTTTGGCCCTCAACATAACTAACATGGGTGGGCAAGGCGTTAAGTCGAGATCCAGAAGAGTACTGGCCCTATTGTCCATTATCATAGATGTCAACGCATTGGACATACTCACAACTACTGTCGAAATGAGTTTGTCTGCGTAAAATGTGCTGGACAGCACCCCTCAACATCATGCCAAAAAACCTTACAACAGCCGGCTAATGCGCGAACTGTAACGGCCCTCACCCAGCCAGCTATAGGGGCTGCACCGCTTTTAAAAATGCAAAGCAACTCAAGAAGCCGAGCGAACTGAACAATATAGACATCCTTCTAATATCTGAATCGCAACTAAAAGACGATACAGACCTCGTGATAGACGGATATCACATCTATCTTGCAAACCACCCATCAAACCGGAGCAGAGGCGGATCTGCTGTGATAATAAAACACAGCATCCCACACATTTTCCTGACCAAACACCGGCACCATTTAAACAAAAAATCACTTTTGCACCAACCTCATCTTATGCCTAACTCGACCACATATATAGCTTATTTTTACCAAAAATGGACCAAAAATCACTTTTGCACCAACCGACACCATTTAAACAAAAAATCACTTTTGCACCAACCTCATCTTATGCCTAAATCGACCACATATTTAGTTTTTTTTACCCAAGATCGACCAAAAACCGACACCACATAGACAAAAAAAAACGAGGGGGAACGTTGTGAGTTGCTGCGGACACCGCAACTCTACAGTTATACCCGATACTTAGTCAGTATGGCTCTCCTCCGGCAGACGCCGCTAATATTAAACGACACGACAAAGAGTGCGTGCGAGAGAGACAGAAAATCAGTCTGAGCGTGACGTCGGGCGCTGCGAAGCCAGTGCAAATTGATTTGTTCCTTTTGGCTATAAAAATGATCCGATCTGATCCAGATCCAGCTATCTGATAGATATGATCATTATCTATGATTCTGCGTTTTTAGTTTTCTCGTATCCTCAATATTGTGGATGCACCAGCTTTTCGTCTTTTGTGTGGGCGGAAGGGGGTGGGGCGAAATTCTGAGATATACGTTTTATAGTGAGATCTAACAGAAGTGCGGATACCAAATTTGGTTACTCTAGCCTTAATAGTCTCTGAGATTTGTGGATGCCCCAGATTTTCGTCCTTTACGGGGGCGGAAGGGGGTGTGGCGAAATTTGGACACGAAACGGTCAAGGTCCGATATCACAGGAGTGTGGATACCAAATTTGGTTGCTCTGGCTCTTATAGGTTCTGAGAGCCTTGAACTCATATTTTGCAATTGGCAAAACCGACCATGAAACCTGTGTGTTAGAGAGAGACAGAGCGAGAAAGAATAAAATTGTTTTTTTGATTCTGGCTATAATCATTATACGATCTGGTTCAGATTTTGCACTGTAGAACATATAGTCATCCTCTACGATTCTGCGTATACAGTTTTCTCGTATCTTTGAATTTGTGGATGCCACAGACTTGCGCCCTTTGTGGGGGCAGGGCAAAGTTTTGAAATATATCACAGAAGTCCGGATATAAAACGTCGTTGCTCTAGCTCTTTTAGTCTTTGAGCACTAGGCGCTGATAGGGACGGACAGACGGACGGACAGACGGACGGACAGACAGACAGGCCTCAATCCACTCGGCTATTGATGCTGATCAAGAATATATATACTTTATGGGGTCGGAAACGATTTCTTCTGGACGTTACACACATCCACTTTCACCACAAATCTAATATACCCCAATACTCATTTTGGGTATCGGGTATAACAAAAAAAAAAAAAAAACAAACCTTTTGAATATTCCCCCCCTATTTACCAATACCCCTCCGATCAGGGCATACATTAACATTGTTTCCACAGCTCCACAACGAAAGGCGCCTTTTAGCGAGGGACCACTGTATTGAAGCTGTACATGACCCAATTTCCCTGTTCTCCTTTGCGCCTGGATTCGTAAACATCTAAAAGGCATGCGCAGCGGCCAGCCGCTGCTGCTAAGAGAGCGCAACGCTTGCGTTACACACGCTCTAAGCTTTTCGTTCTCGTCGTTGCCAATTCTGCTTTAAGCTTGCATTGCTCGCGTTCCATGCATTTTTGTAATGCATTGAAACGTAGCCGACAAATACACTAACCAACAAAAAAAATGGTCCAAACATATTGGCCACAGGCTCCCGCACCCACTTCCCCACAACTTGACAGCATATGCCATCTGCAATTGACTTTGCGGTGTACAAAGGTATCAGGAACAATCTCATCAATATAGAAACCTCATATGACTTAGGGTCTGACCACAACATTCAGATCATAAGTCTCCTCCTCAGACCGGAACCTACAAAAAAGAAGACCCTTTTACCATTTAATGCAAACTTATATTGATCAGCGAATCCACCTGGAGACGGAGTTACACAATGAGGTCGACATTGGCGATGCTGTCACCATCTTCGAAAGGAACATCTTCAACGCTGCCGAGTCTGCCTCACAAACTTCGCAAAACCAGCTTGGACTCTATGGACAACAACACCTTCATCTTGACCGGCAAATGCTTAAAGCAATAGAACTAAAGAAATTACTATGTAAAATCAAGCAGAAAGATAGATTCCCCCACTCTCTCATTTCACTTACCACAAATCAACTTACAAACTTACAAATCGAATCAAAAAGCAAATCAAACTACAAAAAGCCAACAAAATAAGTAGGCTGTTACAATCCATCGATCCTTCTGTCAGATACAGCATGCAAAAGCTGTGGCGGCTCACAAATTCCAGCCTATCCCAAATCCTCCAGTTCGAAAGCTTGTGGATTTGTTCCTTTTAAATGTAAAAATGATCTGATCTGATCCAGATCCAGCAATCTGATAGATATGATCATTATCTATGATTTTGCGTTTTTAGTTTTCTCAAATGTGCAATATTGTGGATGCAACAGATTTTCGTCCTTTGTGGGGGCGGAAGGGGGTGGGGCGAAATTCTGAGATATACGTTATATAGTGAGATCTAACAGAAGTGCGGATACCAAATTTGGTTACTCTAGCCTTAATAGTCTCTGAGATTTGTGGATGCCCCAGATTTTCGTCCTTTGCGGGGGCGGAAGGGGGTGTGGCGAAATTTGGACACGAAACGGTCAAGGTCCGATATCACAGGAGTGTGGATACCAAATTTGGTTGCTCTGGCTCTTATAGGTTCTGAGAGCCTTGAACTCATATTTTGCAATTGGCAAAACCGACCATGAAACCTGTGTGTTGGAGAGAGACAGAGCGAGAAAGAATAAAATTGTTTTTTTGATTCTGGCTATAATCATTATACGATCTGGTTTAGATTTTGCACTGTAGAACATATAGTCATCCTCTACGATTCTGCGTATACAGTTTTCTCGTATCTTTGAATTTGTGGATGCCACAGACTTGCGCCCTTTGTGGGGGCAGGGCAAAGTTTTGAAATATATCACAGAAGTCCGGATATAAAACGTCGTTGCTCTAGCTCTTTTAGTCTTTGAGCACTAGGCGCTGATAGGGACGGACAGACGGACGGACGGACGGACGGACAGACGGACGGACAGACAGACAGGCCTCAATCCACTCGGCTATTGATGCTGATCAAGAATATATATACTTTATGGGGTCGGAAACGATTCCTTCTGGACGTTACACACATCCACTTTTACCACAAATCTAATATACCCCATAATATATACTATATAATATACTCATTTTGAGTATCGGGTATAATTACTTTTGCACCAACCTCATCTTATGCCTAAGTCGACCACATATTTTGTTTTTTGTTACCCAAGATCGACCAATAACCGACACCAATTAGACAAAAAAACACTTTTGCACCAAACTCATTTAATGCCTACATCGACCACAGCTTATTTGTACCCAAAATCGACCAAAAACCAAAACCATTTTAAAAAAAAATCACTTTTGCACCAAACTCATTTTAAGCCTAAGTCGACCACATCACTTGTGCACCAACCTCATCTTATGCCTAACTCGACCACATATATACCTTATTTTGACCAAAAATGGACAAAAAATCCACACCATTTTAACAAAAAATCGCTTTTGCAGCAAACTCATTTTATTTAATTCGACCTTATATTTAGCTTATTTCTACCCAAAACTGACCAAAAACCGACACCATTTAAACAAAAAATCACTTTTGCACCAACCTCATCTTATGCCTAAATCAACAACATATTTAGTTTTTTTTTACTTTTGCACCAAACTCATTTTATTTAATTCGACCTTATATTTAGCTTATTTCTACCCAAAATCGACTAAAAACCGATACCATTTAAACAAACAAATCGAACACATATTTAGTTTTTTTTACTTTTGCATCAAACTCATTTTATTTAATTCGACCTTATTTCTACCCAAAATCTGCTAAAAACCGACACCATTTGAACAAAAAATCACGTCATCACTCATTAACCTCATCGTATGCCTAAGTCGACCACATATTTAGTTTTTTTTTACCCAAGATCGACCAAAAACCTACACCACTTAGACAGAAAAACACTTTTGCACCAAACTCATTTAATGCCTAAATCGAGCACATATTTAGCTTATTTGTACCCAAAAGCGACCAAACACCGGCACCATTTAAACAAAAAATCACTTTTGCACCAACCTTATCTGATGCCTAATTCGACCACATATATAGCTTATTTAGACCAAAAATGGACCAAAAATCACTTTTGCACCAACCTCATCTTATGCCTAAATCGACCACATATGTAGTTTTTTTTTACCCAAGATCGACCAAAAACCGACACCACTTAGAAAAAAAAAAACGCTTTTGCACCAAACTCATTTAATGCCTACATCGGCCACATATTAAGCTTATTTGTAACCAAAATCGACCAAAAACCGAAACCACTTTAACAAAAAATCACTCTTGCACCAAACTCATGTTAAGCCTAAATCGACCACATATATAGCTTATTTTGATCAAAACTGGACCAAAAATCCACACCAATTTAACAAAAAAAATCGGTTTTGCACCAAACTCATTTTATTTAATTCGACCTTAAATTTAGCTTATTTTTACCCAAAACTGACCAAAAACCGACACAATTTTAACAAAAACTACCCAAAATCGACCAAAAACAGACACCATTTAAACAAAAAATCACTTTTGCACCAACCTCATCCTATGCCTAAATCGATCACATATTTAGTTTTTTTTTTACCCAAGATCGACCAAAAACCGACACCACTTAGACAAAAAACACTTCTGCACCAAACTCATTTAATGCCTAAATCGACCACATATTTAGCTTATTTGTACCCAAAATCGACCAAACACCGGCACCATATAAACAAAAAATCACTTTTGCACCAACCCCATCTTATGCCTAACTCGACCACATATATAGCTTATTTTGACCAAAAATGGACCACCAATCTTCACCATTTTAACAAAAAATCGCTTTTGCACCAAACTCATTTTATTTAATTTGACCTTATATTTAGCTTATTTCTACACAAAACCGACTAAAAACCGATACCATTTAAACAAAAAATCACTTTTGCACCAACATCATATTCAAGAATTAGGCCCAAGAATCGGCTGGGTTCTGCTCCGAACAATCATCTTATGCCTAAATCTACCACATATTTAGTTTTTTTTTACTTTTTCACCAAACTCATTTTATTTAATTCGACCTTATATTTAGCTTATTTCTACCCAAAACTGACCAAAAACCGACACTATTCAAACAAAAAATCACTTTTGCATCAACCTCATCGTATGCCTAAATCGACCACATATTTAGCTTATTTCTACCCAAAGCTGACCAAAAACCGACACAATTTTAGCAAAAACTCAATTTTGTACCAAACTCATTTAATACCCAAAATCGAACTTATATTTATCTTATTTCTACCCAAAATCGACCAAAAACAGTCACCATTTAAACAAAAAATCAGTTAGGCATAACATGAGGTTGGTGCAAAAGTGATTTTTTGTTTAAATGGTGCCGGATTTCGGTCTATTTTCGGTAGAAATAAGCTAAATAGGTGGTCGATTTAGGCTTAAAATGAGTTGGTACAAAAGTGACTTTTTGTTTAAATGGTGTCGGTTTTTGGTCAGTTTTGGGTAGAAATAAGCTAAATATGTGGTCGATTTAGGCATAAAATGAGTTTGGTGCAAAAGTGTTTTTTTCTCTAAATGTTGTCGGTTTATGGTCGATTTTGGGTAAAAAAAAACTAAATATGTGGACGATTTAGGCATAAGATGAAGTTGGTGCAAAAGTGATTTTTTCTCTAAATGTTGTCGGTTTATGGTCGATTTTGGGTAGAAATAATCTAAATAGTGACATATCTATAGTCCATGCTCCGCATACCCTTGTCTATGTCTATTACCCTGCACCCTCAATACCATAAACAATACGACACCCTCAGCTTCGAACCCTCATAAGCAATCTCACGCTCGAAATGGACCACGCGTAGCCGATTGCAGGCAATGTAAACAAACACCCTAAACTGGAAGTTGAACATAAAACAATAGATGCCGCCCTAGAATCCAGCCGCACTAGAATCCAGCCGCACCAGAATCACGCCACTCTTCAGAGATCAATTACGAATCGATTCTCAAGAATCACACCATCCTAGCTGACCAATCAGAGGCCCTATTCTCAGCCACCCCAAGTAATGCAACACCGATCATACGCAGCGGAAGCCTTTCATCAAAAGCCGCCTTTCCCACATATCGATCGAGTCACGTACTCCATCTCCGAAGCCGAAGTCGAAGCCAACGCCTCCGAATCCAAATCCGAATCCCAAACCGAGCATCATAATATAAATAGTCTGCATCTAAGAAGCCAAGTCAGTTCTGTTCAAGGCAAACGTCAATCGCGACACCGTCGGAGAATTCAACCAAAGTTAATTCCGTTCAAGACTTCAGACCTCAGTCATCGTCGGGGAAATAACTAATCAATGTACGCTAAGTTTAAGTGAAGAATAAAACCTTTTTTAAAACGTAAACTGAAGTGTCGCATATTTAATTGGCGCAGCCGGTAGGATCTCAGTTAAAAGTGAATCTTTTTTTTAAGTCGATCAATTGGCGTAGTGACAGTTACAGTGCGTAATTACCTACAGTGATCAGAGAAAAAGTAACGCTAATACAAAAGAGATCCGCCAAAGAATCTACACACGATTGAACTCAATTAATATTAGGAAAAAAGTAAATAAATAAAAAGAAATCAACATGCCGCTAACAGAAATACACCTGAACCAAGCCTTGAAGTCAATCAGGCAAATTCCACCATACGACAGATGCCAAGAACGCCTAAGCTCGTTCATAAGTAGGATCGAGTACATCTCCGAATTGTACTCAACAGAAGACATCCGGCAACAAAGCATCATGTACGGAGCCACTGAGGGTCAACTGTGCGCACGAGCACAACTTTTATCACAAAGCCTTCAACCCAACACCTGGACCGATCTAAAAGCAGCCCTAATCAGCAAATTCAACAACCACACTCCATACGAAACGCTGCTACAACAATTACACGACACCAAATTCAATGGGAATATTCGTAAGTTCGTAGAGGAACTAGAAATTAAGTCAAATGTTATAGTAAGTAAACCAAATCTGGAGACTAGCCCAGAAAATAAGATAATCTTTAAAAACGCTCTGGCAAATGCCACCAGACATACCATAGAAGATGCTCTACCCAATAAACTGTTCATCATTTTAGCAAAGAAAGACATTTCTACTATGGCTAATCTAGAAAAATCAGCTCAAGAGTTAGGAATCTATGAAAATTTCGTAACCGATAACAAGAATCACGAACACTCAAGAAACGGAAATAACAATCGTAGAAATGTTGGAACTTATTACCCTCGCTATAGTAGTAACGTTTATAACAATCAAAACCCAAGTACTTCCAGAAATAATCATGGATCGAACTCAGGAAATAATGCCGTTAATAATAAAGGATTATTTAACGAATTTAGAAATTCCTTAAACCAGGGCAGAGTCCAGAATCACACAAACTATCAAATCAATCAGACTCAGGCAGGTAGCAGTGCACCTAATCAGCCAGTCAAACGATCTAGGGAAAGCCAAAGCGGACAAATGAAAATGGATGTAAATTTTCAGCAGAGTGCCTCGGAAGAAATCGAGGAAGACCATATATAGAAATAATCGTAAAGAATAAAAAATTAAGAGGTATCGCAGACTCGGGATCGTCAATAAATATAATAAAAGAAAACTATACAGATTCCAAAGTCGATAGCGACAACCTCACCGTCCATACCATCAATGGACCCGTCCGTCTGACTCAGAGCATTACACGTGATGCAACCAAAAACTGTCCGACAAAACAAAAATTTTATATTCATAATTTTTCTGAAAATTATGACATACTCTTAGGCAGAGAATATTTGATGGCCAGCAAAGCCGTCATCGATTACCGAAATGAAACGGTAACGTTAGGAGAAAGGTCATACCCAATCATCCAAAGTGGAGAAGCAATTGCCGTCGGCAAGACCGCACACAAAGGTGTTAAGCCATCTTCAAAGGAAGATATAACTACACCTAAGTGCCTTGACCCATCTCCTGAAGGAGAGCAATACTTCGCTTCCGCATTAGAGAATGAATTAAGGGAATGCAACTAGCTAAGGTTGGAACATTTAAATGACGAAGAAAAGGAGAAACTAAAGAAAGTTCTCTATGAATTTAAGGACGTGCAGTATAAAGAAGGTGACATTTTGACCTTCACTAGTACTATAAAGCACGAAATTAAAACCCATCACGAAGATCCTGTATATCGTCGACCATATAAATATGCTCAAATACACGATCAAGAAGTGACTCAACAAATCAAAGATATGATTAAACAGGGAATCATTCGTAAGTCGAACTCTCCCTATTGTGCACCCATCGCTATGATACCAAAGAAAATAGATGCTTCAGGAAAGCAGAAATATCGTATGGTAGTAGATTATAGAAGTCTAAACGAGGTGACAATCAAGGATAAATTTCCTACACCCAGAATGGACAAAATACTAGATAAACTAGGTAGGTGCCAATATTTCACAACAATCGATTTAGCTAAGGGATTCCATCAAATTCCTATGGAACCTAGCTCAATCCCAAAAACAGCTTTCTCCACGAAGCATGGTCATTACGAGTTCACTCGTATGCCCTTTGGGCTAACCACTGCCCCGCTACCTTCCAAAGATTTATGAACAATCTGCTAGAAGAGTTAATCTTCAAAGATTGCCTCGTATACTTAGACGACATCATTATATTTTCCACTTCATTGGAAGAACACCTGTTGTCACTAAGGAGAGTATTTGGAAAGTTGAGAGACGCCAACTTAAAGCTACAAATGGATAAGTGTGAATTCCTGAAGAAAGAAACGGAATTCCTAGGCCATGTAGTAACAACTAACGGCATAGTTCCTAATCCAAAGAAAATATCTGCCATAATAAACTTCCCAATACCCAATACAACCACAAAAATAAAATCATTCATAGGTTTATGTGGATTCTATAGGAAATTCATTCCCAACTTCGCTAATATAGCAAAACCTATGACACTCAAATTAAAGAAACGAGCAGTCATAGACCCAACAGAGGAAAAATACGTCGAGGCCTTCGAAAAATTGAAAGTACTTATCACCTCAGACCCCATCCTCGCATTCCCAGATTTCAACAAAATGTTCACGGTAACAACCGATGCAAGTAACATTGCATTAGGAGCAGTGTTGTCGCAAGACCACAAACCAATCTGCTATGCAAGTAGAACCTTAAACGAACACGAAATCAATTATTCAGCAATAGAAAAGGAATTACTAGCTATAGTTTGGGCAACTAAGTATTTCAGATCATACCTGTTTGGTAGAACGTTTGAGATATTAAGTGATCACAAACCCTTGATTTGGTTGAATAACCTCAAGGAACCAAATATGAAGCTACACCGATGGAAGATCAAATTAAATGAATTTGACTTCAAAATAAAATATTTACCCGGAAAGGAGAACCATGTAGCCGATGCGCTATCCAGAGTAAAGATTAACGAAAACCTACTCGGTGAAACCATTAATAGTGATTGTGCAACGGTCCGTAGCGCGCAAGAAGATAATACAAATTATATTCCACTTACAGAGAGACCAATCAATTACTATAATAGGCAAATAGAACTGATTAAAGGTATTAAGGATAAGGTAGAAACATCCCACTATTTCCACAAGATACTGATAAAAATCACATATACCGAAATGACAGAATCACTAGCAAAAGATATAATAAAGGAATATGTGTGTACCAAAAAGAGTGCACTATATTTCCATAACGAAGTAGACTTCCCACTGTTCCAAAGGGCATTCCTGGAGATAATCAGTCCAAATCACCTCACTAAACTGATTAAATCCAGTACCAAACTCATAAATATTCCGAACTACTCCGAATTCAAAGAACAAATATTGAAGAATCATAAGGAGCTACTTCACCCAGGTATCGAAAAGACCATTAATTGGTTTAAAGGAAAATTCTACTACCCCGATTATCAAAAGTTAATCCAAAATATTATCAATGAATGTCCTACGTGCAACGTTGCTAAAACAGAGCATCGTAACACCAATCTAACCTTCGAAGTCACCCCTGAAATACAAAATATCAGATAAGGTTGGTGCAAAAGTGACTTTTTGTTTAAATGGTGTCGGTTTTTGGTCGATTTTGGGTACAATTAGGTACAATTACAATTAAATATGTGGTCGATTTAGGCATAAGATGAGGTTGGTGCAAAAGAGATTTTTTGTTAAAATTGTCTCGGTTTTTGGTCAGTTTCGGGTAGAAATAAGCTAAATATGTGGTCGATTTAGGCTTAAAATGAGTTTGGTGCAAAATGGATTTTTTGTTAAAATGGTTTCGGTTTTTGGTCGATTTTGGGTACACATTAAGCTAAATATGTGGTCGATTTAGGCATAAAATGAGTTTGGTGCAAAAGAGTTTTTTTGTCTAAATAATGTCGGTTTAAGGTCGATTTTGGGTAGAAATTGTTGAAGAATGACCATCTCTAGCAATGCACGCATGTATTGACAGACATATGAGTATGTAGACGTATGTATGAGTGAGAGACGTAACGAAGCGACGTTCTCTTATCTCCCTTTTTGTTCTCCCTTTCGTTCGGTCTCTATCTGCCTGCGAGCAGAGCATTTATTAGTCACAAATAAACCTTACATATGAATGGTTGCGTTTTTACTTTTCGGTACAAGAACTTCCCTTGCAACGGCAGCGAAATTCTGTCCAACAGGTTATGGGCCCAGGTTCGGATTTTGTAAATTAAAAGTAAAGTGATTGTTTTAGTTACGAACTATTAACATCGGTGTGACTCAGAGACTAAACGATAATCAGCAATGAGCGGGATGTATCAAATAGACAAATTAGAGGAGGGAAATTATGACTCCTGGTGTATTCAAATGCGGTCTGTGTTGGTGCACGCTGAATTGTGGAGTGTGGCATCTGGTGACCTGCTACCAACGAATGTTCCCGAAGGTGTGAATTGGCAGGCCAAGGATGAAAAGGCGCTGTCCATTGAGTGTGAAAACTTCACAGTTGGGATACATTAAAAATTGCAGTAAGTCGTCCGAAGCATGGAACAAAATAAAGTGTGTTCATCAACCAAGTGGACCTGTACGAAAGGTTCAACTGTACAAGAAATTGCTAAGCAAGCGCATGGACCAAAGGCAAAGCATTTCAAGCTACATTAATGAGTTCGTGGATATTCTTGATGGCCTTGAGTCAGTAGGAATCGAGCTAAATGATGAACTGCGCTCAGTTGTTTTGTTGTCAAGCCTTCCAGAACAATTCGAAAATTTCGTTGTCGCCATAGAGACGCGCGACAGTCTGCCGACTTTCGATGTTCTATGCGTAAAACTGAAGGAAGAAGGCGAACGAAAGGGAAACACAGAAGATCAAAAGGAATACGCAAAGGCATATACCGCAGTACATAAGCCGGCCGCGCACAGAGCGCAAAAGAAGAGAAACAATACAATGATATGTTTCAAGTGTGGTGAGCGCGGGCATATGAAGGCTCAGTGTAAGAAGGAGAGCGCAAATGTGGAAAGGGCAGCAAGAGTGGAGAACAAGCAGTGCAGTCTATTAAATGCGTTGGACGCAGATAATTTGAAAAAGAGTATGTGGTGTTTGGATAGTGGTGCCACAAGCCACATGTGTTGTGAGAAACAGTTATTCACAAAGTTCGAGAAACACACAGAAATGATTGGTCTGTCTGACTCCGGTTTCCTAAAAGCTGAAGGAAAAGGGGAAGTAGAGCTGAAGACAGAGATATGCACGCTGCTGTTAAAGAATGTTCTCTATGTGCCCGAAATGAATGGAAATTATTTCTCGGTGAGCAGCGCTGTACAGAATAAATGTTTCGTCACTTTTGGACAAGAATATGCACGAGTTATCCAAAATGGCGAATGCATTTTAAAGGCGAACAGAGTTGGAAACTTGTATATGTTTCGAGGAAAACAAAACAACTGTTTTGCGGCGGTTAAGGCTGATGGTGCCCTGTGGCATAAACGGTACGGCCACTTGAACATCAGCAGTATGAAAGATTTGATCAGCAAAGGAATGGTGCGCGGCATTGAAAATATGGTTTTCCCGGCGAATATGAATTGCAAAACATATATGGTCAGCAAGATTCATGCGCAACCATTTCCTGTTGCAACCACCAGTAGAGCTCAAGATATATTGGAACTAGTTCATGCAGATGTGTGCGGGCCCTTTGGCACACAGTCGCTTGCTGGATCAAAGTATTTTCTAACCTTCATCGATGACAAATCAAGGCGTATATTTGTGTATTTCCTGCGGACAAAGGATGAAGTCTTCCAGAAGTTCGTCGAGTTCAAAACCCTGGTTGAACGGCAAACGGGAAAAAGTCTCAAATGTATCCGGAGCGACAATGGCGGTGAATTTGTCAACAAATCGTTTGATGAATTTCTGAAAACTAATGGGATTGAGAGGCAGCTGACAGTGGCGTACACTCCACAGCAAAACGGCGTTGCTGAGAGGGCAAACCGCACTCTGGTGGAAATGTCAAGATGTATGCTGGTCCAGTCAGGATTAGGCGAATCCTTGTGGGCTGAGGCAGTCAACGCAGCTGTGTATGTACGGAATCGATCACCGACCAAGGCGCTGACCAGTATGACGCCTATGGAAGCGTGGACTGGTAAGAAACCTTTTGTTGGTCATCTAAAGGTTTTTGGCTCCGTTGCAGTAGCTTTGGACAAGGGTCCAAGGAAGAGTAAACTTCAACCAAAAGGCAAAGAATATCGCATGATTGGATATTCAGTAGCGGCTAAGGGCTATCGACTGTATGACCCTGTGTCTCTTCAGGTGATTGAGAGGCGAGATGTTCTCTTTGACGAGATCCAAGACGACAAGGATACAGTCACATTCGAACTTCCGAAGGCAGAAGTTAGCATGCAGTCAGGCGGCGATACTGATGACATTGACAGCAGCGGTGGAGACAGCAGCCATGGTGCAAGCGTTGACGGGGAGAATCCCAGTAGCAGCGGTACTGATGGGTACGAGAGCGCAACAGAAAAGGTTGAGTCAGATGAGCCAGCTCCTCGCGTTGGACCTGGCAGACCAAGGCTGATTCGGACCGGCAAACCTGGCCGTCCGAGAAAGGAGTACAACATTCTTGGTGCTCTGGTTGCCAGCGACGTAAAGATTCCAGTATCCTACGAGGAGGCGTTGATCAGTATTCATGCATCACATTGGTCCGAAGCGATGCAACGCGAATATGAAGCATTAATGGCAAACGAGACATGGCAGTTGGCAGACTTACCGGCAGGACAACGAGCAGTTGGATGCAAATGGGTATATAGCCTGAAACGCGACAAAGATGGTCAAATCGAACGATTCAAGGCGCGGCTGGTGGCAAAAGGTTGCTCCCAGCAGTACGGCATAAACTATGCGGAAACATTTTCTCCAGTCTGCAGACTGGAAAGCGTGCGATTTATTCTTGCGCTAGCAGCAGAATTGAAATTATATGTCAACCAAATGGATGTATGTACGGCATACCTCAACAGTGACCTGAGCGATACGGTGTACATGAAGCAACCACAAGGGTACATTGATCGAGCTTATCCAGCGAAGGCTATGCTGCTTAAAAAGGCAATATATGGATTGAAGCAGTCAGGAAGGGAATGGAATTCGAAGCTGAATGGCGTCCTGACTAATCTGGGTTTTGTTTCCTGTGACAACGAGCCGTGCCTCTACCAGCAGAGAGGGAAAGGTAACTTATCGTTAATCTTGGTATATGTTGACGATTTACTTATAGCATGTCAGTCCAAAGAGGACATGCTCGGTATCAAATCGGCTATTTCAAATGCGTTCGAATGTATCGACAAAGGTGTTCCAGAGCTGTTTTTAAGCATGGAGGTGAACCGTGAAGGTGAGCTTGGGCCTATCCCCAAAGGCCACTCGCAATACATCAAGGAACTATTGCAAGCTCACGACATGGACAAATGTAGACCAGTGGCTACTCCGTTGGATGCGGGGTTCCAGGTGGATTGTACTAATGAGCAGTGTCAAAAGGTTGATCCTGTCATGTATCAATCCATGATTGGTGAGCTGATGTGGCTGGCACTCACAACCAGACAGGACATTTTGCATTCAGTTGCAAAGTTGACCCAGAGGAACAAAGATCCGCACGCAGAGCATCTGGCTGGTGTGAAGCACGTTCTGAGGTACTTGGCAGCGACGATGAACTTCAAACTTCACTACAAAGGGTGTCACCAGCCACTTACTGGATATGTGGATGCGGATTGGGGCGGCGATCGAACTAACCGGAAGTCGTATACGGGCTATGTTTATTTTTTGGCAGGTGGCCCAATTTCTTGGCGATCTGAGAAACAACGCAGCGTGGCACTTAGCACGGAGGCAGAATATATGGCACTGTCGGCTGCGTGTAAGGAGTCCATATTCTTACGTCGCTTAATCATTGAAATTGGCTGTGGAGATGAAGCTACCTCAACTACCTTATATGGCGATAATCTGAGCGCACAAGAGCTGGCTAGGAACCCAGTGCATCACTCAAGGACCAAGCATATTGATATTAGATATCACTTTGTACGACAGATTGTAGAAGAAGGTCAAGTTAAGTTAAAGTATGCTAGTACAACAGATATGATTGCAGATATCTTGACCAACAATCTCCCTAAGAGAAAGCATGTCGAATTTACAAAATTGTTAAGTTTAAATTGAGCAGATAGGAATAATGCACGCATTGAGGAAGGGTGTTGAAGAATGACCATCTCTAGCAATGCAATCAATAGCCGAGTCAATTGAACCCTGTCTGTCTGTCCGTCCGTCCGTCTGTCCGTCCGTCCGTCTGTCCGTCCGTCCGTCTGTCCGTCTGTCCGTCCCCTTCAGCGCCTAGTGCTCAAAGACTATAAGAGCTAGAGCAACGATGTGTTGGATCCAGACTTCTGTGATATGTCACTGCTACAAAAATATTTCAAAACTTCGCCCCGCCCACTTCCGCCCCACAAAGGACGAAAATCTGTGGCATCCACAATTTTAAAAATATGAGAAAACCAAAAACGCAGAATCGTAGAGAATGACCATGTCGTTTAGACTGCAGAATCTGAATAGGATCGTATTATTATTATAGCCAGCATCAAGAAAACAATTTCATTTTTTCTCGCCCTGTCTCTCTCTAACACACACGTAGCATAGGCGGCTTTGCTTAGAGTAAAACATTAGCGCCAAGATCTCAGAGACTACAAAAGCTAGAGCAACCAAATTTGGCATCCACACTCCTTATATATCGGACTGGGACGAGTTTGTTTCAAAATTTCGCCACACCCCCTTCCGCCCCCGCAAAGGACGAAAATCTGGGGATATTCAAAAATCTCAGAGACTATTAAGGCTAGAGTAACCAAATTTGGTACCCGCACTCCTGTTAGATTTTACTATAAAACGTGTATCTCAAAATTTCGCCCCACCCCCTTCCGCCCACACAAAGGACGAAAATCTGTTGCATCCACAATATTGCACATTCGAGAAAACTAAAAACGCAGAATCATAGATAATGACCATATCTATCAGATTGCTGAATCTGGATCAGATCAGATTTTTATAGCCAATAGGATCAAATCAATTTGCAGTGGCTACGCAGCGCCCGACGTCACGCTCAGACTGATTTTCTGTCTCTCTCGCACGCACTCTTTGTCGTGTCGTTTAATATTAGCGGCGTCTGCCGGAGGAGAGCCATACTGACTTAGTATCGGGTATATCCGTAGAGTTGCGGTGTCCGCAGCAACTCACAACGTTCCCCCTCGCTTACTTTTCGGTACAAGAACTTCCCTTGCAACGGCAGCGAAATTCTGTCCAACAGAAATAAGCTAAATATATGGTCGAATTAAATAAAATGAGTTTGGTGCAAAAGTGATTTTTTGTTAAAATAGTGTAGGTTTTTGGTCCATTTTTGGTCAAAATAAGCTATATATGTGGTCGAGTTAGGCATAACATAAGGTTGGTGAAAAGTGATTTTTTGTTTAAATGGTGCCGGTTTTCGATCGATTTTGGGTAGAAATAATCTAAATATAAGTTCGATTTAGGCATAAAATGGGTTTGGTACAAAAGTGAGTTTTTGTCTAAATAATGTCGGTTTATGGTCGATTTTGGGTAGAAATAAGCTAAATATAAGGTCGAATTAAATAAAATGATTTTGGTGCAAAAGTGATTTTTTGTTAAAATGGTGTAGGTTTTTGGTCTATTTTTGGTCAAAATAGGCTAAAATGTGGTCGATTTAGGCATAACATAAGGTTGGTGAAAAGTGATTTTTTGTTTAAATGGTGCCGGTTTTCGATCGATTTTGGGTAGAAATAATCTAAATATAAGTTCGATTTAGGCATAAAATGGGTTTGGTACAAAAGTGAGTTTTTGATAAAATGGTTTCAGTTTTTGGTCGATTTATGGTAGAAATAATCTAAATATAAGGTCGAATTAAATAAAATGAAATAAAATATGTGGTCGATTTAGGCATAAAATGAGTTTGGTGCAAAAGTGTTTTTTTCTCTAAATGTTGTCGGTTTATGGTCGATTTTGGGTAAAAAAAAACTAAATATGTGGACGATTTAGGCATAAGATGAGGTTGGTGCAAAAGTGATTTTTTCTCTAAATGTTGTCGGTTTATGGTCGATTTTGGGTAGAAATAATCTAAATAGTGACATATCTATAGTCCATGCTCCGCATACCCTTGTCTATGTCTATTACCCTGCACCCACAATACTATAAACAATACGACACCCTCAGCTTCGAACCCTCATAAGCAATCTCACGCTCGAAATGGACCACGCGTAGCCGATTGCAGGCAATGTAAACAAACACCCTAAACTGGAAGTTGAACATAAAACAATAGATGTCGCCCTAGAATCCAGCCGCACTAGAATCCAGCCGCACCAGAATCACGCCACTCTTCAGAGATCAATTACGAATCGATTCTCAAGAATCACACCATCCTAGCTGACCAATCAGAGGCCCTATTCTCAGCCACCCCCAAGTAATGCAACACCGATCATACGCAGCGGAAGCCTTTCATCAAAAGCCGCCTTTCCCACATATCGATCGAGTCACGTACTCCATCTCCGAAGCCGAAGTCGAAGCCAACGCCTCCGAATCCAAATCCGAATCCCAAACCGAGCATCATAATATAAATAGTCTGCATCTAAGAAGCCAAGTCAGTTCTGTTCAAGACAAACGTCAATCGCGACACCGTCGGAGAATTCAACCAAAGTTAATTCCGTTCAAGACTTCAGACCTCAGTCATCGTCGGGGAAATAACTAATCAATGTACGCTAAGTTTAAGTGAAGAATAAAACCTTTTTTAAAACGTAAACTGAAGTGTCGCATATTTAATTGGCGCAGCCGGTAGGATCTCAGTTAAAAGTGAATCTTTTTTTTAAGACGATCAATTGGCGTAGTGACAGTTACAGTGCGTAATAACCTACAGTGATCAGAGAAAAAGTAACGCTAATACTAAAGAGATCCGCCAAAGAATCTACACACGATTGAACTCAATTAATATTAGGAAAAAAGTAAATAAATAAAAAGAAATCAACATGCCGCTAACAGAAATACACCTGAACCAAGCCTTGAAGTCAATCAGGCAAATTCCACCATACGACGGATGCCAAGAACGCCTAAGCTCGTTCATAAGTAGGATCGAGTACATCTCCGAATTGTACTCAACAGAAGACATCCGGCAACAAAGCATCATGTACGGAGCCACTGAGGGTCAACTGTGCGGACGAGCACAACTTTTATCACAAAGCCTTCAACCCAACACCTGGACCGATCTAAAAGCAGCCCTAATCAGCAAATTCAACAACCACACTCCATACGAAACGCTGCTACAACAATTACACGACACCAAATTCAATGGGAATATTCGTAAGTTCGTAGAGGAACTAGAAATTAAGTCAAATGTTATAGTAAGTAAACCAAATCTGGAGACTAGCCCAGAAAATAAGATAATCTTTAAAAACGCTCTGTCAAATGCCACCAGACATACCATAGAAGATGCTCTACCCAATAAACTGTTCATCATTTTAGCAAAGAAAGACATTTCTACTATGGCTAATCTAGAAAAATCAGCTCAAGAGTTAGGAATCTATGAAAATTTCGTAACCGATAACAAGAATCACGAACACTCAAGAAACGGAAATAACAATCGTAGAAATGTTTGAACTTATTACCCTCGCTATAGTAGTAACGATTATAACAATCAAAACCCAAGTACTTCCAGAAATAATCATGGATCGAATCGAAATAATTCAGGAAATAATGCCGTAAATAATAAAGGATTATTTAACGAATTTAGAAATTCCTTAAACCAGGGCAGAGTACAGAATCACACAAACTATCAAATCAATCAGACTCAGGCAGGTAGCAGTGCACCTAATCAGCCAGTCAAACGATCTAGGGAAAGCCAAAGCGGACAAATGAAAATGGATGTAAATTTTCAGCAGAGTGCCTCGGAAGAAATCGAGGAAGACCATATATAGAAATAATCGTAAAGAATAAAAAATTAAGAGGTATCGCAGACTCGGGATCGTCAATAAATATAATAAAAGAAAACTATACAGATTCCAAAGTCGATAGCGACAACCTCACCGTCCATACCATCAATGGACCCGTCCGTCTGACTCAGAGCATTACACGTGATGCAACCAAAAACTGTCCGACAAAACAAAAATTTTATATTCATAATTTTTCTGAAAATTATGACATACTCTTAGGCAGAGAATATTTGATGGCCAGCAAAGCCGTCATCGATTACCGAAATGAAACGGTAACGTTAGGAGAAAGGTCATACCCAATCATCCAAAGTGGAGAAGCAATTGCCGTCGGCAAGACCGCACACAAAGGTGTTAAGCCATCTTCAAAGGAAGATATAACTACACCTAAGTGCCTTGACCCATCTCCTGAAGGAGAGCAATACTTCGCTTCCGCATTAGAGAATGAATTAAGGGAATGCAACCAGCTAAGGTTGGAACATTTAAATGACGAAGAAAAGGAGAAACTAAAGAAAGTTCTCTATGAATTTAAGGACGTGCAGTATAAAGAAGGTGACATTTTGACCTTCACTAGTACTATAAAGCACGAAATTAAAGCCCATCACGAAGATCCTGTATATCGTCGACCATATAAATATGCTCAAATACACGATCAAGAAGTGACTCAACAAATCAAAGATATGATTAAACAGGGAATCATTCGTAAGTCGAACTCTCCCTATTGTGCACCCATCGCTATGATACCAAAGAAAATAGATGCTTCAGGAAAGCAGAAATATCGTATGGTAGTAGATTATAGAAGTCTAAACGAGGTGACAATCAAGGATAAATTTCCTACACCCAGAATGGACGAAATACTAGATAAACTAGGTAGGTGCCAATATTTCACAACAATCGATTTAGCTAAGGGATTTCATCAAATTCCTATGGAACCTAGCTCAATCCCAAAAACAGCTTTCTCCACGAAGCATGGTCATTACGAGTTCACTCGTATGCCCTTTGGGCTAACCACTGCCCACGCTACCTTCCAAAGATGTATGAACAATCTGCTAGAAGAGTTAATCTTCAAAGATTGCCTCGTATACTTAGACGACATCATTATATTTTCCACTTCATTGGAAGAACACCTGTTCTCACTAAGGAGAGTATTTGGAAAGTTGAGAGACGCCAACTTAAAGCTACAAATGGATAAGTGTGAATTCCTGAAGAAAGAAACGGAATTCCTAGGCCATGTAGTAACAACTAACGGCATAGTTCCTAATCCAAAGAAAATATCTGCCATAATAAACTTCCCAATACCCAATACAACCACAAAAATAAAATCATTCATAGGTTTATGTGGATTCTATAGGAAATTCATTCCCAACTTCGCTAATATAGCAAAACCTATGACACTCAAATTAAAGAAACGAGCAGTCATAGACCCAACAGAGGAAAAATACGTCGAGGCCTTCGAAAAATTGAAAGTACTTATCACCTCAGACCCCATCCTCGCATTCCCAGATTTCAACAAAATGTTCACGGTAACAACCGATGCAAGTAACATTGCATTAGGAGCAGTGTTGTCGCAAGACCACAAACCAATCTGCTCTGCAAGTAGAACCTTAAACGAACACGAAATCAATTATTCAGCAATAGAAAAGGAATTACTAGCTATAGTTTGGGCAACTAAGTATTTCAGATCATACCTGTTTGGTAGAACGTTTGAGATATTAAGTGATCACAAACCCTTGATTTGGTTGAATAACCTTAAGGAACCAAATATGAAGCTACACCGATGGAAGATCAAATTAAATGAATTTAGTGTGGACGTTGACATGCAATGACTGCATCTTTCAAGAGGCGATGCAGTTACAGCACCGTCAAGTGGCCCGTGTGACACCAGCAGAAGGCTGTTACGCGCGGATCCCAGGCAAAACGCAGCCCTCCTCCCGCCCAACCGACCGAGGGGCGCTGCCGCATGACGCGCGGTGCGTAGCCGAACCAAACGCGAACATGCAAGAAAGATAGCTATTAGACTAACATTCGAGGAAAATTAGTACTAAACTTACCAAGAAACTAAGCATGCAATCAAAGTACAAATACCACTACAGTTACTAATTAATAGAAAGGTGTGTAAGGATTAATAATTTAATAAGAGGAAGAGAATTAGTGGTGGATATAATATGGTAGAGGGAATTATAATCCGAGCATAAGACCCTAAACGGTTCATGCAAGGAATAATTCGATCTACAAAGTGGAAGGAACAACGGTATAAAATTTCTAGTCAGTCTAATAGGAATCGTGAAGTTTATGCGGCTCAACAGATCAGGGCTGTCTATGTCACCCCTGATCAAGTTGTGCATAAATATCACACCAAGCATTTTTCTACGGTTAACTAAGGATGGGAGGTTTACTAATAGTAGTCTACTAGCGTAAGATGGGAGTCTTACACCCGCATCCCAGTTAAGGCCCCGCAGAGCAAAGAGTAAAAAGTTTTTCTGTACTGATTCTATACGGTCCTGGTGTACTTTGTACTGAGGGCACCATACACAGGAGCCGTATTTGACTTCAAAATAAAATATTTACCCGGAAAGGAGAACCATGTAGCCGATGCGCTATCCAGAGTAAAGATTAACGAAAACCTACTCGGGGAAACCATTAATAGTGATTGTGCAACGGTCCGTAGCGCGCAAGAAGATAATACAAATTATATTCCACTTACAGAGAGACCAATCAATTACTATAATAGGCAAATAGAACTGATTAAAGGTATTGAGGATAAGGTAGAAACATCCCACTATTTCCACAAGATACTGATAAAAATCACATATACCGAAATGACAGAATCATTAGCAAAAGATATAATAAAGGAATATGTGTGTACCAAAAAGAGTGCACTATATTTCCATAACGAAGTAGACTTCCCACTGTTCCAAAGGGCATTCCTGGAGATAATCAGTCCAAATCACTTCACTAAACTGATTAAATCCAGTACCAAAGTCATAAATATTCCGAACTACTCCGAATTCAAAGAACAAATATTGAAGAATCATAAAGAGCTACTTCACCCAGGTATCGAAAAGACCATTAATTGGTTTAAAGGAAAATTCTACTACCCCGATTATCAAAAGTTAATCCAAAATATTATCAATGAATGTCCTACGTGCAACGTTGCTATAACTGAGCATCGTAACACCAATCTAACCTTCGAAATCACCCCTGAAATACAAAATATCAGAGAAAAGTATGTCATGGATTTCTATTTGGTAGGCAATCAACAATTCCAATCATGCATTGATGTATATTCTAAATTCGCTACCCTTGTAGAAGTTAAGAGTCGTGACTTTTCAATGAAAAATTAAGAATCATTTCAAGTGAGGATAACATAGAAAACAAGCTCACAAAATTCGAGTTAATTCTATACACTTATAACCATAAAACGGTTCATAATACTACAAAAAGATCCCCAGCTGATATCTTCCTGTACGCCGGACTACCAGATTATAACACTCAACTGAATAAAGTTAGGAAGATCAATCATTTGAATAACGATAGAATCGACTTTGAAGTAGACACACGCTACAAGAATGCACCCCTAGCTAAAACATAAACAACCAACCCGTTCAAAAGAACAGGGGAAATTAGGCAGGTACACGAAAAGCACTTTGAAGAGAAAAATAGAGGGAGGAAAATCACCCACTATAAAACGAAATTCAAAAGAAAGAAAAATCTAATAAAAGTAAATACGATAATTACAGAGTACCCGAAGAGAGTACTGGGAATCCGGAGCTACAACATGATTAAGATTATAATCTTACTAATGTTCACCGTCCTACAGTCTTCCGGACAGAATATAGAGATAGAACCCATCAACAAGAACAGATGAAACATATCAGAGTTTACTAGAACAGGCAACCCAATTTAATAACGAAATCCAAGTTCAATATTTAGTCGAGAAATTGCAACGTGAATTCAACGGCATCAAAAAAACCAAAAGAAACAAAAGAGGCCTTATAAATGCAGTAGGCACAGTATATAAATATCTATTTGGAACATTAGATCAAGATGATAAAGTCGAATTAGAAGGGAAAATAAATAATCTGGCTAGCCACAGTGTTCAAGCTAACGAATTAAACTTAGTAATTCAAGCAGTAAATTCTGGCATAGAAGTTGTCAATAAATTAAACAAGGATAATGATAGAAATAAGCAACTAGAGATATTAATATTTAACCTTCAACATTTTACAGAGTACATAGAGGATATTGAATTAGGCATGCAGCTAACAAGATTAGGGATCTTTAATCCAAAATTATTGAGGAAGGATTACCTGAAACACATCGATTCAGAGAAATTTTTAAATACCAAAACATCTACCTGGTTGAAAACAGACACTAACGAAATACTAATAATTTCCAACATCCCCCGAGAGATCAGAAATATTCCTATACTTAAAATTGTCCCATATCCAGATGAAGATAATAACGTCCTCACTGACCTAACGCAAAACAATTATTACGTTCTAGAAAACGAGGTATATGAAAAAGAATCAAAACGAAAAATAAATGACGAATGTATTTCAAAAATAGTCAAACAAGTAGAAACAAAATGTCCATACACCAAAGCACACCAAAACTTTCAAATAAGTTTCATAGAACCCAATATATTGTTAACTTGGAAATTACCAAAAACCATATTAAACCAAGATTGCCTAAACCAAGAAATAAAAGTAGAAGGTAGCGCATTAATAACGAGGGGGAACGTTGTGAGTTGCTGCGGAGACCGCAACTCTACGGTTAAGATCAAGAATATATATACTTTATGGGGTCGGAAACGATTCCTTCTGGACGTTACACACATCCACTTTTACCACAAATCTAATATACCCCAATACTCATTTTGAGTATCGGGTATAAAAATACATAATTGCAGTGTACAGTTAAACGAATTCTTAATATCCAACTCCATACCAGAATTTGCACAAAGCATCTACATCAACAATAACGTAACAAAAATTAAACCATTGTCTTATTTGCAAACCAAAGAAATCGTAATAGAAAATACGCGATTAAATAATGTATTACATGTAAGCTTAATACTACTTTTTGTCATAATCATAATAGGATTAAGCTACAAATTGTTTAAGCTAAGTAAAAGCAATAAGCCTAAAACCGACCCGCACATAGAAACACCTTCAGACAAAGACGAGGAATCCCCAGCAGGCACAGTTTTAGACGCACCTGAACTATATCCAAGGATAATCGCTTGAGGACAGGCTTAAATCTAACAATGGGGGAGTGACATATCTATAGTCCATGCTCCGCATACCCTTGTCTATGTCTATTACCCTGCACCCATAATACTATAAACAATACGACACCCTCAGCTTCGAACCCTCATAAACAATCTCACGCTCGAAATGGACCACGCGTAGCCGATTGCAGGCAATGTAAACAAACACCCTAAACTGGAAGTTGAACATAAAACAATAGATGCCGCCCTAGAATCCAGCCGCACTAGAATCCAGCCGCACCAGAATCACGCCACTCTTCAGAGATCAATTACGAATCGATTCTCAAGAATCACACCATCCTAGCTGACCAATCAGAGGCCCTATTCTCAGCCACCCCCAAGTAATGCAACACCGATCATACGCAGCGGAAGCCTTTCATCAAAAGCCGCATTTCCCACATATCGATCGAGTCACGTACTCCATCTCCGAAGCCGAAGTCGAAGCAAACGCCTCCGAATCCAAATCCGAATCCCAAACCGAGCATCATAATATAAATAGTCTGCATCTAAGAAGCCAACTCAGTTCTGTTCAAGACAAACGTCAATCGCGACACCGTCGGAGAATTCAACCAAAGTTAATTCCGTTCAAGACTTCAGACCTCAGTCATCGTCGGGGAAATAACTAACCAATGTACGCTAAGTTTAAGTGAAAGAATAAATCCTTTTTTAAAACGTAAACTGAAGTGTCGCATATTTAATTGGCGCAGCCGGTAGGATCTCAGTTAAAAGTGAATCCCTTTTTTTAAGACGATCAATTGGCGTAGTGACAGTAACAGTGCGTAATAACCTACAGTGATCAGAGGAAAAGTAACGCTAATACTAAAGAGATCCGCCAAAGAATCTACACACGATTGAAACTCAATTAATATTAGAAAAAAATAAATAAATAAAAAGAAATCAACATGCCGCTAACAGAAATACACCTGAACCAAGCCTTGAAGTCAATCAGGCAAATTCCACCATACGACCGATGCCAAGAACGCCTAAGCTCGTTCAAAAGCAGGATTGAGTACATCTCCGAAGTGTACCCAACAGAAGACATCCGGCAACAAAGCATCATGTACGGAGCCACTGAGGGTCAACTGTGCGCACGAGCACAACTTTTATCACAAAGCCTTCAACCCAACACCTGGACCGATCTAAAAGCAGCCCTAATCAGCAAATTCAACAACCACACTCCATACGAAACGCTGCTACAACAATTACACGACACCAAATTCAATGGGAATATTCGTAAGTTCGTAGAGGAACTAGAAATTAAGTCAAATGTTATAGTAAGTAAACTAAATCTGGAGACTAGCCCAGAAAATAAGATAATCTTTAAAAACGCTCTGGCAAATGCCACCAGACATACCATAGAAGATGCGCTACCCAATAAACTGTTCATCATTTTAGCAAAGAAAGACATTTCTACTATGGCTAATCTAGAAAAATCAGCTCAAGAGTTAGGAATCTACGAAAATTTCGTAACTGATAACAAGAATCACGAACACTCAAGAAACGGAAATAACAATCGCAGGAATGTTGGAACTTATTACCCTCGCTATAGTAGTAACGATTATAACAATCAAAACCCAAGTACTTCCAGAAATAATCTCGGATCGAATCGAAATAATTCAGGAAATAATGCCGTAAATAATAAAGGATTATTTAACGAATTTAGAAATTCCTTAAACCAGGGCAGAGTCCAGAATCACACAAACTATCAAATCAATCAGACTCAGGCAGGTAGCAGTGCACCTAATCAGCCAGTCAAACGATCTAGGGAAAGCCAAAGCGGACAAATGAAAATGGATGTAAATTTTCAGCAGAGTGCCTCGGAAGAAATCGAGGAAGACCATATATAGAAATAATCGTAAATAATAAAAAATTAAGAGGTATCGCAGACTCGGGATCGTCAATAAATATAATAAAAGAAAACTATACAGATTCCAAAGTCGATAGAGACAACCTCACCGTCCATACCATCAATGGACCCGTCCGTCTGACTCAGAGCATTACACGTGATGCAACCAAAAACTGTCCGACAAAACAAAAATTTTATATTCATAATTTTTCTGAAAATTATGACATACTCTTAGGCAGAGAATATTTGATGGCCAGCAAAGCCGTCATCGATTACCGAAATGAAACGGTAACGTTAGGAGAAAGGTCATACCCAATCATCCAAAGTGGAGAAGCAATTGCCGTCGGCAAGACCGCACACAAAGGTGTTAAGCCATCTTCAAAGGAAGATATAACTACACCTAAGTGCCTTGACCCATCTCCTGAAGGAGAGCAATACTTCGCTTCCGCATTAGAGAATGAATTAAGGGAATGCAACCAGCTAAGGTTGGAACATTTAAATGACGAAGAAAAGGAGAAACTAAAGAAAGTTCTCTATGAATTTAAGGACGTGCAGTATAAAGAAGGTGACATTTTGACCTTCACTAGTACTATAAAGCACGAAATTAAAACCCATCACGAAGATCCTGTATATCGTCGACCATATAAATATGCTCAAATACACGATCAAGAAGTGACTCAACAAATCAAAGATATGATTAAACAGGGAATCATTCGTAAGTCGAACTCTCCCTATTGTGCACCCATCGCTATGATACCAAAGAAAATAGATGCTTCAGGAAAGCAGAAATATCGTATGGTAGTAGATTATAGAAGTCTAAACGAGGTGACAATCAAGGATAAATTTCCTACACCCAGAATGGACGAAATACTAGATAAACTAGGTAGGTGCCAATATTTCACAACAATCGATTTAGCTAAGGGATTCCATCAAATTCCTATGGAACCTAGCTCAATCCCAAAAACAGCTTTCTCCACGAAGCATGGTCATTACGAGTTCACTCGTATGCCCTTTGGGCTAACCACTGCCCCCGCTACCTTCCAAAGATGTATGAACAATCTGCTAGAAGAGTTAATCTTCAAAGATTGCCTCGTATACTTAGACGACATCATTATATTTTCCACTTCATTGGAAGAACACCTGTTCTCACTAAGGAGAGTATTTGGAAAGTTGAGAGACGCCAACTTAAAGCTACAAATGGATAAGTGTGAATTCCTGAAGAAAGAAACGGAATTCCTAGGCCATGTAGTAACAACTAACGGCATAGTTCCTAATCCAAAGAAAATATCTGCCATAATAAACTTCCCAATACCCAATACAACCACAAAAATAAAATCATTCATAGGTTTATGTGGATTCTATAGGAAATTCATTCCCAACTTCGCTAATATAGCAAAACCTATGACACTCAAATTAAAGAAACGAGCAGTCATAGACCCAACAGAGGAAAAATACGTCGAGGCCTTCGAAAAATTGAAAGTACTTATCACCTCAGACCCCATCCTCGCATTCCCAGATTTCAACAAAATGTTCACGGTAACAACCGATGCAAGTAACATTGCATTAGGAGCAGTGTTGTCGCAAGACCACAAACCAATCTGCTATGCAAGTAGAACCTTAAACGAACACGAAATCAATTATTCAGCAATAGAAAAGGAATTACTAGCTATAGTTTGGGCAACTAAGTATTTCAGATCATACCTGTTTGGTAGAACGTTTGAGATATTAAGTGATCACAAACCCTTGATTTGGTTGAATAACCTCAAGGAACCAAATATGAAGCTACACCGATGGAAGATCAAATTAAATGAATTTGACTTCAAAATAAAATATTTACCCGGAAAGGAGAACCATGTAGCCGATGCGCTATCCAGAGTAAAGATTAACGAAAACCTACTCGGGGAAACCATTAATAGTGATTGTGCAACGGTCCGTAGCGCGCAAGAAGATAATACAAATTATATTCCACTTACAGAGAGACCAATCAATTACTATAATAGGCAAATAGAACTGATTAAAGGTATTGAGGATAAGGTAGAAACATCCCACTATTTCCACAAGATACTGATAAAAATCACATATCCCGAAATGACAGAATCATTAGCAAAAGATATAATAAAGGAATATGTGTGTACCAAAAAGAGTGCACCATATTTCCATAACGAAGTAGACTTCCCACTGTTCCAAAGGGCATTCCTGGAGATAATCAGTCCAAATCACTTCACTAAACTGATTAAATCCAGTACCAATGTCATAAATATTCCGAACTACTCCGAATTCAAAGAACAAATATTGAAGAATCATAAAGAGCTACTTCCCCCAGGTATCGAAAAGACCATTAATTGGTTTAAAGGAAAATTCTACTACCCCGATTATCAAAAGTTAATCCAAAATATTATCAATGAATGTCCTACGTGCAACGTTGCTAAAACTGAGCATCGTAACACCAATCTAACCTTCGAAATCACCCCTGAAATACAAAATATCAGAGAAAAGTATGTCATGGATTTCTATTTTGTAGGCAATCAACAATTCCAATCATGCATTGATGTATATTCTAAATTCGCTACCCTTGTAGAAGTTAAGAGTCGTGACTGGTTAGAAACCAAGAGAGCCATCATAAAAGTCTTTAACGAAATGGGCAAGCCACAGGGAATTAAAGCCGACAAAGATTCAGCCTATATGTGCGCAGCATTGCAAGCATGGTTGAATGCGGAAAATGTGAAAATCGAAATCACCACCAGTAAAAACGGAGTTTCTGATGTAGAACGACTACATAAAACGATCAATGAAAAATTAAGAATCATTTCAAGTGAGGATAACATAGAAAACAAGCTCACAAAATTCGAGTTAATTCTATACACTTATAACCATAAAACGGTTCATAATACTACAAAAAGATCCCCAGCTGATATCTTCCTGTACGCCGGACTACCAGATTATAACACTCAACTGAATAAAGTTAGGAAGATCAATCATTTGAATAACGATAGAATCGACTTTGAAGTAGACACACGCTACAAGAATGCACCCCTAGCTAAAACAAAAACAACCAACCCGTTCAAAAGAACAGGGGAAATTAGGCAGGTAGACGAAAAGCACTTTGAAGAGAAAAATAGAGGGAGGAAAATCACCCACTATAAAACGAAATTCAAAAGAAAGAAAAATCTAATAAAAGTAAATACGATAATTACAGAGTACCCGAAGAGAGTACTGGGAATCCGGAGCTACAACATGATTAAGATTATAATCTTACTAATGTTCACCGTCCTACAGTCTTCCGGACAGAATATAGAGATAGATCCCATCAACAAGAACAGATGAAACATATCAGAGTTTACTAGAACAGGCAACCCAATTTAATAACGAAATCCAAGTTCAATATTTAGTCGAGAAATTGCAACGTGAATTCAACGGCATCAAAATAGCCAAAAGAAACAAAAGAGGCCTTATAAATGCAGTAGGCACAGTATATAAATATCTATTTGGAACATTAGATCAAGATGATAAAGTCGAATTAGAAGGGAAAATAAATAATCTGGCTAGCCACAGTGTTCAAGCTAACGAATTAAACTTAGTAATTCAAGCATTAAATTCTGGCATAGAAGTTGTCAATAAATTAAACAAGGATAATGATAGAAATAAGCAACTAGAGATATTAATATTTAACCTTCAACATTTTACAGAGTACATAGAGGATATTGAATTAGGCATGCAGCTAACAAGATTAGGGATCTTTAATCCAAAATTATTGAGGCAGGATTACCTGAAACACATCGATTCAGAGAAATTATTAAATACCAAAACATCTACTTGGTTGAAAACAGACACTAACGAAATACTAATAATTTCCAACATCCCACGAGAGATCAGAAATATTCCTATACTTAAAATTGTCCCATATCCAGATGAAGATAATAACATCCTCACTGACCTAACGCAAAACAATTATTACGTTCTAGAAAACGAGGTATATGAAAAAGAATCAAAACGAAAAATAAATGACGAATGTATTTCAAAAATAGTCAAACAAGTAGAAACAAAATGTCCATACACCAAAGCACACCAAAACTTTCAAATAAGTTTCATAGAACCCAATATATTGTTAACTTGGAAATTACAAAAAACCATATTAAACCAAGATTGCCTAAACCAAGAAATAAAAGTAGAAGGTAGCGCATTAATAACGAGGGGGAACGTTGTGAGTTGCTGCGGAGACCGCAACTCTACGGTTAAGATCAAGAATATATATACTTTATGGGGTCGGAAACGATTCCTTCTGGACGTTACACACATCCACTTTTACCACAAATCTAATATACCCCAATACTCATTTTGAGTATCGGGTATAAAAATACATAATTGCAGTGTACAGTTAAACGAATTCTTAATATCCAACTCCATACCAGAATTTGCACAAAGCATCTACATCAACAATAACGTAACAAAAATTAAACCATTGTCTTATTTGCAAACCAAAGAAATCGTAATAGAAAATACGCGATTAAATAATGTATTACATGTAAGCTTAATACTACTTTTTGTCATAATCATAATAGGATTAAGCTACAAATTGTTTAATCTAAGTAAAAGCAATAAGCCTAAAACCGACCCGCACATAGAAACACCTTCAGACAAAGACGAGGAATCCCCAGCAGGCACAGTTTTAGACGCACCTGAACTATATCCAAGGATAATCGCTTGATGACAGGCTTAAATCTAACAATGGGGGAGTGACATATCTATAGTCCATGCTCCGCATACCCTTGTCTATGTCTATTACCCTGCACCCACAATACTATAAACAATACGACACCCTCAGCTTCGAACCCTCATAAACAATCTCACGCTCGAAATGGACCACGCGTAGCCGATTGCAGGCAATGTAAACAAACACCCTAAACTGGAAGTTGAACATAAAACAATAGATGCCGCCCTAGAATCCAGCCGCACTAGAATCCAGCCGCACCAGAATCACGCCACTCTTCAGAGATCAATTACGAATCGATTCTCAAGAATCACACCATCCTAGCTGACCAATCAGAGGCCCTATTCTCAGCCACCCCCAAGTAATGCAACACCGATCATACGCAGCGGAAGCCTTTCATCAAAAGCCGCCTTTCCCACATGTCGATCGAGTCACGTACTCCATCTCCGAAGCCGAAGTCGAAGCCAACGCCTCCGAATCCAAATCCGAATCCCAAACCGAGCATCATAATATAAATAGTCTGCATCTAAGAAGCCAACTCAGTTCTGTTCAAGACAAACGTCAATCGCGACACCGTCGGAGAATTCAACCAAAGTTAATTCCGTTCAAGACTTCAGACCTCAGTCATCGTCGGGGAAATAACTAACCAATGTACGCTAAGTTTAAGTGAAAGAATAAAACCTTTTTTAAAACGTAAACTGAAGTGTCGCATATTTAATTGGCGCAGCCGGTAGGATCTCAGTTAAAAGTGAATCCCTTTTTTTAAGACGATCAATTGGCGTAGTGACAGTAACAGTGCGTAATAACCTACAGTGATCAGAGGAAAAGTAACGCTAATACTAAAGAGATCCGCCAAAGAATCTACACACGATTGAAACTCAATTAATATTAGAAAAAAATAAATAAATAAAAATAAATCAACATGCCGCTAACAGAAATACACCTGAACCAAGCCTTGAAGTCAATCAGGCAATTTCCACCATACGACCGATGCCAAGAACGCCTAAGCTCGTTCAAAAGCAGGATTGAGTACATCTCCGAAGTGTACCCAACAGAAGACATCCGGCAACAAAGCATCATGTACGGAGCCACTGAGGGTCAACTGTGCGCACGAGCACAACTTTTATCACAAAGCCTTCAACCCAACACCTGGACCGATCTAAAAGCAGCCCTAATCAGCAAATTCAACAACCACACTCCATACGAAACGCTGCTACAACAATTACACGACACCAAATTCAATGGGAATATTCGTAAGTTCGTAGAGGAACTAGAAATTAAGTCAAATGTTATAGTAAGTAAACTAAATCTGGAGACTAGCCCAGAAAATAAGATAATCTTTAAAAACGCTCTGGCAAATGCCACCAGACATACCATAGAAGATGCTCTACCCAATAAACTGTTCATCATTTTAGCAAAGAAAGACATTTCTACTATGGCTAATCTAGAAAAATCAGCTCAAGAGTTAGGAATCTACGAAAATTTCGTAACTGATAACAAGAATCACGAACACTCAAGAAACGGAAATAACAATCGTAGGAATGTTGGAACTTATTACCCTCGCTATAGTAGTAACGATTATAACAATCAAAACCCAAGTACTTCCAGAAATAATCTCGGATCGAATCGAAATAATTCAGGAAATAATGACGTAAATAATAAAGGATTATTTAACGAATTTAGAAATTCCTTAAACCAGGGCAGAGTCCAGAATCACACAAACTATCAAATCAATCAGACTCAGGCAGGTAGCAGTGCACCTAATCAGCCAGTCAAACGATCTAGGGAAAGCCAAAGCGGACAAATGAAAATGGATGTAAATTTTCAGCAGAGTGCCTCGGAAGAAATCGAGGAAGACCATATATAGAAATAATCGTAAATAATAAAAAATTAAGAGGTATCGCAGACTCGGGATCGTCAATAAATATAATAAAAGAAAACTATACAGATTCCAAAGTCGATAGCGACAACCTCACCGTCCATACCATTCAATGGACCCGTCCGTCTGACTCAGAGCATTACACGTGATGCAACCAAAAACTGTCCGACAAAACAAAAATTGTATATTCATAATTTTTCTGAAAATTATGACATACTCTTAGGCAGAGAATATTTGATGGCCAGCAAAGCCGTCATCGATTACCGAAATGAAACGGTAACGTTAGGAGAAAGGTCATACCCAATCATCCAAAGTGGAGAAGCAATTGCCGTCGGCAAGACCGCACACAAAGGTGTTAAGCCATCTTCAAAGGAAGATATAACTACACCTAAGTGCCTTGACCCATCTCCTGAAGGAGAGCAATACTTCGCTTCCGCATTAGAGAATGAATTAAGGGAATGCAACCAGCTAAGGTTGGAACATTTAAATGACGAAGAAAAGGAGAAACTAAAGAAAGTTCTCTATGAATTTAAGGACGTGCAGTATAAAGAAGGTGACATTTTGCACGAAATTAAAACCCATCACGAAGATCCTGTATATCGTCGACCATATAAATATGCTCAAATACACGATCAAGAAGTGACTCAACAAATCAAAGATATGATTAAACAGGGAATCATTCGTAAGTCGAACTCTCCCTATTGTGCACCCATCGCTATGATACCAAAGAAAATAGATGCTTCAGGAAAGCAGAAATATCGTATGGTAGTAGATTATAGAAGTCTAAACGAGGTGACAATCAAGGATAAATTTCCTACACCCAGAATGGACGAAATACTAGACAAACTAGGTAGGTGCCAATATTTCACAACAATCGATTTAGCTAAGGGATTCCATCAAATTCCTATGGAACCTAGCTCAATCCCAAAAACAGCTTTCTCCACGAAGCATGGTCATTACGAGTTCACTCGTATGCCCTTTGGGCTAACCACTGCCCCCGCTACCTTCCAAAGATGTATGAACAATCTGCTAGAAGAGTTAATCTTCAAAGATTGCCTCGTATACTTAGACGACATCATTATATTTTCCACTTCATTGGAAGAACACCTGTTGTCACTAAGGAGAGTATTTGGAAAGTTGAGAGACGCCAACTTAAAGCTACAAATGGATAAGTGTGATTCCTGAAGAAAGAAACGGAATTCCTAGGCCATGTAGTAACAACTAACGGCATAGTTCCTAATCCAAAGAAAATATCTGCCATAATAAACTTCCCAATACCCAATACAACCACAAAAATAAAATCATTCATAGGTTTATGTGGATTCTATAGGAAATTCATTCCCAACTTCGCTAATATAGCAAAACCTATGACACTCAAATTAAAGAAACGAGCAGTCATAGACCCAACAGAGGAAAAATACGTCGAGGCCTTCGAAAAATTGAAAGTACTTATCACCTCAGACCCCATCCTCGCATTCCCAGATTTCAACAAAATGTTCACGGTAACAACCGATGCAAGTAACATTGCATTAGGAGCAGTGTTGTCGCAAGACCACAAACCAATCTGCTATGCAAGTAGAACCTTAAACGAACACGAAATCAATTATTCAGCAATAGAAAAGGAATTACTAGCTATAGTTTGGGCAACTAAGTATTTCAGATCATACCTGTTTGGTAGAACGTTTGAGATATTAAGTGATCACAAACCCTTGATTTGGTTGAATAACCTCAAGGAACCAAATATGAAGCTACACCGATGGAAGATCAAATTAAATGAATTTGACTTCAAAATAAAATATTTACCCGGAAAGGAGAACCATGTAGCCGATGCGCTATCCAGAGTAAAGATTAACGAAAACCTACTCGGGGAAACCATTAATAGTGATTGTGCAACGGTCCGTAGCGCGCAAGAAGATAATACAAATTATATTCCACTTACAGAGAGACCAATCAATTACTATAATAGGCAAATAGAACTGATTAAAGGTATTGAGGATAAGGTAGAAACATCCCACTATTTCCACAAGATACTGATAAAAATCACATATCCCGAAATGACAGAATCATTAGCAAAAGATATAATAAAGGAATATGTGTGTACCAAAAAGAGTGCACTATATTTCCATAACGAAGTAGACTTCCCACTGTTCCAAAGGGCATTCCTGGAGATAATCAGTCCAAATCACTTCACTAAACTGATTAAATCCAGTACCAAAGTCATAAATATTCCGAACTACTCCGAATTCAAAGAACAAATATTGAAGAATCATAAAGAGCTACTTCACCCAGGTATCGAAAAGACCATTAATTGGTTTAAAGGAAAATTCTACTACCCCGATTATCAAAAGTTAATCCAAAATATTATCAATGAATGTCCTACGTGCAAGGTTGCTAAAACTGAGCATCGTAACACCAATCTAACCTTCGAAATCACCCCTGAAATACAAAATATCAGAGAAAAGTATGTCATGGATTTCTATTTGGTAGGCAATCAACAATTCCAATCATGCATTGATGTATATTCTAAATTCGCTACCCTTGTAGAAGTTAAGAGTCGTGACTGGTTAGAAACCAAGAGAGCCATCATAAAAGTCTTTAACGAAATGGGCAAGCCACAGGGAATTAAAGCCGACAAAGATTCAGCCTTTATGTGCGCAGCATTGCAAGCATGGTTGAATGCGGAAAATGTGAAAATCGAAATCACCACCAGTAAAAACGGAGTTTCTGATGTAGAACGACTACATAAAACGATCAATGAAAAATTAAGAATCATTTCAAGTGAGGATAACATAGAAAACAAGCTCACAAAATTCGAGTTAATTCTATACACTTATAACCATAAAACGGTTCATAATACTACAAAAAGGTCCCCAGCTGATATCTTCCTGTACGCCGGACTACCAGATTATAACACTCAACTGAATAAAGTTAGGAAGATCAATCATTTGAATAACGATAGAATCGACTTTGAAGTAGACACACGATACAAGAATGCACCCCTAGCTAAAACAAAAACAACCAACCCGTTCAAAAGAACGGGAAATTAGGCAGGTAGACGAAAAGCACTTTGAAGAGAAAAATAGAGGGAGGAAAATCACCCACTATAAAACGAAATTCAAAAGAAAGAAAAATCTAATAAAAGTAAATACGATAATTACAGAGTACCCGAAGAGAGTACTGGGAATCCGGAGCTACAACATGATTAAGATTATAATCTTACTAATGTTCACCGTCCTACAGTCTTCCGGACAGAATATAGAGATAGATCCCATCAACAAGAACAGATGAAACATATCAGAGTTTACTAGAACAGGCAACCCAATTTAATAACGAAATCCAAGTTCAATATTTAGTCGAGAAATTGCAACGTGAATTCAACGGCATCAAAAAAACCAAAAGAAACAAAAGAGGCCTTATAAATGCAGTAGGCACAGTATATAAATATCTATTTGGAACATTAGATCAAGATGATAAAGTCGAATTAGAAGGGAAAATAAATAATCTGGCTAGCCACAGTGTTCAAGCTAACGAATTAAACTTAGTAATTCAAGCAGTAAATTCTGGCATAGAAGTTGTCAATAAATTAAACAAGGATAATGATAGAAATAAGCAACTAGAGATATTAATATTTAACCTTCAACATTTTACAGAGTACATAGAGGATATTGAATTAGGCATGCAGCTAACAAGATTAGGGATCTTTAATCCAAAATTATTGAGGCAGGATTACCTGAAACACATCGATTCAGAGAAATTATTAAATACCAAAACATCTACTTGGTTGAAAACAGACACTAACGAAATACTAATAATTTCCAACATCCCACGAGAGATCAGAAATATTCCTATACTTAAAATTGTCCCATATCCAGATGAAGATAATAACATCCTCACTGACCTAACGCAAAACAATTATTACGTTCTAGAAAACGAGGTATATGAAAAAGAATCAAAACGAAAAATAAATGACGAATGTATTTCAAAAATAGTCAAACAAGTAGAAACAAAATGTCCATACACCAAAGCACACCAAAACTTTCAAATAAGTTTCATAGAACCCAATATATTGTTAACTTGGAAATTACCAAAAACCATATTAAACCAAGATTGCCTAAACCAAGAAATAAAAGTAGAAGGTAGCGCATTAATAACGAGGGGAACGTTGTGAGTTGCTGCGGAGACCGCAACTCTACGGTTAAGATCAAGAATATATATACTTTATGGGGTCGGAAACGATTCCTTCTGGACGTTACACACATCCACTTTTACCACAAATCTAATATACCCCAATACTCATTTTGAGTATCGGGTATAAAAATACATAATTGCAGTGTACAGTTAAACGAATTCTTAATATCCAACTCCATACCAGAATTTGCACAAAGCATCTACATCAACAATAACGTAACAAAAATTAAACCATTGTCTTATTTGCAAACCAAAGAAATCGTAATAGAAAATACGCGATTAAATAATGTATTACATGTAAGCTTAATACTACTTTTTGTCATAATCATAATAGGATTAAGCTACAAATTGTTTAATCTAAGTAAAAGCAATAAGCCTAAAACCGACCCGCACATAGAAACACCTTCAGACAAAGACGAGGAATCCCCAGCAGGCACAGTTTTAGACGCACCTGAACTATATCCAAGGATAATCGCTTGAGGACAGGCTTAAATCTAACAATGGGGGAGTGACATATCTATAGTCCATGCTCCGCATACCCTTGTCTATGTCTATTACCCTGCACCCACAATACTATAAACAATACCTCAGCTTCGAACCCTCATAAACAATCTCACGCTCGAAATGGACCACGCGTAGCCGATTGCAGGCAATGTAAACAAACACCCTAAACTGGAAGTTGAACATAAAACAATAGATGCCGCCCTAGAATCCAGCCGCACTAGAATCCAGCCGCACCAGAATCACGCCACTCTTCAGAGATCAATAACGAATCGATTCTCAAGAATCACACCATCCTAGCTAACCAATCAGAGGCCCTATTCTCAGCCACCCCCAAGTAATGCAACACCGATCATACGCAGCGGAAGCCTTTCATCAAAAGCCGCCTTTCCCACATGTCGATCGAGTCACGTACTCCATCTCCGAAGCCGAAGTCGAAGCCAACGCCTCCGAATCCAAATCCGAATCCCAAACCGAGCATCATAATATAAATAGTCTGCATCTAAGAAGCCAACTCAGTTCTGTTCAAGACAAACGTCAATCGCGACACCGTCGGAGAATTCAACCAAAGTTAATTCCGTTCAAGACTTCAGACCTCAGTCATCGTCGGGGAAATAACTAACCAATGTACGCTAAGTTTAAGTGAAAGAATAAAACCTTTTTTAAAACGTAAACTGAAGTGTCGCATATTTAATTGGCGCAGCCGGTAGGATCTCAGTTAAAAGTGAATCCCTTTTTTTAAGACGATCAATTGGCGTAGTGACAGTTACAGTGCGTAATAACCTACAGTGATCAGAGGAAAAGTAACGCTAATACTAAAGAGATCCGCCAAAGAATCTACACACGATTGAAACTCAATTAATATTAGAAAAAAATAAATAAATAAAAAGAAATCAACATGCCGCTAACAGAAATACACCTGAACCAAGCCTTGAAGTCAATCAGGCAAATTCCACCATACGACCGATGCCAAGAACGCCTAAGCTCGTTCAAAAGCAGGACTGAGTACATCTCCGAAGTGTACCCAACAGAAGACATCCGGCAACAAAGCATCATGTACGGAGCCACTGAGGGTCAACTGTGCGCACGAGCACAACTTTTATCACAAAGCCTTCAACCCAACACCTGGACCGATCTAAAAGCAGCCCTAATCAGCAAATTCAACAACCACACTCCATACGAAACGCTGCTACAACAATTACACGACACCAAATTCAATGGGAATATTCGTAAGTTCGTAGAGGAACTAGAAATTAAGTCAAATGTTATAGTAAGTAAACTAAATCTGGAGACTAGCCCAGAAAATAAGATAATCTTTAAAAACGCTCTGGCAAATGCCACCAGACATACCATAGAAGATGCTCTACCCAATAAACTGTTCATCATTTTAGCAAAGAAAGACATTTCTACTATGGCTAATCTAGAAAAATCAGCTCAAGAGTTAGGAATCTACGAAAATTTCGTAACTGATAACAAGAATCACGAACACTCAAGAAACGGAAATAACAATCGCAGGAATGTTGGAACTTATTACCCTCGCTATAGTAGTAACGATTATAACAATCAAAACCCAAGTACTTCCAGAAATAATCTCGGATCGAATCGAAATAATTCAGGAAATAATGCCGTAAATAATAAAGGATTATTTAACGAATTTAGAAATTCCTTAAACCAGGGCAGAGTCCAGAATCACACAAACTATCAAATCAATCAGACTCAGGCAGGTAGCAGTGCACCTAATCAGCCAGTCAAACGATCTAGGGAAAGCCAAAGGGGACAAATGAAAATGGATGTAAATTTTCAGCAGAGTGCCTCGGAAGAAATCGAGGAAGACCATATATAGAAATAATCGTAAATAATAAAAAATTAAGAGGTATCGCAGACTCGGGATCGTCAATAAATATAATAAAAGAAAACTATACAGATTCCAAAGTCGATAGCGACAACCTCACCGTCCATACCATCAATGGACCCGTCCGTCTGACTCAGAGCATTACACGTGATGCAACCAAAAACTGTCCGACAAAACAAAAATTTTATATTCATAATTTTTCTGAAAATTATGACATACTCTTAGGCAGAGAATATTTGATGGCCAGCAAAGCCGTCATCGATTACCGAAATGAAACGGTAACGTTAGGAGAAAGGTTATACCCAATCATCCAAAGTGGAGAAGCAATTGCCGTCGGCAAGACCGCACACAAAGGTGTTAAGCCATCTTCAAAGGAAGATATAACTACACCTAAGTGCCTTGACCCATCTCCTGAAGGAGAGCAATACTTCGCTTCCGCATTAGAGAATGAATTAAGGGAATGCAACCAGCTAAGGTTGGAACATTTAAATGACGAAGAAAAGGAGAAACTAAAGAAAGTTCTCTATGAATTTAAGGACGTGCAGTATAAAGAAGGTGACATTTTGACCTTCACTAGTACTATAAAGCACGAAATTAAAACCCATCACGAAGATCCTGTATATCGTCGACCATATAAATATGCTCAAATACACGATCAAGAAGTGACTCAACAAATCAAAGATATGATTAAACAGGGAATCATTCGTAAGTCGAACTCTCCCTATTGTGCACCCATCGCTATGATACCAAAGAAAATAGATGCTTCAGGAAAGCAGAAATATCGTATGGTAGTAGATTATAGAAGTCTAAACGAGGTGACAATCAAGGATAAATTTCCTACACCCAGAATGGACGAAATACTAGACAAACTAGGTAGGTGCCAATATTTCACAACAATCGATTTAGCTAAGGGATTCCATCAAATTCCTATGGAACCTAGCTCAATCCCAAAAACAGCTTTCTCCACGAAGCATGGTCATAACGAGTTCACTCGTATGCCCTTTGGGCTAACCACTGCCCCCGCTACCTTCCAAAGATGTATGAACAATCTGCTAGAAGAGTTAATCTTCAAAGATTGCCTCGTATACTTAGACGACATCATTATATTTTCCACTTCATTGGAAGAACACCTGTTCTCACTAAGGAGAGTATTTGGAAAGTTGAGAGACGCCAACTTAAAGCTACAAATGGATAAGTGTGAATTCCTGAAGAAAGAAACGGAATTCCTAGGCCATGTAGTAACAACTAACGGCATAGTTCCTAATCCAAAGAAAATATCTGCCATAATAAACTTCCCAATACCCAATACAACCACAAAAATAAAATCATTCATAGGTTTATGTGGATTCTATAGGAAATTCATTCCCAACTTCGCTAATATAGCAAAACCTATGACACTCAAATTAAAGAAACGAGCAGTCATAGACCCAACAGAGGAAAAATACGTCGAGGCCTTCGAAAAATTGAAAGTACTTATCACCTCAGACCCCATCCTCGCATTCCCAGATTTCAACAAAATGTTCACGGTAACAACCGATGCAAGTAACATTGCATTAGGAGCAGTGTTGTCGCAAGACCACAAACCAATCTGCTATGCAAGTAGAACCTTAAACGAACACGAAATCAATTATTCAGCAATAGAAAAGGAATTACTAGCTATAGTTTGGGCAACTAAGTATTTCAGATCATACCTGTTTGGTAGAACGTTTGAGATATTAAGTGATCACAAACCCTTGATTTGGTTGAATAACCTCAAGGAACCAAATATGAAGCTACACCGATGGAAGATCAAATTAAATGAATTTGACTTCAAAATAAAATATTTACCCGGAAAGGAGAACCATGTAGCCGATGCGCTATCCAGAGTAAAGATTAACGAAAACCTACTCGGGGAAACCATTAATAGTGATTGTGCAACGGTCCGTAGCGCGCAAGAAGATAATACAAATTATATTCCACTTACAGAGAGACCAATCAATTACTATAATAGGCAAATAGAACTGATTAAAGGTATTGAGGATAAGGTAGAAACATCCCACTATTTCCACAAGATACTGATAAAAATCACATATCCCGAAATGACAGAATCATTAGCAAAAGATATAATAAAGGAATATGTGTGTACCAAAAAGAGTGCACTATATTTCCATAACGAAGTAGACTTCCCACTGTTCCAAAGGGCATTCCTGGAGATAATCAGTCCAAATCACTTCACTAAACTGATTAAATCCAGTACCAATGTCATAAATATTCCGAACTACTCCGAATTCAAAGAACAAATATTGAAGAATCATAAAGAGCTACTTCACCCAGGTATCGAAAAGACCATTAATTGGTTTAAAGGAAAATTCTACTACCCCGATTATCAAAAGTTAATCCAAAATATTATCAATGAATGTCCTACGTGCAACGTTGCTAAAACTGAGCGTCGTAACACCAATCTAACCTTCGAAATCACCCCTGAAATACAAAATATCAGAGAAAAGTATGTCATGGATTTCTATTTGGTAGGCAATCAACAATTCCAATCATGCATTGATGTATATTCTAAATTCGCTACCCTTGTAGAAGTTAAGAGTCGTGACTGCTTAGAAACCAAGAGAGCCATCATAAAAGTCTTTAACGAAATGGGCAAGCCACAGGGAATTAAAGCCGACAAAGATTCAGCCTTTATGTGCGCAGCATTGCAAGCATGGTTGAATGCGGAAAATGTGAAAATCGAAATCACCACCAGTAAAAACGGAGTTTCTGATGTAGAACGACTACATAAAACGATCAATGAAAAATTAAGAATCATTTCAAGTGAGGATAACATAGAAAACAAGCTCACAAAATTCGAGTTAATTCTATACACTTATAACCATAAAACGGTTCATAATACTACAAAAAGGTCCCCAGCTGATATCTTCCTGTACGCCGGACTACCAGATTATAACACTCAACTGAATAAAGTTAGGAAGATCAATCATTTGAATAACGATAGAATCGACTTTGAAGTAGACACACGCTACAAGAATGCACCCCTAGCCAAAACAAAAACAACCAACCCGTTCAAAAGAACAGGGGAAATTAGGCAGGTAGACGAAAAGCACTTTGAAGAGAAAAATAGAGGGAGGAAAATCACCCACTATAAAACGAAATTCAAAAGAAAGAAAAATCTAATAAAAGTAAATACGATAATTACAGAGTACCCGAAGAGAGTACTGGGAATCCGGAGCTACAACATGATTAAGATTATAATCTTACTAATGTTCACCGTCCTACAGTCTTCCGGACAGAATATAGAGATAGATCCCATCAACAAGAACAGATGAAACATATCAGAGTTTACTAGAACAGGCAACCCAATTTAATAACGAAATCCAAGTTCAATATTTAGTCGAGAAATTGCAACGTGAATTCAACGGCATCAAAATAGCCAAAAGAAACAAAAGAGGCCTTATAAATGCAGTAGGCACAGTATATAAATATCTATTTGGAACATTAGATCAAGATGATAAAGTCGAATTAGAAGGGAAAATAAATAATCTGGCTAGCCACAGTGTTCAAGCTAACGAATTAAACTTAGTAATTCAAGCATTAAATTCTGGCATAGAAGTTGTCAATAAATTAAACAAGGATAATGATAGAAATAAGCAACTAGAGATATTAATATTTAACCTTCAACATTTTACAGAGTACATAGAGGATATTGAATTAGGCATGCAGCTAACAAGATTAGGGATCTTTAATCCAAAATTATTGAGGCAGGATTACCTGAAACACATCGATTCAGAGAAATTATTAAATACCAAAACATCTACCTGGTTGAAAACAGACACTAACGAAATACTAATAATTTCCAACATCCCACGAGAGATCAGAAATATTCCTATACTTAAAATTGTCCCATATCCAGATGAAGATAATAACATCCTCACTGACCTAACGCAAAACAATTATTACGTTCTAGAAAACGAGGTATATGAAAAAGAATCAAAACGAAAAATAAATGACGAATGTATTTCAAAAATAGTCAAACAAGTAGAAACAAAATGTCCATACACCAAAGCACACCAAAACTTTCAAATAAGTTTCATAGAACCCAATATATTGTTAACTTGGAAATTACCAAAAACCATATTAAACCAAGATTGCCTAAGCCAAGAAATAAAAGTAGAAGGTAGCGCATTAATAACGAGGGGGAACGTTGTGAGTTGCTGCGGAGACCGCAACTCTACGGTTAAGATCAAGAATATATATACTTTATGGGGTCGGAAACGATTCCTTCTGGACGTTACACACATCCACTTTTACCACAAATCTAATATACCCCAATACTCATTTTGAGTATCGGGTATAAAAATACATAATTGCAGTGTACAGTTAAACGAATTCTTAATATCCAACTCCATACCAGAATTTGCACAAAGCATCTACATCAACAATAACGTAACAAAAATTAAACCATTGTCTTATTTGCAAACCAAAGAAATCGTAATAGAAAATACGCGATTAAATAATGTATTACATGTAAGCTTAATACTACTTTTTGTCATAATCATAATAGGATTAAGCTACAAATTGTTTAATCTAAGTAAAAGCAATAAGCCTAAAACCGACCCGCACATAGAAACACCTTCAGACAAAGACGAGGAATCCCCAGCAGGCACAGTTTTAGACGCACCTGAACTATATCCAAGGATAATCGCCTGAGGACAGGCTTAAATCTAACAATGGGGGAGTGACATATCTATAGTCCATGCTCCGCATACCCTTGTCTATGTCTATTACCCTGCACCCACAATACTATAAACAATACGACACCCTCAGCTTCGAACCCTCATAAACAATCTCACGCTCGAAATGGACCACGCGTAGCCGATTGCAGGCAATGTAAACAAACACCCTAAACTGGAAGTTGAACATAAAACAATAGATGCCGCCCTAGAATCCAGCCGCACTAGAATCCAGCCGCACCAGAATCACGCCACTCTTCAGAGATCAATTACGAATCGATTCTCAAGAATCACACCATCCTAGCTGACCAATCAGAGGCCCTATTCTCAGCCACCCCCAAGTAATGCAACACCGATCATACGCAGCGGAAGCCTTTCATCAAAAGCCGCCTTTCCCACATGTCGATCGAGTCACGTACTCCATCTCCGAAGCCGAAGTCGAAGCCAACGCCTCCGAATCCAAATCCGAATCCCAAACCGAGCATCATAATATAAATAGTCTGCATCTAAGAAGCCAACTCAGTTCTGTTCAAGACAAACGTCAATCGCGACACCGTCGGAGAATTCAACCAAAGTTAATTCCGTTCAAGACTTCAGACCTCAGTCATCGTCGGGGAAATAACTAACCAATGTACGCTAAGTTTAAGTGAAAGAATAAAACCTTTTTTAAAACGTAAACTGAAGTGTCGCATATTTAATTGGCGCAGCCGGTAGGATCTCAGTTAAAAGTGAATCCCTTTTTTTAAGACGATCAATTGGCGTAGTGACAGTTACAGTGCGTAATAACCTACAGTGATCAGAGGAAAAGTAACGCTAATACTAAAGAGATCCGCCAAAGAATCTACACACGATTGAAACTCAATTAATATTAGAAAAAAATAAATAAATAAAAAGAAATCAACATGCCGCTAACAGAAATACACCTGAACCAAGCCTTGAAGTCAATCAGGCAAATTCCACCATACGACCGATGCCAAGAACGCCTAAGCTCGTTCAAAAGCAGGATTGAGTACATCTCCGAAGTGTACCCAACAGAAGACATCCGGCAACAAAGCATCATGTACGGAGCCACTGAGGGTCAACTGTGCGCACGAGCACAACTTTTATCACAAAGCCTTCAACCCAACACCTGGACCGATCTAAAAGCAGCCCTAATCAGCAAATTCAACAACCACACTCCATACGAAACGCTGCTACAACAATTACACGACACCAAATTCAATGGGAATATTCGTAAGTTCGTAGAGGAACTAGAAATTAAGTCAAATGTTATAGTAAGTAAACTAAATCTGGAGACTAGCCCAGAAAATAAGATAATCTTTAAAAACGCTCTGGCAAATGCCACCAGACATACCATAGAAGATGCTCTACCCAATAAACTGTTCATCATTTTAGCAAAGAAAGACATTTCTACTATGGCTAATCTAGAAAAATCAGCTCAAGAGTTAGGAATCTACGAAAATTTCGTAACTGATAACAAGAATCACGAACACTCAAGAAACGGAAATAACAATCGCAGGAATGTTGGAACTTATTACCCTCGCTATAGTAGTAACGATTATAACAATCAAAACCCAAGTACTTCCAGAAATAATCTCGGATCGAATCGAAATAATTCAGGAAATAATGCCGTAAATAATAAAGGATTATTTAACGAATTTAGAAATTCCTTAAACCAGGGCAGAGTCCAGAATCACACAAACTATCAAATCAATCAGACTCAGGCAGGTAGCAGTGCACCTAATCAGCCAGTCAAACGATCTAGGGAAAGCCAAAGCGGACAAATGAAAATGGATGTAAATTTTCAGCAGAGTGCCTCGGAAGAAATCGAGGAAGACCATATATAGAAATAATCGTAAAGAATAAAAAATTAAGAGGTATCGCAGACTCGGGATCGTCAATAAATATAATACAAGAAAACTATACAGATTCCAAAGTCGATAGCGACAACCTCACCGTCCATACCATCAATGGACCCGTCCGTCTGACTCAGAGCATTACACGTGATGCAACCAAAAACTGTCCGACAAAACAAAAATTGTATATTCATAATTTTTCTGAAAATTATGACATACTCTTAGGCAGAGAATATTTGATGGCCAGCAAAGCCGTCATCGATTACCGAAATGAAACGGTAACGTTAGGAGAAAGGTCATACCCAATCATCCAAAGTGGAGAAGCAATTGCCGTCGGCAAGACCGCACACAAAGGTGTTAAGCCATCTTCAAAGGAAGATATAACTACACCTAAGTGCCTTGACCCATCTCCTGAAGGAGAGCAATACTTCGCTTCCGCATTAGAGAATGAATTAAGGGAATGCAACCAGCTAAGGTTGGAACATTTAAATGACGAAGAAAAGGAGAAACTAAAGAAAGTTCTCTATGAATTTAAGGACGTGCAGTATAAAGAAGGTGACATTTTGACCTTCACTAGTACTATAAAGCACGAAATTAAAGCCCATCACGAAGATCCTGTATATCGTCGACCATATAAATATGCTCAAATACACGATCAAGAAGTGACTCAACAAATCAAAGATATGATTAAACAGGGAATCATTCGTAAGTCGAACTCTCCCTATTGTGCACCCATCGCTATGATACCAAAGAAAATAGATGCTTCAGGAAAGCAGAAATATCGTATGGTAGTAGATTATAGAAGTCTAAACGAGGTGACAATCAAGGATAAATTTCCTACACCCAGAATGGACGAAATACTAGACAAACTAGGTAGGTGCCAATATTTCACAACAATCGATTTAGCTAAGGGATTCCATCAAATTCCTATGGAACCTAGCTCAATCCCAAAAACAGCTTTCTCCACGAAGCATGGTCATTACGAGTTCACTCGTATGCCCTTTGGGCTAACCACTGCCCCCGCTACCTTCCAAAGATGTATGAACAATCTGCTAGAAGAGTTAATCTTCAAAGATTGCCTCGTATACTTAGACGACATCATTATATTTTCCACTTCATTGGAAGAACACCTGTTGTCACTAAGGAGAGTATTTGGAAAGTTGAGAGACGCCAACTTAAAGCTACAAATGGATAAGTGTGATTCCTGAAGAAAGAAACGGAATTCCTAGGCCATGTAGTAACAACTAACGGCATAGTTCCTAATCCAAAGAAAATATCTGCCATAATAAACTTCCCAATACCCAATACAACCACAAAAATAAAATCATTCATAGGTTTATGTGGATTCTATAGGAAATTCATTCCCAACTTCGCTAATATAGCGAAACCTATGACACTCAAATTAAAGAAACGAGCAGTCATAGACCCAACAGAGGAAAAATACGTCGAGGCCTTCGAAAAATTGAAAGTACTTATCACCTCAGACCCCATCCTCGCATTCCCAGATTTCAACAAAATGTTCACGGTAACAACCGATGCAAGTAACATTGCATTAGGAGCAGTGTTGTCGCAAGACCACAAACCAATCTGCTATGCAAGTAGAACCTTAAACGAACACGAAATCAATTATTCAGCAATAGAAAAGGAATTACTAGCTATAGTTTGGGCAACTAAGTATTTCAGATCATACCTGTTTGGTAGAACGTTTGAGATATTAAGTGATCACAAACCCTTGATTTGGTTGAATAACCTCAAGGAACCAAATATGAAGCTACACCGATGGAAGATCAAATTAAATGAATTTGACTTCAAAATAAAATATTTACCCGGAAAGGAGAACCATGTAGCCGATGCGCTATCCAGAGTAAAGATTAACGAAAACCTACTCGGGGAAACCATTAATAGTGATTGTGCAACGGTCCGTAGCGCGCAAGAAGATAATACAAATTATATTCCACTTACAGAGAGACCAATCAATTACTATAATAGGCAAATAGAACTGATTAAAGGTATTGAGGATAAGGTAGAAACATCCCACTATTTCCACAAGATACTGATAAAAATCACATATCCCGAAATGACAGAATCATTAGCAAAAGATATAATAAAGGAATATGTGTGTACCAAAAAGAGTGCACTATATTTCCATAACGAAGTAGACTTCCCACTGTTCCAAAGGGCATTCCTGGAGATAATCAGTCCAAATCACTTCACTAAACTGATTAAATCCAGTACCAAAGTCATAAATATTCCGAACTACTCCGAATTCAAAGAACAAATATTGAAGAATCATAAAGAGCTACTTCACCCAGGTATCGAAAAGACCATTAATTGGTTTAAAGGAAAATTCTACTACCCCGATTATCAAAAGTTAATCCAAAAGATTATCAATGAATGTCCTACGTGCAAGGTTGCTAAAACTGAGCATCGTAACACCAATCTAACCTTCGAAATCACCCCTGAAATACAAAATATCAGAGAAAAGTATGTCATGGATTTCTATTTGGTAGGCAATCAACAATTCCAATCATGCATTGATGTATATTCTAAATTCGCTACCCTTGTAGAAGTTAAGAGTCGTGACTGGTTAGAAACCAAGAGAGCCATCATAAAAGTCTTTAACGAAATGGGCAAGCCACAGGGAATTAAAGCCGACAAAGATTCAGCCTTTATGTGCGCAGCATTGCAAGCATGGTTGAATGCGGAAAATGTGAAAATCGAAATCACCACCAGTAAAAACGGAGTTTCTGATGTAGAACGACTACATAAAACGATCAATGAAAAATTAAGAATCATTTCAAGTGAGGATAACATAGAAAACAAGCTCACAAAATTCGAGTTAATTCTATACACTTATAACCATAAAACGGTTCATAATACTACAAAAAGGTCCCCAGCTGATATCTTCCTGTACGCCGGACTACCAGATTATAACACTCAACTGAATAAAGTTAGGAAGATCAATCATTTGAATAACGATAGAATCGACTTTGAAGTAGACCCACGCTACAAGAATGCACCCCTAGCTAAAACAAAAACAACCAACCCGTTCAAAAGAACAGGGGAAATTAGGCAGGTAGACGAAAAGCACTTTGAAGAGAAAAATAGAGGGAGGAAAATCACCCACTATAAAACGAAATTCAAAAGAAAGAAAAATCTAATAAAAGTAAATACGATAATTACAGAGTACCCGAAGAGAGTACTGGGAATCCGGAGCTACAACATGATTAAGATTATAATCTTACTAATGTTCACCGTCCTACAGTCTTCCGGACAGAATATAGAGATAGATCCCATCAACAAGAACAGATGAAACATATCAGAGTTTACTAGAACAGGCAACCCAATTTAATAACGAAATCCAAGTTCAATATTTAGTCGAGAAATTGCAACGTGAATTCAACGGCATCAAAAAAACCAAAAGAAACAAAAGAGGCCTTATAAATGCAGTAGGCACAGTATATAAATATCTATTTGGAACATTAGATCAAGATGATAAAGTCGAATTAGAAGGGAAAATAAATAATCTGGCTAGCCACAGTGTTCAAGCTAACGAATTAAACTTAGTAATTCAAGCAGTAAATTCTGGCATAGAAGTTGTCAATAAATTAAACAAGGATAATGATAGAAATAAGCAACTAGAGATATTAATATTTAACCTTCAACATTTTACAGAGTACATAGAGGATATTGAATTAGGCATGCAGCTAACAAGATTAGGGATCTTTAATCCAAAATTATTGAGGCAGGATTACCTGAAACACATCGATTCAGAGAAATTATTAAATACCAAAACATCTACTTGGTTGAAAACAGACACTAACGAAATACTAATAATTTCCAACATCCCACGAGAGATCAGAAATATTCCTATACTTAAAATTGTCCCATATCCAGATGAAGATAATAACATCCTCACTGACCTAACGCAAAACAATTATTACGTTCTAGAAAACGAGGTATATGAAAAAGAATCAAAACGAAAAATAAATGACGAATGTATTTCAAAAATAGTCAAACAAGTAGAAACAAAATGTCCATACACCAAAGCACACCAAAACTTTCAAATAAGTTTCATAGAACCAAATATATTGTTAACTTGGAAATTACCAAAAACCATATTAAACCAAGATTGCCTAAACCAAGAAATAAAAGTAGAAGGTAGCGCATTAATAACGAGGGGGAACGTTGTGAGTTGCTGCGGAGACCGCAACTCTACGGTTAAGATCAAGAATATATATACTTTATGGGGTCGGAAACGATTCCTTCTGGACGTTACACACATCCACTTTTACCACAAATCTAATATACCCCAATACTCATTTTGAGTATCGGGTATAAAAATACATAATTGCAGTGTACAGTTAAACGAATTCTTAATATCCAACTCCATACCAGAATTTGCACAAAGCATCTACATCAACAATAACGTAACAAAAATTAAACCATTGTCTTATTTGCAAACCAAAGAAATCGTAATAGAAAATACGCGATTAAATAATGTATTACATGTAAGCTTAATACTACTTTTTGTCATAATCATAATAGGATTAAGCTACAAATTGTTTAATCTAAGTAAAAGCAATAAGCCTAAAACCGACCCGCACATAGAAACACCTTCAGACAAAGACGAGGAATCCCCAGCAGGCACAGTTTTAGACGCACCTGAACTATATCCAAGGATAATCGCTTGAGGACAGGCTTAAATCTAACAATGGGGGAGTGACATATCTATAGTCCATGCTCCGCATACCCTTGTCTATGTCTATTACCCTGCACCCACAATACTATAAACAATACCTCAGCTTCGAACCCTCATAAACAATCTCACGCTCGAAATGGACCACGCGTAGCCGATTGCAGGCAATGTAAACAAACACCCTAAACTGGAAGTTGAACATAAAACAATAGATGCCGCCCTAGAATCCAGCCGCACTAGAATCCAGCCGCACCAGAATCACGCCACTCTTCAGAGATCAATAACGAATCGATTCTCAAGAAACACACCATCCTAGCTAACCAATCAGAGGCCCTATTCTCAGCCACCCCCAAGTAATGCAACACCGATCATACGCAGCGGAAGCCTTTCATCAAAAGCCGCCTTTCCCACATGTCGATCGAGTCACGTACTCCATCTCCGAAGCCGAAGTCGAAGCCAACGCCTCCGAATCCAAATCCGAATCCCAAACCGAGCATCATAATATAAATAGTCTGCATCTAAGAAGCCAACTCAGTTCTGTTCAAGACAAACGTCAATCGCGACACCGTCGGAGAATTCAACCAAAGTTAATTCCGTTCAAGACTTCAGACCTCAGTCATCGTCGGGGAAATAACTTACCAATGTACGCTAAGTTTAAGTGAAAGAATAAAACCTTTTTTAAAACGTAAACTGAAGTGTCGCATATTTAATTGGCGCAGCCGGTAGGATCTCAGTTAAAAGTGAATCCCTTTTTTTAAGACGATCAATTGGCGTAGTGACAGTTACAGTGCGTAATAACCTACAGTGATCAGAGGAAAAGTAACGCTAATACTAAAGAGATCCGCCAAAGAATCTACACACGATTGAAACTCAATTAATATTAGAAAAAAATAAATAAATAAAAAGAAATCAACATGCCGCTAACAGAAATACACCTGAACCAAGCCTTGAAGTCAATCAGGCAAATTCCACCCTACGACCGATGCCAAGAACGCCTAAGCTCGTTCAAAAGCAGGATTGAGTACATCTCCGAAGTGTACCCAACAGAAGACATCCGGCAACAAAGCATCATGTACGGAGCCACTGAGGGTCAACTGTGCGCACGAGCACAACTTTTATCACAAAGCCTTCAACCCAACACCTGGACCGATCTAAAAGCAGCCCTAATCAGCAAATTCAACAACCACACTCCATACGAAACGCTGCTACAACAATTACACGACACCAAATTCAATGGGAATATTCGTAAGTTCGTAGAGGAACTAGAAATTAAGTCAAATGTTATAGTAAGTAAACTAAATCTGGAGACTAGCCCAGAAAATAAGATAATCTTTAAAAACGCTCTGGCAAATGCCACCAGACATACCATAGAAGATGCTCTACCCAATAAACTGTTCATCATTTTAGCAAAGAAAGACATTTCTACTATGGCTAATCTAGAAAAATCAGCTCAAGAGTTAGGAATCTACGAAAATTTCGTAACTGATAACAAGAATCACGAACACTCAAGAAACGGAAATAACAATCGCAGGAATGTTGGAACTTATTACCCTCGCTATAGTAGTAACGATTATAACAATCAAAACCCAAGTACTTCCAGAAATAATCTCGGATCGAATCGAAATAATTCAGGAAATAATGCCGTAAATAATAAAGGATTATTTAACGAATTTAGAAATTCCTTAAACCAGGGCAGAGTCCAGAATCACACAAACTATCAAATCAATCAGACTCAGGCAGGTAGCAGTGCACCTAATCAGCCAGTCAAACGATCTAGGGAAAGCCAAAGCGGACAAATGAAAATGGATGTAAATTTTCAGCAGAGTGCCTCGGAAGAAATCGAGGAAGACCATATATAGAAATAATCGTAAATAATAAAAAATTAAGAGGTATCGCAGACTCGGGATCGTCAATAAATATAATAAAAGAAAACTATACAGATTCCAAAGTCGATAGCGACAACCTCACCGTCCATACCATCAATGGACCCGTCCGTCTGACTCAGAGCATTACACGTGATGCAACCAAAAACTGTCCGACAAAACAAAAATTTTATATTCATAATTTTTCTGAAAATTATGACATACTCTTAGGCAGAGAATATTTGATGGCCAGCAAAGCCGTCATCGATTACCGAAATGAAACGGTAACGTTAGGAGAAAGGTTATACCCAATCATCCAAAGTGGAGAAGCAATTGCCGTCGGCAAGACCGCACACAAAGGTGTTAAGCCATCTTCAAAGGAAGATATAACTACACCTAAGTGCCTTGACCCATCTCCTGAAGGAGAGCAATACTTCGCTTCCGCATTAGAGAATGAATTAAGGGAATGCAACCAGCTAAGGTTGGAACATTTAAATGACGAAGAAAAGGAGAAACTAAAGAAAGTTCTCTATGAATTTAAGGACGTGCAGTATAAAGAAGGTGACATTTTGACCTTCACTAGTACTATAAAGCACGAAATTAAAACCCATCACGAAGATCCTGTATATCGTCGACCATATAAATATGCTCAAATACACGATCAAGAAGTGACTCAACAAATCAAAGATATGATTAAACAGGGAATCATTCGTAAGTCGAACTCTCCCTATTGTGCACCCATCGCTATGATACCAAAGAAAATAGATGCTTCAGGAAAGCAGAAATATCGTATGGTAGTAGATTATAGAAGTCTAAACGAGGTGACAATCAAGGATAAATTTCCTACACCCAGAATGGACGAAATACTAGACAAACTAGGTAGGTGCCAATATTTCACAACAATCGATTTAGCTAAGGGATTCCATCAAATTCCTATGGAACCTAGCTCAATCCCAAAAACAGCTTTCTCCACGAAGCATGGTCATAACGAGTTCACTCGTATGCCCTTTGGGCTAACCACTGCCCCCGCTACCTTCCAAAGATGTATGAACAATCTGCTAGAAGAGTTAATCTTCAAAGATTGCCTCGTATACTTAGACGACATCATTATATTTTCCACTTCATTGGAAGAACACCTGTTGTCACTAAGGAGAGTATTTGGAAAGTTGAGAGACGCCAACTTAAAGCTACAAATGGATAAGTGTGATTCCTGAAGAAAGAAACGGAATTCCTAGGCCATGTAGTAACAACTAACGGCATAGTTCCAAATCCAAAGAAAATATCTGCCATAATAGACTTCCCAATACCCAATACAACCACAAAAATAAAATCATTCATAGGTTTATGTGGATTCTATAGGAAATTCATTCCCAACTTCGCTAATATAGCGAAACCTATGACACTCAAATTAAAGAAACGAGCAGTCATAGACCCAACAGAGGAAAAATACGTCGAGGCCTTCGAAAAATTGAAAGTACTTATCACCTCAGACCCCATCCTCGCATTCCCAGATTTCAACAAAATGTTCACGGTAACAACCGATGCAAGTAACATTGCATTAGGAGCAGTGTTGTCGCAAGACCACAAACCAATCTGCTATGCAAGTAGAACCTTAAACGAACACGAAATCAATTATTCAGCAATAGAAAAGGAATTACTAGCTATAGTTTGGGCAACTAAGTATTTCAGATCATACCTGTTTGGTAGAACGTTTGAGATATTAAGTGATCACAAACCCTTGATTTGGTTGAATAACCTCAAGGAACCAAATATGAAGCTACACCGATGGAAGATCAAATTAAATGAATTTGACTTCAAAATAAAATATTTACCCGGAAAGGAGAACCATGTAGCCGATGCGCTATCCAGAGTAAAGATTAACGAAAACCTACTCGGGGAAACCATTAATAGTGATTGTGCAACGGTCCGTAGCGCGCAAGACGATAATACAAATTATCTTCCACTTTCAGAGAGACCAATCAATTACTATAATAGGCAAATAGAACTGATTAAAGGTATTGAGGATAAGGTAGAAACATCCCACTATTTCCACAAGATACTGATAAAAATCACATATCCCGAAATGACAGAATCATTAGCAAAAGATATAATAAAGGAATATGTGTGTACCAAAAAGAGTGCACTATATTTCCATAACGAAGTAGACTTCCCACTGTTCCAAAGGGCATTCCTGGAGATAATCAGTCCAAATCACTTCACTAAACTGATTAAATCCAGTACCAATGTCATAAATATTCCGAACTACTCCGAATTCAAAGAACAAATATTGAAGAATCATAAAGAGCTACTTCACCCAGGTATCGAAAAGACCATTAATTGGTTTAAAGGAAAATTCTACTACCCCGATTATCAAAAGTTAATCCAAAATATTATCAATGAATGTCCTACGTGCAACGTTGCTAAAACTGAGCGTCGTAACACCAATCTAACCTTCGAAATCACCCCTGAAATACAAAATATCAGAGAAAAGTATGTCATGGATTTCTATTTGGTAGGCAATCAACAATTCCAATCATGCATTGATGTATATTCTAAATTCGCTACCCTTGTAGAAGTTAAGAGTCGTGACTGCTTAGAAACCAAGAGAGCCATCATAAAAGTCTTTAACGAAATGGGCAAGCCACAGGGAATTAAAGCCGACAAAGATTCAGCCTTTATGTGCGCAGCATTGCAAGCATGGTTGAATGCGGAAAATGTGAAAATCGAAATCACCACCAGTAAAAACGGAGTTTCTGATGTAGAACGACTACATAAAACGATCAATGAAAAATTAAGAATCATTTCAAGTGAGGATAACATAGAAAACAAGCTCACAAAATTCGAGTTAATTCTATACACTTATAACCATAAAACGGTTCATAATACTACAAAAAGGTCCCCAGCTGATATCTTCCTGTACGCCGGACTACCAGATTATAACACTCAACTGAATAAAGTTAGGAAGATCAATCATTTGAATAACGATAGAATCGACTTTGAAGTAGACACACGCTACAAGAATGCACCCCTAGCTAAAACAAAAACAACCAACCGGTTCAAAAGAACAGGGGAAATTAGGCAGGTAGACGAAAAGCACTTTGAAGAGAAAAATAGAGGGAGGAAAATCACCCACTATAAAACGAAATTCAAAAGAAAGAAAAATCTAATAAAAGTAAATACGATAATTACAGAGTACCCGAAGAGAGTACTGGGAATCCGGAGCTACAACATGATTAAGATTATAATCTTACTAATGTTCACCGTCCTACAGTCTTCCGGACAGAATATAGAGATAGATCCCATCAACAAGAACAGATGAAACATATCAGAGTTTACTAGAACAGGCAACCCAATTTAATAACGAAATCCAAGTTCAATATTTAGTCGAGAAATTGCAACGTGAATTCAACGGCATCAAAATAGCCAAAAGAAACAAAAGAGGCCTTATAAATGCAGTAGGCACAGTATATAAATATCTATTTGGAACATTAGATCAAGATGATAAAGTCGAATTAGAAGGGAAAATAAATAATCTGGCTAGCCACAGTGTTCAAGCTAACGAATTAAACTTAGTAATTCAAGCATTAAATTCTGGCATAGAAGTTGTCAATAAATTAAACAAGGATAATGATAGAAATAAGCAACTAGAGATATTAATATTTAACCTTCAACATTTTACAGAGTACATAGAGGATATTGAATTAGGCATGCAGCTAACAAGATTAGGGATCTTTAATCCAAAATTATTGAGGCAGGATTACCTGAAACACATCGATTCAGAGAAATTATTAAATACCAAAACATCTACCTGGTTGAAAACAGACACTAACGAAATACTAATAATTTCCAACATCCCACGAGAGATCAGAAATATTCCTATACTTAAAATTGTCCCATATCCAGATGAAGATAATAACATCCTCACTGACCTAACGCAAAACAATTATTACGTTCTAGAAAACGAGGTATATGAAAAAGAATCAAAACGAAAAATAAATGACGAATGTATTTCAAAAATAGTCAAACAAGTAGAAACAAAATGTCCATACACCAAAGCACACCAAAACTTTCAAATAAGTTTCATAGAACCCAATATATTGTTAACTTGGAAATTACCAAAAACCATATTAAACCAAGATTGCCTAAGCCAAGAAATAAAAGTAGAAGGTAGCGCATTAATAACGAGGGGGAACGTTGTGAGTTGCTGCGGAGACCGCAACTCTACGGTTAAGATCAAGAATATATATACTTTATGGGGTCGGAAACGATTCCTTCTGGACGTTACACACATCCACTTTTACCACAAATCTAATATACCCCAATACTCATTTTGAGTATCGGGTATAAAAATACATAATTGCAGTGTACAGTTAAACGAATTCTTAATATCCAACTCCATACCAGAATTTGCACAAAGCATCTACATCAACAATAACGTAACAAAAATTAAACCATTGTCTTATTTGCAAACCAAAGAAATCGTAATAGAAAATACGCGATTAAATAATGTATTACATGTAAGCTTAATACTACTTTTTGTCATAATCATAATAGGATTAAGCTACAAATTGTTTAATCTAAGTAAAAGCAATAAGCCTAAAACCGACCCGCACATAGAAACACCTTCAGACAAAGACGAGGAATCCCCAGCAGGCACAGTTTTAGACGCACCTGAACTATATCCAAGGATAATCGCCTGAGGACAGGCTTAAATCTAACAATGGGGGAGTGACATATCTATAGTCCATGCTCCGCATACCCTTGTCTATGTCTATTACCCTGCACCCACAATACTATAAACAATACGACACCCTCAGCTTCGAACCCTCATAAACAATCTCACGCTCGAAATGGACCACGCGTAGCCGATTGCAGGCAATGTAAACAAACACCCTAAACTGGAAGTTGAACATAAAACAATAGATGCCGCCCTAGAATCCAGCCGCACTAGAATCCAGCCGCACCAGAATCACGCCACTCTTCAGAGATCAATTACGAATCGATTCTCAAGAATCACACCATCCTAGCTGACCAATCAGAGGCCCTATTCTCAGCCACCCCCAAGTAATGCAACACCGATCATACGCAGCGGAAGCCTTTCATCAAAAGCCGCCTTTCCCACATGTCGATCGAGTCACGTACTCCATCTCCGAAGCCGAAGTCGAAGCCAACGCCTCCGAATCCAAATCCGAATCCCAAACCGAGCATCATAATATAAATAGTCTGCATCTAAGAAGCCAACTCAGTTCTGTTCAAGACAAACGTCAATCGCGACACCGTCGGAGAATTCAACCAAAGTTAATTCCGTTCAAGACTTCAGACCTCAGTCATCGTCGGGGAAATAACTAACCAATGTACGCTAAGTTTAAGTGAAAGAATAAAACCTTTTTTAAAACGTAAACTGAAGTGTCGCATATTTAATTGGCGCAGCCGGTAGGATCTCAGTTAAAAGTGAATCCCTTTTTTTAAGACGATCAATTGGCGTAGTGACAGTTACAGTGCGTAATAACCTACAGTGATCAGAGGAAAAGTAACGCTAATACTAAAGAGATCCGCCAAAGAATCTACACACGATTGAAACTCAATTAATATTAGAAAAAAATAAATAAATAAAAAGAAATCAACATGCCGCTAACAGAAATACACCTGAACCAAGCCTTGAAGTCAATCAGGCAAATTCCACCATACGACCGATGCCAAGAACGCCTAAGCTCGTTCAAAAGCAGGATTGAGTACATCTCCGAAGTGTACCCAACAGAAGACATCCGGCAACAAAGCATCATGTACGGAGCCACTGAGGGTCAACTGTGCGCACGAGCACAACTTTTATCACAAAGCCTTCAACCCAACACCTGGACCGATCTAAAAGCAGCCCTAATCAGCAAATTCAACAACCACACTCCATACGAAACGCTGCTACAACAATTACACGACACCAAATTCAATGGGAATATTCGTAAGTTCGTAGAGGAACTAGAAATTAAGTCAAATGTTATAGTAAGTAAACTAAATCTGGAGACTAGCCCAGAAAATAAGATAATCTTTAAAAACGCTCTGGCAAATGCCACCAGACATACCATAGAAGATGCTCTACCCAATAAACTGTTCATCATTTTAGCAAAGAAAGACATTTCTACTATGGCTAATCTAGAAAAATCAGCTCAAGAGTTAGGAATCTACGAAAATTTCGTAACTGATAACAAGAATCACGAACACTCAAGAAACGGAAATAACAATCGCAGGAATGTTGGAACTTATTACCCTCGCTATAGTAGTAACGATTATAACAATCAAAACCCAAGTACTTCCAGAAATAATCTCGGATCGAATCGAAATAATTCAGGAAATAATGCCGTAAATAATAAAGGATTATTTAACGAATTTAGAAATTCCTTAAACCAGGGCAGAGTCCAGAATCACACAAACTATCAAATCAATCAGACTCAGGCAGGTAGCAGTGCACCTAATCAGCCAGTCAAACGATCTAGGGAAAGCCAAAGCGGACAAATGAAAATGGATGTAAATTTTCAGCAGAGTGCCTCGGAAGAAATCGAGGAAGACCATATATAGAAATAATCGTAAAGAATAAAAAATTAAGAGGTATCGCAGACTCGGGATCGTCAATAAATATAATACAAGAAAACTATACAGATTCCAAAGTCGATAGCGACAACCTCACCGTCCATACCATCAATGGACCCGTCCGTCTGACTCAGAGCATTACACGTGATGCAACCAAAAACTGTCCGACAAAACAAAAATTGTATATTCATAATTTTTCTGAAAATTATGACATACTCTTAGGCAGAGAATATTTGATGGCCAGCAAAGCCGTCATCGATTACCGAAATGAAACGGTAACGTTAGGAGAAAGGTCATACCCAATCATCCAAAGTGGAGAAGCAATTGCCGTCGGCAAGACCGCACACAAAGGTGTTAAGCCATCTTCAAAGGAAGATATAACTACACCTAAGTGCCTTGACCCATCTCCTGAAGGAGAGCAATACTTCGCTTCCGCATTAGAGAATGAATTAAGGGAATGCAACCAGCTAAGGTTGGAACATTTAAATGACGAAGAAAAGGAGAAACTAAAGAAAGTTCTCTATGAATTTAAGGACGTGCAGTATAAAGAAGGTGACATTTTGACCTTCACTAGTACTATAAAGCACGAAATTAAAGCCCATCACGAAGATCCTGTATATCGTCGACCATATAAATATGCTCAAATACACGATCAAGAAGTGACTCAACAAATCAAAGATATGATTAAACAGGGAATCATTCGTAAGTCGAACTCTCCCTATTGTGCACCCATCGCTATGATACCAAAGAAAATAGATGCTTCAGGAAAGCAGAAATATCGTATGGTAGTAGATTATAGAAGTCTAAACGAGGTGACAATCAAGGATAAATTTCCTACACCCAGAATGGACGAAATACTAGACAAACTAGGTAGGTGCCAATATTTCACAACAATCGATTTAGCTAAGGGATTCCATCAAATTCCTATGGAACCTAGCTCAATCCCAAAAACAGCTTTCTCCACGAAGCATGGTCATAACGAGTTCACTCGTATGCCCTTTGGGCTAACCACTGCCCCCGCTACCTTCCAAAGATGTATGAACAATCTGCTAGAAGAGTTAATCTTCAAAGATTGCCTCGTATACTTAGACGACATCATTATATTTTCCACTTCATTGGAAGAACACCTGTTGTCACTAAGGAGAGTATTTGGAAAGTTGAGAGACGCCAACTTAAAGCTACAAATGGATAAGTGTGATTCCTGAAGAAAGAAACGGAATTCCTAGGCCATGTAGTAACAACTAACGGCATAGTTCCTAATCCAAAGAAAATATCTGCCATAATAAACTTCCCAATACCCAATACAACCACAAAAATAAAATCATTCATAGGTTTATGTGGATTCTATAGGAAATTCATTCCCAACTTCGCTAATATAGCAAAACCTATGACACTCAAATTAAAGAAACGAGCAGTCATAGACCCAACAGAGGAAAAATACGTCGAGGCCTTCGAAAAATTGAAAGTACTTATCACCTCAGACCCCATCCTCGCATTCCCAGATTTCAACAAAATGTTCACGGTAACAACCGATGCAAGTAACATTGCATTAGGAGCAGTGTTGTCGCAAGACCACAAACCAATCTGCTATGCAAGTAGAACCTTAAACGAACACGAAATCAATTATTCAGCAATAGAAAAGGAATTACTAGCTATAGTTTGGGCAACTAAGTATTTCAGATCATACCTGTTTGGTAGAACGTTTGAGATATTAAGTGATCACAAACCCTTGATTTGGTTGAATAACCTCAAGGAACCAAATATGAAGCTACACCGATGGAAGATCAAATTAAATGAATTTGACTTCAAAATAAAATATTTACCCGGAAAGGAGAACCATGTAGCCGATGCGCTATCCAGAGTAAAGATTAACGAAAACCTACTCGGGGAAACCATTAATAGTGATTGTGCAACGGTCCGTAGCGCGCAAGAAGATAATACAAATTATATTCCACTTACAGAGAGACCAATCAATTACTATAATAGGCAAATAGAACTGAATAAAGGTATTGAGGATAAGGTAGAAACATCCCACTATTTCCACAAGATACTGATAAAAATCACATATACCGAAATGACAGAATCACTAGCAAAAGATATAATAAAGGAATATGTGTGTACCAAAAAGAGTGCACTATATTTCCATAACGAAGTAGACTTCCCACTGTTCCAAAGGGCATTCCTGGAGATAATCAGTCCAAATCACCTCACTAAACTGATTAAATCCAGTACCAAACTCATAAATATTCCGAACTACTCCGAATTCAAAGAACAAATATTGAAGAATCATAAGGAGCTACTTCACCCAGGTATCGAAAAGACCATTAATTGGTTTAAAGGAAAATTCTACTACCCCGATTATCAAAAGTTAATCCAAAATATTATCAATGAATGTCCTACGTGCAACGTTGCTAAAACAGAGCATCGTAACACCAATCTAACCTTCGAAGTCACCCCTGAAATACAAAATATCAGAAAAGGTTGGTGCAAAAGTGACTTTTTGTTTAAATGGTGTCGGTTTTTGGTCGATTTTGGGTACAATTAGGCTAAATATGTGGTCGATTTAGGCATAAGATGAGGTTGGTGCAAAAGAGATTTTTTGTTAAAATTGTCTCGGTTTTTGGTCAGTTTCGGGTAGAAATAAGCTAAATATGTGGTCGATTTAGGCTTAAAATGAGTTTGGTGCAAAATTGATTTTTTGTTAAAATGGTTTCGGTTTTTGGTCGATTTTGGGTACACATTAAGCTAAATATGTGGTCGATTTAGGCATAAAATGAGTTTGGTGCAAAAGAGTTTTTTTGTCTAAATAATGTCGGTTTATGGTCGATTTTGGGTAGAAATTGTTGAAGAATGACCATCTCTAGCAATGCACGCATGTATTGACAGACATATGAGTATGTAGACGTATGTATGAGTGAGAGACGTAACGAAGCGACGTTCTCTTATCTCCCTTTTTGTTCTCCCTTTCGTTCGGTCTCTATCTGCCTGCGAGCAGAGCATTTATTAGTCACAAATAAACCTTACATATGAATGGTTGCGTTTTTACTTTTCGGTACAAGAACTTCCCTTGCAACGGCAGCGAAATTCTGTCCAACAGGTTATGGGCCCAGGTTCGGATTTTGTAAATTAAAAGTAAAGTGATTGTTTTAGTTACGAACTATTAACATCGGTGGGACTCAGAGACTAAACGATAATCAGCAATGAGCGGGATGTATCAAATAGACAAATTAGAGGAGGGAAATTATGACTCCTGGTGTATTCAAATGCGGTCTGTGTTGGTGCACGCTGAATTGTGGAGTGTGGCATCTGGTGACCTGCTACCAACGAATGTTCCCGAAGGTGTGAATTGGCAGGCCAAGGATGAAAAGGCGCTGTCCATTGAGTGTGAAAACTTCACAGTTGGGATACATTAAAAATTGCAGTAAGTCGTCCGAAGCATGGAACAAATTAAAGAGTGTTCATCAACCAAGTGGACCTGTACGAAAGGTTCAACTGTACAAGAAATTGCTAAGCAAGCGCATGGACCAAAGGCAAAGCATTTCAAGCTACATTAATGAGTTCGTGGATATTCTTGATGGCCTTGAGTCAGTAGGAATCGAGCTAAATGATGAACTGCGCTCAGTTGTTTTGTTGTCAAGCCTTCCAGAACAATTCGAAAATTTCGTTGTCGCCATAGAGACGCGCGACAGTCTGCCGACTTTCGATGTTCTATGCGTAAAACTGAAGGAAGAAGGCGAACGAAAGGGAAACACAGAAGATCAAAAGGAATACGCAAAGGCATATACCGCAGTACATAAGCCGGCCGCGCACAGAGCGCAAAAGAAGAGAAACAATACAATGATATGTTTCAAGTGTGGTGAGCGCGGGCATATGAAGGCTCAGTGTAAGAAGGAGAGCGCAAATGTGGAAAGGGCAGCAAGAGTGGAGAACAAGCAGTGCAGTCTATTAAATGCGTTGGACGCAGATAATTTGAAAAAGAGTATGTGGTGTTTGGATAGTGGTGCCACAAGCCACATGTGTTGTGAGAAACAGTTATTCACAAAGTTCGAGAAACACACAGAAATGATTGGTCTGTCTGACTCCGGTTTCCTAAAAGCTGAAGGAAAAGGGGAAGTAGAGCTGAAGACAGAGATATGCACGCTGCTGTTAAAGAATGTTCTCTATGTGCCCGAAATGAATGGAAATTATTTCTCGGTGAGCAGCGCTGTACAGAATAAATGTTTCGTCACTTTTGGACAAGAATATGCACGAGTTATCCAAAATGGCGAATGCATTTTAAAGGCGAACAGAGGTGGAAACTTGTATAGGTTTCGAGGAAAACAAAACAACTGTTTTGCGGCGGTTAAGGCTGATGGTGCCCTGTGGCATAAACGGTACGGCCACTTGAACATCAGCAGTATGAAAGATTTGATCAGCAAAGGAATGGTGCGCGGCATTGAAAATATGGTTTTCCCGGCGAATATGAATTGCAAAACATGTATGGTCAGCAAGATTCATGCGCAACCATTTCCTGTTGCAACCACCAGTAGAGCTCAAGATATATTGGAACTAGTTCATGCAGATGTGTGCGGGCCCTTTGGCACACAGTCGCTTGCTGGATCAAAGTATTTTCTAACCTTCATCGATGACAAATCAAGGCGTATATTTGTGTATTTCCTGCGGACAAAGGATGAAGTCTTCCAGAAGTTCGTCGAGTTCAAAACCCTGGTTGAACGGCAAACGGGAAAAAGTCTCAAATGTATCCGGAGCGACAATGGCGGTGAATTTGTCAACAAATCGTTTGATGAATTTCTGAAAACTAATGGGATTGAGAGGCAGCTGACAGTGGCGTACACTCCACAGCAAAACGGCGTTGCTGAGAGGGCAAACCGCACTCTGGTGGAAATGTCAAGATGTATGCTGGTCCAGTCAGAATTAGGCGAATCCTTGTGGGCTGAGGCAGTCAACGCAGCTGTGTATGTACGGAATCGATCACCGACCAAGGCGCTGACCAGTATGACGCCTATGGAAGCGTGGACTGGTAAGAAACCTTTTGTTGGTCATCTAAAGGTTTTTGGCTCCGTTGCAGTAGCTTTGGACAAGGGTCCAAGGAAGAGTAAACTTCAACCAAAAGGCAAAGAATATCGCATGATTGGATATTCAGTAGCGGCTAAGGGCTATCGACTGTATGACCCTGTGTCTCTTCAGGTGATTGAGAGGCGAGATGTTCTCTTTGACGAGATCCAAGACGACAAGGATACAGTCACATTCGAACTTCCGAAGGCAGAAGTTAGCATGCAGTCAGGCGGCGATACTGATGACATTGACAGTAGCGGTGGAGACAGCAGCCATGGTGCAAGCGTTGACGGGGAGAATCCCAGTAGCAGCGGTACTGATGGGTACGAGAGCGCAACAGAAAAGGTTGAGTCAGATGAGCCAGCTCCTCGCGTTGGACATGGCAGACCAAGGCTGATTCGGACCGGCAAACCTGGCCGTCCGAGAAAGGAGTACAACATTCTTGGTGCTCTCGTTGCCAGCGACGTAAAGATTCCAGTATCATACGAAGAGGCGTTGATCAGTATTCATGCATCACATTGGTCCGAAGCGATGCAACGCGAATATGAGGCATTAATGGCAAACGAGACATGGCAGTTGGCAGACTTACCGGCAGGACAACGAGCAGTTGGATGCAAATGGGTATATAGCCTGAAACGCGAGAAAGATGGTCAAATGGAACGATTCAAGGCGCGGCTGGTGGCAAAAGGTTGCTCCCAGCAGTACGGCATAAACTATGCGGAAACATTTTCTCCAGTCTGCAGACTGGAAAGCGTGCGATTTATTCTTGCGCTAGCAGCAGAATTGAAATTATATGTCAACCAAATGGATGTATGTACGGCATACCTCAACAGTGACCTGAGCGATACGGTGTACATGAAGCAACCACAAGGGTACATTGATCGAGCTTATCCAGCGAAGGCTATGCTGCTTAAAAAGGCAATATATGGATTGAAGCAGTCAGGAAGGGAATGGAATTCGAAGCTGAATGGCGTCCTGACTAATCTGGGTTTTGTTTCCTGTGACAACGAGCCGTGCCTCTACCAGAAGAGAGGGAAAGGTAACTTATCGTTAATCTTGGTATATGTTGACGATTTACTTATAGCATGTCAGTCCAAAGAGGACATGCTCGGTATCAAATCGGCTATTTCAAATGCGTTCGAATGTATCGACAAAGGTGTTCCAGAGCTGTTTTTAAGCATGGAGGTGAACCGTGAAGGTGAGCTTGGGCCTATCACCAAAGGCCACTCGCAATACATCAAGGAACTATTGCAAGCTCACGACATGGACAAATGTAGACCAGTGGCTACTCCGTTGGATGCGGGGTTCCAGGTGGATTGTACTAATGAGCAGTGTCAAAAGGTTGATCCTGTCATGTATCAATCCATGATTGGTGAGCTGATGGGGCTGGCACTCACAACCAGACCGGACATTTTGCATTCAGTTGCAAAGTTGACCCAGAGGAACAAAGATCCGCACGCAGAGCATCTGGCTGGTGTGAAGCACGTTCTGAGGTACTTGGCAGCGACGATGAACTTCAAACTACACTACAAAGGGTGTCACCAGCCACTTACTGGATATGTGGATGCGGATTGGGGCGGCGATCGAACTAACCGGGAGTCGTATACGGGCTATGTTTATTTTTTGGCAGGTGGCCCAATTTCTTGGCGATCTGAGAAACAACGCAGCGTGGCACTTAGCAGCACGGAGGCAGAATATATGGCACTGTCGGCTGCGTGTAAGGAGTCCATATTCTTACGTCGCTTAATCATTGAAATTGGCTGTGGAGATGAAGCTACCTCAACTACCTTATATGGCGATAATCTGAGCGCACAAGAGCTGGCTAGGAACCCAGTGCATCACTCAAGGACCAAGCATATTGATATTAGATATCACTTTGTACGACAGATTGTAGAAGAAGGTCAAGTTAAGTTAAAGTATGCTAGTACAACAGATATGATTGCAGATATCTTGACCAACAATCTCCCTAAGAGAAAGCATGTCGAATTTACAAAATTGTTAAGTTTAAATTGAGTTAAATGGAAGCATGCACGCATTGAGGAAGGGTGTTGAAGAATGACCATCTCTAGCAATGCACGCATGTATTGACAGACATATGAGTATGTAGACGTATGTATGAGTGAGAGACGTAACGAAGCGACGTTCTCTTATCTCCCTTTTTGTTCTCCCTTTCGTTCGGTCTCTATCTGCCTGCGAGCAGAGCATTTATTAGTCACAAATAAACCTTACATATGAATGGTTGCGTTTTTTTATACCCGATACTCAAAATGAGTATTGGGGTATGTTAGATTTGTGGTAAAAGTTGATGTGTGTAACGACCAGAAGGAATCGTTTCCGACCCCATAAAGTATATATATTCTTGATCAGCATCAATAGCCGAGTCGATTGAGCCATGTCTGTCTGTCCGTCTGTCCGTCCGTCCGTCTGTCCGTCCCCTTCAACGATGTTTTGTATCCAGACTTCTGTGATATGTCACTGCTACAAAAATATTTCAAAACTTCGCCACACCCCTTCCGCCCCCGCAAAGGACGAAAATCTGGGGCATCCACAAATCTCAGAGACTATTAAGGCTAGAGTAACCAAATTTGGTATCCGCACTTCTGTTAGATCTCACTATAAAACGTATATCTCAGAATTTCGCCCCACCACCTTCCGCCCCCACAAAGGACGAAAATCTGTTGCATCCACAATATTGCACATTCGAGAAAACTAAAAACGCAGAATCATAGATAACGACCATATCTATCAGATTGGACCAGATCAGATAATTTTTATAGCCAAAAGGAACAAATCAATTTGCACTGGCTACTCAGCGCCCGACGTCACGCTCAGACTGATTTTCTGTCTCTCTCGCACGCACTCTTTGTCGTGTCGTTTAATATTAGCGGCGTCTGCCGGAGGAGAGCCATACTGACTTAGTATCGGGTATAACTGTAGAGTTGCGGTGTCCGCAGCAACTCACAACGTTCCCCCTCGTTTTTAGTTAAAATTGTGTCGGTTTTTGGTCAGTTTCGGGTAGAAATAAGCTAAATATGTGGTAGATTTAGGCTTAAAATGAGTTTGGTGCAAAATTGATTTTTTGTTAAATTGGTTTCGCTTTTTTGTCGATTTTGGGTACAATTAAGCTAAATATCTGGTCGATTTAGGCATTAGGCAAAATGAGTTTGGTGCAAAAGCGATTTTTTGTTAAAAAGGTGTAGATTGGTGGTCCATTTTTGGTCAAAATAAGCTATATATGTGGTCGAGTTAGGCATAAGATGGGGTTGGTGCAAAAGTGATTTTTTGTTTAAATGGTGCCGGTGTTTGGTCGATTTTGGGTACAAATAAGCAAAATATGTGGTCGATTTAGGCATTAAATGAGTTTGGTGCAGAAGTGTTTTTTGTCTAAGTGGTGTCGGTTTTTGGTCGATCTTGGGTAAAAAAAAAACTAAATATGTGATCGATTTAGGCATAGGATGAGGTTGGTGCAAAAGTGATTTTTTGTTTAAATGGTGTCTGTTTTTGGTCGATTTTGGGTAGAAATAAGCTAAATATAAGTTCGATTTTGGGCATAAAATTGAGTTGTGAAAATAATGTTTTTTATCCACAATCGGCCGACTTATTATTTCGAATTAAATAAAACTCGGCGCAGAAATAAAATTACGATATGTTCTTTAATGCGTGACATCCAAATTGCAAGTGTGGCTTGCCTGCCCTTTACATTGCCGCTCCGATCGCTAAGCGCAGCTTCGCTCGGCCGACGTCGGTAGGCAGACGCAAACCGGAGATAGCGAAGAGCGAGCTGGCAGAGAGCGTTTAGCAGGGCAAGCAAGCACAAAGCTTTAACAAACAAATGAGTGACATAGACATAAGTAACAAACAAAATAAGCGGCTGAGGGCCAAGAATTAGGTGCTATTTGGCAAGCAGCTAATCGGCTGGGTTCTGCTCCGAACATTCACCCCCCGTTGGAAGGCAAAGGCTTTCAACAGATCCATCCTGAAGAGGCAGAACCGCTATTTTTCCAACGGCCCTCTTGAAAAGGCCTTTTTGAGTGCGGATGACGGCTACTCTGATGGTTCCATCTTTTCCTGCGATGACGCTCTCAATGCGGCCAAGCGGCCACCTTAATGGTGGCAGCGTTTCCTCCTTGATAATGACGAGCGCTCCTAGCTTGATGTTTGGAGACGATGACCGCCACTTGCTCCGCTCCTGAAGAATCGAAAGATACGCCGTGCTCCATTTTCTCCAAAACGCCTGCTTCATTTGACACAGCCGCTGCCATCGACTAAGTAGGTTGACCCGGAGATGCGCCACATCTGGCTCGTCGAATGCAGCTTTCGGGGCTCCATTGAGAAAGTGGTTTGGCGTGAGCACATCTAGATCATCGGGACTTTCTGTAATTGCATAAAGCGAACGGGAATTTAACAAAGCAGAGATTTTACAAGCCAAGGTCTGAATTTCATCAAGAGTAAAAATGTAGGACCCGACGATGCGATGAAAATGATATTTAGCTGCTTTAACAGCCGCCTCCCACAAACCCCCAAAATGAGGTGAGCGAGGGGGGATGAATTTCCAGTCGATTCCACTAGAAACGCAGAGATGTGACACAGCCGACGTATGAGGATCGCTGAGGAACATTTGCCGAAGCTCCAAAAGCTCATTTTTTGCTCCTACAAAATTTGTAGCGTTGTCTGACCAGATGATTCGAGGTTTGGGACGTAGACTTATAAAACGCCTTAATGCTGCCAGAAAGGATTCTGTAGATAGATCCCGAACGACTTCCAAATGAGTTGCTTTGGTGCTAAAGCATACGAAGACAGCGATGTAACATTTGATAGGAGGCCTGCTTCTGACTTCCGACTTGTGTTAAAAGGGTCCGCAAAAATCAAAGCCCGTTGTGTGGAATGCTGGATTAGTCCTTACGCGATCTGCAGGCAAGTTTTCCATGATATGTTCCCTCAGCACTGGCTTCAAACGAAAGCATCTAACACATTTGCGAATGATTCCCGCAACATATTTGCGTCCACCAATAGGCCAGAATTTTTGCCGAAGCAGTCCGAGCAATCCTTGAGCTCCTGCGTGGAGAAACCTTTCGTGAAAGAAGATAATAATAGAGACAGTGACAGGATGTCCCTTAGGAAGCAGGATCGGGTGCTTCGCGTCGTAGTCCAATTCGGCATTTTGGAGGCGGCCTCCAACACGCAGCAATCCAAAGCTATCCAGAAATGGATTCAGTGAGGCCATCGTGCTTTTTGGGGGTAGGGCCTGTTTGCTGGCGAGGGCCCTTATCTCTTCCGAAAATTGTTGCTGCTGTATTGCCCTTATGAGCAAATGCGTACCATTTTTGATGTCGATTACGGTAAGTTTACCCTTCAACCGCGCTATGCCTTTGTCCTTGAGAATGTAGAATCGATATATGTAAGCAAAGACGCGCTGCATGGATCCGAATGAGTTTTGAAATTTGCAATCGTACGATACATCCCTTTCGTTTGAAACAACCAATGCTGCATGACGACGTTCTGGTACATCGGTCGGCAATTGCAAGCCTGCAGGCCACTCTGAGCTCTCAAGACGCAAGAATGGTGGTCCAGAGATTCTAAGGCTGCTATTCATTAGTTCAGCGGGCGTGGATCCACGTGATATGATGTCGGCAGGATTCAACTTTGTGGGCACGTGATGTCAAGTCATTCCAGCGGTGAGCTCCTGAATCCGCTGAACTCGATTAGAAACAAATATATTAAAATTCAATGGTGATTCTCGAATCCAGGCAAGGGCTATGGACGAATCCGACCAGCAATGTATTTGGCATGGAGCTGATAATCCCTTAACTATGGTGGACACTAGTTCGGCTAATACGAGGGCAGCGGACAGCTCAAACTTGGGGATAGTCATACTTTTCAAGGGCGCGACTCTGGATTTAGAGCATAAGAGATGACTTTGCACAATGCCAAGAGCTTCCGAACGCATGTATACACAGGCGCCATATGCTGCTTGGCTCGCATCACAAAACGCGTGCATTTCTAATCTGGCTTGCTGCCGAAGCACATAACGTGGAAAGTAAAAGTTTTTAACCATCGACAACTGCGAAGTCAGCTCAATCCAAGTCGTATGTAGATCCTGGGGCAGGCTTTCGTCCCAATTCAACTTCAGGCTTTAGTTCCATAGCGACTGCATAAATATTTTAGCTTTTGTGATGATGGGAGAGATGAGCCCTAGAGGATCGTATAACCTAGGTAGTGTAGACAGGACCGAACGCTTCGATATTGGGCCTGCAGCGGTTCCGACGTGAGCGAAGCTAAACAGAAGATTGTCCGTGGTGGGATCCCAAACTAGACCAAGCGCCTTGGTTACTTCAGTCCCGTCATGAAAGGTAAGGAACTTTTCGCGATCCGCCTCCGATACGCCTTCCAAAGCAGCGGGTTCATTGGAACACCATTTACGTATGGGAAAACATCCTTTCGAAAGTAGCTCCTTTACCTGCTGACGAATCTTGATGACAGAATCAATGCTGTCCCCTCCAGATATGAGATCATCGACATAGAAATCTCTTCGAACAACATCAGCGCCAAGCGGAAAACGCAACTCTTCATCATTTGCCAATTGATGCATAGCACGAATTGCTAAGAAAGCTTCAGGTTTGGTTCCGTAAGTAACAGTCTCCAACTTGAACACCTGAATCTCCTCCTTCGGGTCATTGCGCCATAGGATGCACTGCACGTGCATATCGGGATGGGAAACGCGTACACAGCGGTATATTTTGCAGATATCGCCACACAAGGCGACTTTAAAAAGCGGAAACGCAGAGTAATCAGAATTTTAGGTTGGATGGTGGGTCCAGCCATTAGCGCATCAGTGATACTCCAGACGCTGTTTTGGCAGATCCATCGAACACTACGCGTAATTTGGTGGTTGTACTATCCTGCTTGTGGACGCAATGGTGAGGCAAGAAGTACTGCGGGAGGTCTGACTGCCGCGAAGCTGGCGACATGTGTCCTAAATCGCGATACTCCTGGAGAAACTCCATATATTTTGCCTTAAACTGTGCATTTTTTGCTAGCTTCCTCTCCAAATTGAGAAATCTACGTAGCGCCTGCTGATACGATTCTCCTAATTCCTCTAGACTGAATTTGGTTGGCAAACGCACGCAGTAAGCTCCGGAATCTAGGCGAATGCAGTTTGTGACGAAATGCTGTTCGCAATGAACATCTTCCTCCGAAATTGATGAGGGCGAATAATCTCCATCGACTTCCCAAAACCGCCTTACGATATCGCACAAATTAGTCTCGCAAGCGGAGATGACAGGGGGATCTTCAACGGCTGCTAGCGCCGCACGGGCTTTCTCAGAGTTTTTAATACTTCCTGACACTATCCAGCCAAGTTTCGTCTTCTGCAATGTTGGCAATTGGTCTGACAGTCGAATCTGTCCAACGCACATTAATTCGAAAAACAAACCAGCACCTATCAACAGATCGACACGCTGGGGCTTGGCGAAATTAGGATCAGCCAGTTTTAGATTATTTGGCATTGGCCAATCCTTTGCGTCTAGGCCGAAGTTAGGCTGCATTCCTGTGATTGAGGCAGTGATAATTGCAGAAAGGAAACCGTGATAGCTTTCGTCTTGAGATTGCAGGACGATGTCTACAGCCTTGCTGGATGGTAGAATTGACTCTCCAATACCGGCGATTTGAACGTGAGACGGGTGAGGATCTAACTGCAGCTGATTGGCGAGTCTCGATGTTATAAAGTTAACCTGAGAAGCGGAATCTAAAATGGCACGACATGGAATAAGCGATCCAAAACGGCCCCTGACATATACGATTGCGGTAGCTAGCAGCACGTTTTGGCTAGGCAGAGATTTTTGACTCGAGGGGGGAGGGCTAGTATATTTGCTTGCTACTAGGGCAATTGCAGGATCATGCTGGGTCGATTCCGTGCTCGGCGACGGCAACTCAGCGTCAGCGCCCGACTGCATGTGGAGCAGTGTGTGATGCTTGGCTAGGCCAAGCCCCTGACTTGCAGCGTTGCAATGAATGGCCTTTGTTAAGGCAGTTAAGACATAAATGGCGCTTCTTCACCTCCTTGTATCGAGAAAAAACAGGGAGATCTAGAAATGCCTGGCATCGGGATATGTAGTGATCGGAGGATTTGCAATACTTGCATGTTGAGCTTTTATGATCGTTAATGGAGGTGATTAGGGTGCTAGGTTTACTTTCTCCCACCTGCTGGCGAGGAATTGTTACCATAGCCGATCCCAAATTTTCCAGCATCCGACATCCTGCTTCCAAGAATGAGGCCATGCTTGACCACCGAGGCAACCCGACTTCGGCAAGTTCTCTTCCCATTTCTCCTTGGTCTTGTGGTCCAATTTCGTGCCTATGATGAAGATCAGCAAACCATCGGAAATCTCCTGCGGGGTCGCCAAGGTCTGAAGTGCACGCAAGTGCGAATTGATTTTATCGCTGAGCGCGCGCAAACCGATAGCCGAGCCCTTCTCCACCCCTTGCAGCCCGAAAATAGCCTGAAAATGTAACAGTTTATTATCGAATCGCAACATTAGTAAATTCAACGCCTTGTCGTAATTCTCCTCAGAAAGTTCCAAGGAACGAATCGTATCCAGCGCAGCACCATCTAGACATCCACGAAGATATTGGAATTTTTCGATGATTGGTATACGATGGTCTTTGTGCACCATTGTCGAGAACATATAGTGGAATTCTGGCCAATCCATGTAGTTCCCACCGAATCGCGGAAGCTGCAATCGGGCATTCGAGAACGGCCTATACTATTATAGGCGAACAACGACGAATTCCCCTCGAGAGTATGCCGAGCCGTTGAATTGCCAACATTTACCGTGCGAGCAGCCATCAACTCCCGCGACAGCCTGGACCTAACCTTGACATAAACATTCGAAAAGTCCAGCCGAGCATCATGGGCTAACTGCAGGAAATCCAGCCTTTCAAGGCTCGTTTGAGCGGCATCGAAATCCGCATTCATTCGCTCGATTTGCTCTAAGCGAGCTTGAAGTTCTGCCTCATCTAACTCGGCAAGCTCTTCCTTGGTGAGAAAGCGATCCATGGCCTTTAGTTGGCGCGCGATGGACTCGGCCTTGTGCTTGTAGAAATCTACATCACTCGGCATTGCTGCGTTCGCGACATTGGTAGGCTCAGGTGCTGCCATATTGAGGTTTTAAAAGAGTCACTCAGCACGACCAAAAAAGACACCCTGTATACGTATAAACGTGGGAACCGAAAGCAAAGGGTCACCAAATTTTATGGGGAGATAATGTTTTTTATCCCCAATCGGCCGACTAATTATTTCGAATTAAATAAAACTCGGCGCAGAAATAAAATTACGATGTGTTCTTTAATGCGCGACATCCAAATTGCAAGTGTGGTTTGCCTGCCCTTTACATTGCCGCTCCGATCACTGAGCGCAGCTTCGCTCGGCTGACGTCGGTAGGCAGACGCAAAGCGGAGATAGCGAAGAGCGAGCTGGCAGAGAGCGTTTAGCAGGGCAAGCACGCGCAAAGCTTTAACAAACAAATGAGTGACATAGACATAAGTAACAAACAAAATAAGCGGCTGAGGGCCAAGAATTAGGCCCAAGAATCGGCTGGGTTCTGCTCCGAACAATCATCTTATGCCTAAATCGACCACATATTTAGTTTTTTTTTACTTTTTCACCAAACTTATTTTATTTAATTCGACCTTATATTTAGCTTATTTCTACCCAAAACTGACCAAAAACCGATACTATTTAAACAAAAAATCACTTTTGCATCAACCTCATCGTAATCCTAAATCGACCACATATTTAGCTTATTTCTACCCAAAGCTGACCAAAAACCGACACAATTTTAGCAAAAACTCAATTTTGTACCAAACTCATTTTATGCCCAAAATCGAACTTATATTTAGCTTATTTCTACCCAAAATCGACCAAAAACAGTCACCATTTAAACAAAAAATCAGTTAGGCATAACATGAGGTTGGTGCAAAAGTGATTTTTTGTTTAAATGGTGCCGGATTTTGGTCAGTTTTGGGTAGAAATAAGCTAAATATGTGGTCGATTTAGGCATAAAATTAGTTTGGTGCAAAAGTGTTTTTTTTTCTCTAAATGTTGTCGGTTTATGGTCGATTTTGGGTAAAAAAAAACTAAATATGTGGTCGATTTAGGCATAAGATGAGGTTGGTGCAAAAGTGATTTTTTGTTTAAATGGTGTCGGTTTTTGGTCGATTTTCGGTAGAAATAAGCTAAATAGGTGGTCGATTTAGGCTTAAAATGAGTTGGTACAAAAGGGTTTTTTGGTCCATTTTTGGTCAAAATAAGCTATATATGTGGTCGAACTAGGCATCAGATAAGGTTGGTGCAAAAGTGTGTTTTTCTCTAAGTGGTGTCGGTTTTTGGTCGATCTTGGGTAAAAAAAAACTAAATATGTGGTCGTTTTAGGCATAAGATGAGGTTGGTGCAAAAGTGATTTTTGGTCCATTTTTGGTCAAAATAAGCTATATATGTGGTCGAATTAGGCTTCAGATAAGGTTGGTGCAAAAGTGATTTTTTCTTTAAATGGTGCCGGTGTTTGATCGATTTTGGGTACAAATTAGCTAAATATGTGGTCGATTTAGGCATACGATGAGGTTGATGCAAGTGATTTTTTGTTCAAATGGTGTCGGTTTTTAGTAGATTTTGGGTAGAAATAAGCTAAATATAAGGTCGAATTAAATAAAATGAGTTTGGTGCAAAAGTAAAAAAAACTAAATATGTGTTCGATTTGTTTGTTTAAATGGTATCGGTTTTTGGTCAGTTTTGGGTAGAAATAAGCTAAATATAAGGTCGAATTAAATAAAATGAGTTTGGTGCAAAAGTAAAAAACGAGGGGGAACGTTGTGAGTTGCTGCGGACACCGCAACTCTACGGTTATACCCGATACTAAGTCAGTATGGCTCTCCTCCGGCAGACGCCGCTAATATTAAACGACACGACAAAGAGTGCGTGCGAGAGAGACAGAAAATCAGTCTTAGCGTGACGTCGGGCGCTGCGTAGCCACTGCAAATTGATTTGTTCCTATTGGCTATAAAAATGATCTGATCTGATCCAGATTCAGCAATCTGATAGATATGGTCATTATCTATGATTCTGCGTTTTTAGTTTTCTCTTTCACCTCCTTGTATCGAGAAAAAACAGGGAGATCTAGAAATGCCTGGCATCGGGATATGTAGTGATCGGAGGATTTGCAATACTTGCATGTTGAGCTTTTATGATCGTTAATGGAGGTGATTAGGGTGCTAGGTTTACTTTCTCCCACCTGCTGGCTAGGAATTGTTCCCATAGCCGATCCCAAATTTTCCAGCATCCGACATCTTGCTTCCAAGAATGAGGCCATGCTTGACCACCGAGGCAATCCTGACGTCGGCAAGTTCTCTTCCCATTTCTCCTTGGTCTTGTGGTCCAATTTCGTGCCTATGATGAAGATCAGCAAACCATCGGAAATCTCCTGCGGGGTCGCCAAGGTCTGAAGTGCACGATGGTATACGATGGTCTTTGTGCACCATTGTCGAGAACATCGAGTGGAATTCTGGCCAATCCATGTAGTTCCCACCGAATCGCGGAAGCTGCAACTCGGGCATTCGAGAACGGCCTATACTATTATAGGCGAACAACGACGAATTCCCCTCGAGAGTATGCCGAGCCGTTGAATTGGCAACATTTACCGTGCGAGCAGCCATCAACTCCTGCGACAGCCTGGACCTAACCTTGACATAAACATTCGAAAAGTCCAGCCGAGCATCATGGGCTATCTGCAGGAAATCCAGCCTTTCAAGGCTCGTTTGAGCGGCATCGAAATCCGCATTCATTCGCTCGATTTGCTCTAAGCGAGCTTGAAGTTCTGCCTCATCTAACTCGGCAAGCTCTTCCTTGGTGAGAAAGCGATCCATGGCCTTTAGTTGGCGCGCGATGGACTCGGCCTTGTGCTTGTAGAAATCTACATCACTCGGCATTGCTGCGTTCGCGACATTGGTAGGCTCAGGTGCTGCCATATTGAGGTTTTAAAAGAGTCACTCAGCACGACCAAAAAAGACACCCTGTATACGTATAAACGTGGGAACCGTAAGCAAAGGGATTACAACTAATGCCTTTAGCTGTGCGGCTGTGCGAGCTGTCCGATTCCGCTTTGTACTCCGCTTGTGTGTATTAGTGAGTTCGCTGCACTGCCTACCGCACTGCACTGACCGAATTGTCGCGACAGAGAAATTAATAGCCAGCAATGCGTGTATGTAGGTGTATGTAAGTGTGTTTTAGCACCGAATTGTGCTTAACATCCGAAAATTTGCTAGGGCTAACGAATGTCGATCGCGAATGATTATTAATTGACACTGCAACTCAGAGATCACGTCGGGGTCACCAAATTTTATGGGGAGATAATGTTTTTTATCCCCAATCGGCCGACTAATTATTGCGAATTAAATAAAACTCGGCGCAGAAATAAAATTACGATGTGTTCTTTAATGCGTGACATCCAAATTGCAAGTGTGGTTTGCCTGCCCTTTACATTGCCGCTCCGATCACTGAGCGCAGCTTCGCTCGGCTGACGTCGGTAGGCAGACGCAAAGCGGAGATAGCGAAGAGCGAGCTGGCAGAGAGCGTTTAGCAGGGCAAGCACGCGCAGAGCTTTAACAAACAAATGAGTGACATAGACATAAGTAACAAACAAAATAAGCGGCTGAGGGCCAAGAATTAGGCCCAAGAATCGGCTGGGTTCTGCTCCGAACAATCGTCTTATGCCTAAATCGACCACATATTTAGTTTTTTTTTACTTTTTCACCAAACTCATTTTATTTAATTCGACCTTATATTAAGCTTATTTCTACCCAAAACTGACCAAAAGCCGACACTATTTAAACAAAAAATCACTTTTGCATCAACCTCATCGTATGCCTAAATCGACCACATATTTAGCTTATTTCTACCCAAAGCTGACCAAAAACCGACACAATTTTAGCAAAAACTCAATTTTGTACCAAACTCATTTTATGCCCAAAATCGAACTTATATTTAGCTTATTTCTACCCAAAATCGACCAAAAACAGTCACCATTTAAACAAAAAATCAGTTAGGCATAACATGAGGTTGGTGCAAAAGTGATTTTTTGTTTAAATGGTGCCGGATTTCGGTCTATTTTCGGTAGAAATAAGCTAAATAGGTGGTCGATTTAGGCTTAAAATGAGTTGGTACAAAAGTGACTTTTTGTTTAAATGGTGTCGATTTTTGGTCAGTTTTGGGTAGAAATAAGCTAAATATGTGGTCGATTTAGGCATAAAATGAGTTTGGTGCAAAAGTGTTTTTTTCTCTAAATGTTGTCGGTTTATGGTCGATTTTGGGTAAAAAAAAACTAAATATGTGGACGATTTAGGCATAAGATGAGGTTGGTGCAAAAGTGATTTTTTCTCTAAATGTTGTCGGTTTATGGTCGATTTTGGGTAGAAATAATCTAAATATAAGTTCGATTTAGGCATAAAATGAGTTTGGTACAAATGTGAGTTTTTGATAAAATGGTTTCAGTTTTTGGTCGATTTATGGTATAAATAATCTAAATATAAGGTCGAATTAAATAAAATGATTTTGGTGCAAAAGTGATTTTTTGTTAAAATGGTGTAGGTTTTTGGTCTATTTTTGGTCAAAATAGGCTAAAATGTGGTCGATGTAGGCATAAGATGAGGTTGGTGCAAAAGTGATTTTTTGTTTAAATGGCGTCGGTTTTTGGTCGATTTTGGGTAGAAATATTCTAAATATAAGTTCGATTAGTCGTTAAATGAGTTTGGTGCAAGTGTTTTTTTTTCTAAGTGGTGTCGGTTTATGGTCGATTTTGGGTAAAAAAAAACTAAATATGTGGTCGATTTAGGCATAAGATGAGGTTGGTGCAAAAGTGATTTTTTGTTTAAATGGTGTCGGTTTTTGGTCGATTTTCGGTAGAAATAAGCTAAATAGGTGGTCGATTTAGGCTTAAAATGAGTTGGTACAAAAGTGTTTTTTGGTCCATTTTTGGTCAAAATAAGCTATATATGTGGTCGAACTAGGCATCAGATAAGGTTGGTGCAAAAGTGTGTTTTTGGTCCATTTTTGGTCAAAATAAGCTATATATGTGGTCGAATTAGGCATCAGATAAGGTTGGTGCAAAAGTGATTTTTTGTTTAAATGGTGCCGGTGTTTGGTCGATTTTGGCTACAAATTAGCTAAATATGTGGTCGATTTAGGCATTAAATGAGTTTGGTGCAAAAGTGTTTTTCTGTCTAAGTGGTGTAGGTTTTTGGTCGATCTTGGGTAAAAAAAAACTAAATATGTGGTCGATTTAGGCATAAGATGAGGTTGGTGCAAAAGTGATTTTTGGTCCATTTTTGGTCAAAATAAGCTATATATGTGGTCGAATTAGGCATCAGATAAGGTTGGTGCAAAAGTGATTTTTTGTTTAAATGGTGCCGGTGTTTGGTCGATCTTGGCTACAAATTAGCTAAATATGTGGTCGATTTAGGCATTAAATGAGTTTGGTGCAAAAGTGTTTTTCTGTCTAAGTGGTGTAGGTTTTTGGTCGATCTTGGGTAAAAAAAAACTAAATATGTGGTCGACTTAGGCATACGATGAGGTTGATGCAAGTGATTTTTTGTTCAAATGGTGTCGGTTTTTAGTAGATTTTGGGTAGAAATAAGCTAAATATAAGGTCGAATTAAATAAAATGAGTTTGGTGCAAAAGTAATAAAAACTAAATATGTGTTCGATTTGTTTGTTTAAATGGTATCGGTTTTTGGTCAGTTTTGGGTAGAAATAAGCTAAATATTAGGTCGAATTAAATAAAATGAGTTTGGTGCAAAAGTAAAAAACGAGGGGGAACGTTGTGAGTTGCTGGGGACACCGCAACTCTACGGTTATACCCGATACTAAGTCAGTATGGCTCTCCTCCGGCAGACGCCGCTAATATTAAACGACACGACAAAGAGTGCGTGCGAGAGAGACAGAAAATCAGTCTTAGCGTGACGTCGGGCGCTGCGTAGCCACTGCAAATTGATTTGTTCCTATTGGCTATAAAAATGATCTGATCTGATCCAGATTCAGCAATCTGATAGATATGGTCATTATCTATGATTCTGCGTTTTTAGTTTTCTCTTTCACCTCCTTGTATCGAGAAAAAACAGGGAGATCTAGAAATGCCTGGCATCGGGATATGTAGTGATCGGAGGATTTGCAATACTTGCATGTTGAGCTTTTATGATCGTTAATGGAGGTGATTAGGGTGCTAGGTTTACTTTCTCCCACCTGCTGGCTAGGAATTGTTCCCATAGCCGATCCCAAATTTTCCAGCATCCGACATCTTGCTTCCAAGAATGAGGCCATGCTTGACCACCGAGGCAATCCTGACGTCGGCAAGTTCTCTTCCCATTTCTTCTTGGTCTTGTGGTCCAATTTCGTGCCTATGATGAAGATCAGCAAACCATCGGAAATCTCCTGCGGGGTCGCCAAGGTCTGAAGTGCACGATGGTATACGATGGTCTTTGTGCACCATTGTCGAGAACATCGAGTGGAACTCTGGCCAATCCATGTAGTTCCCACCGAATCGCGGAAGCTGCAACTCGGGCATTCGAGAACGGCCTATACTATTATAGGCGAACAACGACGAATTCCCCTCGAGAGTATGCCGAGCCGTTGAATTGGCAACATTTACCGTGCGAGCAGCCATCAACTCCCGCGACAGCCTGGACCTAACCTTGACATAAACATTCGAAAAGTCCAGCCGAGCATCATGGGCTAACTGCAGGAAATCCAGCCTTTCAAGGCTCGTTTGAGCGGCATCGAAATCCGCATTCATTCGCTCGATTTGCTCTAAGCGAGCTTGAAGTTCTGCCTCATCTAACTCGGCAAGCTCTTCCTTGGTGAGAAAGCGATCCATGGCCTTTAGTTGGCGCGCGATGGACTCGGCCTTGTGCTTGTAGAAATCTACATCACTCGGCATTGCTGCGTTCGCGACATTGGTAGGCTCAGGTGCTGCCATATTGAGGTTTTAAAAGAGTCACTCAGCACGACCAAAAAAGACACCCTGTATACGTATAAACGTGGGAACCGTAAGCAAAGGGTCACCAAATTTTATGGGGAGATAATGTTTTTTATCCCAATCGGCCGACTAATTATTTCGAATTAAATAAAACTCGGCGCAGAAATAAAATTACGATGTGTTCTTTAATGCGCGACATCCAAATTGCAAGTGTGGTTTGCCTGCCCTTTACATTGCCGCTCCGATCACTGAGCGCAGCTTCGCTCGGCTGACGTCGGTAGGCAGACGCAAAGCGGAGATAGCGAAGAGCGAGCTGGCAGAGAGCGTTTAGCAGGGCAAGCACGCGCAAAGCTTTAACAAACAAATGAGTGACATAGACATAAGTAACAAACAAAATAAGCGGCTGTGGGCCAAGAATTAGGTGCTATTTGGCAAGCAGCTAATCGGCTGGGTTCTGCTCCGAACAATGAGGATGGTGCAAAAGTGATTTTTTGCTAAAATTGTGTCGGTTTTTGGTCAGTTTCGGGTAGAAATAAGCTAAATATGTGGTCGATTTAGGCTTAAAATGAGTTTGGTGCAAAATTGATTTTTTGTTAAAATGGTTTCGGTTTTTGGTCAATTTTGGGTACAAATAAGCTAAATATGTGGCCGATGTAGGCATTAAATGAGTTTGGTGCAAAATTGTTTTTTTTTGTCTATGTGGTGTCGGTTTTTGGTCGATCTTGGGTAAAAAAAAACTAAATATGTGGTCGATTTAGGCATAAGATGAGGTTGGTGGAAAAGTGATTTTTGGTCCATTTTTGGTCAAAATAAGCTATATATGTGGTCGAACTAGTCATCAGATAAGGTTGGTGCAAAAGTGTTTTTTGTCTAAGTGGTGTCGGTTTTTGGTCGATCTTGGATAAAAAAAAACTAAATATGTGGTCGACTTTGGCATACGAATGAGGTTGATGCAAGTGATTTTTTGTTCAAATGGTTTTGGTTTTAAGTCGATTTTAGGTAGAAATAAGCTAAATATAAGCAACGATGTTTTGGATCCAGACTTCTGTGATATTGCTTGGTTTGTTGGTTTGTAGTTGGTTTGGTTGGTGTGTTGGTTTTTAGTCGATTTTGCGTAGAAATAAGCTAAATATAAGGTCGAATTAAATAAAATGAGTTTGGTGCAAAAGTTAAAAAAAAACTAAATATGTGTTCGATTTAGGCATAAGATGAGGTTGGTGCAAAAGTGATTTTTTGTTTAAATGGTGTCGGTTGGTGCAAAAGTGATTTTTGGTCCATTTTTGGTAAAAATAAGCTATATATGTGGTCGAGTTAGGCATAAGATGAGGTTGGTGCAAAAGTGATTTTTTGTTTAAATGGTGCCGGTGTTTGGTCAGGGAAATTTGTGGGATGCTGTGTTTTATTATCACAGCAGATCCGCCTCTGCTCCGGTTTGATGGGTGGTTTGCAAGATAGATGTGATATCCGTCTATCACGAGGTCTGTATCGTCTTTTAGTTGCGATTCAGATATTAGAAGGATGTCTATATTGTTGTCTGTCAAATAAGCGTTGAGTTCAGGGAGTTTGTTTGAGAGCCCAGCAGCGGTCCAGAAGGTTATCGTGGAATTATTAGGCATTTGAGGATTAATTGACTTTTGTAGGTGGTGAGAGTCGTATTATGATTCGGTCAAGTGTCATCTGAAGTATAGACATCCTAGTTTCAAGGCTCTGAATAAGACAGCCCTTGTTAATTGTTGTCTCGTTGTTCCGTTCTGACTGCGCTAGTAGGAGAGATAAAACCTTGTCTAGCTTCTCATTAAGGCTGTTGAGATCAACGTTGTTGTTGTTGTTGTTGCTGGTTTGTGGGTGATTTGTGTTCATAAAGTGGTTTGTGCTCTTGGATCGATTTCGGCTGAGGTGCTGAAGCTGCAAGCGTGCACTAGGCGTTGGCTTTCTCTTCGATCTTGATCTGCGTTCTTGTTGTTGTTGTTGTTGTTTCTGCGTTCTCTCTGGCGACTGCAGCGAGGCTCAGGGCCTGGTTTGAAGTGGACGGTGCTTCTTCGTGCGTACTGGAGTTTTGAGCGTTCAGCTGTGAATAACGAGGTTTGCTTGGTTGGCGACGTCGGCTTAGGCTTCGGCATGATCCTTCAGCATCTTATTGGCTTGGGCCAGTTCGCTCGGCTTCTTGCGTTGCTCTGCATTTTTAAAAGCGGTGCAGCCCCTATAGCTGGCTGGGTGAGGGCCGTTACAGTTCGCGCATTAGCCGGCTGTTGTAAGGTTTTTTGGCATGCTGTTGAGGGGTGCTGTCCAGCACATTTTACGCAGACAAACTCATTTCGACAGTAGTTGTGAGTATGTCCAATGCGTTGACATCTATGACACTGGACAATAGGGCCAGTACTCTTCTGGATCTCGACTTAACGCCTTGCCCACCCATGTTAGTTATGTTGAGGGCCTAAGCATTGTTTGAGCTGGGTTTTAGTTGGGCGGCAAACAAGTTATGGTGCTCGTTAGTCGCCTGACGTGTCATGCCGCGTACGAAAGTGGCTGTGTTCATGGCTGTCCAGCATTTCGGTGATATATTGAGTCTCAGTGGAGTGATGCAGGTCTTTGATGACGATACTATATCCTCTCAGTCTGTAGTTGATATGAATAGGACGGAGTTGTGCATGCTTCATCCCTGTAGTGTCGCTGTAGAATCCTGAATGACTCCACATCATTGCACATGATGCATAGCCCTCCTGCTGGAGTTGTCTTGGTGAAGAACTTTTCAGCTGGGATTAGCTGGGAGATTTCTTTCAAAGTGGCAGTTATGTTAGTCACTTTTGTTAGGACTATTGGCGGTGGCTTGGGTGGCCAAATTTCAGTAGTTGGTTTCAGTGTGGGACTGCCGGCCCGTTTTTCGAGCCTTACCCCTTCGGTTCACGAGATTTGCCATAGCAGCAGTTACTCAAATATAAGGTTAAGAAAAAACAATAAGACAAAATTATTTTTTCACTTTTGAGTTCGTCCTATCGAGTATTTAGTATTTGGTGCGTTGGTGTTACTGCGGCTGATCTCCATATTATAAGTTGAGAAGGGATTTCTTCGCCAGTTCTCGCGTCTAGCCTGGAGTACTGTCATGTGGATGGCTGTCAGGCTTCTGTTGCTGCTTGGGTTGTGCTGCTCCATCATTGAGGCTACCTTGGTCTGGCCAGCCACCTGTGGATGCACAGGCAAAAAGATTTGAGTGCTGCATTAGTCGGGTGTAGTAATTACTGCAGAGTCCATTGTAGATTTATTTGACAGGTGAAATTTGGAGATCCGCGTGCAGTGTGTTGTTGCTCACGTGCCAGGGTGCATTAGTGATTGCTCTGAGGGCTTTGTTTTGTAATGTTTGCAGTTTGTCCATTTGCGTGCTTGATGTTAGGGGTCCGCAGACTGGTATGGCATACTGCCTTATTGGGGCAACCAGTTGCTTAAAGAGAAGGACTTTCAGGTGCAGGGTAAGTTTGCTTCTTCTGCCGATCTTTTTAGCCGGGCCCTTGTTTTGGTGACTACAGCAGCTACATATTTGCCAAGGTATAGTAGGACCACTTTTTTGGGTAGGTGTTGCCCAGCTAGCCTAGGTGCTGGAGTCTGTTGTTCCGCAGGTGAGAGTGAATGCCAGACATGTGCAGGTTTTGTGAGGCTAATGGTAATTCCCCATTTTTTTGACCAATAGTGAGCGAGAGCTAGAAGCCTCTCCATGAATTCGTTGCCTTGTCGTGGGTTAAAAGCAAACCGAATTGATGATTTGGTATGGCCATGGAAAAATGTTCTTCATCAAAGAGACGTGTTTGAATGAGGCGCTCGAATATTTTTGAGAATCCTGATAGAAGATTGATAGGCTTGTAAGATTCAAGTTTATCCGACGGTTTTCCTGGCCTGTGTATCATTGTTATTTTGGCACATTTGCAAGCCTTTGGGAAATTCCCAATCTGTAGGGCAGCGTTGGATATTAGCATAAGGTAAGAAACGGCAGATAACGGTAAGGCTTTTATGACACGGTTATCAATATTATCAAATCCAGGTGACTTTTTTGAATTGAGTTTTTTGATTTCAGATATTAATTCGTTGATGGTAACTGGTCTGATTTGTTGTTCGTCTGGTGGATTGTTACATTGCAGCACTGATTCGATTTCCTCCCTGTCTTCTAGATCTGCCGTGATAATGGGAGTGAACCGTAGTTCGAGATGTTGTGCAAAAGCTTCAGCTTTTTATACCCGATACTCAAAATGAGTATTGGGGAATATTAGATTTGTGGTAAAAGTGGATGTGTGTAACGTCCAGAAGGAATCGTTTCCGACCCCATAAAGTATAGATATTCTTGATCAGCTTCAATAGCCGAGTCGATTGAGCCATGTCTGTCTGTCCGTCTGTCTGTCTGTCCGTATGTGGTCGATTTAGGCATAAGATGAGGTTGGTGCAAAAGTAATTTTTTGTTTAAATGTCGGTTTTTGGTCGATTTTGGGTAGAAATAAGCTAAATATAAGGTCGAATTAAATAAAATGAGTTTGGTGCAAAAGCGATTTTTTTGTTAAAATGGTGTGGATTTTTGGTCCAGTCTTGGTCAAAATAAGCTATATATGTGGTCGATTTAGGCTTAACATGAGTTTGGTGCAAAAGTGATTTTTTGTTAAAATGCTTTCGGTTTTTGGTCAATTTTTGGGTACAAATAAGCTACATGTAGGCATTAAATGAGTTTGGTGCAAAATTGTTTTTTTTTGTCTATGTGGTGTCGGTTTTTGGTCGATCTTGGGTAAAAAAAAACTAAATATGTGGTCGATTTAGGCATAAGATGAGGTTGGTGCAAAAGTGATTTTTGGTCCATTTTTGGTCAAAATAAGCTATATATGTGGTCGAACTAGGCATCAGATAAGGTTGGTGCAAAAGTGTTTTTTGTCTAAGTGGTGTCGGTTTTTGGTCGATCTTGGGTAAAAAAAAAACTAAATATGTGGTCGACTTAGGCATACGAATGAGGTTGATGCAAGTGATTTTTTGTTCAAATGGTTTTGGTTTTTAGTCGATTTTGGGTAGAAATAAGCTAAATATAAGCAACGATGTTTTGGATCAGACTTCTGTGATATTGGTTGGTTTGTTGGTTTGTAGTTGGTTTGGTTGGTGTGTTGGTTTTTAGTCGATTTTGGGTAGAAATAAGCTAAATATAAGGTCGAATTAAATAAAATGAGTTTGGTGCAAAAGTAAGAAAAAACGAGGTGGAACGTTGTGAGTTGCTGCGGACACCGCAACTCTACAGTTATACCCGATACTAAGTCAGTATGGCTCTCCTGCGGCATACGCCGCTAATATTGAACCACACGACAAAGAGTGCGTGCGAGAGAGACAGAAAATCAGTCTGAGCGTGACGTCGGGCGCTGCGTAGCCACTGAAAATTGATTTCTTGCTTTTGGCTACAAAAATGATCCGATCTGATCCAGATTCAGCAATCTGATAGATATGGTCAATATCTATGATTCTGCGCTTTTAGTTTTCTCGAATCTGCAATATTGTGGATGCAACAGATTTTCGTCCTTTGTGGGGGCGGAAGGGGTAGGGCGAAATTCTGAGATAAACGTTTTATAGTGAGATCTAACAGAAGTGCGGATACCAAATTTGGTTACTCTAGCCTTAATAGTCTCTGAGATTTGTGGAAGCCCCAGATTTTCGTCCTTTGCGGGGGCGGAAGGGGGTGTGGCGAAATTTGGACACGAAACGGTCAAGGTCCGATATCACAGGAGTGTGGATACCAAATTTGGTTGCTCTGGCTATTATAGGTTCTGAGATCCTTGAACTCATATTTTGCAATTGACAAAACCGACCATGAAACCTGTGTGTTAGAGAGAGACAGAGCGGGATAGAATGAAATTGTTTTCTTGATTCTGGCTATAATCATTATACGATCTGGTTCAGATTTTGCACTGTAGAAGATATGGTCATCCTCACCGATTCTGATTTTTTGGTTTTATCGTATCTTTAAAAATGTGGATGCCACAGATTTTTGTCCTTTGTGGGTGCGGAAGTAGGCGGGGCGAAGTTTTGAAATATTTTTGTAGCAGTGACATATCACAGAAGTCTGGATCCAAAACATCGTTGCTCTAGCTCTTATAGTCTTTGAGCACTAGGCGCTGAAGGGGACGGACGGACGGACGGACGGACGGACAGACGGACAGACAGACAGGGCTCAATCGACTCGGCTATTGATGCTGATCAAGAATATATATACTTTATGGGGTCGGAAACGATTCCTTCTGGACGTTACACACATCCACTTTTACCACAAATCTAATATACCCCAATACTCATTTTGAGTATCGGGTATAAAAACGAGGGCGAACGTTGTGAGTTGCTGCGGACACCGCAACTCTACAGTTATACCCGATACTTAGTCAGTATGGCTCTCCTCCGGCAGACGCCGCTAATATTAAACGACACGACAAAGAGTGCGTGCGAGAGAGACAGAAAATCAGTCTGAGCGTGACGTCGGGCGCTGCGTAGCCAGTGCAAATTGATTTGTTCCTTTGGGGTATAAAAATGATCCGATATGATCCAGATTCAGCAGTCTGATAGATATGGTCATTATCTATGATTCTGCAATTTTAGTTTTCTCGAATCTGCAATATTGTGGATGCAACAGATTTTCGTCCTTTGTGGGGGCGGGTGGGGCGAAATTCTGAGATATATTTTTATACCCGATACTCAAAATGAGTATTGGGGTATATTAGATTTGTGGTAAAAGTGGATGTGTGTAACGTCCAGAAGGAATCGTTTCCGACCCCATAAAGTATATATATTCTTGATCAGCATCAATAGCCGAGTCGATTGAGCCCTGTCTGTCTGTCCGTCTGTCCGTCCGTCCGTCCGTCCCCTTCAGCGCCTAGTGCTCAAAGACTATAAGAGCTAGAGCAACGATGTTTTGGATCCAGACGTCTGTGATATGTCACTGCTACAAAAATATTTCAAAACTTCGCCCCGCCCACTTCCGCCCCCACAAAGGACGAAAATCTGTGGCATCCACATTTTTAAAGATACGATAAAACCAAAAACGCAGAATCGGTGAGGATGACCATATCTTCTACAGTGCAAAATCTGAACCAGATCGTATAATGATTATAGCCAGAATCAAGAAAACAATTTCATTCTTTCTCGCTCTGTCTCTCTCTAACACACAGGTTTCATGGTCGGTTTTGTCAATTGCAAAATATGAGTTCAAGGATCTCAGAACCTATAAGAGCCAGAGCAACCAAATTTGGTATCCACACTCCTGTGATATCGGACCTTGACCGTTTCGTGTCCAAATTTCGCCACACCCCCTTCCGCCCCCGCAAAGGACGAAAATCTGGGGCATCCACAAATCTCAGAGACTATTAAGGCTAGAGTAACCAAATTTGGTATCCGCACTTCTGTTAGATCTCACTATAAAACGTTTATCTCAGAATTTCGCCCTACCCCCTTCCGCCCCCACAAAGGACGAAAATCTGTTGCATCCACAATATTGCAGATTCGAGAAAACTAAAAGCGCAGAATCATAGATATTGACCATATCTATCAGATTGCTGAATCTGGATCAGATCGGATCATTTTTGTAGCCAAAAGCAAGAAATCAATTTTCAGTGGCTACGCAGCGCCCGACGTCACGCTCAGACTGATTTTCTGTCTCTCTCGCACGCACTCTTTGTCGTGTGGTTCAATATTAGCGGCGTATGCCGCAGGAGAGCCATACTGACTTAGTATCGGGTATAACTGTAGAGTTGCGGTGTCCGCAGCAACTCACAACGTTCCACCTCGTTTATAATGAGATCTAACAGAAGTGCGGATACCAAATTTGGTTACTCTAGCCTTAATAGTCTCTGAGATTTGTGGATGCCCCAGATTTTCGTCCTTTGCGGGGGCGGAAGGGGGTGTGGCGAAATTTGGACACGAAACGTTCAAGGTCCGATATCACAGGAGTGTGGATACCAAATTTGGTTGCTCTGGCTCTTATTGGTTCTGAGATCCTTGAACTCATATTTTGCAATTGGCAAAGCCGACCATGAAACCTGTGTGTTAGAGAGAGACAGAGCGAGAAAGAATGAAATTGTTTTCTTGATTCTGGCTATAATAATTATACGATCTGGTTGAGATTTTACACTCTAGAACATATAGTCATCCTCTACGATTCTTCTTTTTTGGTTTTATCGTATCTTTAAAAATGTGGATGCCACAGATTTTCGTCCTTTGTGGGGGCGGAAGTGGGCGGGGCGAAGTTTTGAAATATTTTTGTATCAGTGACATATCACAGAAGTCTGGATCCAAAACATCGTTGCTCTAGCTCTTATAGTCTTTGAGCACTAGGCGCTGAAGGGGACGTACAGACGGACGGACGGACAGACGGACAGACGGACAGACGGACGGACGGACAGACGGACAGACGGACAGATGGACGGACGGACAGACGGACAGACAGACATGGCTCAATCGACTCGGCTATTGATGCTGATCAAGAATATATATACTTTATGGGGTCGGAAACGATTCCTTCTGGACGTTACACACATCCACTTTTACCACAAATCTAATATTCGCCAATACTAATTTTGAGTATCGGGTATAAAAGTGGTGCAAAAGTGATTTTTTGTTTAAATGGTGTCGGTTGGTGCAAAAGTGATTTTTGGTACATTTTTGGTAAAAATAAGCTATATATGTGGTCGAGTTAGGCATAAGATGAGGTTGGTGCAAAAGTGATTTTTTGTTTAAATGGTGCCGGTGTTTGGTCAGGGAAATGTGTGGGATGCTGTGTTTTATTATCACAGCAGATCCGCCTCTGCTCCGGTTTGATGGGTGGTTTGCAAGATAGATGTGATATCCGTCTATCACGAGGTCTGTATCGTCTTTTAGTTGCGATTCAGATATTAGAAGGATGTCTATATTGTTGTCTGTCAAATAAGCGTTGAGTTCAGGGAGTTTGTTTGAGAGCCCAGCAGCGGTCCAGAAGGTTATCGTGGAATTATTAGGCATTTGAGGATTAATTGACTTTTGTAGGTGGTGAGAGTCGTATTATGATTCGGTCAAGTGTCATCTGAAGTATAGACATCCTAGTTTCAAGGCTCTGAATAAGACTGCCCTTGTTAATTGTTGTCTCGTTGTTCCGTTTTGACTGCGCTAGTAGGAGAGATAAAACCTTGTCTAGCTTCTCATTAAGGCTGTTGAGATCAACGTTGTTGTTGTTGTTGTTGCTGGTTTGTGGGTGATTTGTGTTCATAAAGTGGTTTGTGCTCTTGGATCGATTTCGGCTGAGGTGCTGAAGCTGCAAGCGTGCACTAGGCGTTGGCTTTCTCTTCGATCTTGATCTGCGTTCTTGTTGTTGTTGTTGTTGTTTCTGCGTTCTCTCTGGCGACTGCAGCGAGGCTCAGGGCCTGGTTTGAAGTGGACGGTGCTTCTTCGTGCGTACTGGAGTTTTGAGCGTTCAGCTGTGAATAACGAGGTTTGCTTGGTTGGCGACGTCGGCTTAGGCTTCGGCATGATCCTTCAGCATCTTATTGGCTTGGGCCAGTTCGCTCGGCTTCTTGCGTTGCTCTGCATTTTTAAAAGCGGTGCAGCCCCTATAGCTGGCTGGGTGAGGGCCGTTACAGTTCGCGCATTAGCCGGCTGTTGTAAGGTTTTTTGGCATGCTGTTGAGGGGTGCTGTCCAGCACATTTTACGCAGACAAACTCATTTCGACAGTAGTTGTGAGTATGTCCAATGCGTTGACATCTATGACACTGGACAATAGGGCCAGTACTCTTCTGGATCTCGACTTAACGCCTTGCCCACCCATGTTAGTTATGTTGAGGGCCTAAGCATTGTTTGAGCTGGGTTTTAGTTGGGCGGCAAACAAGTTATGGTGCTCGTTAGTCGCCCGACGTGTCATGCCGCGTACGAAAGTGGCTGTGTTTATGGCTGTCCAGCATTTCGGTGATATATTGAGTCTCAGTGGAGTGATGCAGGTCTTTGATGACGATACTATATCCTCTCTGTCTGTAGTTGATATGAATAGGACGGAGTTGTGCATGCTTCATCCCTGTAGTGTCGCTGTAGAATCCTGAATGACTCCACATCATTGCACATGATGCGTAGCCCTCCTGCTGGAGTTGTCTTGGTGAAGAACTTTTCAGCTGGGATTAGCTGGGAGATTTCTTTCAAAGTGGCAGTTATGTTAGTCACTTTTGTTAGGACTATTGTCGGTGGCTTGGGTGGCCGAGTTTCAGTAGTAGGTTTCAGTGTGGGACTGCCGGCCCGTTTTTCGAGCCTTACCCCTTCGGTTCACGAGATTTGCCATAGCAGCAGCTACTCAAATATAAGGTTAAGAAAAAACAATAAGACAAAATTATTTTTTCACTTTTGAGTTCGTCCTGTCGAGTATTTTGTATTTGGTGCGTTGGTGTTACTGCGGCTGATCTCCATATTATAAGTTGAGAAGGGACTTCTTCGCCAGTTCTCGCGTCCTGTGGATGCACAGGCAAAAAGATTTGAGTGCTGCATTAGTCGGGTGTAGTAATTACTGCAGAGTCCATTGTAGATTTATTTGACAGGTGAAATTTGGAGATCCGCGTGCAGTGTGTTGTTGCTCACGTACCAGGGTGCATTAGTGATTGGCTTTGTCTTGTAATGTTTGCAGTTTGTCCATTTGCGTGCTTGATGTTAGGGGTCCGCAGACTGGTATGGCATACTGCCTTATTGGGGCAACCAGTTGCTTAAAGAGAAGGACTTTCAGGTGCAGGGTAAGTTTTCTTCTTCTGCCGATCTTTTTAGCCGGGCCCTTGTTTTGGTGACTACAGCAGCTACATATTTGCCAAGGTATAGTAGGACCACTTTTTTGGGTAGGTGTTGCCCAGCTAGCCTAGGTGCTGGAGTCTGTTGTTCCGCAGGTGAGAGTGAATGCCAGACATGTGCAGGTTTTGTGAGGCTAATGGTAATTCCCCATTTTTTTTACCAATAGTGAGCGAGAGCTAGAAGCCTCTCCATGAATTCGTTGCCTTGTCGTGGGTTAAAAGCAAACCGAATTGATGATTTGGTATGGCCATGGAAAAATGTTCTTCATCAAAGAGACGTGTTTGAATGAGGCGCTCGAATATTTTTGAGAGTCCTGATAGAAGATTGATAGGCTTGTAAGATTCAAGTTTATCCGGCGGTTTTCCTGGCCTGTGTATCATTGTTATTTTGGCACATTTCCAATCCTTTGGGAAATTCCCAATCTGTAGGGCAGCGTTGGATATTAGCATAAGGTAAGAAACGGCAGATAACGGTAAGGCTTTTATGACACGGTTATCAATATTATCAAATCCAGGTGACTTTTTTGAATTGAGTTTTTTGATTTCAGATATTAATTCGTTGATGGTAACTGGTCTGATTTGTTGTTCGTCTGGTGGATTGTTACATTGAAGCACTGATTCGATTACCTCCCTGTCTTCTAGATCTGCCGTGATAATGGGAGTGAGCCGTAGTTCGAGATGTTGTGCAAAGGCTTCAGCTTTTTATACCCGATACTCAAAATGAGTATTGGGGAATATTAGATTTGTGGTAAAAGTGGATGTGTGTAACGTCCAGAAGGAATCGTTTCCGACCCCATAAAGTATAGATATTCTTGATCAGCTTCAATAGCCGAGTCGATTGAGCCATGTCTGTCTGTCCGTCTGTCCGTATGTGGTCGATTTAGGCATAAGATGAGGTTGGTGCAAAAGTAATTTTTTGTTTAAATGGTGTCGGTTTTTGGTCGATTTTGGGTAGAAATAAGCTAAATATAAGGTCGAATTAAATAAAATGAGTTTGGTGCAAAAGCGATTTTTTTGTTAAAATGGTGTGGATTTTTGGTCCAGTTTTGGTCAAAATAAGCTATATATGTGGTCGATTTAGGCTTAACATGAGTTTGGTGCAAAAGTGATTTTTTGTTAAAATGCTTTCGGTTTTTGGTCAATTTTGGGTACAATTAAGCTAAATATGTGGCCGATGTAGGCATTAAATGAGTTTGGTGCAAAATTGTTTTTTTTTTGTGTATGTGGTGTCGGTTTTTGGTCGATCTTGGGTAAAAAAAAACTAAATATGTGGTCGATTTAGGCATAAGATGAGGTTGGTGCAAAAGTGATTCTTGGTCCATTTTTGGTAAAAATAAGCTATATATGTGGTCGAGTTAGGCATCAGATAAGGTTGGTGCAAAAGTGTTTTTTGTCTAAGTGGTGTCGGTGCATACGAATGAGGTTGATGCAAGTGATTTTTTGTTCAAATGGTGTTGGTTTTTAGTCGATTTTGGGTAGAAATAAGCTAAATATAAGCAACGATGTTTTGGATCCAGACTTCTGTGATATTGGTTGGTTTGTTGGTTTGTAGTTGGTTTGATTGGTGTTTTGGTTTTTAGTCGATTTTGGGTAGAAATAAGCTAAATATAAGGTCGAATTAAATAAAATGAGTTTGGTGCAAAAGTAAAAAAAAAACTAAATATGTGTTCGATTTAGGCATAAGATGAGGTTGGTGCAAAAGTGATTTTTTGTTTAAATGGTGTCGGTTGGTGCAAAAGTGATTTTTGGTACATTTTTGGTAAAAATAAGCTATATATGTGGTCGAGTTAGGCATAAGATGAGGTTGGTGCAAAAGTGATTTTTTGTTTAAATGGTGCCGGTGTTTGGTCAGGGAAATTTGTGGGATGCTGTGTTTTATTATCACAGCAGATCCGCCTCTGCTCCGGTTTGATGGGTGGTTTGCAAGATAGATGTGATATCCGTCTATCACGAGGTCTGTATCGTCTTTTAGTTGCGATTCAGATATTAGAAGGATGTCTATATTGTTGTCTGTCAAATAAGCGTTGAGTTCAGGGAGTTTGTTTGAGAGCCAGCAGCGGTCCAGAAGGTTATCGTGGAATTATTAGGCATTTGAGGATTAATTGACTTTTGTAGGTGGTGAGAGTCGTATTATGATTCGGTCAAGTGTCATCTGAAGTATAGACATCCTAGTTTCAAGGCTCTGAATAAGACAGCCCTTGTTAATTGTTGTCTCGTTGTTCCGTTCTGACTGCGCTAGTAGGAGAGATAAAACCTTGTCTAGCTTCTCATTAAGGCTGTTGAGATCAACGTTGTTGTTGTTGTTGTTGCTGGTTTGTGGGTGATTTGTGTTCATAAAGTGGTTTGTGCTCTTGGATCGATTTCGGCTGAGGTGCTGAACCTGCAAGCGTGCACTAGGCGTTGGCTTTCTCTTCGATCTTGATCTCCGTTCTTGTTGTTGTTGTTGTTGTTTCTGCGTTGGGAGGTTCTCTCTGGCGACTGCAGCGTAGCTCAGGGCCTGGTTTGAAGTGGAGGGTGCTTCTTCGTGCGTACTGGAGTTTTGAGCGTTCAGCTGTGAATTACGAGGTTTGCTTGGTTGGCGACGTCGGCTTAGGCTTCGGCATGATCCTTCAGCATCTTATTGGCTTGGGCCAGTTCGCTCGGCTTCTTGCGTTGCTCTGCATTTTTAAAAGCGGTGCAGCCCCTATAGCTGGCTGGGTGAGGGCCGTTACAGTTCGCTCATTAGCCGGCTGTTGTAAGGTTTTTTGGCATGCTGTTGAGGGGTCCTTTCCAACACATTTTACGCAGACAAACTCATTTCGACAGTAGTTGTGAGTATGTCCAATGCGTTGACATCTATGACACTGGACAATAGGGCCAGTACTCTTCTGGATCTCGACTTAACGCCTTGCCCACCCATGTTAGTTATGTTGAGGGCCTAAGCATTGTTTGAGCTGGGTTTTAGTTGGGCGGCAAACAAGTTATGGTGCTCGTTAGTCGCCCGACGTGTCATGCCGCGTACGAAAGTGGCTGTGTTCATGGCTGTCCAGCATTTCTGTGATATATTGAGTCTCAGTGGAGTGATGCAGGTCTTTGATGACGATACTATATCCTCTCTCAGTCTGTAGTTGATATGAATAGGACGGAGTTGTGCATGCTTCATCCCTGTAGTGTCGCTGTAGAATCCTGAATGACTCCACATCATTGCACATGATGCGTAGCCCTCCTGCTGGAGTTGTCTTGGTGAAGAACTTTTCAGCTGGGATTAGCTGGGGGATTTCTTTCAAAGTGGCAGTTATGTTAGTCACTTTTGTTAGGACTATTGGCGGTGGCTTGGGTGGCCGAGTTTCAGTAGTAGGTTTCAGTGTGGGACTGCCGGCCCGTTTTTCGCGCCTTACCCCTTCGGTTCACGAGATTTGCCATAGCAGCAGTTACTCAAATTTAAGGTTAAGAAAAAACAATAAGACAAAATTATTTTTTTTTAAGTTTTAATTTTTTAAGTTCGTCCTGTCGAGTATTTAGTATTTGGTGCGTTGGTGTTACTGCGGCTGATCTCCATATTATAAGTTGAGAAGGGATTTCTTCGCCAGTTCTCGCGTCTAGCCTGGAGTACTGTCATGTGGATGGCTGTCAGGCTTCTGTTGCTGCTTGGGTTGTGCTGCTCCATCATTGAGGCTACCTTGGTCTGGCCAGCCACCTGTGGATGCAGAGGCAAAAAGATTTGAGTGCTGCATTAGTCGGGTGTAGTAATTACTGCAGAGTCCATTGTAGATTTATTTGACAGGTGAAATTTGGAGATCCGCGTGCAGTGTGTTGTTGCTCACGTACCAGGGTGCATTAGTGATTGCTCTGAGGGCTTTGTTTTGTAATGTTTGCAGTTTGTCCGTCTATCACGAGGTCTGTATCGTCTTTTAGTTGCGATTCAGATATTAGAAGGATGTCTATATTGTTGTCTGTCAAATAAGCGTTGAGTTCAGGGAGTTTGTTTGAGAGCCCAGCAGCGGTCCAGAAGGTTATCGTGGAATTATTAGGCATTTGAGGATTAATTGACTTTTGTAGGTGGTGAGAGTCGTATTATGATTCGGTCAAGTGTCATCTGAAGTATAGACATCCTAGTTTCAAGGCTCTGAATAAGACAGCCCTTGTTAATTGTTGTCTCGTTGTTCCGTTCTGACTGCGCTAGTAGGAGAGATAAAACCTTGTCTAGCTTCTCATTAAGGCTGTTGAGATCAACGTTGTTGTTGTTGTTGTTGCTGGTTTGTGGGTGATTTGTGTTCATAAAGTGGTTTGTGCTCTTGGATCGATTTCGGCTGAGGTGCTGAACCTGCAAGCGTGCACTAGGCGTTGGCTTTCTCTTCGATCTTGATCTCCGTTCTTGTTGTTGTTGTTGTTGTTTCTGCGTTGGGAGGTTCTCTCTGGCGACTGCAGCGTAGCTCAGGGCCTGGTTTGAAGTGGAGGGTGCTTCTTCGTGCGTACTGGAGTTTTGAGCGTTCAGCTGTGAATTACGAGGTTTGCTTGGTTGGCGACGTCGGCTTAGGCTTCGGCATGATCCTTCAGCATCTTATTGGCTTGGGCCAGTTCGCTCGGCTTCTTGCGTTGCTCTGCATTTTTAAAAGCGGTGCAGCCCTATAGCTGGCTGGGTGAGGGCCGTTACAGTTCGCGCATTAGCCGGCTGTTGTAAGGTTTTTTGGCATGCTGTTGAGGGGTGCTGTCCAGCACATTTTACGCAGACAAACTCATTTCGACAGTAGTTGTGAGTATGTCCAATGCGTTGACATCTATGACACTGGACGATAGGGCCAGTACGCTTCTGGGTCTCTACTTAACGCCTTGCCCACCCATGTTAGTTATGTTGAGGGCCTAAGCATTGTTTGAGCTGGGTTTTAGTTGGGCGGCAAACAAGTTATGGTGCTCGTTAGTCGCCCGACGTGTCATGCCGCGTACGAAAGTGGCTGTGTTCATGGCTGTCCAGCATTTCTGTGATATATTGAGTCTCAGTGGAGTGATGCAGGTCTTTGATGACGATACTATATCCTCTCTCAGTCTGTAGTTGATATGAATAGGACGGAGTTGTGCATGCTTCATCCCTGTAGTGTCGCTGTAGAATCCTGAATGACTCCACATCATTGCACATGATGCGTAGCCCTCCTGCTGGAGTTGTCTTGGTGAAGAACTTTTCAGCTGGGATTAGCTGGGGGATTTCTTTCAAAGTGGCAGTTATGTTAGTCACTTTTGTTAGGACTATTGGCGGTGGCTTGGGTGGCCGAGTTTCAGTAGTAGGTTTCAGTGTGGGACTGCCGGCCCGTTTTTCGCGCCTTACCCCTTCGGTTCACGAGATTTGCCATAGCAGCAGTTACTCAAATTTAAGGTTAAGAAAAAACAATAAGACAAAATTATTTTTTTTTAAGTTTTAATTTTTTAAGTTCGTCCTGTCGAGTATTTTGTATTTGGTGCGTTGGTGTTACTGCGGCTGATCTCCATATTATAAGTTGAGAAGGGATTTCTTCGCCAGTTCTCGCGTCTAGCCTGGAGTACTGTCATGTGGATGGCTGTCAGGCTTCTGTTGCTGCTTGGGTTGTGCTGCTCCATCATTGAGGCTACCTTGGTCTGGCCAGCCACCTGTGGATGCAGAGGCAAAAAGATTTGAGTGCTGCATTAGTCGGGTGTAGTAATTACTGCAGAGTCCATTGTAGATTTATTTGACAGGTGAAATTTGGAGATCCGGGTGCAGTGTGTTGTTGCTCACGTACCAGGGTGCATTAGTGATTGCTCTGAGGGCTTTGTTTTGTAATGTTTGCAGTTTGTCCATTTGCGTGCTTGATGTAAGGGGTCCGCAGACTGGTATGGCATACTGCCTTATTGGGGCAACCAGTTGCTTAAAGAGAAGGACTTTCAGGTGCAGGGTAAGTTTGCTTCTTCTGCCGATCTTTTTAGCCGGGCCCTTGCTTTGGTGACTACAGCAGCTACATATTTGCCAAGGTATGGTAGGACCACTTTTTTGGGTAGGTGTTGCCCAGCTAGCCTAGGTGCTGGAGTCTGTTGTTCCGCAGGTGAGAGTGAATGCCAGACATGTGCAGGTTTTGTGAGGCTAATGGTAATTCCCCATTTTTTTGACCAATAGTGAGCGAGAGCTAGAAGCCTCTCCATGAATTCGTTGCCTTGTCGTGGGTTAAAAGCAAACCGAATTGATGATTTGGTATGGCCATGGAAAAATGTTCTTCATCAAAGAGACGTGTTTGAATGAGGCGCTCGAATATTTTTGAGAGTCCTGATAGAAGATTGATAGGCTTGTAAGATTCAAATTTATCCGGCGGTTTTCCTGGCCTCTGTATCATTGTTATTTTGGCACATTTCCAAGCCTTTGGGAAATTCCCAATCTGTAGGGCAGCGTTGGATATTAGCATAAGGTAAGAAACGGCAGATAACGGTAAGGCTTTTATTATCAAATCCAGGTGACTTTTTTGAATTGAGTTTTTTGATTTCAGATATTAATTCGTTGATGGTAACTGGTCTGATTTGTTGTTCGTCTGGTGGATTGTTACATTGCAGCACTGATTCGATTTCCTCCCTGTCTTCTAGATCTGCCGTGAGTGAACCGTAGTTCGAGATGTTGTGCAAAGGCTTCAGCTTTTTATACCCGATACTCAAAATGAGTATTGGGGAATACTAGATTTGTGGTAAAAGTGGATGTGTGTAACGTCCAGAAGGAATCGTTTCCGACCCCATAAAGTATATATATTCTTGATCAGCTTCAACAGCCGAGTCGATTGAGCCCTGTCTGTCTGTCCGTCTGTCCGTCCGTCCGTCTGTCCGTCCCCTTCAGCGCCTAGTTCTCAAAGACTATAAGAGCTAGAGCAACGATGTTTTGGATCCAGACTTCTGTGATATGTCACTGCTACAAAAATATTTCAAAACTTCGCCCCGCCCACTACCGCCCCACAAAGGACGAAAATCGGTGGCATCCACAATTTTAAAGATACAAGAAAAACAAAAACGCAGAGTCGTAGAGAATGACCATATCTTTTAGACTGCTGAATCTGAATTGGATCGTATTATTATTTTAGCCAGCATCAAGAAAAAAATTTCATTTTTTCTCGACCTGTCTCTCTCTAACACACACGTAGCATAGCTGGCTTGGGGGGGTATATTAGATTTGTGGTGAAAATGGATGTGTGTAACGTCCAGAAGGAATCGTTTCCGACCCCATAAAGTATATATATTCTTGATCAGCATCAATAGCCGAGTCGATTGCGCCCTGTCTGTCTGTCCGTCTGTCCGTCCGTCCGTCTGTCCGTCTGTCCGTCCCCTTCAGCGCCTAGTTCTCAAAGACTATAAGAGCTAGAGCAACGATGTTTTGGATCCAGACTTCTGTGATATGTCACTGCTACAAAAATATTTCAAAACTTCGCCCCGCCTACTACCGCCCCCAAAAAGGACGAAAATCGGTGGCATCCACAATTTTAAAGATACGAGAAAAACAAAAACGCAGAGTCGTAGAGAATGACCATATCTTTTTGACTGCAGAATTTGAATTGGATCGTATTATTATTATAGCCAGCATCAAGAAAACAATTTCATTTTTTCTCGCCCTGTCTCTTTCTAACACACACGTAGCATAGCCGGCTTTGCTTGGAGTAAAACATTAGCGCCTAGATCTCAGAGACTATAAAAGCTAGAGCAACCAAATTTGGTATCCACACTCCTAATATATCGGACCGAGACGAGTTTGTTTCAAAATTTCGCCCCACGCCCTTCCGCCCCCACAAAGAACGAAAAGATGGTGCATCCACAATATTGAGGATACGAGAAAACTAAAAACGCAGAATCATAGATAATGAGCATATCTATCAGATTGCTGGATCTGGATCAGATCAGATAATTTTTACATCCAAAAGGAACAAATCAATTTGCACTGGCTACACAGCGCCCGACGTCACGCTCAGACTGATTTTCTGTCTCTCTCGCACGCACTCTTTGTCGTGTCGTTCAATACTAGCGGCGTCTGCCGGGGGAGAGCCATACTGACTTAGTATCGGGTATAACTGTAGAGTTGCGGTGTCCGCTGCAACTCACAACGTTCCCCTCGTTTCTTCTGTGGTTTTGCACCAAGGATCAACAGGAGTTTGTTGTCCATCAGCCACAAGCTTTCGAACTGGAGGATTTTGGATAGGCTGTGATTTGTGATTTGTGAGCCGCCACAGCCTTTGCATGCTGTATCTGTCAGAAGGATCGATGGATTGTAACAGCCTACTTATTTTGTTGGCTTTTTATACCCGATAATCAAAATGAGTACTGGGGTATATTAGATTTGTGGTGAGAATGGATGTGTGTAACGTCCAGAAGAAATCGTTTCCGACCCCATAAAGTATATATATTCTTGATCAGCATCAATAGCCGAGTCGATTGAGCCCTGTCTGTCTGTCCGTCTGTCCGTCCGTCCGTCTGTCCGTCCCTTCAGCGCCTAGTTCTCAAAGACTATAAGAGCTAGAGCAACGATGTTTTGGATCCAGACTTCTGTGATATGTCACTGCTACAAAAATATTTCAAAACTTCGCCCCGCCCACTACCGCCCCCACAAAGGACGAAAATCGGTGGCATCCACAATTTAAAAGATACAAGAAAAACAAAAACGCAGAGTCGTAGAGAATGACCATATCTTTTTGACTGCAGAATTTGAATTGGATCGTATTATTATTATAGCCAGCATCAAGAAAACAATTTCATTTTTTCTCGCCGTCTCTTTCTAACACACACGTAGCATAGCCGGCTTTGCTTGGAGTAAAACATTAGCGCCTAGATCTCAGAGACTATAAAAGCTAGAGCATCCAAATTTGGTATCCACACTCCTAATATATCGGACCGAGACGAGTTTGTTTCAAAATTTCGCCACACCCCATTCCGCCCCCGCAAAGGATGAAAATCTGGGGATATTTACAAATCTTAGAGACTATTAAGGCTAGAGTAACCAAATTTGGTATCCGCACTTCTGTTAGATCTCACTATAAAACGTATATCTCAAAATTTCGCCCCACGCCCTTCCGCCCCACAAAGGACAAAAAGCTGGTGCATCCACAATATTGAGGATACGAGAAAACTAAAAACGCAGAATCATAGATAATGAGCATATCTATCAGATTGCTGGATCTGGATCAGATCAGATCATTTTTACATCCAAAAGGAACAAATCAATTTGCACTGGCTACGCAGCGCCCGACGTCACGCTCAGACTGATTTTCTGTCTCTCTCGCACGCACTCTTTGTCGTGTCGTTCAATATTAGCGGCGTCTGCCGGGGGAGAGCCATACTGACTTAGTATCGGGTATAACTGTAGAGTTGCGGTGTCCGCAGCAACTCACAACGTTCCCCCTCGTTTCTTCTGTGGTTTTGCACCAAGGATCAACAGGAGTTTGTTGTCCATCAGCCACAAGCTTTCGAACTGGAGGATTTTGGATAGGCTGCCTCTTGATGGATTTTGTGAGCCGCCACAGCCTTTGCATGCTGTATCTGTCAGAAGGATCGATGGATTGTAACAGCCTACTTATTTTGTTGGCTTTTTATACCCGATAATCAAAATGAGTATTGGGGTATATTAGATTTTGGTGAAAATGGATGTGTGTTACGTCCAGAAGGAATCGTTTCCGACCCCATAAGGTATATATATTCTTGATCAGCATCAATAGCCGAGTCGATTGCGCCCTGTCTGTCTGTCCGTCTGTCCGTCCGTCCGTCTGTCCGTCTGTCCGTCCCCTTCAGCGCCTAGTTCTCAAAGACTATAAGAGCTAGAGCAACGATGTTTTGGATCCAGACTTCTGTGATATGTCACTGCTACAAAAATATTTCAAAACTTCGCCCCGCCCACTTCCACCCCCACCAAGGACGAAAATCGGTGGCATCCACAATTTTAAAGATACGAGAAAACCAAAGACGCAGAATCGTAGAGAATGACCATATCTTTTAGACTGCAGAATTTGAATTGGATCGTATTATTATTATAGCCAGCATCAAGAAAACAATTTCATCAACCAAATTTGGTATCCACACTCCTAATATATCGGACCGAGACGAGTTTGTTTCAAAATTTCGCCACACTCCCTTCCGCCCCCGCAAAGGATGAAAATCTGGGGATATTCACAAACTTTAGAGACTATTAAGGCTAGAGTAACCAAATTTGGTATCCGCACTTCTGTTAGATCTCACTATAAAACGTATATCTCAAAATTTCGCCCCACGCCCTTCCGCCCCCACAAAAAACGAAAAGCTGGTGCATCCACAATATTGAGGATACGAGAAAACTAAAAACGCAGAATCATAAATAATGATCATATCTATCAGATTGCTGGATCTGGATCAGATCAGATCATTTTTACATCCAAAAGGAACAAATCAATTTGCACTGGCTACGCAGCGCCCGACGTCACGCTCAGACTGATTTTCTGTCTCTCGCGCACGCACTCTTTGTCGTGTCGTTCAATATTAGCGGCGTCTGCCGGGGGAGAGCCATACTGACTTAGTATCCGGTATAACTGTAGAGTTGCGGTGTCCGCTGCAACTCACAACGTTGCCCCTCGTTTCTTCTGTGGTTTTGCACCATGGATCAAAAGGAGTTTGTTGTCCATCAGCCACAAGCTTTCGAACTGGAGGATTTTGGATAGGCTGTGATTTGTGATTTGTGAGCCGCCACAGCCTTTGCATGCTGTATCTGTCAGAAGGATCGATGGATTGTAACAGCCTACTTATTTTGTTGGCTTTTTATACCCGATACTCAAAATGAGTATTGGGGTATATTAGATTTGTGGTGAAAATGGATGTGTGTAACGTCCAGAAGGAATCGTTTCCGACCCCATAAAGTATATATATTCTTGATCAGCATCAATAGCCGAGTCGATTGAGCCCTGTCTGTCTGTCCGTCTGTCCGTCCGTCCGTCTGTCCGTCTGTCCGTCCCCTTCAGCGCCCAGTGCTCAAAGACTATAAGAGCTAGAGCAACGTCACTGTCACTGCTACAAAAATATTTCAAAACTTTGCTCCGCCCACTTCCGCCCCCACAAAAGACGAAAATCTGTGGCATCCACAATTTTAAAGATACGAGAAAACCAAAAACACAGAATCGTAGAGAATGACCATATCTTTTAGACTGCAGAATTTGAATTGGATCGTATTATTATTATAGCCAGCATCAAGAAAACAATTTCATTTTTTCTCGCCCTGTCTCTTTCTAACACACACGTAGCATAGGCGGCTTTGCTTAGAGTAAAACATTAGCGCCTAAATCTCAGAGACTATAAAAGCTAGAACAACCAAATTTGGTATCCACACTCCTAATATATCGGACCGAGACGAGTTTGTTTCAAAATTTCGCCACACCCCCTTCCGCCCCCGCAAAGGATGAAAATCTGGGGATATTCACAAACTTTAGAGACTATTAAGGCTAGAGTAACCAAATTTGGTATCCGCACTTCTGTTAGATCTCACTATAAAACGTATATCTCAAAATTTCGCCCCACGCCCGTCCGCCCCCACAAAAGACGAAAAGCTGGTGCATCCACAATATTGAGGATACGAGAAAACTAAAAACGCAGAATCATAGATAATGAGCATATCTATCAGATTGCTGGATCTGGATCAGATCAGATCATTTTTACATCCAAAAGGAACAAATCAATTTGCACTGGCTACGCAGCGCCCGACGTCACGCTCAGACTGATTTTTTGTCTCTCTCGCACGCACTCTTTGTCGTGTCGTTCAATATTCGCGGCGTCTGCCGGGGGAGAGCCATACTGACTTAGTATCGGGTATAACTGTAGAGTTGCGGTGTCCGCAGCAACTCACAACGTTCCCCCTCGTTTCTTCTGTGGTTTTGCACCAAGGATCAACAGGAGTTTGTTGTCCATCAGCCACAAGCTTTCGAGCTGGAGGATTTTGGATAGGCTGCCTCTTGATGGATTTTGTGAGCCGCCACAGCCTTTGCATGCTGTATCTGTCAGAAGGATCGATGGATTGTAACAGCCTACTTATTTTGTTGGCTTTTTATACCCGATAATCAAAATGAGTATTGGGGTATATTAGATTTGTGGTGAAAATGGATGTGTGTAACGTCCAGAAGGAATCGTTTCCGACCCCATAAAGTATATATATTCTTGATCAGCATCAATAGCCGAGTCGATTGCGCCCTGTCTGTCTGTCCGTCTGTCCGTCCGTCCGTCTGTCCGTCTGTCCGTCCCCTTCATCGCCTAGTTCTCAAAGACTATAAGAGCTAGAGCAACGATGTTTTGGATCCAGACTTCTGTGATATGTCACTGCTACAAAAATATTTCAAAACTTCGCCCCGCCAACTTCCGCCCCACCAAGGACGAAAATCGGTGGCATCCACAATTTTAAAGATACGAGAAAACCAAAAACACAGAATCGTAGAGAATGACCATATCTTTTAGACTGCAGAATTTTAATTGGATCGTATTATTATTATAGCCAGCATCAAGAAAACAATTTCATTTTTTCTCGCCCTGTCTCTTTCTAACACACACGTAGCATAGGCGGCTTTGCTTAGAGTAAAACATTAGCGCCTAGATCTCAGAGACTATAAAAGCTAGAGCAACCAAATTTGGTATCCACACTCCTAATATATCGGACCGAGACGAGTTTGTTTCAAAATTTCGCCACACCCCCTTCCGCCCCGCAAAGGATGAAAATCTGGGGATATTCACAAATCTCAGAGACTATTAAGGCTAGAGTAACCAAATTTGGTATCCGCACTCCTGTTAGATCTCACTATAAAACGTATATATCTTTTTTGTTAAAATTGTGTCGGTTTTTGGTCAGTTTCGGGTAGAAATAAGCTAAATATGTGGTTGATTTAGGCTTAAAATGAGTTTGGTGCAAAATTGATTTTTTGTTAACATGGTTTCGGTTTTTGGTCGATTTTGGGTACAAATTAAGCTAAATATGTGGTCGATTTAGGCATAAAATGAGTTTGGTGCAAAAGTGTTTTTTTGTCTAAATAATGTCGGTTTATGGTCGATTTTGGGTAGAAATAAGCTAAATATAAGGTCGAATTAAATAAAATGAGTTTGGTGCAAAAGTGATTTTTTGTTAAAATAGTGTAGGTTTTTGGTCCATTTTTGGTCAAAATAAGCTATATATGTGGTCGAGTTAGGCATAACATAAGGTTGGTGCAAAAGTGATTTTTTGTTTAAATGGTGCCGGTTTTCGATTGATTTTGGGTAGAAATAATCTAAATATAAGTTCGATTTAGGCATAAAATGGGTTTGGTACAAAAGTGAGTTCTTGATAAAATAGTTTCAGTTTTTGGTCGATTTATGGCAGAAATATTCTAAATATAAGGTCGAATTAAATAAACTGAGTTTGGTGCAAAAGTGATTTTTATACCCGATACTCAAAATGAGTATTGGGGTATATTAGATTTGTGGTAAAAGTGGATGTGTGTAACGTCCAGAAGGAATCGTTTCCGACCCCATAAAGTATATATATTCTTGATCAGCATCAATAGCCGAGTCGATTGCGCCCTGTCTGTCTGTCCGTCTGTCCGTCCGTCCGTCTGTCCGTCTGTCCGTCCCCTTCAGCGCCTAGTTCTCAAAGACTATAAGAGCTAGAGCAACGATGTTTTGGATCCAGATTTCTGTGATATGTCACTGCTACAAAAATATTTCAAAACTTCGCCCCGCCAACTTCCGCCCCACCAAGGACGAAAATCGGTGGCATCCACAATTTTAAAGATACGAGAAAACCAAAAACACAGAATCGTAGAGAATGACCATATCTTTTAGACTGCAGAATTTGAATTGGATCGTATTATTATTATAGCCAGCATCAAGAAAACAATTTCATTTTTTCTCGCCCTGTCTCTTTCTAACACACACGTAGCATAGGCGGCTTTGCTTAGAGTAAAACATTAGCGCCTAAATCTCAGAGACTATAAAAGCTAGAGCAACCAAATTTGGTATCCACACTCCTAATATATCGGACCGAGACGAGTTTGTTTCAAAATTTCGCCACACCCCTTCCGCCCCCGCAAAGGATGAAAATCTGGGGATATTCACAAACTTTAGAGACTATTAAGGCTAGAGTAACCAAATTTGGTATCCGCACTTCTGTTAGATCTCACTATAAAACGTATATCTCAAAATTTCGCCCCACGCCCGTCCGCCCCCACAAAAGACGAAAAGCTGGTGCATCCACAATATTGGGGATACGAGAAAACTAAAAACGCAGAATCATAGATAATGAGCATATCTATCAGATTGCTGGATCTGGATCAGATCAGATCATTTTTACATCCAAAAGGAACAAATCAATTTGCACTGGCTACGCAGAGCCCGACGTCACGCTCAGACTGATTTTCTGTCTCTCTCGCACGCACTCTTTGTCGTGTCGTTCAATATTAGCGGCGTCTGCCGGGGGAGAGCCATACTGACTTAGTATCGGGTATAACTGTAGAGTTGCGGTGTCCGCAGCAACTCACAACGTTCCCCCTCGTTTCTTCTGTGGTTTTGCACCAAGGATCAACAGGAGTTTGTTGTCCATCAGCCACAAGCTTTCGAGCTGGAGGATTTTGGATAGGCTGCCTCTTGATGGATTTTGTGAGCCGCCACAGCCTTTGCATGCTGTATCTGTCAGAAGGATCGATGGATTGTAACAGCCTACTTATTTTGTTGGCTTTTTATACCCGATAATCAAAATGAGTATTGGGGTATATTAGATTTGTGGTGAAAATGGATGTGTGTAACGTCCAGAAGGAATCGTTTCCGACCCCATAAAGTATATATATTCTTGATCAGCATCAATAGCCGAGTCGATTGCGCCCTGTCTGTCTGTCCGTCTGTCCGTCCGTCCGTCTGTCCGTCTGTCCGTCCCCTTCAGCGCCTAGTTCTCAAAGACTATAAGAGCTAGAGCAACGATGTTTTGGATCCAGACTTCTGTGATATGTCACTGCTACAAAAATATTTCAAAACTTTGCTCCGCCCACTTCCGCCCCCACAAAAGACGAAAATCTGTGGCATCCACAATTTTAAAGATACGAGAAAACCAAAAACACAGAATCGTAGAAAATGACCATATCTTTTAGACTGCAGAATTTGAATTGGATCGTATTATTATTATAGCCAGCATCAAGAAAACAATTTCATTTTTTCTCGCCCTGTCTCTTTCTAACACACACGTAGCATAGGCGGCTTTGCTGAGAGTCAAACATTAGCGCCTAAATCTCAGAGACTATAAAAGCTAGAGCAACCAAATTTGGTATCCACACTCCTAATATATCGGACCGAGACGAGTTTGTTTCAAAATTTCGCCACACCCCCTTCCGCCCCCGCAAAGGATGAAAATCTGGGGATATTCACAAACTTTAGAGACTATTAAGGCTAGAGTAACCAAATTTGGTATCCGCACTTCTGTTAGATCTCACTATAAAACGTATATCTCAAAATTTCGCCCCACGCCCGTCCGCCCCCACAAAAGACGAAAAGCTGGTGCATCCACAATATTGAGGATACGAGAAAACTAAAAACGCAGAATCATAGATAATGAGCATATCTATCAGATTGCTGGATCTGGATCAGATCAGATCATTTTTACATCCAAAAGGAACAAATCAATTTGCACTGGCTACGCAGCGCCCGACGTCACGGTCAGACTGATTTTCTGTCTCTCTCGCACGCACTCTTTGTCGTGTCGTTCAATATTAGCGGCGTCTGCCGGGGGAGAGCCATACTGACTTAGTATCGGGTATAACTGTAGAGTTGCGGTGTCCGCAGCAACTCACAACGTTCCCCCTCGTTTCTTCTGTGGTTATGCACCAAGGATCAACAGGAGTTTGTTGTCCATCAGCCACAAGCTTTCGAGCTGGAGGATTTTGGATAGGCTGCCTCTTGATGGATTTTGTGAGCCGCCACAGCCTTTGCATGCTGTATCTGTCAGAAGGATCGATGGATTGTAACAGCCTACTTATTTTGTTGGCTTTTTATACCCGATAATCAAAATGAGTATTGGGGTATATTAGATTTGTGGTGAAAATGGATGTGTGTAACGTCCAGAAGGAATCGTTTCCGACCCCATAAAGTATATATATTCTTGATCAGCATCAATAGCCGAGTCGATTGCGCCCTGTCTGTCTGTCCGTCTGTCCGTCCGTCCGTCTGTCCGTCCCCTTCAGCGCCTAGTTCTCAAAGACTATAAGAGCTAGAGCAACGATGTTTTGGATCCAGACTTCTGTGATATGACACTGCTACAAAAATATTTCAAAACCTAGCCCCCCCAACTTCCGCCCCCACCAAGGACGAAAATCGGTGGCATCCACAATTTTAAAGATACGAGAAAACCAAAAACACAGAATCGTAGAGAATGACCATATCTTTTAGACTGCAGAATTTTAATTGGATCGTATTATTATTATAGCCAGCATCAAGAAAACAATTTCATTTTTTCTCGCCCTGTCTCTTTCTAACACACACGTAGCATAGGCGGCTTTGCTTAGAGTAAAACATTAGCGCCTAGATCTCAGAGACTATAAAAGCTAGAGCAACCAAATTTGGTATCCACACTCCTAATATATCGGACCGAGACGAGTTTGTTTCAAAATTTCGCCACACCCCCTTCCGCCCCCGCAAAGGATGAAAATCTGGGGATATTCACAAATCTCAGAGACTATTAAGGCTAGAGTAACCAAATTTGGTATCCGCACTCCTGTTAGATCTCACTATAAAACGTATATATCTTTTTTGTTAAAATTGTGTCGGTTTTTGGTCAGTTTCGGGTAGAAATAAGCTAAATATGTGGTTGATTTAGGCTTAAAATGAGTTTGGTGCAAAATTGATTTTTTGTTAACATGGTTTCGGTTTTTGGTCGATTTTGGGTACAAATTAAGCTAAATATGTGGTCGATTTAGGCATAAAATGAGTTTGGTGCAAAAGTGTTTTTTTGTCTAAATAATGTCGGTTTATGGTCGATTTTGGGTAGAAATAAGCTAAATATAAGGTCGAAATAAATAAAATGAGTTTGGTGCAAAAGTGATTTTTTGTTAAAATAGTGTAGGTTTTTGGTCCATTTTTGGTCAAAATAAGCTATATATGTGGTCGAGTTAGGCATAACATAAGGTTGGTGCAAAAGTGATTTTTTGTTTAAATGGTGCCGGTTTTCGATTGATTTTGGGTAGAAATAATCTAAATATAAGTTCGATTTAGGCATAAAATGGGTTTGGTACAAAAGTGAGTTCTTGATAAAATAGTTTCAGTTTTTGGTCGATTTATGGCAGAAATATTCTAAATATAAGGTCGAATTAAATAAACTGAGCTTGGTGCAAAAGTGATTTTTATACCCGATACTCAAAATGAGTATTGGGGTATATTAGATTTGTGGTAAAAGTGGATGTGTGTAACGTCCAGAAGGAATCGTTTCCGACCCCATAAAGTATATATATTCTTGATCAGCATCAATAGCCGAGTCGATTGCGCCCTGTCTGTCTGTCCGTCTGTCCGTCCGTCCGTCTGTCCGTCTGTCCGTCTGTCCGTCCCCTTCAGCGCCTAGTTCTCAAAGACTATAAGAGCTAGAGCAACGATGTTTTGGATCCAGACTTCTGTGATATGTCACTGCTACAAAAATATTTCAAAACTTCGCCCCGCCAACTTCCGCCCCCACCAAGGACGAAAATCGGTGGCATCCACAATTTTAAAGATACGAGAAAACCAAAAACACAGAATCGTAGAGAATGACCATATCTTTTAGACTGCAGAATTTGAATTGGATCGTATTATTATTATAGCCAGCATCAAGAAAACAATTTCATTTTTTCTCGCCCTGTCTCTTTCTAACACACACGTAGCATAGGCGGCTTTGCTTAGAGTAAAACATTAGCGCCTAAATCTCAGAGACTATAAAAGCTAGAGCAACCAAATTTGGTATCCACACTCCTAATATATCGGACCGAGACGAGTTTGTTTCAAAATTTCGCCACACCCCCTTCCGCCCCCGCAAAGGATGAAAATCTGGGGATATTCACAAACTTTAGAGACTATTAAGGCTAGAGTAACCAAATTTGGTATCCGCACTTCTGTTAGATCTCACTATAAAACGTATATCTCAAAATTTCGCCCCACGCCCGTCCGCCCCCACAAAAGACGAAAAGCTGGTGCATCCACAATATTGAGGATACGAGAAAACTAAAAACGCAGAATCATAGATAATGAGCATATCTATCAGATTGCTGGATCTGGATCAGATTAGATCATTTTTACATCCAAAAGGAACAAATCAATTTGCACTGGCTACGCAGCGCCCGACGTCACGCTCAGACTGATTTTCTGTCTCTCTCGCACGCACTCTTTGTCGTGTCGTTCAATATTAGCGGCGTCTGCCGGGGGAGAGCCATACTGACTTAGTATCGGGTATAACTGTAGAGTTGCGGTGTCCGCAGCAACTCACAACGTTCCCCCTCGTTTCTTCTGTGGTTTTGCACCAAGGATCAACAGGAGTTTGTTGTCCATCAGCCACAAGCTTTCGAGCTGGCGGATTTTGGATAGGCTGCCTCTTGATGGATTTTGTGAGCCGCCACAGCCTTTGCATGCTGTATCTGTCAGAAGGATCGATGGATTGTAACAGCCTACTTATTTTGTTGGCTTTTTATACCCGATAATCAAAATGAGTATTGGGGTATATTAGATTTGTGGTGAAAATGGATGTGTGTAACGTCCAGAAGGAATCGTTTCCGACCCCATAAAGTATATATATTCTTGATCAGCATCAATAGCCGAGTCGATTGCGCCCTGTCTGTCTGTCCGTCTGTCCGTCCGCCCGTCTGTCCGTCTGTCCGTCCCCTTCAGCGCCTAGTTCTCAAAGACTATAAGAGCTAGAGCAACGATGTTTTGGATCCAGACTTCTGTGATATGTCACTGCTACAAAAATATTTCAAAACTTTGCTCCGCCCACTTCCGCCCCCACAAAAGACGAAAATCTGTGGCATCCACAATTTTAAAGATACGAGAAAACCAAAAACACAGAATCGTAGAGAATGACCATATCTTTTAGACTGCAGAATTTGAATTGGATCGTATTATTATTATAGCCAGCATCAAGAAAACAATTTCATTTTTTCTCGCCCTGTCTCTTTCTAACACACACGTAGCATAGGCGGCTTTGCTTAGAGTAAAACATTAGCGCCTAAATCTCAGAGACTATAAAAGCTAGAGCAACCAAATTTGGTATCCACACTCCTAATATATCGGACCGAGACGAGTTTGTTTCAAAATTTCGCCACACCCCCTTCCGCCCCCGCAAAGGATGAAAATCTGGGGATATTCACAAACTTTAGAGACTATTAAGGCTAGAGTAACCAAATTTGGTATCCGCACTTCTGTTAGATCTCACTATAAAACGTATATCTCAAAATTTCGCCCCACGCCCGTCCGCCCCCACAAAAGACGAAAAGCTGGTGCATCCACAATATTGAGGATACGAGAAAACTAAAAACGCAGAATCATAGATAATGAGCATATCTATCAGATTGCTGGATCTGGATCAGATCAGATCATTTTTACATCCAAAAGGAACAAATCAATTTGCACTGGCTACGCAGCGCCCGACGTCACGCTCAGACTGATTTTCTGTCTCTCTCGCACGCACTCTTTGTCGTGTCGTTCAATATTAGCGGCGTCTGCCGGGGGAGAGCCATACTGACTTAGTATCGGGTATAACTGTAGAGTTGCGGTGTCCGCAGCAACTCACAACGTTCCCCCTCGTTTCTTCTGTGGTTTTGCACCAAGGATCAACAGGAGTTTGTTGTCCATCAGCCACAAGCTTTCGAGCTGGAGGATTTTGGATAGGCTGCCTCTTGATGGATTTTGTGAGCCGCCACAGCCTTTGCATGCTGTATCTGTCAGAAGGATCGATGGATTGTAACAGCCTACTTATTTTGTTGGCTTTTTATACCCGATAATCAAAATGAGTATTGGGGTATATTAGATTTGTGGTGAAAATGGATGTGTGTAACGTCCAGAAGGAATCGTTTCCGACCCCATAAAGTATATATATTCTTGATCAGCATCAATAGCCGAGTCGATTGCGCCCTGTCTGTCTGTCCGTCTGTCCGTCCGTCCGTCTGTCCGTCTGTCCGTCCCCTTCAGCGCCTAGTTCTCAAAGACTATAAGAGCTAGAGCAACGATGTTTTGGATCCAGACTTCTGTGATATGTCACTGCTACAAAAATATTTCAAAACTTCGCCCCGCCAACTTCCGCCCCACCAAGGACGAAAATCGGTGGCATCCACAATTTTAAAGATACGAGAAAACCAAAAACACAGAATCGTAGAGAATGACCATATCTTTTAGACTGCAGAATTTTAATTGGATCGTATTATTATTATAGCCAGCATCAAGAAAACAATTTCATTTTTTCTCGCCCTGTCTCTTTCTAACACACACGTAGCATAGGCGGCTTTGCTTAGAGTAAAACATTAGCGCCTAGATCTCAGAGACTATAACAGCTAGAGCAACCAAATTTGGTATCCACACTCCTAATATATCGGACCGAGACGAGTTTGTTTCAAAATTTCGCCACACCCCCTTCCGCCCCCGCAAAGGATGAAAATCTGGGGATATTCACAAATCTCAGAGACTATTAAGGCTAGAGTAACCAAATTTGGTATCCGCACTCCTGTTAGATCTCACTATAAAACGTATATATCTTTTTTGTTAAAATTGTGTCGGTTTTTGGTCAGTTTCGGGTAGAAATAAGCTAAATATGTGGTTGATTTAGGCTTAAAATGAGTTTGGTGCAAAATTGATTTTTTGTTAACATGGTTTCGGTTTTTGGTCGATTTTGGGTACAAATTAAGCTAAATATGTGGTCGATTTAGGCATAAAATGAGTTTGGTGCAAAAGTGTTTTTTTGTCTAAATAATGTCGGTTTATGGTCGATTTTGGGTAGAAATAAGCTAAATATAAGGTCGAATTAAATAAAATGAGTTTGGTGCAAAAGTGATTTTTTGTTAAAATAGTGTAGGTTTTTGGTCCATTTTTGGTCAAAATAAGCTATATATGTGGTCGAGTTAGGCATAACATAAGGTTGGTGCAAAAGTGATTTTTTGTTTAAATGGTGCCGGTTTTCGATTGATTTTGGGTAGAAATAATCTAAATATAAGTTCGATTTAGGCATAAAATGGGTTTGGTACAAAAGTGAGTTCTTGATAAAATAGTTTCAGTTTTTGGTCGATTTATGGCAGAAATATTCTAAATATAAGGTCGAATTAAATAAACTGAGTTTGGTGCAAAAGTGATTTTTATACCCGATACTCAAAATGAGTATTGGGGTATATTAGATTTGTGGTAAAAGTGGATGTGTGTAACGTCCAGAAGGAATCGTTTCCGACCCCATAAAGTATATATATTCTTGATCAGCATCAATAGCCGAGTCGATTGCGCCCTGTCTGTCTGTCCGTCTGTCCGTCCGTCCGTCTGTCCGTCTGTCCGTCCCCTTCAGCGCCTAGTTCTCAAAGACTATAAGAGCTAGAGCAACGATGTTTTGGATCCAGACTTCTGTGATATGTCACTGCTACAAAAATAATTCAAAACTTCGCCCCGCCAACTTCCGCCCCCACCAAGGACGAAAATCGGTGGCATCCACAATTTTAAAGATACGAGAAAACCAAAAACACAGAATCGTAGAGAATGACCATATCTTTTAGACTGCAGAATTTTAATTGGATCGTATTATTATTATAGCCAGCATCAAGAAAACAATTTCATTTTTTCTCGCCCTGTCTCTTTCTAACACACACGTAGCATAGGCGGCTTTGCTTAGAGTAAAACATTAGCGCCTAAATCTCAGAGACTATAAAAGCTAGAGCAACCAAATTTGGTATCCACACTCCTAATATATCGGACCGAGACGAGTTTGTTTCAAAATTTCGCCACACCCCCTTCCGCCCCCGCAAAGGATGAAAATCTGGGGATATTCACAAACTTTAGAGACTATTAAGGCTAGAGTAACCAAATTTGGTATCCGCACTTCTGTTAGATCTCACTATAAAACGTATATCTCAAAATTTCGCCCCACGCCCGTCCGCCCCCACAAAAGACGAAAAGCTGGTGCATCCACAATATTGAGGATACGAGAAAACTAAAAACGCAGAATCATAGATAATGAGCATATCTATCAGATTGCTGGATCTGGATCAGATCAGATCATTTTTACATCCAAAAGGAACAAATCAATTTGCACTGGCTACGCAGCGCCCGACGTCACGCTCAGACTGATTTTCTGTCTCTCTCGCACGCACTCTTTGTCGTGTCGTTCAATATTAGCGGCGTCTGCCGGGGGAGAGCCATACTGACTTAGTATCGGGTATAACTGTAGAGTTGCGGTGTCCGCAGCAACTCACAACGTTCCCCCTCGTTTCTTCTGTGGTTTTGCACCAAGGATCAACAGGAGTTTGTTGTCCATCAGCCACAAGCTTTCGAGCTGGAGGATTTTGGATAGGCTGCCTCTTGATGGATTTTGTGAGCCGCCACAGCCTTTGCATGCTGTATCTGTCAGAAGGATCGATGGATTGTAACAGCCTACTTATTTTGTTGGCTTTTTATACCCGATAATCAAAATGAGTATTGGGGTATATTAGATTTGTGGTGAAAATGGATGTGTGTAACGTCCAGAAGGAATCGCTTCCGACCCCTTAAAGCATATATATTCTTGATCAGCATCAATAGCCGAGTCGATTGCGCCCTGTCTGTCTGTCCGTCTGTCCGTCCGTCCGTCTGTCCGTCTGTCCGTCCCCTTCAGCGCCTAGTTCTCAAAGACTATAAGAGCTAGAGCAACGATGTTTTGGATCCAGACTTTTGTGATATGTCACTGCTACAAAAATATTTCAAAACTTCGCCCCGCCAACTTCCGCCCCCACCAAGGACGAAAATCGGTGGCATCCACAATTTTAAAGATACGAGAAAACCAAAAACACAGAATCGTAGAGAATGACCATATCTTTTAGACTGCAGAATTTTAATTGGATCGTATTATTATTATAGCCAGCATCAAGAAAACAATTTCATTTTTTCTCGCCCTGTCTCTTTCTAACACACACGTAGCATAGGCGGCTTTGCTTAGAGTAAAACATTAGCGCCTAGATCTCAGAGACTATAAAAGCTAGAGCAACCAAATTTGGTATCCACACTCCTAATATATCGGACCGAGACGAGTTTGTTTCAAAATTTCGCCACACCCCCTTCCGCCCCCGCAAAGGATGAAAATCTGGGGATATTCACAAATCTCAAAGACTATTAAGGCTAGAGTAACCAAATTTGGTATCCGCACTACTGTTAGATCTCACTATAAAACGTATATATCTTTTTTGTTAAAATTGTGTCGGTTTTTGGTCAGTTTCGGGTAGAAATAAGCTAAATATGTGGTTGATTTAGGCTTAAAATGAGTTTGGTGCAAAATTGATTTTTTGTTAACATGGTTTCGGTTTTTGGTCGATTTTGGGTACAAATTAAGCTAAATATGTGGTCGATTTAGGCATAAAATGAGTTTGGTGCAAAAGTGTTTTTTTGTCTAAATAATGTCGGTTTATGGTCGATTTTGGGTAGAAATAAGCTAAATATAAGGTCGAAATAAATAAAATGAGTTTGGTGCAAAAGTGATTTTTTGTTAAAATAGTGTAGGTTTTTGGTCCATTTTTGGTCAAAATAAGCTATATATGTGGTCGAGTTAGGCATAACATAAGGTTGGTGCAAAAGTGATTTTTTGTTTAAATGGTGCCGGTTTTCGATTGATTTTGGGTAGAAATAATCTAAATATAAGTTCGATTTAGGCATAAAATGGGTTTGGTAAAAAAAGTGAGTTTTTGATAAAATAGTTTCAGTTTTTGGTCGATTTATGGCAGAAATATTCTAAATATAAGGTCGAATTAAATAAACTGAGTTTGGTGCAAAAGTGATTTTTATACCCGATACTCAAAATGAGTATTGGGGTATATTAGATTTGTGGTAAAAGTGGATGTGTGTAACGTCCAGAAGGAATCGTTTCCGACCCCATAAAGTATATATATTCTTGATCAGCATCAATAGCCGAGTCGATTGCGCCCTGTCTGTCTGTCCGTCTGTCCGTCCGTCCGTCTGTCCGTCTGTCCGTCCCCTTCAGCGCCTAGTTCTCAAAGACTATAAGAGCTAGAGCAACGATGTTTTGGATCCAGACTTCTGTGATATGTCACTGCTACAAAAATATTTCAAAACTTCGCCCCGCCAACTTCCGCCCTTACCAAGGACGAAAATCGGTGGCATCCACAATTTTAAAGATACGAGAAAACCAAAAACGCAGAATCGTAGAGAATGACCATATCTTTTAGACTGCAGAATTTTAATTGGATCGTATTATTATTATAGCCAGCATCAAGAAAACAATTTCATTTTTTCTCGCCCTGTCTCTCTCTAACACACATGTAGCATAGGCGGCTTTGCTTAGAGTAAAACATTAGCGCCTAGATCTCAGAGACTACAAAAGCTAGAGCAACCAAATTTGGTATCCACACTCCTAATATATCGGACCGAGACGAGTTTGTTTCAAAATTTCTCCACACCCCCTTCCGCCCCCGCAAAGGACGAAAATCTGGGGATATTCAAAAATCTCAGAGACTATTAAGGCTAGAGTAACCAAATTTGGTATCCGCACTTCTGTTAGATCTCACTATAAAACGTATATCTCAAAATTTCGCCCCACGCCCTTCCGCCCCACAAAGAACGAAAAGCTGGTGCATCCACAATATTGAGGATACGAGAAAACTAAAAACGCAGAATCATAGATAATGATCATATCTATCAGATTGCTGGATCTGGATCACATCAGATCATTTTTACATCCAAAAGGAACAAATCAATTGGCACTGGCTACGCAGCGCCCGACGTCACGCTCAGACTGATTTTCTGTCTCTCTCGCACGCACTCTTTGTCGTGTCGTTCAATATTAGCGGCGTCTGCCGGGGGAGAGCCATACTGACTTAGTATCCGGTATAACTGTAGAGTTGCGGTGTCCGCTGCAACTCACAACGTTCCCCCTCGTTTCTTCTGTGGTTTTGCACCATGGATCAAAAGGAGTTTGTTGTCCATCAGCCACAAGCTTTCGAACTGGAGGATTTTGGATAGGCTGTGAATTGTGATTTCTGAGCCGCCACAGCCTTTGCATGCTGTATCTGTCAGAAGGATCGATGGATTGTAACAGCCTACTTATTTTGTTGGCTTTTTATACCCGATACTAAAAATGAGTATTGGGGTATATTAGATTTGTGGTAAAAGTGGATGTGTGTAACGTCCAGAAGGAATCGTTTCCGACCCCATAAAGTATATATATTCTTGATCAGCATCAATAGCCGAGTCGATTGAGCCCTGTCTGTCTGTCCGTCCGTCCGTCTGTCCGTCTGTCCGTCCCCTTCAGCGCCTAGTGCTCAAAGACTATAAGAGCTAGAGCAACGATGTTTTGGATCCAGACTTCTGTGATATGTCACTGCTACAAAAATATTTCAAAACTTCGCCCCGCCTACTTCCGCCCCACAAAGGACGAAAATCGGTGGCATCCACAATTTTAAAGATACGAGAAAACCAAAAACGCAGAATCGTAGAGAATGACCATATCTTTTAGACTGCAGAATTTTAATTGGATCGTATTATTATTATAGCCAGCATCAAGAAAACAATTTCATTTTTTCTCGCCCTGTCTCTTTCTAACACACACGTAGCATAGGCGGCTTTGCTTAGAGTAAAACATTAGCGCCTAAATCTCAGAGACTATTCAAGCTAGAGCAACCAAATTTGGTATCCACACTCCTAATATATCGGACCGAGACGAGTTTGTTTCAAAATTTCGCCACACCCCCTTCCGCCCCCGCAAAGGACGAAAATCTGGGGATATTCAAAAATCTCAGAGACTATTAAGGCTAGAGTAACCAAATTTGGTATCCGCACTTCTGTTAGATCTCACTATAAAACGTATATCTCAAAATTTCGCCCCACGCCCTTCCGCCCCACAAAGAACGAAAAGCTGGTGCATCCACAATATTGAGGATACGAGAAAACTAAAAACGCAGAATCATAGATAATGATCATATCTATCAGATTGCTGGATCTGGATCACATCAGATCATTTTTACATCCAAAAGGAACAAATCAATTGGCACTGGCTACGCAGCGCCCGACGTCACGCTCAGACTGATTTTCTGTCTCTCTCGCACGCACTCTTTGTCGTGTCGTTCAATATTAGCGGCGTCTGCCGGGGAGAGCCATACTGACTTAGTATCGGGTATAACTGTAGAGTTGCGGTGTCCGCAGCAACTCACAACGTTCCCCCCCGATTTCTCCTGTGTTTTTGCACCAAGGATCAACAGGAGTTTGTTGTCCATCAGCCACAAGCTTTCGAGCTGGAGGATTTTGGATAGGCTGCCTCTTGATGGATTTTGTGAGCCGCCACAGCCTTTGCATGCTGTATCTGTCAGAAGGATCGATGGATTGTAACAGCCTACTTATTTTGTTGGCTTTTTATACCCGATAATCAAAATGAGTATTGGGGTATATTAGATTTGTGGTGAAAATGGATGTGTGTAACGTCCAGAAGGAATCGTTTCCGACCCCATAAAGTATATATATTCTTGATCAGCATCAATAGCCGAGTCGATTGAGCCCTGTCTGTCTGTCCGTCTGTCCGTCCCCTTCAGCGCCTAGTGCTCAAAGACTATAAGAGCTAGAGCAACGTCACTGTCACTGCTACAAAAATATTTCAAAACTTCGCTCCGCCCACTTCCGCCCCCACAAAAGACGAAAATCTGTGGCATCCACATTTTTAAAGATACGAGAAAACCAAAGACGCAGAGTCGCAGAGAATGACCATATCTTTTAGACTGCAGAATTTGAATTGGATCGTATTATTATTATAGCCAGCATCAAGAAAACAATTTCATTTTTTCTCGCCCTGTCTCTCTCTAACACACATGTAGCATAGGCGGCTTTGCTTAGAGTAAAACATTAGCGCCTAGATCTCAGAGACTACAAAAGCTAGAGCAACCAAATTTGGTATCCACACTCCTAATATATCGGACCGAGACGAGTTTGTTTCAAAATTTCGCCACACCCCTTCCGCCCCCGCAAAGGACGAAAATCTGGGGATATTCAAAAATCTCAGAGACTATTAAGGCTAGAGTAACCAAATTTGGTATCCGCACTTCTGTTAGATCTCACTATAAAACGTATATCTCAAAATTTCGCCCCACGCCCTTCCGCCCCACAAAGAACGAAAAGCTGGTGCATCCACAATATTGAGGATACGAGAAAACTAAAAACGCAGAATCATAGATAATGATCATATCTATCAGATTGCTGGATCTGGATCACATCAGATCATTTTTACATCCAAAAGGAACAAATCAATTGGCACTGGCTACGCAGCGCCCGACGTCACGCTCAGACTGATTTTCTGTCTCTCTCGCACGCACTCTTTGTCGTGTCGTTCAATATTAGCGGCGTCTGCCGGGGGAGAGCCATACTGACTTAGTGTCGGGTATAACTGTAGAGTTGCGGTGTCCGCTGCAACTCACAACGTTCCCCCTCGTTTCTTCTGTGGTTTTGCACAATGGATCAAAAGGAGTTTGTTGTCCATCAGCCACAAGCTTTCGAACTGGAGGATTTTGGATAGGCTGTGAATTGTGATTTGTGAGCCGCCACAGCCTTTGCATGCTGTATCTGTCAGAAGGATCGATGGATTGTAACAGCCTACTTATTTTGTTGGCTTTTTATACCCGATACTCAAAATGAGTATTGGGGTATATTAGATTTGTGGTGAAAATGGATGTGTGTAACGTCCAGAAGGAATCGTTTCCGACCCCATAAAGTATATATATTCTTGATCAGCATCAATAGCCGAGTCGATTGAGCCCTGTCTGTCTGTCCGTCTGTCCGTCCGTCCGTCTGTCCGTCTGTCCGTCCCCTTCAGCGCCTAGTGCTCAAAGACTATAAGAGCTAGAGCAACGTCACTGTCACTGCTACAAAAATATTTCAAAACTTCGCTCCGCCCACTTCCGCCCCCACAAAAGACGAAAATCTGTGGCATCCACATTTTTAAAGATACGAGAAAACCAAAGACGCAGAGTCGCAGAGAATGACCATATCTTTTAGACTGCAGAATTTGAATTGGATCGTATTATTATTATAGCCAGCATCAAGAAAACAATTTCATTTTTTCTCGCCCTGTCTCTTTCTAACACACACGTAGCATAGCCGGCTTTGCTTAGAGTAAAACATTAGCGCCTAGATCTCAGAGACTATAAAAGCTAGAGCAACCAAATTTAGTATCCACACTCCTAATATATCGGACCGAGACGAGTTTGTTTCAAAATTTCGCCACACCCCCTTCCGCCCCCGCAAAGGATGAAAATCTGGGGATATTCACAAACTTTAGAGACTATTAAGGCTAGAGTAACCAAATTTGGTATCCGCACTTCTGTTAGATCTCACTATAAAACGTATATCTCAAAATTTCGCCCCACGCCCTTCCGCCCCCACAAAGGACGAAAAGCTGGTGCATCCACAATATTGAGGATACGAGAAAACTAAAAACGCAGAATCATAGATAATGAGCATATCTATCAGATTGCTGGATCTGGATCAGATCAGATCATTTTTACATCCAAAAGGAACAAATCAATTTGCACTGGCTACGCAGCGCCCGACGTCACGCTCAGACTGATTTTCTGTCTCTCTCGCACGCACTCTTTGTCGTGTCGTTCAATATTAGCGGCGTCTGCCGGGGGAGAGCCATACTGACTTAGTATCGGGTATAACTGTAGAGTTGCGGTGTCCGCAGCAACTCACAACGTTCCCCCTCGTTTCTTCTGTGGTTTTGCACCAAGGATCAACAGGAGTTTGTTGTCCATCAGCCACAAGCTTTCGAACTGGAGGATTTTGGATAGGCTGCCTCTTGATGGATTTTGTGAGCCGCCACAGCCTTTGCATGCTGTATCTGTCAGAAGTATCGATGGATTGTAACAGCCTACTTATTTTGTTGGCTTTTTATACCCGATAATCAAAATGAGTATTGGGGTATATTAGATTTGTGGTGAAAATGGATGTGTGTAACGTCCAGAAGGAATCGTTTCCGACCCCATAAAGTATATATATTCTTGATCAGCATCAATAGCCGAGTCGATTGCGCCCTGTCTGTCTGTCCGTCTGTCCGTCCGTCCGTCTGTCCGTCTGTCCGTCCCCTTCAGCGCCTAGTGCTCAAAGACTATAAGAGCTAGAGCAACGTCACTGTCACTGCTACAAAAATATTTCAAAACTTCGCTCCGCCCACTTCCGCCCCCACAAAAGACGAAAATCTGTGGCATCCACAATTTTAAAGATACGAGAAAACCAAAGACGCAGAATCGTAGAGAATGACCATATCTTTTAGACTGCAGAATTTGAATTGGATCGTATTATTATTATAGCCAGCATCAAGAAAACAATTTCATTTTTTCTCGCCCTGTCTCTTTCTAACACACACGTAGCATAGCAGGCTTTGCTAAGAGTAAAACATTAGCGCCTAGATCTCAGAGACTATAAAAGCTAGAGCAACCAAATTTGGTATCCACACTCCTAATATATCGGACCGAGACGAGTTTGTTTCAAAATTTCGCCACACCCCCTTCCGCCCCGCAAAGGATGAAAATCTGGGGATATTCACAAATCTCAAAGACTATTAAGGCTAGAGTAACCAAGTTTGGTATCCGCACTTCTGTTAGATCTCACTATAAAACGTATATCTCAAAATTTCGCCCCACGCCCTTCCGCCCCCACAAAGGACGAAAAGCTGGTGCATCCACAATATTGAGGATACGAGAAAACTAAAAACGCAGAATCATAGATAATGAGCATATCTATCAGATTGCTGGATCTGGATCAGATCAGATCATTTTTACATCCAAAAGGAACAAATCAATTTGCACTGGCTACGCTGCGCCCGACGTCACGCTCAGACTGATTTTCTGTCTCTCTCGCACGCACTCTTTGTCGTGTCGTTCAATATTAGCGGCGTCTGCCGGGGGAGAGCCATACTGACTTAGTATCGGGTATAACTGTAGAGTTGCGGTGTCCGCAGCAACTCACAACGTTGGCCCTCGTTTCTTCTGTGGTTTTGCACCAAGGATCAACAGGAGTTTGTGGTCCATCAGCCACAAGCTTTCGAACTGGAGGATTTTGGATAGGCTGCCTCTTGATGGATTTTGTGAGCCGCCACAGCCTTTGCATGCTGTATCTGTCAGAAGGATCGATGGATTGTAACAGCCTACTTATTTTGTTGGCTTTTTATACCCGATAATCAAAATGAGTATTGGGGTATATTAGATTTGTGGTGAAAATGGATGTGTGTAACGTCCAGAAGGAATCGTTTCCGACCCCATAAAGTATATATATTCTTGATCAGCATCAATAGCCGAGTCGATGGCGCCCTGTCTGTCTGTCCGTCTGTCCGTCCGTCCGTCTGTCCGTCTGTCCGTCCCCTTCAGCGCCTAGTTCTCAAAGACTATAAGAGCTAGAGCAACGATGTTTTGGATCCAGACTTCTGTGATATGTCACTGCTACAAAAATATTTCAAAACTTCGCCCCGCCCACTTCCGCCCCCACCAAGGACGAAAATCGGTGGCATCCACAATTTTAAAGATACGAGAAAACCAAAGAAGCAGAATCGTAGAGAATGACCATATCTTTTAGACTGCAGAATTTGAATTGGATCGTATTATTATTATAGCCAGCATCAAGAAAACAATTTCATTTTTTCTCGCCCTGTCTCTTTCTAACACACACGTAGCATAGCCGGCTTTGCTTAGAGTAAAACATTAGCGCCTAGATCTCAGAGACTATAAAAGCTAGAGCAACCAAATTTGGTATCCACACTCCTAATATATCGGACCGAGACGAGTTTGTTTCAAAATTTCGCCACACCCCCTTCCGCCCCCGCAAAGGATGAAAATCTGGGGATATTCACAAACTTTAGAGACTATTAATGCTAGAGTAACCAAATTTGGTATCCGCACTTCTGTTAGATCTCACTATAAAACGTATATCTCAAAACTTCGCCCCGCCCACTTCCGCCCCCACCAAGGACGAAAATCGGTGGCATCCACAATTTTAAAGATACGAGAAAACCAAAAACGCAGAATCGGTGAGGATGACCATATCTTCTACAGTGCAAAATCTGAACCAGATCGTATAATGATTATAGCCAGAAGCAAGAAAACAATTTCATTCTTTCTCGCTCTGTCTCTCTCTAATACACACGTAGCATAGGCGGCTTTGCTTAGAGTTAAACATTAGCGCCTAGATCTCAGAGACTACAGAGGCTAGAGCAACCAAATTTGGTATCCACACTCCTAATATATCGGACCGAGACGAGTTTGTTTCAAAATTTCGCCACACCCCCTTTCGCCCCCGCAAAGGACGAAAATCTGGGGATATTCAAAAATCTCAGAGACTATTAAGGCTAGAGTAACCAAATTTGGTATCCGCACTCCTGTTAGATCTCACTATGAAACGTATATATCTTTTTTGCTAAAATTGTGTCGGTTTTTGGTCAGTTTCGGGTAGAAATAAGCTAAATATGTGGTCGATTTAGGCTTAAAATGAGTTTGGTGCAAAAGTGACTTTTTCTTTTCCGTAATTGAGTTGGTGACAATTGCAGCGAAGGAAGCTCGATAGATTGCGTCCTGGGATTGTACAACTATATGTACAGACTTGCTCGAAGGTAGAATGGAATCTCCGATTTCAGAGATGTGAACATAAGACGAGCGATGATCCAACTGCAACTGATCAGCAAGTCTAGATGTTACAAAGTTTGCCTGTGATGCAGAATCCAAAATGGCACGACATGTGCTCCATAACGATCTGTTACATGGACGAGGGCAGTAGGTAGCAACACGTTCTGGCTAGGCTGAGATTTCTGGATCGAGGGGGGAGGGCTAGAACACCCGCTTGCTAGAAGCACAGTCGCGGCCTCTTGCTAGATCGATTCCTCGGCCGGTGAAGAGGAAGATGAAGCACCAGTTCCCGATGGAATGTGGAGTAGCGTGTGATGTTTGGCCTGGCAATGCCTGCAAAGTCCTGACCTGCACCTCTGCAATTCATGGCCTTTGTTGAGGCAGTTCAAACACAAGCGGCTCTTCTTTGCTTCTGTGTATCGTTCAAACGCAGAGAGATTCAGGAATGCCTGACATCTAGATATGTAATGCTCGGAGGAATTGCAATGGTTACATATGGGGTTGGGATGGTCGTTACTGGAGGTGATAAGGGTGACAGGTTTGTCTTCTCCCACCTGTTGACTAGGACTTGTTGCCATGGCTGATCCCAAATTCTCCAGCATCCGACATCTCGCTTCCAAAAATGAGGCCATGCTTGACCACCGAGGCAATCCTGACGTCGGCAAGTTCTCTTCCCATTTCTCCTTTGTTTTGTGGTCCAGTTTCGTGCCTATGATGAAGATCAGCAACCCATCCGAAATCTCCTGCGGGGTCTGAAGTGCAGGCAAGTGCGAATTGATTTTGTCGCTGAGCGCGCGCAAGCCGATAGCCGAGCCCTTCTCCACCTCTTGCAGCCCGAAAATAGCCTTGACGTGTGCCTGAAAATGTAATAGTTTATTATCGAATCGCAACATTAGCAAATTCAACGCCTTGTCGTAATTCTCCTCAGAAAGTTCCAAGGAACGAATCGTATCCAGCGCAGCACCATCTAGACATCCACGAAGATATTGGAATTTTTCGATGATTGGTATACGATGGTCTTTGTGCACCATTGTCGAGAACATCGAGAGGAATTCTGGCCAATCCATGTAGTTCCCCCCGAATCGCGGAAGCTGCAACTCGGGCATTCGAGAACGGCCTATACTATTATAGGCGAACAACGACGAATTCCCCTCGAGAGTATGCCGAGCCGTTGAATTGGCAACATTTACCGTGCGAGCAGCCATTAACTCCCGCGACAGCCTGGACCTAACCTTCACATAAACATTCGAAAAGTCCAGTCGGGCATCATGGGCTAACTGCAGGAAATCCAGCCTTTCAAGGCTCGTTTGAGCGGCATCGAAATCCGCATTCATTCGCTCGATTTGCTCTAAGCGAGCTTGAAGTTCTGCCTCATCTAACTCGGCAAGCTCTTCCTTGGTGAGAAAGCGATCCATGGCCTTTAGTTGGCGCGCGATGGACTCGGCCTTGTGCTTGTAGAAATCTACATCACTCGGCATTTCTGCGTTCGCGACATTGGTAGGCTCAGGTGCTGCCATGTTGAGGTTTTAAAAGAGTCACTCAGCACGACCGCAAAAGACACCCTGTATACGTATAAACGTGGGAACCGAAAGCAAAGGGATTACAGCTAATGCCTTTAGCTGTGCGGCTGTGCGAGCTGTCCGATTCCGCTTTGTACTCCGCTTGTGTGTATTAGTGAGTTCGCTGCACTGCCTACCGCACTGCACTGACCGAATTGTCGCGACAGAGAAATTAATAGCCAGCAATGCGTGTATGCAGGTGTATGTAAGTATGTTTTAGCATCGAATAGTGCTTAACCGCCGAAAATTTGCTAGGGCTAACGAATGTCGATCGCGAATGATTATTAATTGACACTGCAACTCAGAGATCACGTCGGGGTCACCAAACTTTATGTGGAGATAATGTTTTTTATCCCCAATCGGCCGACTAATTATTTCGAATTAAATAAAACTTGGCGCAGAAATAAAATTACGATATGTTCTTTAATGCGTCAAAATTGCAAGTGTGGCTTGCCTGCCCTTAACATTGCCGCTCCGATCGCTAAGCGCAGCTTCGCTCGGCCGACGTCGGTAGGCAGACGCAAAGCGGAGATAGCGAAGAGCGAGCTGGCAGAGAGCGTTTAGCAGAGCAAGCAAGCGCAAAGCTTTAACAAACAAATGAGTGACATAGACATAAGTAACAAACAAAATAAGCGGCTGTGGGCCAAGAATTAGGTGCTATTTGGCAAGCAGCTAATCGGCTGGGTTCTGCTCCGAACAATGAGGATGGTGCAAAAGTGATTTTTTGCTAAAATTGTGTCGGTTTTTGGTCAGTTTCGGGTAGAAATAAGCTAAATATGTGGTCGATTTAGGCTTAAAATGAGTTTGGTGCAAAATTGATTTTTTGTTAAAATGGTTTCGGTTTTTGGTCGATTTTGGGTACAAATAAGCTAAATATGTGGTCGACTTAGGCATAAAATGAGTTTGGTGCAAAAGTGTTTTTTTGTCTAAATAATGTCGGTTTATGGTCGATTTTGGGTAGAAATAAGATAAATATAAGGTCGAATTAAATAAAATGAGTTTGGCGCAAAAGTGATTTTTTGTTAAAATAGTGTAGGTTTTTGGTCCATTTTTGGTCAAAATAAGCTATATATGTGGTCGAGTTAGGCATAACATAAGGTTGGTGCAAAAGTGATTTTTTGTTCAAATGGTGCCGGTTTTCGATAGATTTTGGGTAGAAATAATCTAAATATAAGTTCGATTTAGGCATAAAATGAGTTTGGTGCAAGTGTTTTTTTCTCTAAATGTTGTCGGTTTATGGTCGATTTTGGGTAAAAAAAAACTAAATATGTGGACGATTTAGGCATAAGATAAAGTTGGTGCAAAAGTGATTTTTTGTTAAAATAGTGTAGGTTTTTGGTCGATTTTGGGTACTATTAAGCTAAATATGTGGTCGATTTAGGCATTAAATGAGTTTGTTGCAAAAGTGATTTTTTGTTAAAATGGTTTCGGTTTTTGGTCGATATACGGTAGAAATAATCTAAATATAAGGTCGATTTAGGCATAAGATAATGTTGGTGCAAAAGTGACTTTTTGTTTAAATGGTGTCGGTTTTTGGTCGATTTTGGGTACAATTAAGCTAAATATGTGGTCGATTTAGGCATAAAATGAGTTTGGTGCAAAAGTTTTTTTTTCTCTAAATGTTGTCGGTTTATGGTCGATTTTGGGTAAAAAAAAACTAAATATGTGGACGATTTAGGCATAAGATGAAGTTGGTGCAAAAGTGATTTTTTGTTAAAATTGTGTAGGTTTTTGGTCAGTTTCGGGTAGAATTAAGCTAAATATGTGGTCGATTTAGGCTTAAAATGGGTTTGGTGCAAAATGGATTTTTTGTTAAAATGGTTTCGGTTTTTGGTCAATTTTGGGTACAATAAATCTAAATATGTGGTGCAATATAAATATATTGGTGCAAAAGTGATTTTTGGTTAAAATTGTGTCGGTTTTTGGTCCGTTTCGGGTAGAAATAAGCTAAATATGTGGTCAATTTAGGCTTAAAATGAGTTTGGTGCAAAATTGATTTTTTGTTAAAATGGTTTCGGTTTTTTGTCGATTTTGGACACAATTAAGCTAAATATGTGGTCGATTTAGGCATAAAATGAGTTTGGTGCAAAAGTGACTTTTTCTTTAAATGGTGTCGGTTTTTGGTCGATTTTGGGTAAAAAAAAACTAAATATGTGGACGATTTAGGCATAAGATGAGTGTGGAGATAATGTTTTTTATCCCCAATCGGACGACTAATTATTTCGAATTAAATAAAACTCGGCGCAGAAATAAAATTACGATATGTTCTTTAATGCGTGACATCCAAATTGCAAGTGTGGCTTGCCTGCCCTTTACATTGCCGCTCCGATCACTAAGCGCAGCTTCGCTCGGCCGACGTCGGTAGGCAGACGCAAAGCGGAGATAGCGAAGAGCGAGCTCACTAACTCTAAGTTTTGGTACTTCAGCGTTGTGGGTCGAAAATCGTCAATAGAGATGCACGAGGAATTTTCAAAAGCGGCTAAAGCTGCACGCTTATTCTCCGAGCTATCAATGCTTCCTGATACTATCCAACCAAGTTTAGTCTCCTGCAATGTTGGCAATTGGGCTGATAGTCGAATCTGTCCGACGCACATTAAATCGAAGAACAAACCAGAGCCTATCAACAGATCGATACGTTGGGGCTTGGAGAAATTAGGATCAGCTAGTTTTAGATTATTCGGCATTGGCCAATCCTTTGCGTCTACGCCGAAGTTAGGCTGCATTTCCGTAATTGAGTTGGTGACAATTGCAGCGAAGGAAGCTCGATAGCTTGCGTCCTGGGATTGTACAACTATATGTACAGACTTGCTCGAAGGTAGAATGGAATCTCCGATTCCAGAGATGTGAACATAAGACGAGCGATGATCCAACTGCACCTGATCAGCAAGTCTAGATGTTACAAAGTTTGCCTGTGATGCAGAATCCAAAATGGCACGACATGGGATAAGTGCTCCATAACGATCTGTTACATGGACGAGGGCAGTAGGTAGCAACACGTTTTGGCTAGGCTGAGATTTCTGGATCGAGGGGGGAGGGCTAGAACACCCGCTTGCTAGAAGCACAGTCGCGGCCTCTTGCTGGATCGATTCCTCGGCCGGTGAAGAGGAAGATGAAGCAGCAGTTCCCGATGGAATGTGGAGTAGCGTGTGATGTTTGGCCTGGCAATGCCTGCAAAGTCCTGACCTGCACCTCTGCAATTCATAGCCTTTGTTGAGGCAGTTCAAACACAAGCGGCTCTTCTTTGCTTCTTTGTATCGTTCAAACGCAGAGAGATTCAGGAATGGCTGACATCTAGATATGTAATGCTCGGAGGAATTGCAATGGTTACCTATGGGGTTAGGATGGTCGTTACTGGAGGTGATAAGGGTGACAGGTTTGTCTTCTCCCACCTGTTGACTAGCACTTGTTGCCATGGCTGATCCCAAATTCTCCAGCATCCGACATCTCGCTTCCAAAAATGAGGCCATGCTTGACCACCGAGGCAGTCCTGACGTCGGCAAGTTCTCTTCCCATTTCTCCTTTGGTTTGTGGTCCAGTTTCAGCACGACCGAAAAAGACACCCTGTATACGTATAAACGTGGGAACCGAAAGCAAAGGGATTACAGCTAATGCCTTTAGCTGTGCGGCTGTGCGAGCTGTCCGATTCCGCTTTGTACTCCGCTTGTGTGTATTAGTGAGTTCGCTGCACTGCCTACCGCACTGCACTGACCGAATTGTCGCGACAGAGAAATTAATAGCCAGCAATGCGTGTATGCAGGTGTATGTAAGTGTGTTTTAGCACCGAATTGTGCTTAACAGCCGAAAATTTGCTAGGGCTAACGAATGTCGATCGCGAATGATTATTAATTGACACTGCAACTCAGAGATCAAGTCGGGGTCACCAAACTTTATGTGGAGATAATGTTTTTTATCCCCAATCGGCCGACTAATTATTTCGAATTAAATAAAACTTTGGGTACAATTAAGCTAAATATGTGGTCGATTTAGGCATAAAATGAGTTTGGTGCAAAAGTTTTTTTTTCTCTAAATGTTGTCGGTTTATGGTCGATTTTGGGTAAAAAAAAACTAAATATGTGGACGATTTAGGCATAAGATGAAGTTGGTGCAAAAGTGATTTTTTGTTAAAATTGTGTCGGTTTTTGGTCAGTTTCGGGTAGAATTAAGCTAAATATGTGGTCGATTTAGGCTTAAAATGGGTTTGGTGCAAAATGGATTTTTTGTTAAAATGGTTTCGGTTTTTGGTCAATTTTGGGTACAATAAATCTCAATATGTGGTGCAATATAAATATATTGGTGCAAAAGTGATTTTTGGTTAAAATTGTGTCGGTTTTTGGTCCGTTTCGGGTAGAAATAAGCTAAATATGTGGTCAATTTAGGCTTAAAATGAGTTTGGTGCAAAATTGATTTTTTGTTAAAATGGTTTCGGTTTTTTGTCGATTTTGGACACAATTAAGCTAAATATGTGGTCGATTTAGGCATAAAATGAGTTTGGTGCAAAAGTGACTTTTTCTTTAAATGGTGTCGGTTTTTGGTCGATTTTGGGTAAAAAAAAACTAAATATGTGGACGATTTAGGCATAAGATGAGTGTGGAGATAATGTTTTTTATCCCCAATCGGCCGACTAATTATTTCGAATTAAATAAAACTCGGCGCAGAAATAAAATTACGATATGTTCTTTAATGCGTGACATCCAAATTGCAAGTGTGGCTTGCCTGCCCTTTACATTGCCGCTCCGATCACTAAGCGCAGCTTCGCTCGGCCGACGTCGGTAGGCAGACGCAAAGCGGAGATAGCGAAGAGCGAGCTCACTAACTCTAAGTTTTGGTACTTCAGCGTTGTGGGTCGAAAATCGTCAATAGAGATGCACGAGGAATTTTCAAAAGCGGCTAAAGCTGCACGCTTATTCTCCGAGCTATCAATGCTTCCTGATACTATCCAACCAAGTTTAGTCTCCTGCAATGTTGGCAATTGGGCTGATAGTCGAATCTGTCCGACGCACATTAAATCGAAGAACAAACCAGAGCCTATCAACAGATCGATACGTTGGGGCTTGGAGAAATTAGGATCAGCTAGTTTTAGATTATTCGGCATTGGCCAATCCTTTGCGTCTACGCCGAAGTTAGGCTGCATTTCCGTAATTGAGTTGGTGACAATTGCAGCGAAGGAAGCTCGATAGCTTGCGTCCTGGGATTGTACAACTATATGTACAGACTTGCTCGAAGGTAGAATGGAATCTCCGATTCCAGAGATGTGAACATAAGACGAGCGATGATCCAACTGCAACTGATCAGCAAGTCTAGATGTTACAAAGTTTGCCTGTGATGCAGAATCCAAAATGGCACGACATGGGATAAGTGCTCCATAACGATCTGTTACATGGACGAGGGCAGTAGGTAGCAACACGTTTTGGCTAGGCTGAGATTTCTGGATCGAGGGGGAGGGCTAGAACACCCGCTTGCTAGAAGCACAGTCGCGGCCTCTTGCTGGATCGATTCCTCGGCCGGTGAAGAGGAAGATGAAGCAGCAGTTCCCGATGGAATGTGGAGTAGCGTGTGATGTTTGGCCTGGCAATGCCTGCAAAGTCCTGACCTGCACCTCTGCAATTCATAGCCTTTGTTGAGGCAGTTCAAACACAAGCGGCTCTTCTTTGCTTCTTTGTATCGTTCAAACGCAGAGAGATTCAGGAATGCCTGACATCTAGATATGTAATGCTCGGAGGAATTGCAATGGTTACCTATGGGGTTAGGATGGTCGTTACTGGAGGTGATAAGGGTGACAGGTTTGTCTTCTCCCACCTGTTGACTAGCACTTGTTGCCATGGCTGATCCCAAATTCTCCAGCATCCGACATCTCGCTTCCAAAAATGAGGCCATGCTTGACCACCGAGGCAGTCCTGACGTCGGCAAGTTCTCTTCCCATTTCTCCTTTGTTTTGTGGTCCAGTTTCAGCACGACCGAAAAAGACACCCTGTATACGTATAAACGTGGGAACCGAAAGCAAAGGGATTACAGCTAATGCCTTTAGCTGTGCGGCTGTGCGAGCTGTCCGATTCCGCTTTGTACTCCGCTTGTGTGTATTAGTGAGTTCGCTGCACTGCCTACCGCACTGCACTGACCGAATTGTCGCGACAGAGAAATTAATAGCCAGCAATGCGTGTATGCAGGTGTATGTAAGTGTGTTTTAGCACCGAATTGTGCTTAACAGCCGAAAATTTGCTAGGGCTAACGAATGTCGATCGCGAATGATTATTAATTGACACTGCAACTCAGAGATCAAGTCGGGGTCACCAAACTTTATGTGGAGATAATGTTTTTTATCCCCAATCGGCCGACTAATTATTTCGAATTAAATAAAACTTGGCGCAGAAATAAAATTACGATATGTTCTTTAATGCGTGACATCCAAATTGCAAGTGTGGCTTGGCTGCCCTTTACATTGCCGCTCCGATCGCTAAGCGCAGCTTCGCTCGGCCGACGTCGGTAGGCAGACGCAAAGCGGAGATAGCGAAGAGCGAGCTGGCAGAGAGCGTTTAGCAGGGCAAGCAAGCGCAAAGCTTTAACAAACAAATGACTGACATAGACATAAGTAACAAACAATCTTCCGATTATCTTTCGTAGTGATCAGACGTGTTTTTGTTTTGCGCTCCGCATTTTTTCCTTTTGTTTTGAATAAACAGCCGGTGTTTTCCCAAATAAATTCTAATTATACTTTCTAACCAGACAACAATCTGGAAACCTATTCATTTACGCGAGTGCATGCCTTTTGATTTGTGTTAAGACATTATTTAACTTTTTATTTTTCGGCGTCGGCTTGTGCTTGTGCTTGTGTTTGTGTTGTTGCAGTGAGTGAGTACGCATTACATTGCATTGCAGTCCGCTCTCGTCTGGTAGCTTTTGTTGTTTTATCACTCTCTCGCTATCACCTCAACTTCAATAACTGTTCTTTCTCTCTCGCTCTTTAAACTTTCTGAGCAATAGCGCTCTCTGCTTAGTAGCTCTCGCTCTCTTTTTTTTACCAATTCCGCTTTGAGCGTTGTCTGGCACATTGATCTGATACAAATTTGTTTTGCAAATAATAGTAAATAAATAAATAATAAAATGGAATACGCTGTGGTCTGTGCCAAAAAAAGCTGTAAGAAGCAGATCACCCACGATCAGCCGAATGTCCCCTGCTGGCTCTGCGACAGCGTAGTGCACGCAAAATGCGCTGGATTTTCTGGCCTCGTGAGTGATGCTATAGCCAAACGTAATGGCTTGCATTACAGTTGCGAGGCATGCCGTGCGGTGGAGAAAGACATGGTGGTTTTCATGAGGCAGACGCGGAGTGGCTTTAAGGAGCTGACCGTTGGTTTTAAAAACCAATACGATCGGCTCCTAGCCATGGAGGCTCAGTTTAGCGGTTTAAAACTGCTGAATGAGTCTCCGAGGCGCAAAAAGGTCACTCCGCGGGATCTGCAATTGCCAACCGTCACTCAGCCGTGCGCCGCCGAAAAACTGACTCCGACCACTCCAAGTGTGCAGCAGTTGATCTCGTTTGCCACTCCAAGGGCAACGACAGCTGCTGGCGATGCAGATTCGGTAGCCGAAATCATCGCCTCGGAGAATGTGCAGCCAAGTACGTCTGCAGCGTCCGTGTCCGTGGTGTCCGCAAGTTCGCTAGTTGTCCCGTCTATCCCGATCCCACCAGTAAATAGACGTTCCGGACCTCCGGATATTGCCACCACAGGTACTAGGCCTGTGGTGACTAAACCACTGCTGGGAGTCCCACCAAAACGACAAGTTTTTGTTTCACGGCTGGCCCCTGACCTCACATCTAATGATGTAATTGCTTTTATTCAAAGCAAAATAAAAGCCGTGGGCTTAAAGGTGGAGAAATTTAACTTCTCTTATGCCAGGGAGATAGCCTCGTTTAAGATAAGCATCTCCCCAACTCAATTTGACACCATTTGCTCCGCCAAATTTTGGCCGGAGCATTTGGTGGTGAAGGAGTTTAAGGCTAAGAAGAAGAATAGGCCCCCCATATCCCTTCCAAATCTTTCCAGTGTGCCACCCTCAACCTCAACTTCCTCTTCCTCAACTTCCCGTCTTGCTTCCACCTTTCCAAAAAACTAACTTCTCTTTTAATAACCTATCAGAATGTAAGAGGCTTGCGTAGTAAGCTCAGCATTCTTTTCCGGGGTAGTGTTGCATTTGCTTCCCACGTTATTGTGTTTACTGAAATCTGGTTAAAGCCGGACATTCTTAGTTCCGAGGTTTTGGCAGGTCGGTACACAACTTTTAGAAAGGACCGTTCGGCTCGACGTGCAGGGGGGGTTCTAATTGCAGTGGACTCTTACTTCACGTCGGAACACTTCACTTCCGCTTTCGCTATATTCATTACTTGCTCGTATATCCCACCTTCTCCGGATATTTCAATTTATGAGCAGCACTTGTCCGCTTTAACCGCTGTTTCTTCCTCGCTATCTGATAAAGATCGTATGATAGTTCTTGGTGACTTCAACTTGCCAGGAACTGTTTGGTCTTCGGTAAACGAGTCTAGTATCCTAGTGCCCATGTCACGACATGACTTTGTTGACGGCTTGCTAGACCTATCCCTGTCTCAAGTCAACCATGTGAAAAATTCCTTGGGTCGATTGCTTGATCTGTGCTTTGTATCGGATCCCACCATAGTGTTGTTAACCCGAGCCCTTCCGCTCACTATACCTGAAGACGCCTACCACCCTACTTTCGAGGTGTCGCTAGATATAGGACCAACTGTATTGGATCGGTCGAGTAGGCTGCCCGAACGTGTCCGCTGCTTTCGTAAAGCCGAGTTTGCGAAGCTTAATAACCTCATTAGGGATTTTGATTGGTCCGCTTTGTACTTGTGCACTGATATCATAAAAGGCACAAACATTTTTTACAATGCTCTTGGCACATTTTTCGATTCTTGTGTCCCGCTTTCTTGTCCGACTAGATCTGGAAAACCCCCTTGGCTTACCAAAGAGTTATCCAGTCTAAAAAACTTAAAATCAAGACTTTATAAAAAATTTCAAGAAGTGGGTTCTCCTACTTCTCACTCTCGCTATGTATTAGCTCGGTCAAACTTTTCAGTTCTTAATGCTCAATGCTATAAGAACTACCTATCTCGATGCAGGATACGTTTTTCTCAGGACCCTAAACAGTTTTACAGCTTCGTAAACAGTAAGCGTAGAACGTCCGCACACCCATCCTCGCTATCATTTTGTAATACGTCGGCAAATAATGATCAGGCAATTGCCGATCTTTTTGCCCAATTCTTCCAAACCACCTATTCTGAGGAAAACTACTCTGGTCATCCGTACTCATACGGTTTACCGAGGTCGAACGGCATTTTCAGTCCCTTGTTAAATGAATGTTCCCTACTTCATGATCTTCGACTAGTTAAGCCGGTGTTTTCACCGGGTCCAGACGGGGTTCCAGGTTGTGTACTCAGGTACTGCGCCGAGGCTCTGTGTGGACCTTTGCTTAAACTATTCACCCTATCCATTGATTCTTCTTGCTTCCCCCCGATCTGGAAGGAATCGTTTATAATTCCTCCCCATAAAAAAGGTAGCAAGTCTGATGCAAAAAATTATAGAGGTATAGCAAAGTTATCCGCTATTCCTAAAATGTTTGAGAAGGTTTTAACTCCGCACTTGCAACATCTCTGCAAGTCACTTATATCTCCAACTCAGCATGGATTTATAAGGCGGCGATCAACCACCACGAACTTGTTAGAGTTTACCTCTTTCATTATTAAAGGCTTTCAAGGTAACTTACAGACGGATGTTATTTACACCGACTTGTAAAGCATTCGACTCTGTAAACCATTCCCTTTTAGCGCATAAACTTGACCTTTTAGGGTTTCCGCCCAACCTCCTAAGATGGATTTCTAGCTATCTTTGTTCTAGGTCTCAAAGAGTCCTCTTCAAAAACTCCCTCTCTTTCCCAGTAAAGGTTTCTTCGGGAGTACCACAAGGCAGCCATCTAGGCCCCTTACTCTTCACACTCTTTATTAATGACTTACCTTCAGTATTAACATACTCTCGAGTACTTATGTATGCGGATGATGTTAAACTCTGTGTCCAGTACAAGGACATTTCATTTCATTCTCGCTTGCAATCCGATCTCAATAACTTTCAGTCATGGTGTTGTGCAAACTTGTTACACCTTAATGCCTCGAAATGCAAAGTTATGACATTTCATCGTTCTAGCCCTTTGTTGACTCCCTACACCCTATTTGGTGGTTCTCTTGAGAGAATTACCCTGGTGTTCTGTTAGACCCCAAGTTAAAGTTTTCCGAACACATTTCTACCATGGTAAATAAGGCCATGGGCGTGCTTGGGCTTATAAAGAGGTGGTCAAAGGAATTTGACGACCCCTCTATAACAAAGACTCTGTATACCTCGCTTGTTCGTCCGATCTTAGAATACGGCTCCTGTGTATGGTGCCCTCAGTACAAAGTACACCAGGACCGTATAGAATCAGTACAGAAAAACTTTTTACTCTTTGCTCTGCGGGGCCTTAACTGGGATGCGGGTGTAAGACTCCCATCTTACTCTAGTAGACTACTATTAGTAAAACTCCCATCCTTAGTTAACCGTAGAAAAATGCTTGGTGTGATATTTATGCACAACTTGATCAGGGGTGACATAGACAGCCCTGATCTGTTGAGCCGCATAAACTTCACGATTCCTATTAGACTGACTAGAAATTTTATACCGTTGTTCCTTCCACTTTGTAGATCGAATTATTCCTTGCATGAACCGTTTAGGGTCTTATGCTCGGATTATAGTTCCCTCTACCATATTATATCCACCACTAATTCTCTTCCTCTTATTAAATTATTAATCCTTACACACCTTTCTATTAATTAGTAACTGTAGTGGTATTTGTATTTTGATTGCATGCTTAGTTTCTTAGTAAGTTTAGTACTAATTTTTCTCGAATGTTAGTCTATTAGCTATCTTTCTTGCATGTTCGCGTTTGGTTCGGCTACGCACCGCGCGTCATGCGGCAGCGCCCCTCGGTCGGTTGGGCGGGAGGAGGGCTGCGCTTTGCCTGGTATCCGCGCGTAACAGCCTTCTGCTGGTGTCACACGGGCCACTTGACGGTGCAGTAACTGCATCGCCTCTTGAAAGATGCAGCCATTGCATGTCAACGTCCAAAGATTAAAAAAAAAAAAAATAAGCGGCTGAGGGCCAAGAATTAGATGATATTTGGCAAGCAGCTAATCGGCTGGGTTCTGCTCCGAACAATGAGGTTGGTGCAATAGTGTAGGTTTTTGGTCCATTTTTGGTCAAAATAAGCTATATATGTGGTCGAGTTAGGCATAACATGAGGTTGGTGCAAAAGTGATTTTTTGGTGATTTTATAAGGTCGATTTAGGCATAAGATAAGGTAGGTGTAAAAGTGACTTTTTGTTTAACTGGTGTCGGTTTTTGGTCGATTTTGGGTACAATTAAGCTAAATATGTGGTTGATTTAGGCATAAAATGAGTTTGGTGCAAAAGTGTTGTTTTGTTAAAATTGTGTCGGTTTTTGGTCCGTTTTGGGTAGAAATAAGCTAAATATGTGGTCAATTTAGGCTTAAAATGAGTTTGGTGCAAGTGTTTTTTTGTCTAAATGTTGTCGGTTTATGGTCGATTTTGGGTAAAAAAAAACTAAATATGTGGACGATTTAGGCATAAGATGAGGTTGGTGCAAAAGTGATTTTTTGTTAAAATTGTGTCGGTTTTTGGTCTGTTTCGGGTAGAAATAAGCTAAATATGTGGTCGATTTAGGCTTAAAATGAGTTTGGTGCAAAATCGATTTTTTGCTAAAGTGGTTTCGGTTTTTGGTCGATTTTGGGTACAATTAAGCTAAATATGTGGTCGATTTAAGCATAAGATGAGGTTGGTGCAAAAGTGATTTTTTGTTAAAATTGTGTCGGTTTTTGTCCGTTTCGGGTAGAAATAAGCTAAATATGTGGTCAATTCAGGCTTAAAATGAGTTTGGTGCAAGTGTTTTTTTGTCTAAATGTTGTCGGTTTATGGTCGATTTTGGGTAAAAAAAAACTTAATATGTGGACGATTTAGGCATAAGATGAGGTAGGTGCAAAAGTGATTTTTTGTTAAAATTGTGTCGGTTTTTGGTCTGTTTCGGGTAGAAATAAGCTAAATATGTGGTCGATTTAGGCTTAAAATGAGTTTGGTGCAAAATCGATTTTTTGCTAAAGTGGTTTCGGTTTTTGGTCGATTTTGGGTACAATTAAGCTAAATATGTGGTCGATTTAAGCATAAGATGAGGTTGGTGCAAAAGTGATTTTTTGTTAAAATTGTGTCGGTTTTTGTCCGTTTCGGGTAGAAATAAGCTAAATATGTGGTCAATTCAGGCTTAAAATGAGTTTGGTGCAAGTGTTTTTTTGTCTAAATGTTGTCGGTTTATGGTCGATTTTGGGTAAAAAAAAAACTTAATATGTGGACGATTTAGGCATAAGATGAGGTAGGTGCAAAAGTGATTTTTTGTTAAAATTGTGTCGGTTTTTGGTCTGTTTCGGGTAGAAATAAGCTAAATATGTGGTCGATTTAGGCTTAAAATGAGTTTGGTGCAAAATCGATTTTTTGTTAAAATGGTTTCGGTTTTTTGTCGATTTTTGACACAATTAAGCTAAATATGTGGTCGATTTAAGCATAAGATGAGGTTGGTGCAAAAGTGATTTTTTGTTAAAATTGTGTCGGTTTTTGGTCCGTTTCGGGTAGAAATAAGCTAAATATGTGGTCAATTTAGGCTTAAAATGAGTTTGGTGCAAAATTGATTTTTTGTTAAAATGGTTTCGGTTTTTTGTCGATTTTTGACACAATTAAGCTAAATATGTGGTCGATTTAGGCATAAAATGAGTTTGGTGCAAGTGTTTTTTTGTCTAAATGTTGTCGGTTTATGGTCGATTTTGGGTAAAAAAAAACTAAATATGTTGGCGATTTAGGCATAAGATGAGGTTGGTGCAAAAGTGATTTTTTGTTAAAATTGTGTCGGTTTTTGGTCAGTTTCGGGTAGAAATAAGCTAAATATGTGGTCGATTTAAGCTTAAAATGAGTTTGGTGCAAAAGTGACTTTTTCTTTAAATGGTGTCGGTTTTTGGTCGATTTTGGGTAAAAAAAAAACTAAATATGTGGACGATTTAGGCATAAGATGAGTGTGGAGATAATGTTTTTTATCCCCAATCGCTTGGATGATCGTCGAACGCAGCAATCGGCGCTTCTTTACGAAGGCGGCTTTTCGTGATTACGTCTTGATCATCGGGAACCTCTGTAATTGCATAGAATGGCAGGAAATTTGGCAATGTAGAAATTGTTGAAAGTTGAATTTCATTTAGCGTGGATATGTAGGTTTTTAATATATCGAAAAGTTCGCGCTGCAGTTCCTGATTCTCCGATCGCAGTTTTTCCACTTGCACCTGGCACTCGAGCAGCTGCTTCCTGCATTGCTGCTCTAAGTTTTGGTACTCCAGCGTTGTGGGTCGAAAATCGTCAATAGAGATGCACGAGGAATTTTCAAAAGCGGCTAAAGCTGCACGCTTATTCTCCGAGCTATCAATGCTTCCTGATACTATCCAACCAAGTTTTGTCTCCTGCAATGTTGGCAATTGGGCTGATAGTCGAATCTGTCCGACGCACATTAAATCGAAGAACAAACCAGAACCTATCAACAGATCGATATGTTGGGGCTTGGAGAAATTAGGATTAGCTAGTTTTAGATTATTCGGCATTGGCCAATCCTTTGCGTCTACGCCGAAGTTAGGCTGCATTTCCGTAATTGAGCTCGATAGCTTGCGTCCTGGGATTGTACAACTATATGTACAGACTTGCTCGAAGGTAGAATGGAATCTCCGATTCCAGAGATGTGAACATAAGACGAGCGATGATCCAACTGCAACTGATCAGCAAGTCTAGATGTTACAAAGTTTGCCCGTGATGCAGAATCCAAAATGGCACGACATGGGATAAGTGCTCCATAACGATCTGTTACATGGACGAGGGCAGTAGGTAGCAACACGTTTTGGCTAGGCTGAGATTTCTGGATCGAGGGGGGAGGGCTAGAACACCCGCTTGCTAGAAGCACAGTCGCGGCCTCTTGCTGGATCGATTCCTCGGCCGGTGAAGAGGAAGATGAAGCACCAGTTCCCGATGGAATGTGGAGTAGCGTGTGATGTTTGGCCTGGCAATGCCTGCAAAGTCCTGACCTGCACCTCTGCAATTCATGGCCTTTGTTGAGGCAGTTCAAACACAAGCGGCTCTTCTTTGCTTCTTTGTATCGTTCAAACGCAGAGAGATTCAGGAATGCCTGACATCTAGATATGTAATGCTCGGAGGAATTGCAATGGTTACATATGGGGTTAGGATGGTCGTTACTGGAGGTGATAAGGGTGACAGGTTTGTTTTCTCCCACCTGTTGACTAGGACTTGTTGCCATGGCTGATCCCAAATTCTCCAGCATCCGACATCTCGCTTCCAAAAATGAGGCCATGCTTGACCACCGAGGCAATCCTGACGTCGGCAAGTTCTCTTCCCATTTCTCCTTTGTTTCGTGGTCCAGTTTCAGCACGACCGAAAAAGACATCCTGTATACGTATAAACGTGGGAACCGAAAGCAAAGGGATTACAGCTAATGCCTTTAGCTGTGCGGCTGTGCGAGCTGTCCGATTCCGCTTTGTACTCCGCTTGTGTGTATTAGTGAGTTCGCTGCACTGCCTACCGCACTGCACTGACCGAATTGTCGCGACAGAGAAATTAATAGCCAGCAATGCGTGTATGCAGGTGTATGTAAGTTTGTTTTAGCACCGAATTGTGCTTAACAGCCGAAAATTCGCTCGGCCGACGTCGGTAGGCAGACGCAAAGCGGAGATAGCGAAGAGCGAGCTGGCAGAGAGCGTTTAGCAGGGCAAGCAAGCGCAAAGCTTTAACAAACAAATGACTGACATAGACATAAGTAACAAACAAAATAAGCGGCTAAAGGCCAAGAATTAGGTGCTATTTGGCAAGCAGCTAATCGGCTGGGTTCTGCTCCGAACAATGAGGTTGGTGCAAAAGTGATTTTTTGTTAAAATTGTGTCGGTTTTTGGTCAGTTTCGGGTACAAATAAGCTAAATATGTGGTCGATTTAGGCATAAAATGAGTTTGGTGCAAAAGTGTTTTTTTGTCTAAATAGCGTCGGTTTATGGTCGATTTTGGGTAGAAATAAGATAAATATAAGGTCGAATTAAATAAAATGAGTTTGGTGCAAAAGTGATTTTTTGTTAAAATAGTGTAGGTTTTTGGTCCATTTTTGGTCAAAATAAGCTATATATGTGGTCGAGTTAGGCATAACATGAGGTTGGTGCAAAAGTGATTTTTTGGTTATTTTATAAGGTCGATTTAGGCATAAGATAAGGTTGGTGCAAAAGTGACTTTTTGTTTAAATGGTGTCGGTTTTTGGTCGATTTTGGGTACAATTAAGCTAAATATGTGGTTGACTTAGGCATTAAATGAGTTTGGTGCAAAAGTGTTTTTTTCTCTAAATGTTGTCGGTTTATGGTCGATTTTGGGTAAAAAAAAACTAAATATGTGGACGATTTAGGCATAAGATGAAGTTGGTGCAAAAGTGATTTTTTGTTAAAATTGTGTCGGTTTTTGGTCAGTTTCGGGTAGAAATAAGCTAAATATGTGGTCGATTTAGGCTTAAAATGAGTTTGGTGCAAAATTGATTTTTTGTTAAAATGGTTTCGGTTTTTGGTCGATTTTGGGTACAATTAAGCTAAATATGTGGTCGATTTAAGCATAAGATGAGGTTGGTGCAAAAGTGATTTTTTGTTAAAATTGTGTCGGTTTTTGGTCCGTTTCGGGTAGAAATAAGCTAAATATGTGGTCAATTTAGGCTTAAAATGAGTTTGGTGCAAAATTGATTTTTTGTTAAAATGGTTTCTGTTTTTGGTCGATTTTGGGTACAATTAAGCTAAATATGTGGTCGATTTAAGCATAAGATGAGGTTGGTGCAAAAGTGATTTTTGTTAAAATTGTGTCGGTTTTTAGTCCGTTTCGGGTAGAAATAAGCTAAATATGTGGTCGATTTAGGCTTAAAATTAGTTTGGTGCAAAATTGATTTTTTGTTAAAATGGTTTCGGTTTTTGGTCGATTTTGGGTACAATTAAGCTAAATATGTGGTCGATTTAGGCATAAAATGAGTTTGGTGCAAAAGTGTTTTTTTGTCTAAATAATGTCGGTTTATGGTCGATTTTGGGTAGAAATAAGCTAAATATAAGGGCGAATTAAATAAAATGAGTTTGGTGCAAAAGTGATTTTTTGTTAAAATAGTGTAGGTTTTTGGTCCATTTTTGGTCAAAATAAGCTATATATGTGGTCGAGTTAGGCATAACATGAGGTTGGTGCAAAAGTGATTTTTTGGTGATTTTATAAGGTCGATTTAGGCATAAGATAAGGTTGGTGCAAAAGTGACTTTTTGTTTAAATGGTGTCGGTTTTTGGTCGATTTTGGGTACAATTAAGCTAAATATGTGTTCGATTCAGGCATAAAATGAGTTTGGTGCAAAAGTGATTTTTTGTCTAAATGTTGTCTGTTTATGGTCGATTTTGGGTAAAAAAAACTAAATATGTGGACGATTTGGGCATAACATGAGGTTGGTGCAAAAGTGATTTTTTTTTTAAATTGTGTCGGTTTTTGGTCAGAGTCGGGTAGAAATAAGCTAAATATGTCGTCGATTTAGGCTTAAAATGAGTTTGGTGCAAAATTGATTTTTTTGTTAAAGTGGTTTCGGTTTTTGGTCGATTTTGGGTACAATTAAGCTAAATAAGTGGTCGATTTAAGCATAAGATGAGGTTGGTGCAAAAGTGATTTTTTGTTAAAATTGTGTCGGGTTTTAGTCCGTTTCGGGTAGAAATAAGCTAAATATGTGGTCGATTTAGGCTTAAAATGAGTTTGGTGCAAAATTGATTTTTTGTTAAAATGGTTTCGGTTTTTGGTCGATTTTGGGTACTATTAAGCTAAATATGTGGTCGATTTAGGCATAAAATGAGTTTGGTGCAAAAGTGTTTTTTTGTCTAAATAATGTCGGTTTATGGTCGATTTTGGGTAGAAATAAGCTAAATATAAGGTCGAATTAAATAAAATGAGTTTGGTGCAAAAGTGATTTTTTGTTAAAATAGTGTAGGTTTTTGGTCCATTTTTGGTCAAAATAAGCTATATATGTGGTCGAGTTAGGCATAACATGAGGTTGGTGCAAAAGTGTTTTTTTGGTGATTTTATAAGGTCGATTTAGGCATAAGATAAGGTTGGTGCAAAAGTGACTTTTTGTTTAAATGGTTTCGGTTTTTGGTCGATTTTGGGTACAATTAAGCTAAATATGTGGGCGATTTAAGCATAAGATGAGGTTGGTGCAAAAGTGATTTTTTGTTAAAATTGTGTCGGGGTTTGGTCCGTTTCGGGTAGAAATAAGCTAAATATGTGTTCAATTTAGGCTTAAAATGAGTTTGGTGCAAAATTGATTTTTTTTTATACCCGATACTCAAAATGAGTATTGGGGTATATTAGATTTGTGGTAAAAGTGGATGTGTGTAACGTCCAGAAGGAATCGTTTCCGACCCCATAAAGCATATATATTCTTGATCAGCATCAATAGCCGAGTCGATTGAGCCCTGTCTGTCTGTCCGTCTGTCCGTCCGTCCGTCTGTCCGTCTGTCCGTCCCCTTTAGCGCCTAGTGCTCAAAGACTATAAGAGCTAGAGTAACGATGTTTTGGATCCAGACTTTTGTGATATGTCACTGCTACAAAAATATTTCAAAACTTCGCCCCGCCCACTTCCGCCCCCACAAAGGACGAAAATCTGTGGCATTCCCAATTTTAAAGATATGAGAAAACCAAAAACGTAGAATTGTAGAGAATGACCATATCTTTAAGACTGCAGAATCTGAATTGGATCGTATTATTATTATAGCCAGCATCAAGAAAACAATTTCATTTTTCTCGCCCTGTCTCTCTCTAACACACACGTAGCATAGGCGGTTTTGCTTAGAGTAAAACATAAGCGCCTAGATCTCAGAGACTACAAAAGCTAGAGCAACCAAATTTTGTATCCACACTCCTAATATATCGGACCGAGCCGAGTTTGTTTCAAAATTTCGCCACACCCTCTTCCGCCCCCGCAAAGGACGAAAATCTGGGGATATTCAAAAATCAAAACCGACCATAAACCGACATTATTTAGACAAAAAAACACTTTTGCACCAAACTCATTTAATGCCTAAATTGACTACACATTTATATTATTTGTACCCAAAATCGACCAAAAACCGAAACCATTTTAACAAAAATCACTTTTGCACCAAACTCATTTTAAGCCTAAATCGACCACATATTTAGCTTATTTCTACCCGAAACTGACCAAAAACCGACACAATTTTAACAAAAATCACTTTTGCACCAACCTTATCTTATGCCTAAGTCGTCCACATATTTAGTTTTTTTTTACCCAAAATCGACCATAAACCGACATTATTTAGACAAAAAAACACTTATGCACCAAACTCATTTAATGCCTAAATTGACTACACATTTATATTATTTGTACACAAAATCGACCGAAAACCGAAACCATTTTAACAAAAATCACTTTTGCACCAAACTCATTTTAAGCCTAAATCGACCACATATTTAGCTTAATTGTACCCAAAATCGACCAAAAACCGAAACCATTTAAAAACGAGGGGGAACGTTGTGAGTTGCTGCGGACACCGCAACTCTACGGCTATACCCGATACTAAGTCAGTATGGCTCTCCCCCGGCAGACGCCGCTTATATTAAACGACACGACAAAGAGTGCGTGCGAGAGAGACAGAAAATCAGTCTGAGCGTGACGTCGGGCGCTGCGTAGCCACTGCAAATTGATTTGTTCCTATTGGCTATAAAAATGATCTGATCTGATCCAGATTCAGCAATCTGATAGATATGGTCATTATCTATGATTCTGCGTTTTTAGTTTTCTCGAATGTGCAATATTGTGGATGCAACAGATTTTCGTCCTTTGTGTGGGCGGAAGGGGGTGGGGCGAAACTTTGAGATACACGTTTTATAGTAAAATCTAACAGGAGTGCGGATACCACATTTGGTTACTCTAGCCTTAATAGTCTCTGAGATTTTTGAATATCCCCAGATGTTCGTCCTTTGCTGGGGCGGAAGGGGGTGTGGCGAAATTTTGAAACAAACTCGTCTCGGTCCGATATATTTGGAGTGTGGATACCAAATTTGGTTGCTCTAGCTTTTGTAGTCTCTGAGATCTAGGCGCTAATGTTTTACTCTAAGCAAAGCCGCCTATGCTACGTGTGTGTTAGAGAGAGACAGGGCGAGAAAAAATGAAATTGTTTTCTTGATGGTGGCTATAATAATAATACGATCCAATTCATATTCTGCAGTCTTAAAGATATGGTCATTCTCTACAATTCTACGTTTTTGGTTTTCTCATATCTTTAAAATTGTGGATGCCACAGATTTTCGTCCTTTGTGGGGGCGGAAGTGGGCGGGGCGAAGTTTTGAAATATTTTTGTAGCAGTGACATATCACAGAAGTCTGGATCCAAAACATCGTTGCTCTAGCTCTTATAGACTTTGTGCACTAGGCGCTGAAGGGGACGGACAGACGGACAGACGGACGGACGGACAGACGGACAGACAGACAGGGCTCAATCGACTCGGCTATTGATGCTGATCAAGAATATATATGCTTTATGGGTCGGAAACGATTCCTTCTGGACGTTACACACATCCACTTTTACCACAAATCTAATATACCCCAATACTCATTTTGAGTATCGGGTATAAAAAAAAATCAATTTTGCACCAAACTCATTTTAAGCCTAAATTGAACACATATTTAGCTTATTTCTACCCGAAACGGACCAAACCCCGACACAATTTTAACAAAAAATCACTTTTGCACCAACCTCATCTTATGCTTAAATCGACCACATATTTAGCTTAATTGTACCCAAAATCGACCAAAAACCGAAACCATTTAAACAAAAAGTCACTTTTGCACCAACCTTATCTTATGCCTAAATCGACCTTATAAAATCACCAAAAAATCACTTTTGCACCAACCTCATGTTATGCCTAACTCGACCACATATATAGCTTATTTTGACCAAAAATGGACCAAAAACCTACACTATTTTAACAAAAAATCACTTTTGCACCAAACTTTTGAAATATTTTTGTAGCAGTGACATATCACAGAAGTCTGGATCCAAAACATCGTTGCTCTAGCTCTTATAGTCTTTGAGCACTAGGCGCTGAAGGGGACGGACAGACGGACAGACGGACGGACGGACAGACGGACAGACAGACAGGGCTCAATCGACTCGGCTATTGATGCTGATCAAGAATATATATACTTTATGGGGTCGGAAACGATTCCTTCTGGACGTTACACACATCCACTTTTACCACAAATCTAATATACCCCAATACTCATTTTGAGTATCGGGTATAAAAAAAAATCAATTTTGCACCAAACTCATTTTAAGCCTAAATTGACCACATATTTAGCTTATTTCTACCCGAAACTGACCAAAAACCGACACAATTTTAACAAAAAATCACTTTTGTACCAACCTTATCTTATGCCTAAGTCGTCCACATATTTAGTTTTTTTTTACCCAAAATCGACCATAAACCGACATTATTTAGACAAAAAAACACTTATGCACCAAACTCATTTAATGCCTAAATTGACTACACATTTATATTATTTGTACACAAAATCGACCGAAAACCGAAACCGTTTTAACAAAAATCACTTTTGCACCAAACTCATTTTAAGCCTAAATCGACCACATATTTAGCTTAATTGTACCCAAAATCGACCAAAAACCGAAACCATTTAAAAACGAGGGGGAACGTTGTGAGTTGCTGCGGACACCGCAACTCTACAGTTATACCCGATACTTAGTCAGTATGGCTCTCCTCCGGCAGACGCCGCTAATATTAAACGACACGACAAAGAGTGCGTGCGAGAGAGACAGAAAATCAGTCTGAGCGTGACGTCGGGCGCTGCGTAGCCACTGCAAATTGATTTGTTCCTATTGGCTATAAAAATGATCTGATCTGATCCAGATTCAGCAATCTGATAGATATGGTCATTATCTATGATTCTGCGTTTTTAGTTTTCTCGAATGTGCAATATTGTGGATGCAACAGATTTTCGCCCTTTGTGTGGGCGGAAGGGGGGGGGGCGAAATTTGGACACAAAACGGTCAAGGTCCGATATCACAGGATAGTGGATACCAAATTTGGTTGCTCTGGCTCTTATAGGTTCTGAGATCCTTGAACACATATTTTGCAATTGGCAAAACCGACTATGAAACCTGTGTGTTAGAGAGAGACAGAGCGAGAAAGAATGAAATTGTTTTCTTGATTCTGGCTATAATAATTATACGATCTGGTTGAGATTTTACACTCTAGAACATATAGTCATCTTCTACGATTCTGCGTTTTTGATTTTATCGTATCTTTAAAAATGTGGATGCCACAGATTTTCGTCCTTTGTGGGGGCGGAAGTGGGCGGGGCGAAGTTTTGAAATATTTTTGTAGCAGTGACATATCACAGAAGTCTGGATCTAAAACATCGTTGCTCTAGCTCTTATAGTCTTTGAGCACTAGGCGCTGAAGGGCACGGACGGACGGACGGACGGACGGACGAACGGACGGACGGACGGACGGACAGACGGACAGACAGACAGGGCTCAATCGACTCGGCTATTGATGCTGATCAAGAATATATATACTTTATGGGGTCGGAAACGATTCCTTCTGGACGTTACACACATCCACTTTTACCACAAATCTAATATACCCCAATACTCATTTTGAGTATCGGGTATAAAAAAAAATCAATTTTGCACCAAACTCATTTTAAGCCTAAATTGACCACATATTTAGCTTATTTCTACCCGAAACTGACCAAAAACCGACACAATTTTAACAAAAAATCACTTTTGTACCAACCTTATCTTATGCCTAAGTCGTCCACATATTTAGTTTTTTTTTACCCAAAATCGACCATAAACCGACATTATTTAGACAAAAAAACACTTATGCACCAAACTCATTTAATGCCTAAATTGACTACACATTTATATTATTTGTACACAAAATCGACCGAAAACCGAAACCATTTTAACAAAAATCACTTTTGCACCAAACTCATTTTAAGCCTAAATCGACCACATATTTAGCTTAATTGTACCCAAAATCGACCAAAAACCGAAACCATTTAAAAACGAGGGGGAACGTTGTGAGTTGCTGCGGACACCGCAACTCTACAGTTATACCCGATACTTAGTCAGTATGGCTCTCCTCCGGCAGACGCCGCTAATATTAAACGACACGACAAAGAGTGCGTGCGAGAGAGACAGAAAATCAGTCTGAGCGTGACGTCGGGCGCTGCGTAGCCACTGCAAATTGATTTGTTCCTATTGGCTATAAAAATGATCTGATCTGATCCAGATTCAGCAATCTGATAGATATGGTCATTATCTATGATTCTGCGTTTTTAGTTTTCTCGAATGTGCAATATTGTGGATGCAACAGATTTTCGCCCTTTGTGTGGGCGGAAGGGGGTGGGGCGAAATTTGGACACAAAACGGTCAAGGTCCGATATCACAGGAGTGTGGATACCAAATTTGGTTGCTCTGGCTCTTATAGGTTCTGAGATCCTTGAACACATATTTTGCAATTGGCAAAACCGTCTATGAAACCTGTGTGTTAGAGAGAGACAGAGCGAGAAAGAATGAAATTGTTTTCTTGATTCTGGCTATAATAATTATACGATCTGGTTGAGATTTTACACTCTAGAACATATAGTCATCTTCTACGATTCTGCGTTTTTGATTTTATCGTATCTTTAAAAATGTGGATGCCACAGATTTTCGTCCTTTGTGGGGGCGGAAGTGGGCGGGGCGAAGTTTTGAAATATTTTTGTAGCAGTGACATATCACAGAAGTCTGGATCTAAAACATCGTTGCTCTAGCTCTTATAGTCTTTGAGCACTAGGCGCTGAAGGGCACGGACGGACGGACGGACGGACGGACGGACGGACGAACGGACGGACGGACGGACGGACAGACGGACAGACAGACAGGGCTCAATCGACTCGGCTATTGATGCTGATCAAGAATATATATACTTTATGGGGTCGGAAACGATTCCTTCTGGACGTTACACACATCCACTTTTACCACAAATCTAATATACCCCAATACTCATTTTGAGTATCGGGTATAATCACTTTTGCACCAACCTCATGTTATGCCTAAATCGTCCACATATTTAGTTTTTTTTTACCCAAAATCGACCATAAACAGACAACATTTAGACAAAAAAACACTTTTGCACCAAACTCATTTTATGCCTGAATCGAACACATATTTAGCTTAATTGTACCCAAAATCGACCAAAAGCCGACACTATTTTAATAAAAAATCACTTTTGCACCAAACTCATTTTATTTAATTCGACCTTATATTTGTTGGACAGAATTTCGCTGCCGTTGCAAGGGAAGTTCTTGTACCGAAAAGTAAAAACGCAACCATTCATATGTAAGGTTTATTACTAATAAATGTTCTGCTCGCAGGCAGATAGAGACCGAACGAAAGGGAGAACAAAAAGGGAGATAAGAGAACGTCGCTTCGTTACGTCTCTCACTCATACATACGTCTACATACTCATATGTCTGTCAATACATGCGTGCATTGCTAGAGATGGTCATTCTTCAACACCCTTCCTCAATGCGTGCATGCTTCCATTTAACTCAATTTAAACTTAACAATTTTGTAAATTCGACATGCTTTCTCTTAGGGAGATTCTTGGTCAAGATATCTGCAATCATATCTGTTGTACTAGCATACTTTAACTTAACTTGACCTTCTTCTACAATCTGTCGTACAAAGTGATATCTAATATCAATATGCTTGGTCCTTGAGTGATGCACTGGGTTCCTAGCCAGCTCTTGTGCGCTCAGATTATCGCCATATAAGGTAGTTGAGGTAGCTTCATCTCCACAGCCAATTTCAATGATTAAACGACGTAAGAATATGGACTCCTTACATGCAGCCGACAGTGCCATGTATTCTGCCTCCGTGCTGCTAAGTGCCACGCTGCGTTGTTTCTCAGATCGCCAAGAAATTGGGCCACCTGCCAAAAAATAAACATAGCCCGTATACGACTTCCGGTTAGTTCGATCGCCGCCCCAATCCGCATCCACATATCCAGTAAGTGGCTGGTGACACCCTTTGTAGTGTAGTTTGAAGTTCATCGTCGCTGCCAAGTACCTCAGAACGTGCTTCACACCAGCCAGATGCTCTGCGTGCGGATCTTTGTTCCTCTGGTCCAACTTTGCAGCTGAATGCAAAATGTCCGGTCTGGTTGTGAGTGCCAGCCATATCAGCTCACCAATCATGGATTGATACATGACAGGATCAACCTTTTGACACTGCTCATTAGTACAATCCACCTGGAACCCCGCATCCAACGGAGTAGCCACTGGTCTACATTTGTCCATGTCGTGAGCTTGCAATAGTTCCTTGATGTATTGCGAGTGGCCTATGGTAATAGGCCCAAGCTCACCTTCACGGTGCACCTCCATGCTTAAAAACAGCTCTGGAACACCTTTGTCGATACATTCGAACGCATTTGAAATAGCCGATTTGATACCGAGCATGTCCTCTTTGGACTGGCATGCTATAAGTAAATCGTCAACATATACCAAGATTAACGATAAGTTACCTTTCCCTCTCTGCTGGTAGAGGCACGGCTCGTTGTCACAGGAAACAAAACGCAGATTAGTCAGGACGCCATTCAGCTTCGAATTCCATTCCCTTCCTGACTGCTTCAATCCATATATTGCCTTTTTAAGCAGCATAGCCTTCGCTGGATAAGCTCGATCAATGTACCCTTGTGGTTGCTTCATGTACACCGTATCGCTCAGGTCACTGTTGAGGTATGCCGTACATACATCCATTTGGCTGACATATAATTTCAATTCTGCTGCTAGCGCAAGAATAAATCGCACGCTTTCCAGTCTGCAGACTGGAGAAAATGTTTCCGCATAGTTTATGCCGTACTGCTGGGAGCAACCTTTTGCCACCAGCCGCGCCTTGAATCGTTCGATTTGACCATCTTTGTCGCGTTTCAGGCTGTATACCCATTTGCATCCAACTGCTCGTTGTCCTGCCGGTAAGTCTGCCAACTGCCATGTCTCGTTTGCCATTAATGCCTCATATTCGCGTTGCATCGCTTCGGACCAATGTCATGCATGAATACTGATCAACGCCTCCTCGTAGGATACTGGAATCTTTACGTCGCTGGCAACCAGAGCACCAAGAATGTTGTACTCCTTTCTCGGACGGCCATGTTTGCCGGTCCGAATCAGCTTTGGTCTGCCAGGTCCAACGCGAGGAGCTGGCTCATCTGACTCAACCTTTTCTGTTGCGCTCTCGTACCCATCAGTACCGCTGCTACTGGGATTCTCCCCGTCAACGCTTGCACCATGGCTGCTGTCTCCACCGCTGCTGTCAATGTCATTAGTATCGCCGCCTGACTGCATGCTAACTTCTGCCTTCGGAAGTTCGAATGTGACTGTATCTCGTCAAAGAGAACATCTCGCCTCTCAATCACCTGAAGAGACACAGGGTCATACAGTCGATAGCCCTTAGCCGCTACTGAATATCCAATCATGCGATATTCTTTGCCTTTTGGTTGAAGTTTACTCTTCCTTGGACCCTTGTCCAAACTACTGCAACGAAGCCAAAAACCTTTAGATGACCAACAAAAGGTTTCCTACCCGGCCCACGCTTCCATAGGCGTCATACTGGTCAGCGCCTTGGTCGGTGATCGATTCCGTACATACACAGCTGCGTTGACTGCCTCAGCCCACAAGGATTCGCCTAATCCTGACTGGACCAGCATACATCTTGACATTTCCACCAGAGTGCGGTTTGCCCTCTCAGCAACGCCGTTTTGCTGTGGAGTGTACGCCACTGTCAGCTGCCTCTCAATCCCATTAGTTTTCAGAAATTCATCAAACGATTTGTTGACAAATTCACCGCCATTGTCGCTCCGGATACATTTGAGACTTTTTCCCGTTTGCCGTTCAACCAGGGTTTTGAACTCGACGAACTTCTGGAAGACTTCATCCTTTGTCCGCAGGAAATACACAAATATACGCCTTGATTTGTCATCGATGAAGGTTAGAAAATACTTTGATCCAGCAAGCGACTGTGTGCCAAAGGGCCCGCACACATCTGCATGAACTAGTTCCAATATATCTTGAGCTCTAATGGTGGTTGCAACAGGAAATGGTTGCGCATAAATCTTGCTGACCATACATGTTTTGCAATTCATATTCGCCGGGAAAACCATATTTTCAATGCCGCGCACCATTCCTTTGCTGATCAAATCTTTCATATTACTGATGTTCAAGTGGCCGTACCGTTTATGCCACAGGGCACCATCAGCCTTAACCGCCGCAAAACAGTTGTTTTGTTTTCCTCGAAACATATACAAGTTTCCAACTCTGTTCGCCTTTACAATGCATTCGCCATTTTGGATAACTCGTGCATATTCTTGTCCAAAAGTGACGAAACATTTATTCTGTACAGCGCTGCTCACCGAGAAATAATTTCCATTCATTTCGGGCACATAGAGAACATTCTTTAACAGCAGCGTGCATATCTCTGTCTTCAGCTCTACTTCCCCTTTTCCTTCAGCTTTTAGGAACCCGGAGTCAGACAGACCAATCATTTCTGTGTGTTTCTCGAACTTTGTGAATAACTGTTTCTCACAACACATGTGGCTTGTGGCACCACTATCCAAACACCACATACTCTTTTTCAAATTATCTGCGTCCAACGCATTTAATAGACTGCACTGCTTGTTCTCCACTCTTGCTGCCCTTTCAACATTTGCGCTCTCCTTCTTACACTGAGCCTTCATATGCCCGCGCTCACCACACTTGAAACATATCATTGTATTGTTTCTCTTCTTTAGCGCTCTGTGCGCGGCCGGCTTATGTACTGCGGTATATGCCTTTGCGTAGACTGTCGGCAGACTGTCGCGCGTCTCTATGGCGACAACGAAATTTTCGAATTGTTCTGGAAGGCTTGACAACAAAACAATTGAGCGCAGTTCATCATTTAGCTCGATTCCTACTGACTCAAGGCCATCAAGAATATCCACGAACTCATTAATGTAGCTTGAAATGCTTTGCCTTTGGTCCATGCGCTTGCTTAGCAATTTCTTGTACAGTTGAACCTTTCGTACAGGTCCACTTGGTTGATGAACACTCTTTAATTTGTTCCATGCTTCGGACGACTTACTGCAATTTTTAATGTATCCCAACTGTGAAGTTTTCACACTCAATGTGATCATGGCCAGCGCCTTTTCATCCTTGGCCTGCCAATTCACACCTTCGGGATCATTCGTTGGTAGCAGGTCACCAGATGCCAGACTCCACAATTCAGCGTGCACCAACACAGACCGCATTTGAATACACCAGGAGTCATAATTTCCCTCCTCTAATTTGTCTATTTGATACATCCCGCTCATTGCTGATTATCGTTTAGTCTCTGAGTCACACCGATGTTATTAGTTCGTAACTAAAACAATCACTTTACTTTTAATTTACAAAATCCGAACCTGGGCCCATAACCTGTTGGACAGAATTTCGCTGCCGTTGCAAGGGAAGTTCTTGTACCGAAAAGTAAAAACGCAACCATTCATATGTAAGGTTTATTTGTGACTAATAAATGCTCTGCTCGCAGGCAGATAGAGACCGAACGAAAGGGAGAACAAAAAGGGAGATAAGAGAACGTCGCTTCGTTACGTCTCTCACTCATACATACGTCTACATACTCATATGTCTGTCAATACATGCGTGCATTGCTAGAGATGGTCATTCTTCAACAATATTTAGATTATTTCTACCATAAATCAAACAAAAACTGAAACCATTTTATCAAAAACTCACTTTTGTACCAAACTTATTTTATGCCTAAATCGACCACATATTTAGCTTAATTGTACCCAAAATCGACCAAAAGCCGAAACCATTTTAACAAAAAATCAATTTTGCACCAAACTCATTTTAAGCCTAAATCGACCACATATTTAGCTTATTTCTACCCGAAACTGACCAAAAACAGACACAATTTTAACAAAAAATCACTTTTGCACCAACCTCATCTTATGCTTAAATCGACCACATATTTAGCTTAATTGTACCCAAAATCGACCAAAAACCGAAACCACTTTAACAAAAAATCAATTTTGCACCAAACTCATTTTAAGCCTAAATCGACCACATATTTAGCTTATTTCTACCGTAAATCGACCAAAAACCGAAACCATTTTAACAAAAAATCACTTTTGCAACAAACTCATTTTATTTAATTCGACCTTATATTTAGATTATTTCTACCCGAAAGAGACCAAAAACCGACACCATTTAAACAATAAATCACTTTTGCACCAACCTCATCTTATGCCTAAATCGACCACATATTTAGTTTTTTTTTTACCCAAAATCGACCATAAACCGACACCACTTAGACAAAAAAACACTTGCACCAAACTCATTTAATGACTAATCGAACTTATATTTAGAATATTTCTACACAAAATCGACCAAAAACCGACGCCATTTAAACAAAAAATCACTTTTGCACCAACCTCATCTTATGCCTAAATCGACCACATATTTAGTTTTTTTTTTTACCCAAAATCGATTATAAACCGACATAATTTAGACAAAAAAAACACTTTTGCACCAAACTCATTTTATGCCTAAATCGACCACAAATTTAGCTTAATTGTACCCAAAATCGACCAAAAACCGAAAGCATTTTAACAAAAAATCATTTTTGCACCAAACTCATTTTAAGCCTAAATCGACCACATATTTAGCTTATTTCTACCGTAAATCGACCAAAAACCGAAACCATTTTAACAAAAATCACTTTTGCAACAAACTCATGTAATGCCTAAATCGACCACATATTTAGCTTAATAGTACACAAAATCGACCAAAAACCTACACTATTTTAACAAAAAATCACTTTTGCACCAAACTCATTTTATTTAATTCGACCTTATATTTAGATTATTTCTACCATAAATCGACCAAAAACTGAAACCATTTTATCAAAAACTCACTTTTGTACCAAACTCATTTTATGCCTAAATCCAACTTATATTTAGATTATATCTACCCAAAACTGACCAAAAACCGACACAATTTTAACAAAAAATCACTTTTGCACCAAACTCATTTTATGCCTAATTTTATCCCAAAATCGACCAAAAACCGAAACCATTTTAACAAAAAATCAATTTTGCACCAAACTCATTTCAAGCCTAAATCGACCACATATTTAGCTTATTTCTACCCGAAACAGACCAAAAACCGACACCATTTAAACAATAAATCACTTTTGCACCAACCTCATCTTATGCCTAAATCGACCACATATTTAGTTTTTTTTTTACCCAAAATCGACCATAAACCGACACCACTTAGACAAAAAAACACTTGCACCAAACTCATTTAATGAATAATCGAACTTATATTTAGAATATTTCTACACAAAATCGACCAAAAACCGACGCCATTTAAACAAAAAATCACTTTTGCACCAACCTCATCTTATGCCTAAATCGACCACATATTTAGTTTTTTTTTTTACCCAAAATCAATTATAAACCGACACCATTTAGACAAAAAAAACACTTTTGCACCAAACTCAATTTATGCCTAAATCGACCACATTTTTAGCTTAATTGTACCCAAAATCGACCAAAAACCGAAACCATTTAAAAACGAGGGGGAACGTTGTGAGTTGCTGCGGACACCGCCACTCTACGGTTATACCCGATACCAAGTCAGTATGGCTCTCCCCCGGCAGACGCCGCTTATATTAAACGACACGACAAAGAGTGCGTGCGAGAGAGACAGAAAATCAGTCTGAGCGTGACGTCGGGCGCTGCGTAGCCACTGCAAATTGATTTGTTCCTATTGGCTATAAAAATGATCTGATCTGATCCAGATAGCAATCTGATAGATATGGTCATCTTCTACGATTCTGCGTTTTTGGTTTTATCGTATCTTTAAAAATGTGGATGCCACAGATTTTCGGCCTTTGTGGGGGCGAAAGTGGGCGGGGCGAAGTTTTGAAATATTTTTGTAGCAGTGACATATCACAGAAGTCTGGATCCAAAACATCGTTGCTCTAGCTCTTATAGTCTTTGAGCACTAGGCGCTGAAGGGGACGGGCAGACGGACGGACGGACAGACGGACAGACGGACAGACGGACGGACGGACAGACGGACAGACAGACATGGCTCAATCGACTCGGCTATTGATGCTGATCAAGAATATATATACTTTATGGGGTCGGAAACGATTCCCTCTGGACGTTACACACATCCACTTTTACCACAAATCTAATATACCCCAATACTCATTTTGAGTATCGGGTATAAAAACACTTTTGCACCAAACTCATTTTATGCCTAAATTGACCACAAATTTAGCTTAATTGTACCCAAAATCGACCAAAAACTGAAAGCATTTTAACAAAAAATCAATTTTGCACCAAACTCATTTAAAGCCTAAATCGACCACATATTTAGCTTATTTCTACCCTAAACTGACCAAAAACCGACACAATTTTAACAAAAAATCACTTTTGCACCAACCTCATCTTATGCTTAAATCGACCACATATTTAGCTTAATTGTACCCAAAATCGACCAAAAACCGAAACAACTTTAACAAAAAATCAATTTTGCACCAAACTCATTTTAAGCCTAAATCGACGACATATTTACCTTATTTCTACCCGAAACTGACCAAAAACCGACACAATTTTAACAAAAAATCACTTTTGCATCAGCCTCATGTTATGCCTAAATCGTCCACATATTTAGCTTAATTGTACCCAAAATCGACCAAAAACCTACACTATTTTAACAAAAAATCACTTTTGCACCAAACTCATTTTATTTAATTCGACCTTATATTTAGATTATTTCTACCATAAATCAACCAAAAACTGAAACCATTTTATCAAAAACTCACTTTTGTACCAAACTCATTTTATGCCTAAATCGACCACATATTTAGCTTAATTGTACCCAAAATCGACCAAAAACCAAAACCATTTTAACAAAAAATCAATTTTGCACCAAACTCATTTTAAGCCTAAATCGACCACATATTTAGCTTATTTCTACCCGAAACTGACCAAAAACAGACACAATTTTAACAAAAAATCACTTTTGCACCAACCTCATCTTATGCTTAAATCGACCACATATTTAGCTTAATTGTACCCAAAATCGACCAAAAATCGAAACCACTTTAACAAAAAATCGATTTTGCACCAAACTCATTTTAAGCCTAAATCGACCACATATTTAGCTTATTTCTACCGTAAATCGACCAAAAACCGAAACCATTTTAACAAAAAATCACTTTTGCAACAAACTCATTTTATTTAATTCGACCTTATATTTAGATTATTTCTACCCGAAACAGACCAAAAACCGACACCATTTAAACAATAAATCACTTTTGCACCAACCTCATCTTATGCCTAAATCGACCACATATTTAGTTTTTTTTTTACCCAAAATCGATCATAAACCGACACCACTTAGACAAAAAAACACTTGCACCAAACTCATTTAATGAATAATCGAACTTATATTTAGAATATTTCTACACAAAATCGACCAAAAACCGACGCCATTTAAACAAAAAATCACTTTTGCACCAACCTCATCTTATGCCTAAATCGACCACATATTTATTTTTTTTTTTACCCAAAATCAATTATAAACCGACACCATTTAGACAAAAAAAACACTTTTGCACCAAACTCAATTTATGCCTAAATCGACCACATATTTAGCTTAATTGTACCCAAAATCGACCAAAAACCGAAACCATTTAAAAACGAGGGGGAACGTTGTGAGTTGCTGCGGACACCGCAACTCTACGGTTATACCCGATACTAAGTCAGTATGGCTCTCCCCCGGCAGACGCCGCTAATATTAAACGACACGACAAAGAGTGCGTGCGAGAGAGACAGAAAATCAGTCTGAGCGTGACGTCGGGCGCTGCGTAGCCACTGCAAATTGATTTGTTCCTATTGGCTATAAAAATGATCTGATCTGATCCAGATTCAGCGGTCTGATAGATATGGACATTATCTATGATTCTGCGTTTTTAGTTTTCTCGAATCTGCAATATTGTGGATGCAACAGATTTTCGTCCTTTGTGTGGGCGGAAGGGGGTGGGGCGAAACTTTGAGATACACGTTTTATAGTAAAATCTAACAGGAGTGCGGATACCACATTTGGTTTCTCTAGCCTTAATAGTCTCTGAGATTTTTGAATATCCCCAGATGTTCGTCCTTTGCGGGGGCGGAAGGGGGTGTGGCGAAATTTTGAAACAAACTCGTCTCGGTCCGATATATTTGGAGTGTGGATACCAAATTTGGTTGCTCTAGCTTTTGTAGACTCTGAGATCTAGGCGCTAATGTTTTACTCTAAGCAAAGCCGCCTATGCTACGTGTGTGTTAGAGAGAGACAGGGCGAGAAAAAATGAAATTGTTTTCTTGATGCTGGCTATAATAATTATACGATCCAATTCAGATTCTGCAGTCTTAAAGATATGGTCATTCTCTACAATTCTACGTTTTTGGTTTTCTCATATCTTTAAAATTGTGGATGCCACAGATATTCGTCCTTTATGGGGGCGGAAGTGGGCGGGGCGAAGTTTTGAAATATTTTTGTAGCAGTGACATATCACAGAAGTCTGGATCCAAAACATCGTTGCTCTAGCTCTTATAGTCTTTGACCACTAGGCGCTGAAGGGGACGGACAGACGGACAGACGAACGGACGGACAGACGGACAGACAGACAGGGCTCAATCGACTCGGCTATTGATGCTGATCAAGAATATATATGCTTTATGGGGTCGGAAACGATTCCTTCTGGACGTTACACACATCCACTTTTACCACAAATCTAATATTCCCCAATACTCATTTTGAGTATCGGGTATAAAAAAAAATCAATTTTGCACCAAACTCATTTTAAGCCTAAATCGACCACATATTTAGCTTATTTCTACCCGAAACTGACCAAAAACCGACACAATTTTAACAAAAATCACTTGTGCACCAACCTCATCTTATGCTTAAATCGACCACATATTTAGCTTAATTGTACCCAAAATCGACCAAAAACCGAAACCACTTTAACAAAAAATTAATTTTGCACCAAACTCATTTTAAGCCTAAGTCGACCACATATTTAGCTTATTTCTACCCGAAACAGACCAAAAACCGGCACCATTTAAACAATAAATCACTTTTGTACCAACCTCATCTTATGCCTAAGTCGTCCACATATTTAGTTTTTTTTTACACAAAATCGACCAAAAATCGACACCATTTAAAAACGAGGGGGAACGTTGTGAGTTGCTGCGGACACCGCAACTCTACGGTTATACCCGATACTAAGTCAGTATGGCTCTCCCCGGCAGACGCCGCTAATATTAAACGACACGACAAAGAGTGCGTGCGAGAGAGACAGAAAATCAGTCTGAGCGTGACGTCGGGCGCTGCGTAGCCAGTGCAAATTGATTTGTTCCTTTTGGGTATAAAGATGATCCGATCTGATCCAGATTCAGCGGTCTGACAGATATGGTCATTATCTATGATTCTGCGTTTTTAGTTTTCTCGAATCTGCAATATTGTGGATGCAACAGATTTTCGTCTTTTGTGGGGGCGGAAGGGGGTGGGGCGAAATTCTGAGATATATTTTTTATTGTGAGATCTAACAGAAGTGCGGATACCAAATTTGGTTACTCTAGCCTTAATAGTCTCTGAGATTTGTGGATGCCCCAGATTTTCGTCCTTTGCGGGGGCGGAAGGGGGTGTGGCGAAATTTGGACATGAAACGGTCAAGGTCCGATATCACAGGAGTGTGGATACCAAATTTGGTTGCTCTGGCTCTTATAGGTTCTGAGATCCTTGAACTCATATTTTGCAATTGGCAAAGCCGACCATGAAACCTGTGTGTTAGAGAGAGACAGAGCGAGAAAGAATGAAATTGTTTTCTTGATTCTGGCTATAATAATTATACGATCTGGTTGAGATTTTACACTCTAGAACATATAGTCATCTTCTACGATTCTGCGTTTTTGGTTTTATCGTATCTTTAAAAATGTGGATGCCACAGATTTTCGTCCTTTGTGGGGGCGAAAGTGGGCGGGGCGAAGTTTTGAAATATTTTTGTAGCAGTGACATATCACAGAAGTCTGGATCCAAAACATCGTTGCTCTAGCTCTTATAGTCTTTGAGCACTAGCCGCTGAAGGGGACGGGCAGACGGACGGACGGACAGACGGACATACGGACGGACGGACTGACGGACAGACAGACATGGCTCAATCGACTCGGCTATTGATGCTGATCAAGAATATATATACTTTATGGGGTCGGAAACGATTCCTTCTGGACGTTACACACATCCACTTTTACCACAAATCTAATATACCCCAATACTCATTTTGAGTATCGGGTATAAAAACACTTTTGCACCAAACTCATTTTAAGCCTAAATCGACCACATATTTAGCTTATTTCTACCCGAAACTGACCAAAAACCGACACAATTTTAACAAAAAATCACTTTTGCACCAACCTCATCTTATGCTTAAATCGACCACATATTTAGCTTAATTTTACCCAAAATCGACCAAAAACCGAAACCACTTTAACAAAAAATCAATTTTGCACCAAACTCATTTTAAGCCTAAATCGACGACATATTTAGCTTATTTCTAACCGAAACTGACCAAAAACCGACACAATTTTAACAAAAAATCACTTTTGCATCAGCCTCATGTTATGCCTAAATCGTCCACATATTTAGCTTAATTGTACCCAAAATCGACCAAAAACCTACACTATTTTAACAAAAAATCACTTTAGCACCAAACTCATTTTATTTAATTCGACCTTATATTTAGATTATTTCTACCATAAATCAACCAAAAACTGAAACCATTTCATCAAAAACTCACTTTTGTACCAAACTCATTTTATGCCTAAATCGACCACATATTTAGCTTAATTGTACCCAAAATCGACCAAAAACCGAAACCATTTTAACAAAAAATCAATTTTGCACCAAACTCATTTTAAGCCTAAATCGACCACATATTTAGCTTATTTCGACCCGAAACTGACCAAAAACAGACACAATTTTAACAAAAAATCACCTTTGCACCAACCTCATCTTATGCTTAAATCGACCACATATTTAGCTTAATTGTACCCAAAATCGACCAAAAATCGAAACCACTTTAACAAAAAATCGATTTTGCACCAAACTCATTTTAAGCCTAAATCGACCACATATTTAGCTTATTTCTACCGTAAATCGACCAAAAACCGAAACCATTTTAACAAAAAATCACTTTTGCAACAAACTCATTTTATTTAATTCGACCTTATATTTAGATTATTTCTACCCGAAACAGACCAAAAACCGACACCATTTAAACAATAAATCACTTTTGCACCAACCTCATCTTATGCCTAAATCGACCACATATGTAGTGTTTTTTTTACCCAAAATCGACCATAAACCGACACCACTTAGAAAAAAAAACACTTGCACCAAACTCATTTAATGACTAATCGAACTTATATTTAGAATATTTCTACACAAAATCGACCAAAAACCGACGCCATTTAAATAAAAAATCACTTTTGCACCAACCTCATCTTAGTTTTTTTTTTTACCCAAAAACGATTATAAGCCGACACCATTTAGACAAAATAAACACTTTTGCACCAATTTCATTTTATGCCTAAATCGACCACAAATTTAGCTTAATTGTACCCAAAATCGACCAAAAACCGAAAGCATTTTAACAAAAAATCATTTTTGCACCAAACTCATTTTAAGCCTAAATCGACCACATATTTAGCTTATTTCTACCGTAAATCGACCAAAAACCGAAACCATTTAAACAAAAAATCACTTTTGCAACAAACTCATTTATAGCCTAAATCGACCACATATTTAGCTTAATAGTACACAAAATCGACCAAAAACCTACACTATTTTAACAAAAAATCACTTTTGCACCAAACTCATTTTATTTAATTCGATCTTATATTAAGATTATTTCTACCATAAATCGACCAAAAACTGAAACCATTTTATCAAAAACTCACTTTTGTACCAAACTCATTTTATGCCTAAATCCAACTTATATTTAGATTATATCTACCCAAAACTGACCAAAAACAGACACAATTTTAACAAAAAATCACTTTTGCACCAAACTCATTTTATACCTAATTTTATCCCAAAATCGACCAAAAACCGAAACCATTTTAACAAAAAATCAATTTTGCACCAAACTCATTTCAAGCCTAAATCGACCACATATTTAGCTTATTTCTACCCGAAACAGACCAAAAACCGACACTATTTAAACAATAAATCAATTTTGCACCAACCTCATCTTATGCTTAAATCGACCACATATTTAGCTTAATTGTACCCAAAATCGACCAAAAATCGAAACCACTTTAACAAAAAATCGATTTTGCACCAAACTCATTTTAAGCCTAAATCGACCACATATTTAGCTTATTTCTACCGTAAATCGACCAAAAACCGAAACCATTTTAACAAAAAATCACTTTTGCAACAAACTCATTTTATTTAATTCGACCTTATATTTAGATTATTTCTACCCGAAACAGACCAAAAACCGACACCATTTAAACAATAAATCACTTTTGCACCAACCTCATCTTATGCCTAAATCGACCACATATGTAGTGTTTTTTTTACCCAAAATCGACCATAAACCGACACCACTTAGAAAAAAAAACACTTGCACCAAACTCATTTAATGACTAATCGAACTTATATTTAGAATATTTCTACACAAAATCGACCAAAAACCGACGCCATTTAAATAAAAAATCACTTTTGCACCAACCTCATCTTAGTTTTTTTTTTTACCCAAAAACGATTATAAGCCGACACCATTTAGACAAAATAAACACTTTTGCACCAAACTCAATTTATGCCTAAATCGACCACATATTTAGCTTAATTGTACCCAAAATCGACCAAAAACCGAAACCATTTAAAAACGAGGGGGAACGTTGTGAGTTGCTGCGGACACCGCAACTCTACGGTTATACCCGATACTAAGTCAGTATGGCTCTCCCCCGGCAGACGCCGCTAATATTAAACGACACGACAAAGAGTGCGTGCGAGAGAGACAGAAAATCAGTCTGAGCGTGACGTGATTTGTTTCTATTGGCTATAAAAATAATCTGATCTGATCCAGATTCAGCAATCTGATAGATATGGTCATTATCTATGATTCTGCGTTTTTAGTTTTCTCGAATGTGCAATATTGTGGATGCAACAGATTTTCGTCCTCTGTGTGGGCGGAAGGGGGTGGGGCGAAACTTTGAGATACAAGTTTTTTAGTAAAATCTAACAGGAGTGCGGATACCACATTTGGTTACTCTAGCCTTAATAGTCTCTGAGATTTTTGAATATCCCCAGATGTTCGTCCTTTGCGGGGGCGGAAGGGGGTGTGGCGAAATTTTGTAACAACCTCGTCTCGGTCCGATATATTTGGAGTGTGGATACCAAATTTGGTTGCTCTAGCTTTTGTAGTCTCTGAGATCTAGGCGCTAATGTTTTACTCTAAGCAAAGCCGCCTATGCTACGTGTGTGTTAGAGAGAGACAGGGCGAGAAAAAATGAAATTGTTTTCTTGATGCTGGCTATAATAATAATACGATCCAATTCAGATTCTGCAGTCTTAAAGATATGGTCATTCTCTACAATTCTACGTTTTTGGTTTTCTCATATCTTTAAAATTGTGGATGCCACAGATTTTCGTCCTTTATGGGGGCGGAAGTGGGCGAGGCGAAGTTTTGAAATATTTTTGTAGCAGTGACATATCACAGAAGTCTGGATCCAAAACATCGTTGCTCTAGCTCTTATAGTCTTTGAGCACTAGGCGCTGAAGGGGACGGACAGACGGACAGACGGACGGACGGACAGACAGAGAGGGCTCAATCGACTCGGCTATTGATGCTGATCAAGAATATATATACTTTATGGGGTCGGAAACGATTCCTTCTGGACGTTACACACATCCACTTTTACCACAAATCTAATATACCCCAATACTCATTTTGAGTATCGGGTATAAAAATCACTTTTGCACCAAACTCATTTTATTTAATTCGACCTTATATTTAGCTTATTTCTACCCAAAGTCGACCATAAACCGACATTATTTAGACAAAAAAACACTTTTGCACCAAACTCATTTTATGCCTAAATCGACCACATATTTAGCTTAATTGTACCCAAAATCGACCAAAAACCGAAACCATTTTAACAAAATATTAATTTTGCACCAAACTCATTTTAAGCCTAAGTCGACCACATATTTAGCTTATTTCTACCCGAAACTGCCCAAAAACCGACACAATTTTAACAAAAAATCACTTTTGCACCAACCTCATCTTATGCCTAAATATAATATTATATTATAAATATATTTAGCTTAATTGTTCCCAAAATCGACCAAAAACCGACACCATTTTAACAAAAAACACTTTTAAACCAAACTCATTTTATTTAATTCGACCTTATATTTAGTTTATTTCTACACAAAATCGACCATAAACCGACATTATTTAGACAAAAAAACACTTTTGCACCAAATTTTTTTTTATGCCTAAATCGACCACATATTTAGTTTTTTTTTTACCCAAATACGACCAAAAAACCTCAACTTAACCTAACCTAACCTACCCAAAATCGACCATAAACCGACAACATTTAGACAAAAAAACACTTGCACCAACCTTATCTTATGCCTAAAGCGACCTTATATTTAGATTATTTCTACCGTAAATCGACCAAAAACCGAAACCATTTTAACAAAAAATCAATTTTGCACCAAACTCATTTAAAGCCTAAATCGACCACATATTTAGCTTATTTCTACCCGAAACTGACCAAAAATCGACACAATTTTAACAAAAAATCCCTTTTGCAACATCCTCATCTTATGCCTAAATCGTCCACATATTTAGCTTATTTTGACCAAAAATGGACCAAAAACCTACACAATTTTAACAAAAAATCACTTTTGCACCAACCTCATCTTATGCCTAAATATAATATTATATTATAAATATATTTAGCTTAATTGTTCCCAAAATCGACCAAAAACCGACACCATTTTAACAAAAAACACTTTTGCACCAAACTCATTTTATTTAATTCGACCTTATATTTAGTTTATTTCTACCCAAAATCGACCATAAACCGACATTATTTAGACAAAAAAACACTTATGCACCAAACTCATTTAATGCCTAAATTGACTACACATTTATATTATTTGTACACAAAATCGACCGAAAACCGAAACCATTTTAACAAAAATCACTTTTGCACCAAACTCATTTTAAGCCTAAATCGACCACATATTTAGCTTAATTGTACCCAAAATCGACCAAAAACCGAAACCATTTAAAAACGAGGGGGAACGTTGTGAGTTGCTGCGGACACCGCAACTCTACAGTTATACCCGATACTTAGTCAGTATGGCTCTCCTCCGGCAGACGCCGCTAATATTAAACGACACGACAAAGAGTGCGTGCGAGAGAGACAGAAAATCAGTCTGAGCGTGACGTCGGGCGCTGCGTAGCCACTGCAAATTGATTTGTTCCTATTGGCTATAAAAATGATCTGATCTGATCCAGATTCAGCAATCTGATAGATATGGTCATTATCTATGATTCTGCGTTTTTAGTTTTCTCGAATGTGCAATATTGTGGATGCAACAGATTTTCGTCCTTTGTGTGGGCGGAAGGGGGTGGGGCGAAATTCTGAGATACACGTTTTGTAGTGAGATCTAACAGAAGTGCGGATACCAAATTTGGTTACTCTAGCTTTAATAGTCTCTGAGATTTGTGGATGCCCCAGATTTTCGTCCTTTTTGTGGGCGGAAGGGGGTGGGGCAAACTTTTGAGATACACGTTTTATAGTTAGATCCAACAGGAGTGCGGATACCAAATTTGGTTACTCTAACTTTAATAGTCTCTGAGATTTTTGAATATCCCCAGATTTTCGTCCTTTGCGGGGGCGGAAGGGGGTGTGGCAAAATTTTGAAACAAACTCGTCTCGGTCCGATATATTAGGAGTGTGGATACCAAATTTGGTTGCTCTAGCTTTTGTAGTCTCTGAGATCTAGGCGCTAATGTTTTACTCTAAGCAAAGCCGCCTATGCTACGTGTGTGTTAGAGAGAGACAGGGCGAGAAAAAATGAAATTGTTTTCTTGATGCTGGCTATAATAATAATACGATCCAATTCAGATTCTGCAGTCTTAAAGATATGGTTATTCTCTACAATTCTACGTTTTTGGTTTTCTCATATCTTTAAAATTGTGGATGCCACAGATTTTCGTTCTTTGTGGGGGCGGAAGTGGGCGGGGCGAAGTTTTGAAATATTTTTGTAGCAGTGACATATCACAGAAGTCTGGATCCAAAACATCGTTGCTCTAGCTCTTATAGTCTTTGAGCACTAGGCGCGGACAGACGGACAGACGGACGGACGGACAGACGGACAGACAGAGAGGGCTCAATCGACTCGGCTATTGATGCTGATCAAGAATATATATACTTTATGGGGTCGGAAACGATTCCTTCTGGACGTTACACACATCCACTTTTACCACAAATCTAATATACCCCAATACTCATTTTGAGTATCGGGTATAAAAATCACTTTTGCACCAAACTGATTTTATTTAATTCGACCTTATATTTAGCTTATTTCTACCCAAAGTCGACCATAAACCGACATTATTTAGACAAAAAAACACTTTTGCAACAAACTCATTTTATGCCTAAATCAACCACATATTTAGCTTAATTGTACCCAAAATCAACCAAAAACCGAAACCATTTTAACAAAAAATTAATTTTGCACCAAACTCATTTTAAGCCTAAATCGACCACATATTTAGCTTAATTGTACCCAAAATCGACCAAAAACCGAAACCATTTTAATAAAAAATAACTTTTGCAACAAACTCATTTAATGCCTAAATCGACCACATATTTAGCTTAATTGTACCCAAAATCGACCAAAAACCGAAACCATTTTAACAAAAAATCACTTTTGCACCAAACTCATGTTAAGCCTAACTCGACCACATATATAGCTTATTTTGACCAAAAATGGACCAAAAACCTACACTACTTTAACAAAAAACGAGGGGGAACGTTGTGAGTTGCTGCGGACACCGCAACTCTACAGTTATACCCGATACTTAGTCAGTATGGCTCCCCTCCGGCAGACGCCGCTAATATTAAACGACACGACAAAGAGTGCGTGCGAGAGAGACAGAAAATCAGTCTGAGCGTGACGTCGGGCGCTGCGTAGCCACTGCAAATTGATTTGTTCCTATTGGCTATAAAAATGATCTGATCTGATCCAGATTCAGCAATCTGATAGAAATGGTCGTTATCTATGATTCTGCGTTTTTAGTTTTCTCGAAAGTGCAATATTGTGGATGCAACAGATTTTCGTCCTTTTTGTGGGCGGAAGGGGGTGGGGCAAACTTTTGAGATACACGTTTTATAGTTAGATCCAACAGGAGTGCGGATACCAAATTTGGTAACTCTAACTTTAATAGTCTCTGAGATTTTTGAATATCCCCAGATTTTCGTCCTTTGCGGGGGCGGAAGGGGGTGTGGCAAAATTTTGAAACAAACTCGTCTCGGTCCGATATATTAGGAGTGTGGATACCAAATTTGGTTGCTCTAGCTTTTGTAGTCTCTGAGATCTAGGCGCTAATGTTTTACTCTAAGCAAAGCCGCCTATGCTACGTGTGTGTTAGAGAGAGACAGGGCTAGAAAAAATAATATTGTTTTCTTGATGCTGGCTATAATAATAATACGATCCAATTCAGATTCCGCAGTCTTAAAGATATGGTCATTCTCTACAACTCTACGTTTTTGGTTTTCTCATATCTTTAAAATTGTGGATGCCACAGATTTTCGCTCTTTGTGGGGGCGGAAGTGGGCGGGGCGAAGTTTTGAAATATTTTTGTAGCAGTGACATATCACAGAAGTCTGGATCCAAAACATCGTTGCTCTAGCTCTTATAGTCTTTGAGCACTAGGCGCTGAAGGGGACGGACAGACGGACGGACAGACGGACAGACGGACAGACAGACAGACAGACAGGGCCCAATCGACTCGGCTATTGATGCTGATCAAGAATATATATACTTTATGGGGTCGGAAACGATTCCTTCTGGACGTTACACACATCCATTCTCACCACAAATCTAATATACCCCAATACTCATTTTGAGTATCGGGTATAATCACTTTTGCAACAAACTCATTTTATGCCTAAATCGAACTTATATTTAGATTATTTCTACCCAAAATCGATCCCACCATTTGAACAAAAATCACTTTTGCACCAACCTCATGTTATGCCTAACTCGACCACATATATAGCTTATTTTGACCAAAAATGGACCAAAACCCTAAACTATTTTAACAAAAAATCACTTTTGTACCAAACTCATTTTATGCCTAAATCGACCACATATTTAGCTTAATTGTACCCAAAAACCTCCAAAAACCGAACCCATTTTAATAAAAAATAACTTTTGCAACAAACTCATTTAATGCCTAAATCGACCACCTATTTAGCTTAATTGTACCCAAAATCGACCAAAAACCGAAACCATTTTAACAAAAAATTAATTTTGCACCAAACTCATTTTAAGCCTAAATCGACCACATATTTAGCTTATTTCTACCCGAAACTGACCAAAAACCGACACAATTTAAAAAAAAATCACTTTTGCACCAAACTCATTTTATTTAATTCGACCTTATATTTAGATTCCTATCCATACAAGGATACGGGCACAGTTCAATTGGCAGGGACTTGACCAGATCAACTGATTACAAGACCCCGCAAACTTGCCTTGACGTCAAAACAACCACATCTTTGGGACCTGAAGAGTGGAAAATTGGAAGGGACCAAACTGAGCACCTCAATATATACACAGACGGCTCCAAGATAGAAGGCGGAGTAGGAGCGGGCCTATACTGTACAGACCCTGAGATAAGGCTGTCGTATAAGCTACCGGACCAATGCAGCATATTCCAGGCAGAAGTTTTTGCCATCGGGAAGGCAGCGGAGGTCGCTCTCCTAACAGAACGAGCACACGATGCGGTCAACCTATTCGTCGACAGCCAAGCGGCGATAAGATCCATGCAGTCGTCCGCGGTCAGTTCCAGAAGTGTCTTGGCGAGCAGGGAGGCATTAGACATCCTAAGCACGACAAAGACAGTGCGGATCTATTGGGTTCCCAGCCACCAGGGCATCGAAGGAAACGAAGCGGAGAACGTACTAGCTAAGGAAGGCGTCGGGCTGGAGAATAGGAGAACCGAGAACGTGCCTGTCTCCCTTAGAACGCTGCAATGCGATCTAGAGAAGCCGGCTAGAACACAGACTGATAACAGGTGGAACAGTACCACCACCTGCAAAACCTCGAAGATAATGTGCAAGGAACGCAACGAGAAACTTGGCCACTACCTACTGCACCTACCACGAAAAGACTGTAGATTTCTAGTGGGAATACTTACAGGTCACTGTCTGGCTGCTGCACATGCAGCTAAGCTAGGCAGAGACAGTTGTAGGAAATGTGATGAACCTGGGGCTATCGAAACCCTGGAACATTGCTAGTGGGAATACTTACAGGTCACTGTCTGGCTGCTGCACATGCAGCTAAGCTAGGCAGAGACAGTTGTAGGAAATGGGGCTATCGAAACCCTGGAACATCTCATCTGTTACTGTCCAGCTCTCTCAAGGGCAAGGAGGAGATACCTGGGCGCCCCAGTGCTGGCATCACTGGAAGATGTCTCCAAAAGGACGCCACAGGAACTGCTGGCCTATGCTAAAAACACCTCGATTCTCGGGGACTTTAAAACCACCTAAACACTCCCGCGACGGTTCATCGAACTTATATTTAGATTATTTCTTCCCAAAATCGATCGAAAACCGGCACCATTTGAACAAAAAATCACTTTTGCACCAACCTCATGTTATGCCTAACTCGACCACATATATAGCTTATTTTGACCAAAAATGGACCAAAAACCTACACTATTTTAACAAAAAATCACTTTTGCACCAAACTCATTTTATTTAAATCGACCTTATATTTAGCTTATTTCTACCCAAAATCGACCATAAACCGACACAATTTTAACAAAAAATCCCTTTTGCACCATCCTCATCTTATGCCTAAATCGTCCACATATTTAGCTTATTTGTACCCAAAATCGACCAAAAACCGAAACCATTTTAACATAAAATCAATTTTGCACCAAACTCATGTTAAGCCTAACTCGACCACATATATAGCTTATTTTGACCAAAAATGGACCAAAAACCTACACTACTTTAACAAAAAACGAGGGGGAACGTTGTGACTTGCTGCGGACACCGCAACTCTACAGTTATACCCGATACTAAGTCAGTATGGCTCTCCTCCGGCAGACGCCGCTAATATTAAACGACACGACAAGGAGTGCGTGCGAGAGAGACAGAAAATCAGTCTGAGCGTGACGTCGGGTGCTGCGTAGCCAGTGAAAATTGATTTTTTCCTTTTGGCTATAAAAATGATATGATCCAGATTCAGCAATCTGATATATATGATCATTATCTATGATTCTGCGTTTTTAGTTTTCTCGTATCCTCACTATTGTGGATGCAACAGATTCTCGTCCTTTGTGTGGGCGGTAGGGGGTGGGGCGAAATTTTGAGATATACGTTTTATAGTGAGATCTAACAGGAGTGCGGATACCAAATTTGGTTACTCTAGCCTTAATAGTCTCTGAGATTTGTGAATATCCCCAGATTTTCATCCTTTGCGGGGGCGGAAGGGGGTGTGGCGAAATTTTGAAACAAACTCGTCTCGGTCCGATATATTAGGAGTGTGGATACCAAATTTGGTTTCTCTAGCTTTTATAGTCTCTGAGATCTAGGCGCTAATGTTTTACTGTAAGCAAAGCCGGCTATGCTACGTGTGTGTTAGAGAGAGACAGGGCGAGAAAAAATGAAATTGTTTTCTTGATGCTGGCTATAATAATAATACGATCCAATTCAAATTCTGCAGTCAAAAAGATATGGTCATTCTCTACGACTCTGCGTTTTTGTTTTTCTCGTATCTTTAAAATTGTGGATGCCACAGATTTTCGCCCTTTGTGGGGGCGGAAGTGGGCGGGGCAAAGGTTTGAAATAGTCTTGTAGCAGTGACATATCACAGAAGTCTGGATCCAAAACATCGTTGCTCTCGCTCTTATAGTCTTTGAGCACTAGGCGCTGAAGGGGACGGACAGACGGACAGACGGACGGACGGACAGACGGACAGACGGACAGACATGGCTCAATCGACTCGGCTATTGATGCTGATCAAGAATATATATACTTTATGGGGTCGGAAACGATTCCTTTTGGACGTTACACACATCCACTTTTACCACAAATCTAATATACCCCAATACTCATTTTGAGTATCGGGTAATCACTTTTGCAACAAACTCATTTTATTTAATTCGACCTTATATTGAGCTTATTTCTACCCAAAATCGACCATAAACCGACATTATTTAGACAAAAAAACACTTTTGCACCAAACTCATTTTATGCCTAAATCTACCACATATTTAGTTTTTTTTTACCCAAAAACGACCAAAAAACCTCAACCTAACCTAACCTAACCTACCCAAAATCGACCATAAACCGACAACATTTAGACAAAAAAACACTTGCACCAAACTCATTTTATGCCTAAATCGACCTTATATTTAGATTATTTCTACCTTAAATCTACCAAAAACTGAAACCATTTTATCAAAAACTCACTTTTGTACCCAACTCATTTTATGCCTAAATCGACCACATATTTAGTTTTTTTTTACCCAAAAACGACCAAAAAACCTCAACCTAACCTAACCTAACCTACCCAAAATCGACCATAAACCGACAACATTTAGACAAAAAACCACTTGCACCAAACTCATTTTATGCCTAAAGCGACCACATATTTAGCTTATTTCTACCCGAAACTGCCCAAAAACCGACACAATTTTAACAAAAAATCACTTTTGCACCAACCTCATCTTATGCCTAAATATAATATTATATTATAAATATATTTAGCTTAATTGTTCCCAAAATCGACCAAAAACCGACACCATTTTAACAAAAAACACTTTTGCACCAAACTCATTTTATTTAATTCGACCTTATATTTAGTTTATTTCTACCCAAAATCGACCATAAACCGACATTATTTAGACAAAAAAACACTTTTGCACCAAATTTTTTTTTATGCCTAAATCGACCATATATTTAGTTTTTTTTTTACCCAAAAACGACCAAAAAACCTCAACTTAACCTAACCTAACCTACCCAAAATCGACCATAAACCGACAACATTTAGACAAAAAAAACACCCAAAATCTACCAAAAACCGAAACCATTTTAACAAAATATTAATTTTGCACCAAACTCATTTTAAGCCTAAATCGACCACATATTTAGCTTATTTCTACCCGAAACTGACCAAAAATCGACACAATTTTAACAAAAAATCCCTTTTGCACCATCCTCATCTAAGTCGTCCACATATTTAGCTTATTTGTACCCAAAATCGACCAAAAACCGAAACCATTTTAACAAAAAATCAATTTTGCACCAAACTCATGTTAAGCCTAACTCGACCACATATATAGCTTATTTTGACCAAAAATGGACCAAAAACCTACACTACTTTAACAAAAAACGAGGGAGAACGTTGTGAGTTGCTGCGGACACCGCAACTCTACAGTTATACCCGATACTTAGTCAGTATGGCTCTCCTCCGGCAGACGCCGCTAATATTAAACGACACGACAAAGAGTGCGTGCGAGAGAGACAGAAAATCAGTCTGAGCGTGACGTCGGGCGCTGCGAAGCCAGTGCAAATTGATTTGTTTCTTTTGGCTATAAAAATGATCCGATCTGATCCAGATTCAGCAATCTGATAGATATGGTCGTTATCTATGATTTTAGTTTTCTCGAAAGTGCAATATTGTGGATGCAACAGATTTTCGTCCTTTGTGTGGGCGGAAGGGGGTGGGGCGAACTTTTGAGATACACGTTTTATAGTAAGATCTAACAGGAGTGCGGATACCAAATTTGGTTACTCTAGCTTTAATAGTCTCTGAGATTTTTGAATATCCCCAGATTTTCGTCCTTTGCGGGGGCGGAAGGGGGTGTGGCAAAATTTTGAAACAAACTCGTCTCGGTCCGATATATAAGGAGTGTGGATACCAAATTTGGTTGCTCTAGCTTTTGTAGTCTCTGAGATCTAGGCGCTAATGTTTTACTCTAAGCAAAGCCGCCTATGCTACGTGTGTGTTAGAGAGAGACAGGGCGAGAAAAAATGAAATTGTTTTCTTGATGCTGGCTATAATAATAATACGATCCAATTCAGATTCTGCAGTCTTAAAGATATGGTCATTCTCTACAATTCTACGTTTTTGGTTTTCTCATATCTTTAAAATTGTGGATGCCACAGATTTTCGTCCTTTGTGGGGGCGGAAGTGGGCGGGGCGAAGTTTTGAAATATTTTTGTAGCAGTGACATATCACAGAAGTCTGGATCCAAAACATCGTTGCTCTAGCTCTTATAGTCTTTGAGCACTAGGCGCTGAAGGGGACGGACAGACGGACAGACGGACGGACGGACAGACGGACAGACAGAGAGGGCTCAATCGACTCGGCTATTGATGCTGATCAAGAATATATATACTTTATGGGGTCGGAAACGATTCCTTCTGGACGTTACACACATCCACTTTTACCACAAATCTAATATGACCCAATACTCATTTTGAGTATCGGGTATAAAAATCACTTTTGCACCAAACTCATTTTATTTAATTCGACCTTATATTTAGCTTATTTCTACCCAAAGTCGACCATAAACCGACATTATTTAGACAAAAAAACTCTTATGCACCAAACTCATTTTATGCCTAAATCGACCACATATTTAGCTTAATTGTACCCAAAATCGACCAAAAACCGAAACCATTTTAACAAAAAATTAATTTTGCACCAAACTCATTTTAAGCCTAAATCGACCACATATTTAGCTTATTTCTACCCGAAACTGCCCAAAAACCGACACAATTTTAACAAAAAATCACTTTTGCACCAACCTCATCTTATGCCTAAATCGACCACATATTTAGCTTAATTGACCCGAAACCATTTTAACAAAAAATCACTTTTGCACCAACCTCATCTGATGCCTAAATCGTCCACATATTTAGTTTTTTTTTACCCAAAATCGACCATAAACCGACAACATTTAGAGAAAAAAATAATTTTGCACCAAACTCATTTTATGCCTAAATCGACCACATATATAGCTTAATTGTTCCCAAAATCGACCAAAAACCGACACCATTTAAACAAAAAGTCACTTTTGCACCAACTTTATCTTATGCCTAAATCGACCTTATATTTAGACCAAAAACCGAAACCACTTTAACAAAAAATAACTTTTGCAAGAAACTCATTTAATGCCTAAATCGACCACGTATTTAGATTAATAGTACCCAAAATCGACCAAAAACCTACACTATTTTAACAAAAAATCACTTTTGTACCAAACTCATTTTATGCCTAAATCGAACTTATATTTAGATTATTTCTACCCAAAATCGATCGAAAACCGGCACCATTTGAACAAAAAATCACTTTTGCACCAACCTCATGTTATGCCTAACTCGACAACATATATAGCTTATTTTGACCAAAAATGGACCAAAAACCTACACTATTTTAACAAAAAATCACTTTTGCACCAAACTGATTTTATTTAATTCGACCTTATATTTAGCTTATTTCTACCCAAAGTCGACCATAAACCGACATTATTTAGACAAAAAAACACTTGTGCAACAAACTCATTTTATGCCTACATCGAACTTATATTTAGATTATTTCTACCCAAAATCGATCGAAAACCGGCACCATTTGAACAAAAAATCACTTTTGCACCAACCTCATGTTATGCCTAACTCGACAACATATATAGCTTATTTTGACCAAAAATGGACCAAAAACCTACACTATTTAAAAAAAAAATCACTTTTGCACCAAACTGATTTTATTTAATTCGACCTTATATTTAGCTTATTTCTACCAAAGTCGACCATAAACCGACATTATTTAGACAAAAAAACACTTGTGCAACAAACTCATTTTATGCCTAAATCGAACTTATATTTAGATTATTTCTACCCAAAATCGATCGAAAACCGGCACCATTTGAACAAAAATTCACTTTTGCACCAACCTCATGTTATGCCTAACTCGACAACATATATAGCTTATTTTGACCAAAAATGGACCAAAAACCTACACTACTTTAACAAAAAACGAGGGGGAACGTTGTGAGTTGCTGCGGACACCGCAACTCTACAGTTATACCCGATACTTAGTCAGTATGGCTCTCTTCCGGCAGACGCTGCTAATATTAAACGACACGACAAAGAGTGCGTGCGAGAGAGACAGAAAATCAGTCTGAGCGTGACGTCGGGCGCTGCGAAGCCAGTGCAAATTGATTTGTTCCTTTTGGCTATAAAAATGATCCGATATGATCCAGATTCAGCAATCTGATAGATATGGTCGTTATCTATGATTCTGCGTTTTTAGTTTTCTCGAATGTGCAATATTGTGGATGCAACAGATTTTCGTCTTTTGTGTGGGCGGAAGGGGGTGGGGCGAAATTATAAGATACACGTTTTATAATAAGATCTAACAGGAGTGCGGATACCAAATTTGGTTACTCTAGCTTTAATAGTCTCTGAGATTTTTGAATATCCCAGATTTTCGTCCTTTGCGGGGGCGGAAGGGGCTGTGGCGAAATTTTGAAACAAACTCGCCGCGGTCCGATATATTAGGAGTGTGGATACCAAATTTGGTTTCTCTAGCTTTTGTAGTCTCTGAGATCTAGGCGCTAATGTTTTACTCTAAGCAAAGCCGCCTATGCTACGTGTGTGTTAGAGAGAGACAGGGCTAGAAAAAATAATATTGTTTTCTTGATGCTGGCTATAATAATAATACGATCCAACTCAGATTCCGCAGTCTTAAAGATATGGTCATTCTCTACAATTCTACGTTTTTGGTTTTCTCATATCTTTAAAATTGTGGATGCCACAGATTTTCGTTCTTTGTGGGGGCGGAAGTGGGCGGGGCGAAGTTTTGAAATATTTTTGTAGCAGTGACATATCACAGAAGTCTGGATCCAAAACATCGTTGCTCTAGCTCTTATAGTCTTTGAGCACTAGGCGCTGAAGGGGACGGACAGACGGACAGACGGACGGACGGACAGACAGACAGGGCTCAATCGACTCGGCTATTGATGCTGATCAAGAATATATATACTTTATGGGGTCGGAAACGATTCCTTCTGGACGTTACACACATCCACTTTTACCACAAATCTAATATACCCCAATACTCATTTTGAGTATCGGGTATAAAAATCACTTTTGCACCAAACTCATTTTATTTAATTCGACCTTATATTTAGCTTATTTCTCCCCAAAGTCGACCATAAACCGACATTATTTAGACAAAAAAACACTTTTGCACCAAACTCATTTTATGCCTAAATCGACCACATATTTAGCTTAATTGTACCCAAAATCGACCAAAAACCGAAACCATTTTAACAAAATATTAATTTTGCACCAAACTCATTTTAAGCCTAAGTCGACCACATATTTAGCTTATTTCTACCCGAAACTGCCCAAAAACCGACACAATTTTAACAAAAAATCACTTTTGCACCAACCTCATCTTATGCCTAAATATAATATTATATTATAAATATATTTAGCTTAATTGTTCCCAAAATCGACTAAAAACCGACACCATTTTAACAAAAAACACTTTTGCACCAAACTCATTTTATTTAATTCGACCTTATATTTAGTTTATTTCTACACAAAATCGACCATAAACCGACATTATTTAGACAAAAAAACACTTTTGCACCAAATTTTTTTTTATGCCTAAATCGACCACATATTTAGTTTTTTTTTTACCCAAAAACGACCAAAAAACCTCAACTTAACCTAACCTAACCTACCCAAAATCGACCATAAACCGACAACATTTAGACAAAAAAACACTTGCACCAACCTTATCTTATGCCTAAAGCGACCTTATATTTAGATTATTTCTACCGTAAATCGACCAAAAACCGAAACCATTTTAACAAAAAATCAATTTTGCACCAAACTCATTTTAAGCCTAAATCGACCACATATTTAGCTTATTTCTACCCGAAACTGACCAAAAATCGACACAATTTTAACAAAAAATCCCTTTTGCACCATCCTCATCTTATGCCTAAATCGTCCACATATTTAGCTTATTTTGACCAAAAATGGACCAAAAACCTACACTATTTTAACAAAAAATCACTTTTGCACCAAACTCATTTTATTTAATTCGACCTTATATTTAGCTTATTTCTACCCAAAGTCGACCATAAACCGACATTATTTAGACAAAAAACACTTTTGCACCAAACTCATTTTATGCCTAAATCGAACTTATATTTAGATTATTTCTACCCAAAATCGATCGAAAACCGGCACCATTTGAACAAAAAAACACTTTTGCACCAACCTCATGTTATGCCTAACTCGACAACATATATAGCTTATTTTGACCAAAAATGGACCAAAAACCTACACTATTTTAACAAAAAATCACTTTTGCACCAAACTGATTTTATTTAATTCGACCTTATATTTAGCTTATTTCTACCCAAAGTCGACCATAAACCGACATTATTTAGACAAAAAAACACTTTTGCAACAAACTCATTTTATGCCTAAATCGAACTTATATTTAGATTATTTCTACCCAAAATCGATCGAAAACCGGCACCATTTGAACAAAAAATCACTTTTGCACCAACCTCATGTTATGCCTAACTCGACAACATATATAGCTTATTTTGACCAAAAATGGACCAAAAACCTACACTACTTTAACAAAAAACGAGGGGGAACGTTGTGAGTTGCTGCGGACACCGCAACTCTACAGTTATACCCGATACTTAGTCAGTATGGCTCTCCTCCGGCAGACGCTGCTAATATTAAACGACACGACAAAGAGTGCGTGCGAGAGAGACAGAAAATCAGTCTGAGCGTGACGTCGGGCGCTGCGAAGCCAGTGCAAATTGATTTGTTCCTTTTGGCTATAAAATCCGATCTGATCCAGATTCAGCAATCTGATAGATATGGTCGTTATCTATGATTCTGCGTTTTTAGTTTTCTCGAATGTGCAATATTGTGGATGCAACAGATTTTCGTCTTTTGTGTGGGCGGAAGGGGGTGGGGCGAAATTATAAGATACACGTTTTATAGTAAGATCTAACAGGAGTGCGGATACCAAATTTGGTTACTCTAGCTTTAATAGTCTCTGAGATTTTTGAATATCCCCAGATTTTCGTCCTTTGCGGGGGCGGAAGGGGGTGTGGCGAAATTTTGAAACAAACTCGTCTCGGTCCGATATATTAGGAGTGTGGTTGCTCTAGCTTTTGTAGTCTCTGAGATCTAGGCGCTAATGTTTTACTCTAAGCAAAGCCGCCTATGCTACGTGTGTGTTAGAGAGAGACAGGGCTAGAAAAAATAATATTGTTTTCTTGATGCTGGCTATAATAATAATACGATCCAATTCAGATTCCGCAGTCTTAAAGATATGGTCATTCTCTACAATTCTACGTTTTTGGTTTTCTCATATCTTTAAAATTGTGGATGCCACAGATTTTCGTCCTTTGTGGGGCGGAAGTGGGCGGGGCGAAGTTTTGAAATATTTTTGTAGCAGTGACATATCACAGAAGTCTGGATCCAAAACATCGTTGCTCTAGCTCTTATAGTCTTTGAGCACTAGGCGCTGAAGGGGACGGACAGACGGACAGACGGACGGACGGACAGACGGACAGACATGGCTCAATCGACTCGGCTATTGATGCTGATCAAGAATATATATACTTTATGGGGTCGGAAACGATTCCTTTTGGACGTTACACACATCCACTTTTACCACAAATCTAATATACCCCAATACTCATTTTGAGTATCGGGTAATCACTTTTGCAACAAACTCATTTTATTTAATTCGACCTTATATTGAGCTTATTTCTACCCAAAATCGACCATAAACCGACATTATTTAGACAAAAAAACACTTTTGCACCAAACTCATTTTATGCCTAAATCTACCACATATTTAGTTTTTTTTTACCCAAAAACGACCAAAAAACCTCAACCTAACCTAACCTAACCTACCCAAAATCGACCATAAACCGACAACATTTAGACAAAAAAACACTTGCACCAAACTCATTTTATGCCTAAATCGACCTTATATTTAGATTATTTCTACCTTAAATCTACCAAAAACTGAAACCATTTTATCAAAAACTCACTTTTGTACCCAACTCATTTTATGCCTAAATCGACCACATATTTAGTTTTTTTTTACCCAAAAACGACCAAAAAACCTCAACCTAACCTAACCTAACCTACCCAAAATCGACCATAAACCGACAACATTTAGACAAAAAACCACTTGCACCAAACTCATTTTATGCCTAAAGCGACCACATATTTAGCTTATTTCTACCCGAAACTGCCCAAAAACCGACACAATTTTAACAAAAAATCACTTTTGCACCAACCTCATCTTATGCCTAAATATAATATTATATTATAAATATATTTAGCTTAATTGTTCCCAAAATCGACCAAAAACCGACACCATTTTAACAAAAAACACTTTTGCACCAAACTCATTTTATTTAATTCGACCTTATATTTAGTTTATTTCTACCCAAAATCGACCATAAACCGACATTATTTAGACAAAAAAACACTTTTGCACCAAATTTTTTTTTATGCCTAAATCGACCATATATTTAGTTTTTTTTTTACCCAAAAACGACCAAAAAACCTCAACTTAACCTAACCTAACCTACCCAAAATCGACCATAAACCGACAACATTTAGACAAAAAAAACACCCAAAATCTACCAAAAACCGAAACCATTTTAACAAAATATTAATTTTGCACCAAACTCATTTTAAGCCTAAATCGACCACATATTTAGCTTATTTCTACCCGAAACTGACCAAAAATCGACACAATTTTAACAAAAAATCCCTTTTGCACCATCCTCATCTTATGCCTAAATCGTCCACATATTTAGCTTATTTTGACCAAAAATGGACCAAAAACCTACACTATTTTAACAAAAAATCACTTTTGCACCAAACTCATTTTATTTAATTCGACCTTATATTTAGCTTATTTCTACCCAAAGTCGACCATAAACCGACATTATTTAGACAAAAAACACTTTTGCACCAAACTCATTTTATGCCTAAATCGAACTTATATTTAGATTATTTCTACCCAAAATCGATCGAAAACCGGCACCATTTGAACAAAAAAACACTTTTGCACCAACCTCATGTTATGCCTAACTCGACAACATATATAGCTTATTTTGACCAAAAATGGACCAAAAACCTACACTATTTTAACAAAAAATCACTTTTGCACCAAACTGATTTTATTTAATTCGACCTTATATTTAGCTTATTTCTACCCAAAGTCGACCATAAACCGACATTATTTAGACAAAAAAACACTTTTGCAACAAACTCATTTTATGCCTAAATCGAACTTATATTTAGATTATTTCTACCCAAAATCGATCGAAAACCGGCACCATTTGAACAAAAAATCCCTTTTGCACCAACCTCATGTTATGCCTAACTCGACAACATATATAGCTTATTTTGACCAAAAATGGACCAAAAACCTACACTACTTTAACAAAAAACGAGGGGGAACGTTGTGAGTTGCTGCGGACACCGCAACTCTACAGTTATACCCGATACTTAGTCAGTATGGCTCTCCTCCGGCAGACGCTGCTAATATTAAACGACACGACAAAGAGTGCGTGCGAGAGAGACAGAAAATCAGTCTGAGCGTGACGTCGGGCGCTGCGAAGCCAGTGCAAATTGATTTGTTCCTTTTGGCTATAAAATCCGATCTGATCCAGATTCAGCAATCTGATAGATATGGTCGTTATCTATGATTCTGCGTTTTTAGTTTTCTCGAATGTGCAATATTGTGGATGCAACAGATTTTCGTCTTTTGTGTGGGCGGAAGGGGGTGGGGCGAAATTATAAGATACACGTTTTATAGTAAGATCTAACAGGAGTGCGGATACCAAATTTGGTTACTCTAGCTTTAATAGTCTCTGAGATTTTTGAATATCCCCAGATTTTCGTCCTTTGCGGGGGCGGAAGGGGGTGTGGCGAAATTTTGAAACAAACTCGTCTCGGTCCGATATATTAGGAGTGTGGTTGCTCTAGCTTTTGTAGTCTCTGAGATCTAGGCGCTAATGTTTTACTCTAAGCAAAGCCGCCTATGCTACGTGTGTGTTAGAGAGAGACAGGGCTAGAAAAAATAATATTGTTTTCTTGATGCTGGCTATAATAATAATACGATCCAATTCAGATTCCGCAGTCTTAAAGATATGGTCATTCTCTACAATTCTACGTTTTTGGTTTTCTCATATCTTTAAAATTGTGGATGCCACAGATTTTCGTCCTTTGTGGGGGCGGAAGTGGGCGGGGCGAAGTTTTGAAATATTTTTGTAGCAGTGACATATCACAGAAGTCTGGATCCAAAACATCGTTGCTCTAGCTCTTATAGTCTTTGAGCACTAGGCGCTGAAGGGGACGGACAGACGGACAGACGGACGGACGGACAGACGGACAGACGGACAGACATGGCTCAATCGTCTCGGCTATTGATGCTGATCAAGAATATATATACTTTATGGGGTCGGAAACGATTCCTTTTGGACGTTACACACATCCACTTTTACCACAAATCTAATATACCCCAATACTCATTTTGAGTATCGGGTAATCACTTTTGCAACAAACTCATTTTATTTAATTCGACCTTATATTGAGCTTATTTCTACCCAAAATCGACCATAAACCGACATTATTTAGACAAAAAAACACTTTTGCACCAAACTCATTTTATGCCTAAATCTACCACATATTTAGTTTTTTTTTACCCAAAAACGACCAAAAAACCTCAACCTAACCTAACCTAACCTACCCAAAATCGACCATAAACCGACAACATTTAGACAAAAAAACACTTGCACCAAACTCATTTTATGCCTAAATCGACCTTATATTTAGATTATTTCTACCTTAAATCTACCAAAAACTGAAACCATTTTATCAAAAACTCACTTTTGTACCCAACTCATTTTATGCCTAAATCGACCACATATTTAGTTTTTTTTTACCCAAAAACGACCAAAAAACCTCAACCTAACCTAACCTAACCTACCCAAAATCGACCATAAACCGACAACATTTAGACAAAAAACCACTTGCACCAAACTCATTTTATGCCTAAAGCGACCACATATTTAGCTTATTTCTACCCGAAACTGCCCAAAAACCGACACAATTTTAACAAAAAATCACTTTTGCACCAACCTCATCTTATGCCTAAATATAATATTATATTATAAATATATTTAGCTTAATTGTTCCCAAAATCGACCAAAAACCGACACCATTTTAACAAAAAACACTTTTGCACCAAACTCATTTTATTTAATTCGACCTTATATTTAGTTTATTTCTACCCAAAATCGACCATAAACCGACATTATTTAGACAAAAAAACACTTTTGCACCAAATTTTTTTTTATGCCTAAATCGACCATATATTTAGTTTTTTTTTTACCCAAAAACGACCAAAAAACCTCAACTTAACCTAACCTAACCTACCCAAAATCGACCATAAACCGACAACATTTAGACAAAAAAAACACCCAAAATCTACCAAAAACCGAAACCATTTTAACAAAATATTAATTTTGCACCAAACTCATTTTAAGCCTAAATCGACCACATATTTAGCTTATTTCTACCCGAAACTGACCAAAAATCGACACAATTTTAACAAAAAATCCCTTTTGCACCATCCTCATCTAAGTCGTCCACATATTTAGCTTATTTGTACCCAAAATCGACCAAAAACCGAAACCATTTTAACAAAAAATCAATTTTGCACCAAACTCATGTTAAGCCTAACTCGACCACATATATAGCTTATTTTGACCAAAAATGGACCAAAAACCTACACTACTTTAACAAAAAACGAGGGAGAACGTTGTGAGTTGCTGCGGACACCGCAACTCTACAGTTATACCCGATACTTAGTCAGTATGGCTCTCCTCCGGCAGACGCCGCTAATATTAAACGACACGACAAAGAGTGCGTGCGAGAGAGACAGAAAATCAGTCTGAGCGTGACGTCGGGCGCTGCGAAGCCAGTGCAAATTGATTTGTTTCTTTTGGCTATAAAAATGATCCGATCTGATCCAGATTCAGCAATCTGATAGATATGGTCGTTATCTATGATTTTAGTTTTCTCGAAAGTGCAATATTGTGGATGCAACAGATTTTCGTCCTTTGTGTGGGCGGAAGGGGGTGGGGCGAACTTTTGAGATACACGTTTTATAGTAAGATCTAACAGGAGTGCGGATACCAAATTTGGTTACTCTAGCTTTAATAGTCTCTGAGATTTTTGAATATCCCCAGATTTTCGTCCTTTGCGGGGCGGAAGGGGGTGTGGCAAAATTTTGAAACAAACTCGTCTCGGTCCGATATATAAGGAGTGTGGATACCAAATTTGGTTGCTCTAGCTTTTGTAGTCTCTGAGATCTAGGCGCTAATGTTTTACTCTAAGCAAAGCCGCCTATGCTACGTGTGTGTTAGAGAGAGACAGGGCGAGAAAAAATGAAATTGTTTTCTTGATGCTGGCTATAATAATAATACGATCCAATTCAGATTCTGCAGTCTTAAAGATATGGTCATTCTCTACAATTCTACGTTTTTGGTTTTCTCATATCTTTAAAATTGTGGATGGCACAGATTTTCGTCCTTTGTGGGGGCGGAAGTGGGCGGGGCGAAATTTTGAAATATTTTTGTAGCAGTGACATATCACAGAAGTCTGGATCCAAAACATCGTTGCTCTAGCTCTTATAGTCTTTGAGCACTAGGCGCTGAAGGGGACGGACAGACGGACAGACGGACGGACGGACAGACGGACAGACAGAGAGGGCTCAATCGACTCGGCTATTGATGCTGATCAAGAATATATATACTTTATGGGGTCGGAAACGATTCCTTCTGGACGTTACACACATCCACTTTTACCACAAATCTAATATGACCCAATACTCATTTTGAGTATCGGGTATAAAAATCACTTTTGCACCAAACTCATTTTATTTAATTCGACCTTATATTTAGCTTATTTCTACCCAAAGTCGACCATAAACCGACATTATTTAGACAAAAAAACTCTTATGCACCAAACTCATTTTATGCCTAAATCGACCACATATTTAGCTTAATTGTACCCAAAATCGACCAAAAACCGAAACCATTTTAACAAAAAATTAATTTTGCACCAAACTCATTTTAAGCCTAAATCGACCACATATTTAGCTTATTTCTACCCGAAACTGCCCAAAAACCGACACAATTTTAACAAAAAATCACTTTTGCACCAACCTCATCTTATGCCTAAATCGACCACATATTTAGCTTAATTGACCCGAAACCATTTTAACAAAAAATCACTTTTGCACCAACCTCATCTGATGCCTAAATCGTCCACATATTTAGTTTTTTTTTACCCAAAATCGACCATAAACCGACAACATTTAGAGAAAAAAATAATTTTGCACCAAACTCATTTTATGCCTAAATCGACCACATATATAGCTTAATTGTTCCCAAAATCGACCAAAAACCGACACCATTTAAACAAAAAGTCACTTTTGCACCAACTTTATCTTATGCCTAAATCGACCTTATATTTAGACCAAAAACCGAAACCACTTTAACAAAAAATAACTTTTGCAAGAAACTCATTTAATGCCTAAATCGACCACGTATTTAGATTAATAGTACCCAAAATCGACCAAAAACCTACACTATTTTAACAAAAAATCACTTTTGTACCAAACTCATTTTATGCCTAAATCGAACTTATATTTAGATTATTTCTACCCAAAATCGATCGAAAACCGGCACCATTTGAACAAAAAATCACTTTTGCACCAACCTCATGTTATGCCTAACTCGACAACATATATAGCTTATTTTGACCAAAAATGGACCAAAAACCTACACTATTTTAACAAAAAATCACTTTTGCACCAAACTGATTTTATTTAATTCGACCTTATATTTAGCTTATTTCTACCCAAAGTCGACCATAAACCGACATTATTTAGACAAAAAAACACTTGTGCAACAAACTCATTTTATGCCTACATCGAACTTATATTTAGATTATTTCTACCCAAAATCGATCGAAAACCGGCACCATTTGAACAAAAAATCACTTTTGCACCAACCTCATGTTATGCCTAACTCGACAACATATATAGCTTATTTTGACCAAAAATGGACCAAAAACCTACACTATTTAAAAAAAAAATCACTTTTGCACCAAACTGATTTTATTTAATTCGACCTTATATTTAGCTTATTTCTACCCAAAGTCGACCATAAACCGACATTATTTAGACAAAAAAACACTTGTGCAACAAACTCATTTTATGCCTAAATCGAACTTATATTTAGATTATTTCTACCCAAAATCGATCGAAAACCGGCACCATTTGAACAAAAATTCACTTTTGCACCAACCTCATGTTATGCCTAACTCGACAACATATATAGCTTATTTTGACCAAAAATGGACCAAAAACCTACACTACTTTAACAAAAAACGAGGGGGAACGTTGTGAGTTGCTGCGGACACCGCAACTCTACAGTTATACCCGATACTTAGTCAGTATGGCTCTCTTCCGGCAGACGCTGCTAATATTAAACGACACGACAAAGAGTGCGTGCGAGAGAGACAGAAAATCAGTCTGAGCGTGACGTCGGGCGCTGCGAAGCCAGTGCAAATTGATTTGTTCCTTTTGGCTATAAAAATGATCCGATATGATCCAGATTCAGCAATCTGATAGATATGGTCGTTATCTATGATTCTGCGTTTTTAGTTTTCTCGAATGTGCAATATTGTGGATGCAACAGATTTTCGTCTTTTGTGTGGGCGGAAGGGGGTGGGGCGAAATTATAAGAAACACGTTTTATAATAAGATCTAACAGGAGTGCGGATACCAAATTTGGTTACTCTAGCTTTAATAGTCTCTGAGATTTTTGAATATCCCCAGATTTTCGTCCTTTGCGGGGGCGGAAGGGGGTGTGGCGAAATTTTGAAACAAACTCGTCTCGGTCCGATATATTAGGAGTGTGGATACCAAATTTGGTTGCTCTAGCTTTTGTAGTCTCTGAGATCTAGGCGCTAATGTTTTACTCTAAGCAAAGCCGCCTATGCTACGTGTGTGTTAGAGAGAGACAGGGCTAGAAAAAATAATATTGTTTTCTTGATGCTGGCTATAATAATAATACGATCCAACTCAGATTCCGCAGTCTTAAAGATATGGTCATTCTCTACAATTCTACGTTTTTGGTTTTCTCATATCTTTAAAATTGTGGATGCCACAGATTTTCGTTCTTTGTGGGGGCGGAAGTGGGCGGGGCGAAGTTTTGAAATATTTTTGTAGCAGTGACATATCACAGAAGTCTGGATCCAAAACATCGTTGCTCTAGCTCTTATAGTCTTTGAGCACTAGGCGCTGAAGGGGACGGACAGACGGACAGACGGACGGACGGACAGACAGACAGGGCTCAATCGACTCGGCTATTGATGCTGATCAAGAATATATATACTTTATGGGGTCGGAAACGATTCCTTCTGGACGTTACACACATCCACTTTTACCACAAATCTAATATACCCCAATACTCATTTTGAGTATCGGGTATAAAAATCACTTTTGCACCAAACTCATTTTATTTAATTCGACCTTATATTTAGCTTATTTCTACCCAAAGTCGACCATAAACCGACATTATTTAGACAAAAAAACACTTTTGCACCAAACTCATTTTATGCCTAAATCGACCACATATTTAGCTTAATTGTACCCAAAATCGACCAAAAACCGAAACCATTTTAACAAAATATTAATTTTGCACCAAACTCATTTTAAGCCTAAGTCGACCACATATTTAGCTTATTTCTACCCGAAACTGCCCAAAAACCGACACAATTTTAACAAAAAATCACTTTTGCACCAACCTCATCTTATGCCTAAATATAATATTATATTATAAATATATTTAGCTTAATTGTTCCCAAAATCGACTAAAAACCGACACCATTTTAACAAAAAACACTTTTGCACCAAACTCATTTTATTTAATTCGACCTTATATTTAGTTTATTTCTACACAAAATCGACCATAAACCGACATTATTTAGACAAAAAAACACTTTTGCACCAAATTTTTTTTTATGCCTAAATCGACCACATATTTAGTTTTTTTTTTACCCAAAAACGACCAAAAAACCTCAACTTAACCTAACCTAACCTACCCAAAATCGACCATAAACCGACAACATTTAGACAAAAAAACACTTGCACCAACCTTATCTTATGCCTAAAGCGACCTTATATTTAGATTATTTCTACCGTAAATCGACCAAAAACCGAAACCATTTTAACAAAAAATCAATTTTGCACCAAACTCATTTTAAGCCTAAATCGACCACATATTTAGCTTATTTCTACCCGAAACTGACCAAAAATCGACACAATTTTAACAAAAAATCCCTTTTGCACCATCCTCATCTTATGCCTAAATCGTCCACATATTTAGCTTATTTTGACCAAAAATGGACCAAAAACCTACACTATTTTAACAAAAAATCACTTTTGCACCAAACTCATTTTATTTAATTCGACCTTATATTTAGCTTATTTCTACCCAAAGTCGACCATAAACCGACATTATTTAGACAAAAAACACTTTTGCACCAAACTCATTTTATGCCTAAATCGAACTTATATTTAGATTATTTCTACCCAAAATCGATCGAAAACCGGCACCATTTGAACAAAAAAACACTTTTGCACCAACCTCATGTTATGCCTAACTCGACAACATATATAGCTTATTTTGACCAAAAATGGACCAAAAACCTACACTATTTTAACAAAAAATCACTTTTGCACCAAACTGATTTTATTTAATTCGACCTTATATTTAGCTTATTTCTACCCAAAGTCGACCATAAACCGACATTATTTAGACAAAAAAACACTTTTGCAACAAACTCATTTTATGCCTAAATCGAACTTATATTTAGATTATTTCTACCCAAAATCGATCGAAAACCGGCACCATTTGAACAAAAAATCACTTTTGCACCAACCTCATGTTATGCCTAACTCGACAACATATATAGCTTATTTTGACCAAAAATGGACCAAAAACCTACACTACTTTAACAAAAAACGAGGGGGAACGTTGTGAGTTGCTGCGGACACCGCAACTCTACAGTTATACCCGATACTTAGTCAGTATGGCTCTCCTCCGGCAGACGCTGCTAATATTAAACGACACGACAAAGAGTGCGTGCGAGAGAGACAGAAAATCAGTCTGAGCGTGACGTCGGGCGCTGCGAAGCCAGTGCAAATTGATTTGTTCCTTTTGGCTATAAAATCCGATCTGATCCAGATTCAGCAATCTGATAGATATGGTCGTTATCTATGATTCTGCGTTTTTAGTTTTCTCGAATGTGCAATATTGTGGATGCAACAGATTTTCGTCTTTTGTGTGGGCGGAAGGGGGTGGGGCGAAATTATAAGATACACGTTTTATAGTAAGATCTAACAGGAGTGCGGATACCAAATTTGGTTACTCTAGCTTTAATAGTCTCTGAGATTTTTGAATATCCCCAGATTTTCGTCCTTTGCGGGGGCGGAAGGGGGTGTGGCGAAATTTTGAAACAAACTCGTCTCGGTCCGATATATTAGGAGTGTGGTTGCTCTAGCTTTTGTAGTCTCTGAGATCTAGGCGCTAATGTTTTACTCTAAGCAAAGCCGCCTATGCTACGTGTGTGTTAGAGAGAGACAGGGCTAGAAAAAATAATATTGTTTTCTTGATGCTGGCTATAATAATAATACGATCCAATTCAGATTCCGCAGTCTTAAAGATATGGTCATTCTCTACAATTCTACGTTTTTGGTTTTCTCATATCTTTAAAATTGTGGATGCCACAGATTTTCGTCCTTTGTGGGGGCGGAAGTGGGCGGGGCGAAGTTTTGAAATATTTTTGTAGCAGTGACATATCACAGAAGTCTGGATCCAAAACATCGTTGCTCTAGCTCTTATAGTCTTTGAGCACTAGGCGCTGAAGGGGACGGACAGACGGACAGACGGACGGACGGACAGACAGACAGGGCTCAATCGACTCGGCTATTGATGCTGATCAAGAATATATATACTTTATGGGGTCGGAAACGATTCCTTCTGGACGTTACACACATCCACTTTTACCACAAATCTAATATACCCCAATACTCATTTTGAGTATCGGGTATAAAAATCACTTTTGCACCAAACTCATTTTATTTAATTCGACCTTATATTTAGCTTATTTCTACCCAAAGTCGACCATAAACCGACATTATTTAGACAAAAAAACACTTTTGCACCAAACTCATTTTATGCCTAAATCGACCACATATTTAGCTTAATTGTACCCAAAATCGACCAAAAACCGAAACCATTTTAACAAAATATTAATTTTGCACCAAACTCATTTTAAGCCTAAGTCGACCACATATTTATCTTATTTCTACCCGAAACTGCCCTAAAACCGACACAATTTTAACAAAAAATCACTTTTGCACCAACCTCATCTTATGCCTAAATATAATATTATATTATAAATATATTTAGCTTAATTGTTCCCAAAATCGACCAAAAACCGACACCATTTTAACAAAAAACACTTTTGCACCAAACTCATTTTATTTAATTCGACCTTATATTTAGTTTATTTCTACACAAAATCGACCATAAACCGACATTATTTAGACAAAAAAACACTTTTGCACCAAATTTTTTTTTATGCCTAAATCGACCACATATTTAGTTTTTTTTTTACCCAAAAACGACCAAAAAACCTCAACTTAACCTAACCTAACCTACCCAAAATCGACCATAAACCGACAACATTTAGACAAAAAAAACACTTGCACCAACCTTATCTTATGCCTAAAGCGACCTTATATTTAGATTATTTCTACCGTAAATCGACCAAAAACCGAAACCATTTTAACAAAAAATCAATTTTGCACCAAACTCATTTTAAGCCTAAATCGACCACATATTTAGCTTATTTCTACCCGAAACTGACCAAAAATCGACACAATTTTAACAAAAAATCCCTTTTGCACCATCCTCATCTTATGCCTAAATCGTCCACATATTTAGCTTATTTTGACCAAAAATGGACCAAAAACCTACACTATTTTAACAAAAAATCACTTTTGCACCAAACTCATTTTATTTAATTCGACCTTATATTTAGCTTATTTCTACCCAAAGTCGACCATAAACCGACATTATTTAGACAAAAAACACTTTTGCACCAAACTCATTTTATGCCTAAATCGAACTTATATTTAGATTATTTCTACCCAAAATCGATCGAAAACCGGCACCATTTGAACCAAAAAACACTTTTGCACCAACCTCATGTTATGTCTAACTCGACAACATATATAGCTTATTTTGACCAAAAATGGACCAAAAACCTACACTATTTTAACAAAAAATCACTTTTGCACCAAACTGATTTTATTTAATTCGACCTTATATTTAGCTTATTTCTACCCAAAGTCGACCATAAACCGACATTATTTAGACAAAAAAACACTTTTGCAACAAACTCATTTTATGCCTAAATCGAACTTATATTTAGATTATTTCTACCCAAAATCGATCGAAAACCGGCACCATTTGAACAAAAAATCACTTTTGCACCAACCTCATGTTATGCCTAACTCGACAACATATATAGCTTATTTTGACCAAAAATGGACCAAAAACCTACACTACTTTAACAAAAAACGAGGGGGAACGTTGTGAGTTGCTGCGGACACCGCAACTCTACAGTTATACCCGATACTTAGTCAGTATGGCTCTCCTCCGGCAGACGCTGCTAATATTAAACGACACGACAAAGAGTGCGTGCGAGAGAGACAGAAAATCAGTCTGAGCGTGACGTCGGGCGCTGCGAAGCCAGTGCAAATTGATTTGTTCCTTTTGGCTATAAAATCCGATCTGATCCAGATTCAGCAATCTGATAGATATGGTCGTTATCTATGATTCTGCGTTTTTAGTTTTCTCGAATGTGCAATATTGTGGATGCAACAGATTTTCGTCTTTTGTGTGGGCGGAAGGGGGTGGGGCGAAATTATAAGATACACGTTTTATAGTAAGATCTAACAGGAGTGCGGATACCAAATTTGGTTACTCTAGCTTTAATAGTCTCTGAGATTTTTGAATATCCCCAGATTTTCGTCCTTTGCGGGGGCGGAAGGGGGGGTGGCGAAATTTTGAAACAAACTCGTCTCGGTCCGATATATTAGGAGTGTGGATACCAAATTTGGTTGCTCTAGCTTTTGTAGTCTCTGAGATCTAGGCGCTAATGTTTTACTCTAAGCAAAGCCGCCTATGCTACGTGTGTGTTAGAGAGAGACAGGGCTAGAAAAAATAATATTGTTTTCTTGATGCTGGCTATAATAATAATACGATCCAATTCAGATTCCGCAGTCTTAAAGATATGGTCATTCTCTACAATTCTACGTTTTTGGTTTTCTCATATCTTTAAAATTGTGGATGCCACAGATTTTCGTCCTTTGTGGGGGTGGAAGTGGGCGGGGCGAAGTTTTGAAATATTTTTGTAGCAGTGACATATCACAGAAGTCTGGATCCAAAACATCGTTGCTCTAGCTCTTATAGTCTTTGAGCACTAGGCGCTGAAGGGGACGGACAGACGGACAGACGGACGGACGGACAGACAGACAGGGCTCAATCGACTCGGCTATTGATGCTGATCAAGAATATATATACTTTATGGGGTCGGAAACGATTCCTTCTGGACGTTACACACATTCACTTTTACCACAAATCTAATATACCCCAATACTCATTTTGAGTATCGGGTATAAAAATCACTTTTGCACCAAACTCATTTTATTTAATTCGACCTTATATTTAGCTTATTTCTACCCAAAGTCGACCATGAACCGACATTATTTATACAAAAAAACACTTTTGCACCAAACTCATTTTATGCCTAAATCGACCACATATTTAGCTTATTTCTACCCGAAACTGCCCAAAAACCGACACAATTTTAACAAAAAATCACTTTTGCACCAACCTCATCTTATGCCTAAATATAATATTATATTATAAATATATTTAGCTTAATTGTTCCCAAAATCGACCAAAAACCGACACCATTTTAACAAAAAACACTTTTGCACCAAACTCATTTTATTTAATTCGACCTTATATTTAGTTTATTTCTACACAAAATCGACCATAAACCGACATTATTTAGACAAAAAACCACTTTTGCACCAAATTTTTTTTTATGCCTAAATCGACCACATATTTAGGTTTTTTTTTACCCAAAAACGACCAAAAAACCTCAACTTAACCTAACCTAACCTACCCAAAATCGACCATAAACCGACAACATTTAGACAAAAAAACACTTGCACCAACCTTATCTTATGCCTAAAGCGACCTTATATTTAGATTATTTCTACCGTAAATCGACCAAAAACCGAAAACATTTTAACAAAAAATCAATTTTGCATCAAACTCATTTTAAGCCTAAATCGACCACATATTTAGCTTATTTCTACCCGAAACTGACCAAAAATCGACACAATTTTAACAAAAAATCCCTTTTGCACCATCCTCATCTTATGCCTAAATCGTCCACATATTTAGCTTATTTTGACCAAAAATGGACCAAAAACCTACACTATTTTAACAAAAAATCACTTTTGCACCAAACTCATTTTATTTAATTCGACCTTATATTTAGCTTATTTCTACCCAAAGTCGACCATAAACCGACATTATTTAGACAAAAAACACTTTTGCACCAAACTCATTTTATGCCTAAATCGAACTTATATTTAGATTATTTCTACCCAAAATCGATCGAAAACCGGCACCATTTGAACAAAAAAACACTTTTGCACCAACCTCATGTTATGTCTAACTCGACAACATATATAGCTTATTTTGACCAAAAATGGACCAAAAACCTACACTATTTTAACAAAAAATCACTTTTGCACCAAACTGATTTTATTTAATTCGACCTTATATTTAGCTTATTTCTACCCAAAGTCGACCATAAACCGACATTATTTAGACAAAAAAACACTTTTGCAACAAACTCATTTTATGCCTAAATCGAACTTATATTTAGATTATTTCTACCCAAAATCGATCGAAAACCGGCACCATTTGAACAAAAAATCACTTTTGCACCAACCTCATGTTATGCCTAACTCGACAACATATATAGCTTATTTTGACCAAAAATGGACCAAAAACCTACACTACTTTAACAAAAAAAGAGGGGGAACGTTGTGAGTTGCTGCGGACACCGCAACTCTACAGTTATACCCGATACTTAGTCAGTATGGCTCTCCTCCGGCAGACGCTGCTAATATTAAACGACACGACAAAGAGTGCGTGCGAGAGAGACAGAAAATCAGTCTGAGCGTGACGTCGGGCGCTGCGAAGCCAGTGCAAATTGATTTGTTCCTTTTGGCTATAAAATCCGATCTGATCCAGATTCAGCAATCTGATAGATATGGTCGTTATCTATGATTCTGCGTTTTTAGTTTTCTCGAATGTGCAATATTGTGGATGCAACAGATTTTCGTCTTTTGTGTGGGCGGAAGGGGGTGGGGCGAAATTATAAGATACACGTTTTATAGTAAGATCTAACAGGAGTGCGGATACCAAATTTGGTTACTCTAGCTTTAATAGTCTCTGAGATTTTTGAATATCCCCAGATTTTCGTCCTTTGCGGGGGCGGAAGGGGGTGTGGCGAAATTTTGAAACAAACTCGTCTCGGTCCGATATATTAGGAGTGTGGATACCAAATTTGGTTGCTCTAGCTTTTGTAGTCTCTGAGATCTAGGCGCTAATGTTTTACTCTAAGCAAAGCCGCCTATGCTACGTGTGTGTTAGAGAGAGACAGGGCGAGAAAAAATGAAATTGTTTTCTTGATGCTGGCTATAATAATAATACGATCCAATTCAGATTCTGCAGTCTTAAAGATATGGTTATTCTCTACAATTCTACGTTTTTGGTTTTCTCATATCTTTAAAATTGTGGATGCCACAGATTTTCGTTCTTTGTGGGGGCGGAAGTGGGCGGGGCGAAGTTTTGAAATATTTTTGTAGCAGTGACATATCACAGAAGGCTGGATCCAAAACATCGTTGCTCTAGCTCTTATAGTCTTTGAGCACTAGGCGCTGAAGGGGACGGACAGACGGACAGACGGACGGACGGACAGACAGACAGGGCTCAATCGACTCGGCTATTGATGCTGATCAAGAATATATATACTTTATGGGGTCGGAAACGATTCCTTCTGGACGTTACACACATCCACTTTTACCACAAATCTAATATACCCCAATACTCATTTTGAGTATCGGGTATAAAAATCACTTTTGCACCAAACTGATTTTATTTAATTCGACCTTATATTTAGCTTATTTCTACCCAAAGTCGACCATAAACCGACATTATTTAGACAAAAAAACACTTTTGCACCAAACTCATTTTATGCCTAAATATAATATTATATTATAAATATATTTAGCTTAATTGTTCCCAAAATGGACCAAAAACCTACACTACTTTAACAAAAAATCACTTTTGCACCAAACTCATTTTATTTAATTCGACCTTATATTTAGTTTATTTCTACACAAAATCGACCATAAACCGACATTATTTAGACAAAAAAACACTTTTGCACCAAACTCATTTTATGCCTAAATCGAACTTATATTTAGATTATTTCTACCCAAAATCGATCGAAAACCGGCACCATTTGAACAAAAAAACACTTTTGCACCAACCTCATGTTATGTCTAACTCGACAACATATATAGCTTATTTTGACCAAAAATGGACCAAAAACCTACACTATTTTAACAAAAAATCACTTTTGCACCAAACTGATTTTATTTAATTCGACCTTATATTTAGCTTATTTCTACCCAAAGTCGACCATAAACCGACATTATTTAGATAAAAAAACACTTTTGCAACAAACTCATTTTATGCCTAAATCGAACTTATATTTAGATTATTTCTACCCAAAATCGATCGAAAACCGGCACCATTTGAACAAAAAATCACTTTTGCACCAACCTCATGTTATGCCTAACTCGACAACATATATAGCTTATTTTGACCAAAAATGGACCAAAAACCTACACTACTTTAACAAAAAACGAGGGGGAACGTTGTGAGTTGCTGCGGACACCGCAACTCTACAGTTATACCCGATACTTAGTCAGTATTGCTCTCCTCCGGCAGACGCTGCTAATATTAAACGACACGACAAAGAGTGCGTGCGAGAGAGACAGAAAATCAGTCTGAGCGTGACGTCGGGCGCTGCGAAGCCAGTGCAAATTGATTTGTTCCTTTTGGCTATAAAATCCGATCAGATCCAGATTCAGCAATCTGATAGATATGGTCGTTATCTATGATTCTGCGTTTTTAGTTTTCTCGAATGTGCAATATTGTGGATGCAACAGATTTTCGTCTTTTGTGTGGGCGGAAGGGGGTGGGGCGAAATTATAAGATACACGTTTTATAGTAAGATCTAACAGGAGTGCGGATACCAAATTTGGTTACTATAGCTTTAATAGTCTCTGAGATTTTTGAATATCCCCAGATTTTCGTCCTTTGCGGGGGCGGAAGGGGGTGTGGCGAAATTTTGAAACAAACTCGTCTCGGTCCGATATATTAGGAGTGTGGATACCAAATTTGGTTGCTCTAGCTTTTGTAGTCTCTGAAATCTAGGCGCTAATGTTTTACTCTAAGCAAAGCCGCCTATGCTACGTGTGTGTTAGAGAGAGACAGGGCTAGAAAAAATAATATTGTTTTCTTGATGCTGGCTATAATAATAATACGATCCAATTCAGATTCCGCAGTCTTAAAGATATGGTCATTCTCTACAATTCTACGTTTTTGGTTTTCTCATATCTTTAAAATTGTGGATGCCACAGATTTTCGTCCTTTGTGGGGGCGGAAGTGGGCGGGGCGAAGTTTTGAAATATTTTTGTAGCAGTGACATATCACAGAAGTCTGGATCCAAAACATCGTTGCTCTAGCTCTTATAGTCTTTGAGCACTAGGCGCTGAAGGGGACGGACAGACGGACAGACGGACGGACGGACAGACAGACAGGGCTCAATCGACTCGGCTATTGATGCTGATCAAGAATATATATACTTTATGGGGTCGGAAACGATTCCTTCTGGACGTTACACACATCCACTTTTACCACAAATCTAATATACCCCTATACTCATTTTGAGTATCGGGTATAAAAATCACTTTTGCACCAAACTCATTTTATTTAATTCGACCTTATATTTAGCTTATTTCTACCCAAAGTCGACCATAAACCGACATTATTTAGACAAAAAAAAACACTTTTGCACCAAACTCATTTTATGGCTAAATCGACCACATATTTAGCTTAATTGTACCCAAAATCGACCAAAAACCGAAACCATTTTAACAAAATATTAATTTTGCACCAAACTCATTTTAAGCCTAAGTCGACCACATATTTAGCTTATTTCTACCCGAAACTGCCCAAAAACCGACACAATTTTAACAAAAAATCACTTTTGCACCAACCTCATCTTATGCCTAAATATAATATTATATTATAAATATATTTAGCTTAATTGTTCCCAAAATCGACCAAAAACCGACACCATTTTAACAAAAAACACTTTTGCACCAAACTCATTTTATTTAATTCGACCTTATATTTAGTTTATTTCTACACAAAATCGACCATAAACCGACATTATTTAGACAAAAAAACACTTTTGCACCAAATTTTTTTTTATGCCTAAATCGACCACATATTTAGGTTTTTTTTTACCCAAAAACGACCAAAAAACCTCAACTTAACCTAACCTAACCTACCCAAAATCGACCATAAACCGACAACATTTAGACAAAAAAACACTTGCACCAACCTTATCTTATGTTTAAAGCGACCTTATATTTAGATTATTTCTACCGTAAATCGACCAAAAACCGAAACCATTTTAACAAAAAATCAATTTTGCACCAAACTCATTTTAAGCCTAAATCGACCACATATTTAGCTTATTTCTACCCGAAACTGACCAAAAATCGACACAATTTTAACAAAAAATCCCTTTTGCACCATCCTCATCTTATGCCTAAATCGTCCACATATTTAGCTTATTTTGACCAAAAATGGACCAAAAACCTACACTACTTTAACAAAAAATCACTTTTGCACCAAACTCATTTTATTTAATTCGACCTTATATTTAGCTTATTTCTACCCAAAGTCGACCATAAACCGACATTATTTAGACAAAAAACACTTTTGCACCAAACTCATTTTATGCCTAAATCGAACTTATATTTAGATTATTTCTACCCAAAATCGATCGAAAACCGGCACCATTTGAACAAAAAAACACTTTTGCACCAACCTCATGTTATGTCTAACTCGACAACATATATAGCTTATTTTGACCAAAAATGGACCAAAAACCTACACTAATTTAACAAAAAATCACTTTTGCACCAAACTGATTTTATTTAATTCGACCTTATATTTAGCTTATTTCTACCCAAAGTCGACCATAAACCGACATTATTTAGACAAAAAAACACTTTTGCAACAAACTCATTTTATGCCTAAATCGAACTTATATTTAGATTATTTCTACCCAAAATCGATCGAAAACCGGCACCATTTGAACAAAAAATCACTTTTGCACCAACCTCATGTTATGCCTAACTCGACAACATATATAGCTTATTTTGACCAAAAATGGACCAAAAACCTACACTACTTTAACAAAAAAAGAGGGGGAACGTTGTGAGTTGCTGCGGACACCGCAACTCTACAGTTATACCCGATACTTAGTCAGTATGGCTCTCCTCCGGCAGACGCTGCTAATATTAAACGACACGACAAAGAGTGCGTGCGAGAGAGACAGAAAATCAGTCTGAGCGTGACGTCGGGCGCTGCGAAGCCAGTGCAAATTGATTTGTTCCTTTTGGCTATAAAATCCGATCTGATCCAGATTCAGCAATCTGATAGATATGGTCGTTATCTATGATTCTGCGTTTTTAGTTTTCTCGAATGTGCAATATTGTGGATGCAACAGATTTTCGTCTTTTGTGTGGGCGGAAGGGGGTGGGGCGAAATTATAAGATACACGTTTTATAGTAAGATCTAACAGGAGTGCGGATACCAAATTTGGTTACTCTAGCTTTAATAGTCTCTGAGATTTTTGAATATCCCCAGATTTTCGTCCTTTGCGGGGGCGGAAGGGGGTGTGGCGAAATTTTGAAACAAACTCGTCTCGGTCCAATTAATTAGGAGTGTGGATACCAAATTTGGTTGCTCTAGCTTTTGTAGTCTCTGAGATCTAGGCGCTAATGTTTTACTCTAAGCAAAGCCGCCTATGCTACGTGTGTGTTAGAGAGAGACAGGGCTAGAAAAAATAATATTGTTTTCTTGATGCTGGCTATAATAATAATACGATCCAATTCAGATTCCGCAGTCTTAAAGATATGGTCATTCTCTACAATTCTACTTTTTTGGTTTTCTCATATCTTTAAAATTGTGGATGCCACAGATTTTCGTCCTTTGTAGGGGCGGAAGTGGGCGGGGCGAAGTTTTGAAATATTTTTGTAGCAGTGACATATCACAGAAGTCTGGATCCAAAACATCGTTGCTCTAGCTCTTATAGTCTTTGAGCACTAGGCGCTGAAGGGGACGGACAGACGGACAGACGGACGGACGGACAGACGGACAGACAGACAGGGCTCAATCGACTCGGCTATTGATGCTGATCAAGAATATATATACTTTATGGGGTCGGAAACGATTCCTTCTGGACGTTACACACATCCACTTTTACCACAAATCTAATATACCCCAATACTCATTTTGAGTATCGGGTATAAAAATCACTTTTGCACCAAACTCATTTTATTTAATTCGACCTTATATTTAGCTTATTTCTACCCAAAGTCGACCATAAACCGACATTATTTAGACAAAAAAACCCTTTTGCACCAAACTCATTTCATGCCTAAATCGACCACATATTTAGCTTAATTGTACCCAAAATCGACCAAAAACCGAAACCATTTTAACAAAATATTAATTTTGCACCAAACTCATTTTAAGCCTAAGTCGACCACATATTTAGCTTATTTCTACCCGAAACTGCCCAAAAACCGACACAATTTTAACAAAAAATCACTTTTGCACCAACCTCATCTTATGCCTAAATATAATATTATATTATAAATATATTTAGCTTAATTGTTCCCAAAATCGACCAAAAACCGACACCATTTTAACAAAAAACACTTTTGCACCAAACTCATTTTATTTAATTCGACCTTATATTTAGTTTATTTCTACACAAAATCGACCATAAACCGACATTATTTAGACAAAAAAACACTTTTGCACCAAATTTTTTTTTATGCCTAAATCGACCACATATTTAGTTTTTTTTTTACCCAAAAACGACCAAAAAACCTCAACTTAACCTAACCTAACCTACCCAAAATCGACCATAAACCGACAACATTTAGACAAAAAAACACTTGCACCAACCTTATCTTATGCCTAAAGCGACCTTATATTTAGATTATTTCTACCGTAAATCGACCAAAAACCGAAACCATTTTAACAAAAAATCAATTTTGCACCAAACTCATTTTAAGCCTAAATCGACCACATATTTAGCTTATTTCTACCCGAAACTGACCAAAAATCGACACAATTTTAACAAAAAATCCCTTTTGCACCATCCTCATCTTATGCCTAAATCGTCCACATATTTAGCTTATCTGTACCCAAAATCGACCAAAAACCGAAACCATTTTAACAAAAAATCAATTTTGCACCAAACTCATGTTAAGCCTAACTCGACCACAATTATAGCTTATTTTGACCAAAAATGGACCAAAAACCTACACTACTTTAACAAAAAACGAGGGGGAACGTTGTGAGTTGCTGCGGACACCGCAACTCTACAGTTATACCCGATACTTAGTCAGTATGGCTCTCCTCCGGCAGACGCCGCTAATATTAAACGACACGACAAAGAGTGCGTGCGAGAGAGACAGAAAATCAGTCTGAGCGTGACGTCGGGCGCTGCGAAGCCAGTGCAAATTGATTTGTTCCTTTTGGCTATAAAATCCGATCTGATCCAGATTCAGCAATCTGATAGATATGGTCGTTATCTATGATTCTGCGTTTTTAGTTTTCTCGAATGTGCAATATTGTGGATGCAACAGATTTTCGTCTTTTGTGTGGGCGGAAAGGGGTGGGGCGAAATTATAAGATACACGTTTTATAGTAAGATCTAACAGGAGTGCGGATACCAAATTTGGTTACTCTAGCTTTAATAGTCTCTGAGATTTTTGAATATCCCCAGATTTTCGTCCTTTGCGGGGGCGGAAGGGGGTGTGGCGAAATTTTGAAACAAACTCGTCTCGGTCCGATATATTAGGAGTGTGGATACCAAATTTGGTTGCTCTAGCTTTTGTAGTCTCTGAGATCTAGGCGCTAATGTTTTACTCTAAGCAAAGCCGCCTATGCTACGTGTGTGTTAGAGAGAGACAGGGCTAGAAAAAATAATATTGTTTTCTTGATGCTGGCTATAATAATAATACGATCCAATTCAGATTCCGCAGTCTTAAAGATATGGTCATTCTCTACAATTCTACGTTTTTGGTTTTCTCATATCTTTAAAATTGTGGATGCCACAGATTTTCGTCCTTTGTGGGGGCGGAAGTGGGCGGGGCGAAGTTTTGAAATATTTTTGTAGCAGTGACATATCACAGAAGTCTGGATCCAAAACATCGTTGCTCTAGCTCTTATAGTCTTTGAGCACTAGGCGCTGAAGGGGACGGACAGACGGACAGACGGACGGACGGACAGACAGACAGGGCTCAATCGACTCGGCTATTGATGCTGATCAAGAATATATATACTTTATGGGGTCGGAAACGATTCCTTCTGGACGTTACACACATTCACTTTTACCACAAATCTAATATACCCCAATACTCATTTTGAGTATCGGGTATAAAAATCACTTTTGCACCAAACTCATTTTATTTAATTCGACCTTATATTTAGCTTATTTCTACCCAAAGTCGACCATAAACCGACATTATTTAGACAAAAAAACACTTTTGCACCAAACTCATTTTATGCCTAAATCGACCACATATTTAGCTTAATTGTACCAAAATCGACCAAAAACCGAAACCATTTTAACAAAATATTAATTTTGCACCAAACTCATTTTAAGCCTAAGTCGACCACATATTTAGCTTATTTCTACCCGAAACTGCCCAAAAACCGACACAATTTTAACAAAAAATCACTTTTGCACCAACCTCATCTTATGCCTAAATATAATATTATATTATAAATATATTTAGCTTAATTGTTCCCAAAATCGACCAAAAACCGACACCATTTTAACAAAAAACACTTTTGCACCAAACTCATTTAATTAATTCGACCTTATATTTAGTTTATTTCTACACAAAATCGACCATAAACCGACATTATTTAGACAAAAAAACACTTTTGCACCAAATTTTTTTTTATGCCTAAATCGACCACATATTTAGTTTTTTTTTTACCCAAAAACGACCAAAAAACCTCTACTTAACCTAACCTAACCTACCCAAAATCGACCATAAACCGACAACATTTAGACAAAAAAACACTTGCACCAACCTTATCTTATGCCTAAAGCGACCTTATATTTAGATTATTTCTACCGTAAATCGACCAAAAACCGAAAACATTTTAACAAAAAATCAATTTTGCATCAAACTCATTTTAAGCCTAAATCGACCACATATTTAGCTTATTTCTACCCGAAACTGACCAAAAAACGACACAATTTTAACAAAAAATCCCTTTTGCACCATCCTCATCTTATGCCTAAATCGTCCACATATTTAGCTTATTTTGACCAAAAATGGACCAAAAACCTACACTATTTTAACAAAAAATCACTTTTGCACCAAACTCATTTTATTTAATTCGACCTTATATTTAGCTTATTTCTACCCAAAGTCGACCATAAACCGACATTATTTAGACAAAAAACACTTTTGCACCAAACTCATTTTATGCCTAAATCGAACTTATATTTAGATTATTTCTACCCAAAATCGATCGAAAACCGGCACCATTTGAACAAAAAAACACTTTTGCACCAACCTCATGTTATGTCTAACTCGACAACATATATAGCTTATTTTGACCAAAAATGGACGAAAAACCTACACTATTTTAACAAAAAATCACTTTTGCACCAAACTGATTTTATTTAATTCGACCTTATATTTAGCTTATTTCTACCCAAAGTCGACCATAAACCGACATTATTTAGACAAAAAAACACTTTTGCAACAAACTCATTTTATGCCTAAATCGAACTTATATTTAGATTATTTCTACCCAAAATCGATCGAAAACCGGCACCATTTGAACAAAAAATCACTTTTGCACCAACCTCATGTTATGCCTAACTCGACAACATATATAGCTTATTTTGACCAAAAATGGACCAAAAACCTACACTACTTTAACAAAAAACGAGGGGGAACGTTGTGAGTTGCTGCGGACACCGCAACTCTACAGTTATACCCGATACTTAGTCAGTATGGCTCTCCTCCGGCAGACGCCGCTAATATTAAACGACACGACAAAGAGTGCGTGCGAGAGAGACAGAAAATCAGTCTGAGCGTGACGTCGGGCGCTGCGAAGCCAGTGCAAATTGATTTGTTCCTTTTGGCTATAAAATCCGATCTGATCCAGATTCAGCAATCTGATAGATATGGTCGTTATCTATGATTCTGCGTTTTTAGTTTTCTCGAATGTGCAATATTGTGGATGCAACAGATTTTCGTCTTTTGTGTGGGCGGAAGGGGGTGGGCGAAATTATAAGATACACGTTTTATAGTAAGATCTAACAGGAGTGCGGATACCAAATTTGGTTACTCTAGCTTTAATAGTCTCTGAGATTTTTGAATATCCCCAGATTTTCGTCCTTTGCGGGGGCGGAAGGGGGTGTGGCGAAATTTTGAGATACACGTTTTATAGTAAGATCTAACAGGAGTGCGGATACCAAATTTGGTTACTCTAGCTTTAATAGTCTCTGAGATTTTTGAATATCCCCAGATTTTCGTCCTTTGCGGGGGCGGAAGGGGGTGTGGCGAAATTTTGAAACAAACTCGTCTCGGTCCGATATATTAGGAGTGTGGATACCAAATTTGGTTGCTCTAGCTTTTGTAGTCTCTGAGATCTAGGCGCTAATGTTTTACTCTAAGCAAAGCCGCCTATGCTACGTGTGTGTTAGAGAGAGACAGGGCTAGAAAAAATAATATTGTTTTCTTGATGCTGGCTATAATAATAATACGATCCAATTCAGATTCCGCAGTCTTAAAGATATGGTCATTCTCTACAATTCTACGTTTTTGGTTTTCTCATATCTTTAAAATTGTGGATGCCACAGATTTTCGTCCTTTGTGGGGGCGGAAGTGGGCGGGGCGAAGTTTTGAAATATTTTTGTAGCAGTGACATATCACAGAAGTCTGGATCCAAAACATCGTTGCTCTAGCTCTTATAGTCTTTGAGCACTAGGCGCTGAAGGGGACGGACAGACGGACAGACGGACGGACGGACAGACAGCCAGGGCTCAATCGACTCGGCTATTGATGCTGATCAAGAATATATATACTTTATGGGGTCGGAAACGATTCCTTCTGGACGTTACACACATTCACTTTTACCACAAATCTAATATACCCCAATACTCATTTTGAGTATCGGGTATAAAAATCACTTTTGCACCAAACTCATTTTATTTAATTCGACCTTATATTTAGCTTATTTCTACCCAAAGTCGACCATAAACCGACATTATTTAGACAAAAAAACACTTTTGCACCAAACTCATTTTATGCCTAAATCGACACATATTTAGCTTAATTGTACCAAAATCGACAAAAACGAAACATTTAACAAAAATTAATTTTGCACCAAACTCATTTTAAGCCTAAGTCGACCACATATTTAGCTTATTTCTACCCGAAACTGCCCAAAAACCGACACAATTTTAACAAAAAATCACTTTTGCACCAACCTCATCTTATGCCTAAATATAATATTATATTATAAATATATTTAGCTTAATTGTTCCCAAAATCGACCAAAAACCGACACCATTTTAACAAAAAACACTTTTGCACCAAACTCATTTTATTTAATTCGACCTTATATTTAGTTTATTTCTACACAAAATCGACCATAAACCGACATTATTTAGACAAAAAAACACTTTTGCACCAAATTTTTTTTTATGCCTAAATCGACCACATATTTAGTTTTTTTTTTACCCAAAAACGACCAAAAAACCTCTACTTAACCTAACCTAACCTACCCAAAATCGACCATAAACCGACAACATTTAGACAAAAAAACACTTGCACCAACCTTATCTTATGCTTAAAGCGACCTTATATTTAGATTATTTCTACCGTAAATCGACCAAAAACCGAAAACATTTTAACAAAAAATCAATTTTGCATCAAACTCATTTTAAGCCTAAATCGACCACATATTTAGCTTATTTCTACCCGAAACTGACCAAAAATCGACACAATTTTAACAAAAAATCCCTTTTGCACCATCCTCATCTTATGCCTAAATCGTCCACATATTTAGCTTATTTTGACCAAAAATGGACCAAAAACCTACACTATTTTAAAAAAAATCACTTTTGCACCAAACTCATTTTATTTAATTCGACCTTATATTTAGCTTATTTCTACCCAAAGTCGACCATAAACCGACATTATTTAGACAAAAAACACTTTTGCACCAAACTCATTTTATGCCTAAATCGAACTTATATTTAGATTATTTCTACCCAAAATCGATCGAAAACCGGCACCATTTGAACAAAAAAAACACTTTTGCACCAACCTCATGTTATGTCTAACTCGACAACATATATAGCTTATTTTGACCAAAAATGGACGAAAAACCTACACTATTTTAACAAAAAATCACTTTTGCACCAAACTGATTTTATTTAATTCGACCTTATATTTAGCTTATTTCTACCCAAAGTCGACCATAAACCGACATTATTTAGACAAAAAAACACTTTTGCAACAAACTCATTTTATGCCTAAATCGAACTTATATTTAGATTATTTCTACCCAAAATCGATCGAAAACCGGCACCATTTGAACAAAAAATCACTTTTGCACCAACCTCATGTTATGCCTAACTCGACAACATATATAGCTTATTTTGACCAAAAATGGACCAAAAACCTACACTACTTTAACAAAAAACGAGGGGGAACGTTGTGAGTTGCTGCGGACACCGCAACTCTACAGTTATACCCGATACTTAGTCAGTATGGCTCTCCTCCGGCAGACGCTGCTAATATTAAACGACACGACAAAGAGTGCGTGCGAGAGAGACAGAAAATCAGTCTGAGCGTGACGTCGGGCGCTGCGAAGCCAGTGCAAATTGATTTGTTCCTTTTGGCTATAAAATCCGATCTGATCCAGATTCAGCAATCTGATAGATATGGTCGTTATCTATGATTCTGCGTTTTTAGTTTTCTCGAATGTGCAATATTGTGGATGCAACAGATTTTCGTCCTTTGTGTGGGCGGAAGGGGGTGGGGCGAAATTTAAAGATACACGTTTTATAGTAAGATCTAACAGGAGTGCGGATACCAAATTTGGTTACTCTAGCCTTAATAGTCTCTGAGATTTGTGAATATCCCCAGATTTTCATCCTTTGCGGGGGCGGAAGGGGGTGTGGCGAAATTTTGAAACAAACTCGTCTCGGTCCGATATATTAGGAGTGTGGATACCAAATTTGGTTGCTCTAGCTTTTGTAGTCTCTGAGATCTAGGCGCTAATGTTTTCCTCTAAGCAAAGCCGCCTATGCCACGTGTGTGTTAGAGAGAGACAGGGCGAGAAAAAATGAAATTGTTTTCTTGATGCTGGCTATAATAATAACACGATCCAATTCAGATTCCGCAGTCTTAAAGATATGGTCATTCTCTACAATTCTACGTTTTTGGTTTTCTCATATCTTTAAAATTGTGGATGCCACAGATTTTCGTTCTTTGTGGGGGCGGAAGTGGGCGGGGCGAAGTTTTGAAATATTTTTGTAGCAGTGACATATCACAGAAGTCTGGATCCAAAACATCGTTGCTCTAGCTCTTATAGTCTTTAAGCACTAGGCGCTGAAGGGGACGGAGGGATGGACAGACGGACGGACGGACAGACGGACAGACAGACAGGGCTCAATCGACTCGGCTATTGATGCTGATCAAGAATATATATACTTTATGGGGTCGGAAACGATTCCTTCTGGACGTTACACACATCCACTTTTACCACAAATCTAATATACCCCAATACTCATTTTGAGTATCGGGTATAAAAATCACTTTTGCACCAAACTGATTTTATTTAATTCGACCTTATATTTAGCTTATTTCTACCCAAAGTCGACCATAAACCGACATTATTTAGACAAAAAAACACTTTTGCACCAAACTCATTTTATGCCTAAATCGACCACATATTTAGCTTAATTGTACCCAAAATCGACCAAAAACCGAAACCATTTTAACAAAATATTAATTTTGCACCAAACTCATTTTAAGCCTAAGTCGACCACATATTTAGCTTATTTCTACCCGAAACTGCCCAAAAACCGACACAATTTTAACAAAAAATCACTTTTGCACCAACCTCATCTTATGCCTAAATATAATATTATATTATAAATATATTTAGCTTAATTGTTCCCAAAATCGACCAAAAACCGACACCATTTTAACAAAAAACACTTTTGCACCAAACTCATTTTATTTAATTCGACCTTATATTTAGTTTATTTCTACACAAAATCGACCATAAACCGACATTATTTAGACAAAAAAACACTTTTGCACCAAATTTTTTTTTATGCCTAAATCGACCACATATTTAGTTTTTTTTTTACCCAAAAACGACCAAAAAACCTCAACTTAACCTAACCTAACCTACCCAAAATCGACCATAAACCGACAACATTTAGACAAAAAAACACTTGCACCAACCTTATCTTATGCCTAAAGCGACCTTATATTTAGATTATTTCTACCGTAAATCGACCAAAAACCGAAACCATTTTAACAAAAAATCAATTTTGCACCAAACTCATTTTAAGCCTAAATCGACCACATATTTAGCTTATTTCTACCCGAAACTGACCAAAAATCGACACAATTTTAACAAAAAATCCCTTTTGCACCATCCTCATCTTATGCCTAAATCGTCCACATATTTAGCTTATCTGTACCCAAAATCGACCAAAAACCGAAACCATTTTAACAAAAAATCAATTTTGCACCAAACTCATGTTAAGCCTAACTCGACCACATATATAGCTTATTTTGACCAAAAATGGACCAAAAACCTACACTACTTTAACAAAAAACGAGGGGGAACGTTGTGAGTTGCTGCGGACACCGCAACTCTACAGTTATACCCGATACTAAGTCAGTATGGCTCTCCTCCGGCAGACGCCGCTAATATTAAACGACACGACAAAGAGTGCGTGCGAGAGAGACAGAAAATCAGTCTGAGCGTGACGTCGGGCGCTGCGAAGCCAGTGCAAATTGATTTGTTCCATTTGGCTATAAAAATGATCCGATCTGATCCAGATTCAGCAATCTGATAGATATGGTCGTTATCTATGATTCTGCGTTTTTAGTTTTCTCGAAAGTGCAATATTGTGGATGCAACAGATTTTCGTCCTTTTTGTGGGCGGAAGGGGGTGGGGCAAACTTTTGAGATACACGTTTTATAGTAAGATCCAACAGGAGTGCGGATACCAAATTTGGTTACTCTAGCTTTAATAGTCTCTGAGATTTTTGAATATCCCCAGATTTTCGTCCTTTGCGGGGGCGGAAGGGGTGTGGCAAAATTTTGAAACAAACTCGTCTCGGTCCGATATATTAGGAGTGTGGATACAAAATTTGGTTGCTCTAGCTTTTGTAGTCTCTGAGATCTAGGCGCTAATGTTTTACTCTAAGCAAAGCCGCCTATGCTACGTGTGTGTTAGAGAGAGACAGGGCGAGAAAAAATGAAATTGTTTTCTTGATGCTGGCTATAATAATAATACGATCCAATTCAGATTCTGCAGTCTTAAAGATATGGTTATTCTCTACAATACTGCGTTTTTGGTTTTCTCGTATCTTTAAAATTGTGGATGCCACAGATTTTCGTTCTTTGTGGGGGCGGAAGTGGGCGGGGCGAAGTTTTGAAATATTTTTGTAGCAGTGACATATCACAGAAGTCTGGATCCAAAACATCGTTGCTCTAACACTTATAGTCTTTGAGCACTAGGCGCTGAAGGGGACGGACAGACGGACAGACGGACGGACGGACAGACGGACAGACAGAGAGGGCTCAATCGACTCGGCTATTGATGCTGATCAAGAATATATATACTTTATGGGGTCGGAAACGATTCCTTCTGGACGTTACACACATCCACTTTTACCACAAATCTAATATACCCCAATACTCATTTTGAGTATCGGGTATAAAAATCACTTTTGCACCAAACTGATTTTATTTAATTCGACCTTATATTTAGCTTATTTCTACCCAAAGTCGACCATAAACCGACATTATTTAGACAAAAAAACACTTTTGCAACAAACTCATTTTAAGCCCAAATCGACCACATATTTAGCTTAATTGTACCCAAAATCAACCAAAAACCGAAACCATTTTAACAAAAAATTAATTTTGCACCAAACTCATTTTAAGCCTAAATCGACCACATATTTAGCTTATTTCTACCCGAAACTGACCAAAAACCGACACAATTTAAAAAAAAAACGAGGGGGAAAGTTGTGAGTTGCTGCGGACACCGCAACTCTACAGTTATACCCGATACTTAGTCAGTATGGCTCCCCTCCGGCAGACGCCGCTAATATTAAACGACACGACAAAGAGTGCGTGCGAGAGAGACAGAAAATCAGTCTGAGCGTGACGTCGGGCGCTGCGTAGCCACTGCAAATTGATTTGTTCCTATTGGCTATAAAAATGATCTGTTCTGATCCAGATTCAGCGGTCTGACAGATATGGTCATTATCTATGATTCTGCGTTTTTAGTTTTCTCGAATCTGCAATATTGTGGATGCAACAGATTTTCGTCTTTTGTGGGGGCGGAAGGGGGTGGGGCGAAATTCTGAGATATATTTTTTATTGTGAGATCTAACAGAAGTGCGGATACTAAATTTGGTTACTCTAGCCTTAATAGTCTCTGAGATTTGTGGATGCCCCAGATTTTCGTCCTTTGCGGGGGCGGAAGGGGGTGTGGCAAAATTTTGAAACAAACTCGTCTCGGTCCGATATATTAGGAGTGTGGATACAAAATTTGGTTGCTCTAGCTTTTGTAGTCTCTGAGATCTAGGCGCTAATGTTTTATTCTAAGCAAAGCCGCCTATGCTACGTGTGTGTTAGAGAGAGACAGGGCGAGAAAAAATGAAATTGTTGTCTTGATGCTGGCTATAATAATAATACGATCCAATTCAGATTCCGCAATCTTAAAGATATGGTCATTCTCTACAACTCTACGTTTTTGGTTTTCTCATATCTTTAAAATTGTGGATGCCACAGATTTTCGTTCTTTGTGGGGGCGGAAGTGGGCGGGGCGAAGTTTTGAAATATTTTTGTAGCAGTGACATATCACAGAAGTCTGGATCCAAAACATCGTTGCTCTAGCTCTTATAGTCTTTGAGCACTAGGCGCTGAAGGGGACGGACAGACGGACAGACGGACGGACGGACAGACGGACAGACAGAGAGGGCTCAATCGACTCGGCTATTGATGCTGATCAAGAATATATATACTTTATGGGGTCGGAAACGATTCCTTCTGGACGTTACACACATCCACTTTTACCACAAATCTAATATACCCCAATACTCATTTTGAGTATCGGGTATAAAAATCACTTTTGCACCAAACTGATTTTATTTAATTCGACCTTATATTTAGCTTATTTCTACCCAAAGTCGACCATAAACCGACATTATTTAGACAAAAAAACACTTTTGCAACAAACTCATTTTATGCCTAAATCGACCACATATTTAGCTTAATTGTACCCAAAATCAACCAAAAACCGAAACCATTTTAACAAAAAATTAATTTTGCACCAAACTCATTTTAAGCCTAAATCGACCACATATTTAGCTTATTTCTACCCGAAACTGACCAAAAACCGACACAATTTAAAAAAAAAACGAGGGGGAAAGTTGTGAGTTGCTGCGGACACCGCAACTCTACAGTTACATCTGATTCTTAGTCAGTATGGCTCTCCTCCGGCAGACGCCGCTAATATTGAACGACACGACAAAGAGTGCGTGCGAGAGAGACAGAAAATCAGTCTGAGCGTGACGTCGGGCGCTGCGTAGCCACTGCAAATTGATTTGTTCCTATTGGCTATAAAAATGATCTGATCTGATCCAGATTCAGCAATCTGATAGATATGGTCAGTATCTATGATTCTGCGTTTTTAGTTTTCTCGAATGTGCAATATTGTGGATGCAACAGATTTTCGTCCTTTGTGTGGGCGGAAGGGGGTGGGGCGAAATTTAAAGATACACGTTTTATAGTAAGATCTAACAGGAGTGCGGATACCAAATTTGGTTACTCTAGCCTTAATAGTCTCTGAGATTTGTGAATATCCCCAGATTTTCATCCTTTGCGGGGGCGGAAGGGGTGTGGCGAAATTTTGAAACAAACTCGTCTCGGTCCGATATATTAGGAGTGTGGATACCAAATTTGGTTGCTCTAGCTTTTGTAGTCTCTGAGATCTAGGCGCTAATGTTTTACTCTAAGCAAAGCCGCCTATGCTACGTGTGTGTTAGAGAGAGACAGGGCGAGAAAAAATGAAATTGTTGTCTTGATGCTGGCTATAATAATAATACGATCCAATTCAGATTCCGCAATCTTAAAGATATGGTCATTCTCTACAACTCTACGTTTTTGGTTTTCTCATATCTTTAAAATTGTGGATGCCACAGATTTTCGTTCTTTGTGGGGGCGGAAGTGGGCGGGGCGAAGTTTTGAAATATTTTTGTAGCAGTGACATATCACAGAAGTCTGGATCCAAAACATCGTTGCTCTAGCTCTTATAGTCTTTGAGCACTAGGCGCTGAAGGGGACGGACAGACGGACAGACGGACAGACAGACAGACAGACAGGGCCCAATCGACTCGGCTATTGATGCTGATCAAGAATATATATACTTTATGGGGTCGGAAACGATTCCTTCTGGACGTTACACACATCCATTCTCACCACAAATCTAATATACCCCAATACTCATTTTGAGTATCGGGTATAATCACTTTTGCAACAAACTCATTTTATGCCTAAATCGAACTTATATTTAGATTATTTCTACCCAAAATCGATCCCACCATTTGAACAAAAATCACTTTTGCACCAACCTCATGTTATGCCTAACTCGACCACATATATAGCTTATTTTGACCAAAAATGGACCAAAAACCTAAACTATTTTAACAAAAAATCACTTTTGTACCAAACTCATTTTATGCCTAAATCGACCACATATTTAGCTTAATTGTACCCAAAATCGACCAAAAACCGAAACCATTTTAATAAAAAATAACTTTTGCAACAAACTCATTTAATGCCTAAATCGACCACATATTTAGCTTAATTGTACCCAAAATCGACCAAAAACCGAAACCATTTTAACAAAAAATTAATTTTGCACCAAACTCATTTTAAGCCTAAATCGACCACATATTTAGCTTATTTCTACCCGAAACTGACCAAAAACCGACACAATTTAAAAAAAAATCACTTTTGCACCAAACTCATTTTATTTAATTCGACCTTATATTTAGATTCCTATCCATACAAGGATACGGGCACAGTTCAATTGGCAGGGACTTGACCAGATCAACTGATTACAAGACCCCGCAAACTTGCCTTGACGTCAAAACAACCACATCTTTGGGACCTGAAGACTGGAAAATTGGAAGGGACCAAACTGAGCACCTCAATATATACACAGACGGCTCCAAGATAGAAGGCGGAGTAGGAGCGGGCCTATACTGTACAGACCCTGAGATAAGGCTGTCGTATAAGCTACCGGACCAATGCAGCATATTCCAGGCAGAAGTTTTTGCCATCGGGAAGGCAGCGGAGGTCGCTCTCCTAACAGAACGAGCACACGATGCGGTCAACCTATTCGTCGACAGCCAAGCGGCGATAAGATCCATGCAGTCGTCCGCGGTCAGTTCCAGAAGTGTCTTGGCGAGCAGGGAGGCATTAGACATCCTAAGCACGACAAAGACAGTGCGGATCTATTGGGTTCCCAGCCACCAGGGCATCGAAGGAAACGAAGCGGCGGACGTACTAGCTAAGGAAGGCGTCGGGCTGGAGAATAGGAGAACCGAGAACGTGCCTGTCTCCCTTAGAACGCTGCAATGCGATCTAGAGAAGCCGGCTAGAACACAGACTGATAACAGGTGGAACAGTACCACCACCTGCAAAACCTCGAAGATAATGTGCAAGGAACGCAACGAGAAACTTAGCCACTACCTACTGCACCTACCACGAAAAGACTGTAGATTTCTAGTGGGAATACTTACAGGTCACTGTCCGGCTGCTGCACATGCAGCTAAGCTAGGCAGAGACAGTTGTAGGAAATGTGATGAACCTGGGGCTATCGAAACCCTGGAACATTGCTAGTGGGAATACTTACAGGTCACTGTAGGGCTGCTGCACATGCAGCTAAGCTAGGCAGAGACAGTTGTAGGAAATGTGATGAACCTGGGGCTATCGAAACCCTGGAACATCTCATCTGTTACTGTCCAGCTCTCTCAAGGGCAAGGAGGAGATACCTGGGCGCCCCAGTGCTGGCATCACTGGAAGATGACTCTAAAAGGACGCCACAGGAACTGCTGGCCTATGCTAAAAACACCTCGATTCTCGGGGACTTTAAAACCACCTAAACACTCCCGCGACGGTTCATCGAACTTATATTTAGATTATTTCTTCCCAAAATCGATCGAAAACCGGCACCATTTGAACAAAAAATCACTTTTGCACCAACCTCATGTTATGCCTAACTCGACCACATATATAGCTTATTTTGACCAAAAATGGACCAAAAACCTACACTATTTTAACAAAAAATCACTTTTGCACCAAACTCATTTTATTTAATTCGACCTTATATTTAGCTTATTTCTACCCAAAATCGACCATAAACCGACATTATTTAGACAAAAAAACACTTTTGCACCAAATTCATTTTATGCCTAAATCGACCACATATTTAGCTTAATTGTACCCAAAATCGACCAAAAACCGAAACCATTTTAACAAAAAATCAATTTTGCACCAAACTCATTTTAAGCCTAAATCGACCACATATTTAGCTTATTTCTACCCGAAACTGACCAAAAATCGACACAATTTTAACAAAAAATCCCTTTTGCACCATCCTCATCTTATGCCTAAATCGTCCACATATTTAGCTTATTTGTACCCAAAATCGACCAAAAACCGAAACCATTTTAACAAAAAATCAATTTTGCACCAAACTCATGTTAAGCCTAACTCGACCACATATATAGCTTATTTTGACAAAAAATGGACCAAAAACCTACACTACTTTAACAAAAAACGAGGGGGAACGTTGTGAGTTGCTGCGGACACCGCAACTCTACAGTTATACCCGATACTAAGTCAGTATGGCTCTCCTCCGGCAGACGCCGCTAATATTAAACGACACGACAAGGAGTGCGTGCGAGAGAGACAGAAAATCAGTCTGAGCGTGACGTCGGGTGCTGCGAATTGATTGCAAATTGATTTTTTCCTTTTGGCTATAAAAATGATATGATCCAGATTCAGCAATCTGATATATATGATCATTATCTATGATTCTGCGTTTTTAGTTTTCTCGTATCCTCACTATTGTGGATGCAACAGATTCTCGTCCTTTGTGTGGGCGGTAGGGGGTGGGGCGAAATTTTGAGATATACGTTTTATAGTGAGATCTAACAGGAGTGCGGATACCAAATTTGGTTACTCTAGCCTTAATAGTCTCTGAGATTTTTGAATATCCCTAGATTTTCGTCCTTTGCTGGGGCGGAAGGGGTGTGGCAAAATTTTGAAACAAACTCGTCTCGGTCCGATATATTAGGAGTGTGGATACCAAATTTGGTTGCTCTAGCTTTTGTAGTCTCTGAGATCTAGGCGCTAATGTTTTACTCTAAGCAAAGCCGCCTATGCTACGTGTGTGTTAGAGAGAGACAGGGCGAGAAAAACTGAAATTGTTTTCTTGATGCTGGCTATAATAATAACACGATCCAATTCAGATTCCGCTGTCTTAAAGATATGGTCATTCTCTACAATTATACGTTTTTGGTGTTCTCATATCTTTAAAATTGTGGATGCCACAGATTTTCGTTCTTTGTGGGGGCGGAAGTGGGCGGGGCGAAGTTTTGAAATATTTTTGTAGAAGTGACATATCACAGAAGTCTGGATCCAAAACATCGTTGCTCTAGCTCTTATAGTCTTTGAGCACTAGGCGCTGAAGGGGACGGACAGACGGACAGACGGACGGACGGACAGACGGACAGACAGACATGGCTCAATCGACTCGGCTATTGATGCTGATCAAGAATATATATACTTTATGGGGTCGGAAACGATTCCTTCTGGACGTTACACACATCCACTTTTACCACAAATCTAATATACCCCAATACTCATTTTGAGTATCGGGTATAATCACTTTTGCAACAAACTCATTTAATGCCTAAATCGACCACATATTTAGCTTAATAGTACCCAAAATCGACCAAAAACCTACACCATTTTAACAAAAAATCACTTTTGCACCAAACTCATTTTATTTAATTCGACCTTATATTTAGCTTATTTCTACCCAAAGTCGACCATAAACCGACATTATTTAGACAAAAAAAACACTTTTGCACCAAACTCATTTTATGTCTAAATCGACCACATATTTAGCTTAATTGTACCCAAAATCGACCAAAAACCGAAACCATTTTAATAAAAAATCACTTTTGCAACAAACTCATTTAATGCCTAAATCGACCACATATTTAGCTTAATAGTACCCAAAATCGACCAAAAACCTACACTATTTTAACAAAAAACGAGGGGGAACGTTGTGAGTTGCTGCGGACGCCGCAACTCTACAGTTATACCCGATACTAATTCAGTATGGCTTTCCTCCGGCAGACGCTGCTAATATTAAACGACACGACAAAGAGTGCGTGCGAGAGAGACAGAAAATCAGTCTGAGCGTGACGTCGGGCGCTGCGTAGCCAGTGCAAATTGATTTGTTCCTTTTGGCTATAAAATTTATCTGATCTGGTCCAGATTCAGCAATCTAATAGATATGGTCGTTATCTATGATTCTGCGTTTTTAGTTTTCTCGAATGTGCAATATTGTGGATGCAACAGATTTTCGTCCTTTGTGGGGGCGGAAGGGGGTGGGGCGAAATTCTGAGATATACGTTTTGTAGTGAGATCTAACAGAAGTGCGAATACCAAAATTGGTTACTCTAGCCTTAATAGTCTCTGAGATTTGTGGATGCCCCAGATTTTCGTCCTTTGCGGGGGCGGAAGGGGGTGTGGCGAAATTTGGACACGAAACGGTCAAGGTCCGATATCACAGGAGTGTGGATACCAAATTTGGTTGCTCTGGCTCTTATAGGTTCTGAGATCCTTGAACTCATATTTTGCAATTGGCAAAGACGACCATGAAACCTGTGTGTTAGAGAGAGACAGAGCGAGAAAGAATGAAATTGTTTTCTTGATTCTGGCTATAATAATTATACGATCTGGTTGAGATTTTACACTCTAGAACATATAGTCATCTTCTACGATTCTGCGTTTTTGGTTTTATCGTATCTTTAAAAATGTGGATGCCACAGATTTTCGTCCTTTGTGGGGGCGGAAGTGGGCGGTGCGAAGTTTTGAAATATTTTTGTAGCAGTGACATATCACAGAAGTCTGGATCCAAACATCGTTGCTCTAGATCTTATAGTCTTTGAGCACTAGGCGCTGAAGGGGACAGACGGACGGACAGACAGACAGGGCTCAATCTGCTCGGCTATTGATGCTGATCAAGAATATATATACTTTATGGGGTCGGAAACGATTCCTTCTGGACGTTACACACATCCACTTTTACCACAAATCTAATATACCCCAATACTCATTTTGAGTATCGGGTAATCACTTTTGCACCAAACTCATTTTATTTAATTCGACCTTATATTGAGCTTATTTCTACCCAAAATCGACCATAAACCGACATTATTTAGACAAAAAAACACTTGCACCAAACTCATTTTATGCCTAAGTCGACCACATATTTAGCTTAATTGTTCCCAAAATCGACCAAAAACCGACACCATTTAAAAAAAAGTCACTTTTGCACCAACCTTAGCTTATGCCTAAATCGAACTTATAATTAGATTATTTCTACCGTAAATCGACCAAAAACCGAAACCATTTTAACAAAAAATAACTTTTGCAACAAACTCATTTAATTCCTAAATCGACCACATATTTAGCTTAATTGTACCCAAAATCGACCAAAAACCGACACCATTTAAACAAAAAGTCACTTTTGTACCAAACTCATTTTAAGCCTAAGTCGACCACATATTTAGCTTATTTCTACCCGAAACTGACCAAAAACCGCAACCATTTTAACAAAAAATAACTTTTGCAACAAACTCATTTAATTCCTAAATCGACCACATATTTAGCTTAATTGTACCCAAAATCGACCAAAAACCGACACAGTTTTAACAAAAAATCACTTTTGCACCAAACTCATTTTAATTGTACCCAAAAACCGACACCATTTAAACAAAAAGTCAATTTTGCACCAACCTTAGCTTATGCCTAAAGCGACCTTATATTTAGATTATTTCTACCGTAAATCGACCAAAAACCGAAACCATTTTAACAAAAAATCAATTTTGCACCAAACTCATTTTAAGCCTAAATCGACCACATATTTAGCTTATTTCTACCCGAAACTGACCAAAAATCGACACAATTTTAACAAAAAATCCCTTTTGCACCATCCTCATCTTATGCCTAAATCGTCCACATATTTAGCTTATTTGTACCCAAAATCGACCAAAAACCGAAACCATTTTAACAAAAAATCAATTTTGCACCAAACTCATGTTAAGCCTAACTCGACCACATATATAGCTTATTTTGACCAAAAATGGACCAAAAACCTACACTACTTTAACAAAAAACGAGGGGGAACGTTGTGAGTTGCTGCGGACACCGCAACTCTACAGTTATACCCGATACTAAGTCAGTATGTCTCTCCTCCGGCAGACGCCGCTAATATTAAACGACACGACAAAGAGTGCGTGCGAGAGAGACAGAAAATCAGTCTGAGCGTGACGTCGGGCGCTGCGTAGCCAGTGCAAATTGATTTGTTCCTTTTGGCTATAAAAATGATATGATCCAGATTCAGCAATCTGATATATATGATCATTATCTATGATTCTGCGTTTTTAGTTTTCTCGTATCCTCACTATTGTGGATGCAACAGATTCTCGTCCTTTGTGTGGGCGGTAGGGGGTGGGGCGAAATTTTGAGATATACGTTTTATAGTGAGATCTAACAGGAGTGCGGATACCAAATTTGGTTACTCTAGCCTTAATAGTCTCTGAGATTTTTGAATATCCCTAGATTTTCGTCCTTTGCGGGGGCGGAAGGGGGTGTGGCGAAATTTTGAAACAAACTCGTCTCGGTCCGATATATTAGGAGTGTGGATACCAAATTTGGTTGCTCTAGCTTTTGTAGTCTCTGAGATCTAGGCGCTAATGTTTTACTCTAAGCAAAGCCGCCTATGCTACGTGTGTGTTAGAGAGAGACAGGGCGAGAAAAAATTAAATTGTTGTCTTGATGCTGGCTATAATAATAACACGATCCAATTCAGATTCCGCTGTCTTAAAGATATGGTCATTCTCTACAATTCTACGTTTTTGGTGTTCTCATATCTTTAAAATTGTGGATGCCACAGATTTTCGTTCTTTGTGGGGGCGGAAGTGGGCGGGGCGAAGTTTTGAAATATTTTTGTAGAAGTGACATATCACAGAAGTCTGGATCCAAAACATCGTTGCTCTCGCTCTTATAGTCTTTGAGCACTAGACGGACAGACATGGCTCAATCGACTCGGCTATTGATGCTGATCAAGAATATATATACTTTATGGGGTCGGAAACGATTCCTTTTGGACATTACACACATCCACTTTTACCACAAATCTAATATACCCCAATACTCATTTTGTGTATCGGGTAATCACTTTTGCACCAAACTCATTTTATTTAATTCGACCTTATATTTAGCTTATTTCTACCCAAAGTCGACCATAAACCGACATTATTTAGACAAAAAAACACTTGCACCAAACTCATTTTATGCCTAAGTCGACCACATATTTAGCTTAATTGTTCCCAAAATCGAACATCGTATCTTTAAAAATGTGGATGCCACAGATTTTCGTCCTTTGTGGGGGCGGAAGTGGGCGGTGCGAAGTTTTGAAATATTTTTGTAGCAGTGACATATCACAGAAGTCTGGATCCAAACATCGTTGCTCTAGATCTTATAGTCTTTGAGCACTAGGCGCTGAAGGGGACAGACGGACGGACAGACAGACAGGGCTCAATCTGCTCGGCTATTGATGCTGATCAAGAATATATATACTTTATGGGGTCGGAAACGATTCCTTCTGGACGTTACACACATCCACTTTTACCACAAATCTAATATACCCCAATACTCATTTTGAGTATCGGGTAATCACTTTTGCACCAAACTCATTTTATTTAATTCGACCTTATATTGAGCTTATTTCTACCCAAAATCGACCATAAACCGACATTATTTAGACAAAAAAACACTTGCACCAAACTCATTTTATGCCTAAGTCGACCACATATTTAGCTTAATTGTTCCCAAAATCGACCAAAAACCGACACCATTTAAAAAAAAGTCACTTTTGCACCAACCTTAGCTTATGCCTAAATCGAACTTATAATTAGATTATTTCTACCGTAAATCGACCAAAAACCGAAACCATTTTAACAAAAAATAACTTTTGCAACAAACTCATTTAATTCCTAAATCGACCACATATTTAGCTTAATTGTACCCAAAATCGACCAAAAACCGACACCATTTAAACAAAAAGTCACTTTTGTACCAAACTCATTTTAAGCCTAAGTCGACCACATATTTAGCTTATTTCTACCCGAAACTGACCAAAAACCGCAACCATTTTAACAAAAAATAACTTTTGCAACAAACTCATTTAATTCCTAAATCGACCACATATTTAGCTTAATTGTACCCAAAATCGACCAAAAACCGACACAGTTTTAACAAAAAATCACTTTTGCACCAAACTCATTTTAATTGTACCCAAAAACCGACACCATTTAAACAAAAAGTCAATTTTGCACCAACCTTAGCTTATGCCTAAAGCGACCTTATATTTAGATTATTTCTACCGTAAATCGACCAAAAACCGAAACCATTTTAACAAAAAATCAATTTTGCACCAAACTCATTTTAAGCCTAAATCGACCACATATTTAGCTTATTTCTACCCGAAACTGACCAAAAATCGACACAATTTTAACAAAAAATCCCTTTTGCACCATCCTCATCTTATGCCTAAATCGTCCACATATTTAGCTTATTTGTACCCAAAATCGACCAAAAACCGAAACCATTTTAACAAAAAATCAATTTTGCACCAAACTCATGTTAAGCCTAACTCGACCACATATATAGCTTATTTTGACCAAAAATGGACCAAAAACCTACACTACTTTAACAAAAAACGAGGGGGAACGTTGTGAGTTGCTGCGGACACCGCAACTCTACAGTTATACCCGATACTAAGTCAGTATGTCTCTCCTCCGGCAGACGCCGCTAATATTAAACGACACGACAAAGAGTGCGTGCGAGAGAGACAGAAAATCAGTCTGAGCGTGACGTCGGGCGCTGCGTAGCCAGTGCAAATTGATTTGTTCCTTTTGGCTATAAAAATGATATGATCCAGATTCAGCAATCTGATATATATGATCATTATCTATGATTCTGCGTTTTTAGTTTTCTCGTATCCTCACTATTGTGGATGCAACAGATTCTCGTCCTTTGTGTGGGCGGTAGGGGGTGGGGCGAAATTTTGAGATATACGTTTTATAGTGAGATCTAACAGGAGTGCGGATACCAAATTTGGTTACTCTAGCCTTAATAGTCTCTGAGATTTTTGAATATCCCTAGATTTTCGTCCTTTGCGGGGGCGGAAGGGGGTGTGGCGAAATTTTGAAACAAACTCGTCTCGGTCCGATATATTAGGAGTGTGGATACCAAATTTGGTTGCTCTAGCTTTTGTAGTCTCTGAGATCTAGGCGCTAATGTTTTACTCTAAGCAAAGCCGCCTATGCTACGTGTGTGTTAGAGAGAGACAGGGCGAGAAAAAATTAAATTGTTGTCTTGATGCTGGCTATAATAATAACACGATCCAATTCAGATTCCGCTGTCTTAAAGATATGGTCATTCTCTACAATTCTACGTTTTTGGTGTTCTCATATCTTTAAAATTGTGGATGCCACAGATTTTCGTTCTTTGTGGGGGCGGAAGTGGGCGGGGCGAAGTTTTGAAATATTTTTGTAGAAGTGACATATCACAGAAGTCTGGATCCAAAACATCGTTGCTCTCGCTCTTATAGTCTTTGAGCACTAGACGGACAGACATGGCTCAATCGACTCGGCTATTGATGCTGATCAAGAATATATATACTTTATGGGGTCGGAAACGATTCCTTTTGGACATTACACACATCCACTTTTACCACAAATCTAATATACCCCAATACTCATTTTGTGTATCGGGTAATCACTTTTGCACCAAACTCATTTTATTTAATTCGACCTTATATTTAGCTTATTTCTACCCAAAGTCGACCATAAACCGACATTATTTAGACAAAAAAACACTTGCACCAAACTCATTTTATGCCTAAGTCGACCACATATTTAGCTTAATTGTTCCCAAAATCGACCAAAAACCGACACCATTTAAAAAAAAGTCACTTTTGCACCAACCTTAGCTTATGCCTAAATCGACCACATATTTAGCTTATTTCTACCCGAAACTGACCAAAAACCGCAACCATTTTAACAAAAAATAACTTTTGCAACAAACTCATTTAATTCCTAAATCGACCACATATTTAGCTTAATTGTACCCAAAATCGACCAAAAACCGACACCATTTAAACAAAAAGTCACTTTTGTACCAAACTCATTTTAAGCCTAAGTCGACCACATATTTAGCTTATTTCTACCCGAAACTGACCAAAAACCGCAACCATTTTAACAAAAAATAACTTTTGCAACAAACTCATTTAATTCCTAAATCGACCACATATTTAGCTTAATTGTACCCAAAATCGACCAAAAACCGACACCATTTAAACAAAAAGTCACTTTTGTACCAAACTCATTTTAAGCCTAAGTCGACCACATATTTAGCTTATTTCTACCCGAAACTGACCAAAAACCGCAACCATTTTAACAAAAAATAACTTTTGCAACAAACTCATTTAATTCCTAAATCGACCACATATTTAGCTTAATTGTACCCAAAATCGACCAAAAACCGACACAGTTTTAACAAAAAATCACTTTTGCACCAAACTCATTTTAATTGTACCCAAAAACCGACACCATTTAAACAAAAAGTCAATTTTGCACCAACCTTAGCTTATGCCTAAAGCGACCTTATATTTAGATTATTTCTACCGTAAATCGACCAAAAACCGAAACCATTTTAACAAAAAATCAATTTTGCACCAAACTCATTTTAAGCCTAAATCGACCACATATTCAGCTTATTTCTACCCGAAACTGACCAAAAATCGACACAATTTTAACAAAAAATCCCTTTTGCACCATCCTCATCTTATGCCTAAATCGTCCACATATTTAGCTTATTTGTACCCAAAATCGACCAAAAACCGAAACCATTTTAACAAAAAATCAATTTTGCACCAAACTCATGTTAAGCCTAACTCGACCACATATATAGCTTATTTTGACCAAAAATGGACCAAAAACCTACACTACTTTAACAAAAAACGAGGGGGAACGTTGTGAGTTGCTGCGGACACCGCAACTCTACAGTTATACCCGATACTAAGTCAGTATGGCTCTCCTCCGGCAGACGCCGCTAATATTAAACGACACGACAAAGAGTGCGTGCGAGAGAGACAGAAAATCAGTCTGAGCGTGACGTCGGGCGCTGCGTAGCCAGTGCAAATTGATTTGTTCCTTTTGGCTATAAAAATGATATGATCCAGATTCAGCAATCTGATATATATGATCATTATCTATGATTCTGCGTTTTTAGTTTTCTCGTATCCTCACTATTGTGCATGCAACAGATTCTCGTCCTTTGTGTGGGCGGTAGGGGGTGGGGCGAAATTTTGAGATATACGTTTTATAGTGAGATCTAACAGGAGTGCGGATACCAAATTTGGTTACTCTAGCTTTAATAGTCTCTGAGATTTTTGAATATCCCTAGATTTTCGTCCTTTGCGGGGGCGGAAGGGGGTGTGGCAAAATTTTGAAACAAACTCGTCTCGGTCCGATATATTAGGAGTGTGGATACCAAATTTGGTTGCTCTAGCTTTTGTAGTCTCTGAGATCTAGGCGCTAATGTTTTACTCTAAGCAAAGCCGCCTATGCTACGTGTGTGTTAGAGAGAGACAGGGCGAGAAAAAATGAAATTGTGTTCTTGATGCTGGCTATAATATTAAGACGATCCAATTCAGATTCTGCAGTCTTAAAGATATGGTTATTCTCTACAATTCTACGTTTTTGGTTTTCTCATATCTTTAAAATTATGGATGCCACAGATTTTCGTTCTTTGTGGGGCGGAAGTGGGCGGGGCGAAGTTTTGAAATATTTTTGTAGCAGTGACATATCACAGAAGTCTGGATCCAAAACATCGTTGCTCTAGCTCTTATAGTCTTTGAGCACTAGGCGCTGAAGGGGACGGACAGACGGACAGACGGACGGACGGACAGACGGACAGACAGAGAGGGCTCAATCGACTCGGCTATTGATGCTGATCAAGAATATATATACTTTATGGGGTCGGAAACGATTCCTTCTGGACGTTACACACATCCACTTTTACCACAAATCTAATATACCCCAATACTCATTTTGAGTATCGGGTATAAAAATCACTTTTGCACCAAACTCTTTTTATTTAATTCGACCTTATATTTAGCTTATTTCTACCCAAAGTCGACCATAAACCGACATTATTTAGACAAAAAAACTCTTATGCACCAAACTCATTTTATGCCTAAATCGACCACATATTTAGCTTAATTGTACCCAAAATCGACCAAAAACCGAAACCATTTTAACAAAAAATTAATTTTGCACCAAACTCATTTTAATCCTAAATCGACCACATATTTAGCTTATTTCTACCCGAAACTGCCCAAAAACCGACACAATTTTAACAAAAAATCACTTTTGCACCAACCTCATCTTATGCCTAAATCGACCACATATTTAGCTTTATTGACCCGAAACCATTTTAACAAAAAATCACTTTTGCACCAACCTCATCTTATGCCTAAATCGTCCACATATTTAGTTTTTTTTTACCCAAAATCGACCATAAACCGACAACATTTAGAGAAAAAAAACAATTTTGCACCAAACTCATTTTATGCCTAAATCGACCACATATATAGCTTAATTGTTCCCAAAATCGACCAAAAACCGACACCATTTAAACAAAAAGTCACTTTTGCACCAACTTTATCTTATGCCTAAATCGACCTTATATTTAGACCAAAAACCGAAACCATTTTAACAAAAAATAACTTTTGCAACAAACTCATTTAATGCCTAAATCGACCACGTATTTAGATTAATAGTACCCAAAATCGACCAAAAACCTACACTATTTTAACAAAAAATCACTTTTGTACCAAACTCATTTTATGCCTAAATCGAACTTATATTTAGATTATTTCTACCCAAATCGATCGAAAACCGGCACCATTTGAACAGAAAATCACTTTTGCACCAACCTCATGTTATGCCTAACTCGACAACATATATAGCTTATTTTGACCAAAAATGGACCAAAAACCTACACTATTTTAACAAAAAATCACTTTTGCACCAAACTCATTTTATTTAGTTCGACCTTATATTTAGCTTATTTCTACCCAAAGTCGACCATAAACCGACATTATTTAGACAAAAAACACTTTTGCACCAAACTCATTTTATGCCTAAATCGAACTTATATTTAGATTATTTCTACCCAAAATCGATCGAAAACCGGCACCATTTGAACAAAAAATCACTTTTGCACCAACCCCATGTTATGCCTAACTCGACAACATATATAGCTTATTTTGACCAAAAATGGACCAAAAACCTACACTATTTTAACAAAAAATCACTTTTGCACCAAACTCATTTTATTTAATTCGACCTTATATTTAGCTTATTTCTACCCAAAGTCGACCATAAACCGACATTATTTAGACAAAAAAACACTTTTGCAACAAACTCATTTTATGCCTAAATCGACCACATATTTAGCTTAATTGTACCCAAAATCAACCAAAAACCGAAACCATTTTAACAAAGAATTAATTTTGCACCAAACTCATTTTAAGCCTAAATCGACCACATATTTAGCTTATTTCTACCCGAAACTGACCAAAAACCGACACAATTTAAAAAAAAAACGAGGGGGAACGTTGTGAGTTGCTGCGGACACCGCAACTCTACAGTTATACCCGATACTTAGTCAGTATGGCTCTCCTCCGGCAGACGCCGCTAATATTGAACGACACGACAAAGAGTGCGTGCGAGAGAGACAGAAAATCAGTCTGAGCGTGACGTCGGGCGCTGCGTAGCCACTGCAAATTGATTTGATCCTATTGGCTATAAAAATGATCTGATCTGATCCAGATTCAGCAATCTGATAGATATTGTCAATATCTATGATTCTGCGTTTTTAGTTTTCTCGAATGAGCAATATTGTGGATGCAACAGATTTTCGTCCTTTGTGTGGGCGGAAGGGGGTGGGGCGAAATTTAAAGATACACGTTTTATAGTAAGATCTAACAGGAGTGCGGATACCAAATTTGGTTACTCTAGCCTTAATAGTCTCTGAGATTTGTGAATATCCCCAGATTTTCATCCTTTGCGGGGGCGGAAGGGGGTGTGGCGAAATTTTGAAACAAACTCGTCTCGGTCCGATATATTAGGAGTGTGGATACCAAATTTGGTTGCTCTAGCTTTTGTAGTCTCTGAGATCTAGGCGCTAATGTTTTACTCTAAGCAAAGCCGCCTATGCTACGTGTGTGTTAGAGAGAGACAGGGCGAGAAAAACTGAAATTGTTTTCTTGATGCTGGCTATAATAATAACACGATCCAATTCAGATTCCGCTGTCTTAAAGATATGGTCATTCTCTACAATTCTACGTTTTTGGTGTTCTCATATCTTTAAAATTGTGAATGCCACAGATTTTCGTTCTTTGTGGGGGCGGAAGTGGGCGGGGCGAAGTTTTGAAATATTTTTGTAGAAGTGACATATCACAGAAGTCTGGATCCAAAACATCGTTGCTCTCGCTCTTATAGTCTTTGAGCACTAGACGGACAGACATGGCTCAATCGACTCGGCTATTGATGCTGATCAAGAATATATATACTTTATGGGGTCGGAAACGATTCCTTTTGGACATTACACACATCCACTTTTACCACAAATCTAATATACCCCAATACTCATTTTGTGTATCGGGTAATCACTTTTGCACCAAACTCATTTTATTTAATTCGACCTTATATTTAGCTTATTTCTACCCAAAGTCGACCATAAACCGACATTATTTAGACAAAAAAACACTTGCACCAAACTCATTTTATGCCTAAGTCGACCACATATTTAGCTTAATTGTTCCCAAAATCGACCAAAAACCGACACCATTTAAAAAAAAGTCACTTTTGCACCAACCTTAGCTTATGCCTAAATCGAACTTATAATTAGATTATTTCTACCGTAAATCGACCAAAAACCGAAACCATTTTAACAAAAAATAACTTTTGCAACAAACTCATTTAATTCCTAAATCGACCACATATTTAGCTTAATTGTACCCAAAATCGACCAAAAACCGACACAGTTTTAACAAAAAATCACTTTTGCACCAAACTCATTTTAATTGTACCCAAAAACCGACACCATTTAAACAAAAAGTCAATTTTGCACCAACCTTAGCTTATGCCTAAAGCGACCTTATATTTAGATTATTTCTACCGTAAATCGACCAAAAACCGAAACCATTTTAACAAAAAATCAATTTTGCACCAAACTCATTTTAAGCCTAAATCGACCACATATTCAGCTTATTTCTACCCGAAACTGACCAAAAATCGACACAATTTTAACAAAAAATCCCTTTTGCACCATCCTCATCTTATGCCTAAATCGTCCACATATTTAGCTTATTTGTACCCAAAATCGACCAAAAACCGAAACCATTTTAACAAAAAATCAATTTTGCACCAAACTCATGTTAAGCCTAACTCGACCACATATATAGCTTATTTTGACCAAAAATGGACCAAAAACCTCCACTACTTTAACAAAAAACGAGGGGGAACGTTGTGAGTTGCTGCGGACACCGCAACTCTACAGTTATACCCGATACTAAGTCAGTATGGCTCTCCTCCGGCAGACGCCGCTAATATTAAACGACACGACAAAGAGTGCGTGCGAGAGAGACAGAAAATCAGTCTGAGCGTGACGTCGGGCGCTGCGTAGCCAGTGCAAATTGATTTGTTCCTTTTGGCTATAAAAATGATATGATCCAGATTCAGCAATCTGATATATATGATCATTATCTATGATTCTGCGTTTTTAGTTTTCTCGTATCCTCACTATTGTGGATGCAACAGATTCTCGTCCTTTGTGTGGGCGGTAGGGGGTGGGGCGAAATTTTGAGATATACGTTTTATAGTGAGATCTAACAGGAGTGCGGATACCAAATTTGGTTACTCTAGCTTTAATAGTCTCTGAGATTTTTGAATATCCCTAGATTTTCGTCCTTTGCGGGGGCGGAAGGGGGTGTGGCAAAATTTTGAAACAAACTCGTCTCGGTCCGATATATTAGGAGTGTGGATACCAAATTTGGTTGCTCTAGCTTTTGTAGTCTCTGAGATCTAGGCGCTAATGTTTTACTCTAAGCAAAGCCGCCTATGCTACGTGTGTGTTAGAGAGAGACAGGGCGAGAAAAAATGAAATTGTGTTCTTGATGCTGGCTATAATAATAATACGATCCAATTCAGATTCTGCAGTCTTAAAGATATGGTTATTCTCTACAATTCTACGTTTTTGGTTTTCTCATATCTTTAAAATTATGGATGCCACAGATTTTCGTTCTTTGTGGGGGCGGAAGTGGGCGGGGCGAAGTTTTGAAATATTTTTGTAGCAGTGACATATCACAGAAGTCTGGATCCAAAACATCGTTGCTCTAGCTCTTATAGTCTTTGAGCACTAGGCGCTGAAGGGACGGACAGACGGACAGACGGACGGACGGACAGACGGACAGACAGAGAGGGCTCAATCGACTCGGCTATTGATGCTGATCAAGAATATATATACTTTATGGGGTCGGAAACGATTCCTTCTGGACGTTACACACATCCACTTTTACCACAAATCTAATATACCCCAATACTCATTTTGAGTATCGGGTATAAAAATCACTTTTGCACCAAACTCTTTTTATTTAATTCGACCTTATATTTAGCTTATTTCTACCCAAAGTCGACCATAAACCGACATTATTTAGACAAAAAAACTCTTATGCACCAAACTCATTTTATGCCTAAATCGACCACATATTTAGCTTAATTGTACCCAAAATCGACCAAAAACCGAAACCATTTTAACAAAAAATTAATTTTGCACCAAACTCATTTTAATCCTAAATCGACCACATATTTAGCTTATTTCTACCCGAAACTGCCCAAAAACCGACACAATTCTAACAAAAAATCACTTTTGCACCAACCTCATCTTATGCCTAAATCGACCACATATTTAGCTTTATTGACCCGAAACCATTTTAACAAAAAATCACTTTTGCACCAACCTCATCTTATGCCTAAATCGTCCACATATTTAGTTTTTTTTTACCCAAAATCGACCATAAACCGACAACATTTAGAGAAAAAAAACAATTTTGCACCAAACTCATTTTATGCCTAAATCGACCACATATATAGCTTAATTGTTCCCAAAATCGACCAAAAACCGACACCATTTAAACAAAAAGTCACTTTTGCACCAACTTTATCTTATGCCTAAATCGACCTTATATTTAGACCAAAAACCGAAACCATTTTAACAAAAAATAACTTTTGCAACAAACTCATTTAATGCCTAAATCGACCACGTATTTAGATTAATAGTACCCAAAATCGACCAAAAACCTACACTATTTTAACAAAAAATCACTTTTGTACCAAACTCATTTTATGCCTAAATCGAACTTATATTTAGATTATTTCTACCCAAATCGATCGAAAACCGGCACCATTTGAACAGAAAATCACTTTTGCACCAACCTCATATATAGCTTATTTTGACCAAAAATGGACCAAAAACCTACACTATTTTAACAAAAAATCACTTTTGCACCAAACTCATTTTATTTAATTCGACCTTATATTTAGCTTATTTCTACCCAAAGTCGACCATAAACCGACATTATTTAGACAAAAAACACTTTTGCACCAAACTCATTTTATGCCTAAATCGAACTTATATTTAGATTATTTCTACCCAAATCGATCGAAAACCGGCACCATTTGAACAAAAAATCACTTTTGCACCAACCTCATGTTATGCCTAACTCGACAACATATATAGCTTATTTTGACCAAAAATGGACCAAAAACCTACACTATTTTAACAAAAAATCACTTTTGCACCAAACTCATTTTATTTAGTTCGACCTTATATTTAGCTTATTTCTACCCAAAGTCGACCATAAACCGACATTATTTAGACAAAAAACACTTTTGCACCAAACTCATTTTATGCCTAAATCGAACTTATATTTAGATTATTTCTACCCAAAATCGATCGAAAACCGGCACCATTTGAACAAAAAATCACTTTTGCACCAACCCCATGTTATGCCTAACTCGACAACATATATAGCTTATTTTGACCAAAAATGGACCAAAAACCTACACTATTTTAACAAAAAATCACTTTTGCACCAAACTCATTTTATTTAATTCGACCTTATATTTAGCTTATTTCTACCCAAAGTCGACCATAAACCGACATTATTTAGACAAAAAAACACTTTTGCAACAAACTCATTTTATGCCTAAATCGACCACATATTTAGCTTAATTGTACCCAAAATCAACCAAAAACCGAAACCATTTTAACAAAGAATTAATTTTGCACCAAACTCATTTTAAGCCTAAATCGACCACATATTTAGCTTATTTCTACCCGAAACTGACCAAAAACCGACACAATTTAAAAAAAAAAACGAGGGGGAACGTTGTGAGTTGCTGCGGACACCGCAACTCTACAGTTATACCCGATACTTAGTCAGTATGGCTCTCCTCCGGCAGACGCCGCTAATATTGAACGACACGACAAAGAGTGCGTGCGAGAGAGACAGAAAATCAGTCTGAGCGTGACGTCGGGCGCTGCGTAGCCACTGCAAATTGATTTGATCCTATTGGCTATAAAAATGATCTGATCTGATCCAGATTCAGCAATCTGATAGATATTGTCAATATCTATGATTCTGCGTTTTTAGTTTTCTCGAATGAGCAATATTGTGGATGCAACAGATTTTCGTCCTTTGTGTGGGCGGAAGGGGGTGGGGCGAAATTTAAAGATACACGTTTTATAGTAAGATCTAACAGGAGTGCGGATACCAAATTTGGTTACTCTAGCCTTAATAGTCTCTGAGATTTGTGAATATCCCCAGATTTTCATCCTTTGCGGGGCGGAAGGGGGTGTGGCGAAATTTTGAAACAAACTCGTCTCGGTCCGATATATTAGGAGTGTGGATACCAAATTTGGTTGTTCTAGCTTTTGTAGTCTCTGAGATCTATGCGCTAATGTTTTACTCTAAGCAAAGCCGCCTATGCTACGTGTGTGTTAGAGAGAGACAGGGCGAGAAAAAATTAAATTATTGTCTTGATGCTGGCTATAATAATAATACGATCCAATTCAGATTCCGCAATCTTAAAGATATGGTCATTCTCTACAACTCTACGTTTTTGGTTTTCTCATATCTTTAAAATTGTGGATGCCACAGATTTTCGTTCTTTGTGGGGGCGGAAGTGGGCGGGGCGAAGTTTTGAAATATTTTTGTAGCAGTGACATATCACAGAAGTCTGGATCCAAAACATCGTTGCTCTAGCTCTTATAGTCTTTGAGCACTAGGCGCTGAAGGGACGGACAGACGGACGGACAGACGGACAGACGGACAGACGGACAGACAGACAGACAGACAGGGCCCAATCGACTCGGCTATTGATGCTGATCAAGAATATATATACTTTATGGGGTCGGAAACGATTCCTTCTGGACGTTACACACATCCATTCTCACCACAAATCTAATATACCCCAATACTCATTTTGAGTATCGGGTATAATCACTTTTGCAACAAACTCATTTTATGCCTAAATCGAACTTATATTTAGATTATTTCTACCCAAAATCGATCGAAAACCGGCACCATTTGAACAAAAAATCACTTTTGCACCAACCTCATGTTATGCCTAACTCGACCACATATATAGCTTATTTTGACCAAAAATGGACCAAAAACCTAAACTATTTTAACAAAAAATCACTTTTGTACCAAACTCATTTTATGCCTAAATCGACCACATATTTAGCTTAATTGTACCCAAAATCGACCAAAAACCGAAACCATTTTAATAAAAAATAACTTTTGCAACAAACTCATTTAATGCCTAAATCGACCACATATTTAGCTTAATTGTACCCAAAATCGACCAAAAACCGAAACCATTTTAACAAAAAATTAATTTTGCACGAAACTCATTTTAAGCCTAAATCGACCACATATTTAGCTTATTTCTACCCGAAACTGACCAAAAACCGACACAATTTAAAAAAAAATCACTTTTGCACCAAACTCATTTTATTTAATTCGACCTTATATTTAGATTCCTATCCATACAAGGATACGGGCACAGTTCAATTGGCAGGGACTTGACCAGACCAACTGATTTCAAGTCCCCGCAAACTTGCCTTGACGTCAAAACAACCACATCTTTGGGACCTGAAGACTGGAAAATTGGAAGGGACCAAACTGAGCACCTCAATATATACACAGACGGCTCCAAGATAGAAGGCGGAGTAGGAGCGGGCCTATACTGTACAGACCCTGAGATAAGGCTGTCGTATAAGCTACCGGACCAATGCAGCATATTCCAGGCAGAAGTTTTTTCCATCGGGAAGGCAGCGGAGGTCGCTCTCCTAACAGAACGAGCACGCGATGCGGTCAACCTATTCGTCGACAGCCAAGCGGCGATAAGATCCATGCAGTCGTCCGCTGTCAGTTCCAGAAGTGTCTTGGCGAGCAGGGAGGCATTAGACATCCTAAGCACGACAAAGACAGTGCGGATCTATTGGGTTCCCAGCCACCAGGGCATCGAAGGAAACGAAGCGGCGGACGTACTAGCTAAGGAAGGCGTCGGTCTGGAGAATAGGAGAACCGAGAACGTGCCTGTCTCCCTTAGAACGCTGCAATGCGATCTAGAGAAGCAGGCTAGAACACAGACTGATAACAGGTGGAACAGTACCACCACCTGCAAAACCTCGAAGATAATGTACAAGGAACGCAACGAGAAACTTAGCCACTACCTACTCTAGCCTTAATAGTCTCTGAGATTTGTGAATATCCCCAGATTTTCATCCTTTGCGGGGGCGGAAGGGGGTGTGGCGAAATTTTGAAACAAACTCGTCTCGGTCCGATATATTAAGAGTGTGGATACCAAATTTGGTTGCTCTAGCTTTTGTAGTCTCTGAGATCTATGCGCTAATGTTTTACTCTAAGCAAAGCCGCCTATGCTACGTGTGTGTTAGAGAGAGACAGGGCGAGAAAAAATTAAATTATTGTCTTGATGCTGGCTATAATAATAATACGATCCAATTCAGATTCCGCAATCTTAAAGATATGGTCATTCTCTACAACTCTACGTTTTTGGTTTTCTCATATCTTTAAAATTGTGGATGCCACAGATTTTCGTTCTTTGTGGGGGCGGAAGTGGGCGGGGCGAAGTTTTGAAATATTTTTGTAGCAGTGACATATCACAGAAGTCTGGATCCAAAACATCGTTGCTCTAGCTCTTATAGTCTTTGAGCACTAGGCGCTGAAGGGGACGGCCAGACGGACGGACAGACGGACAGACGGACAGACGGACAGACAGACAGACAGACAGGGCCCAATCGACTCGGCTATTGATGCTGATCAAGAATATATATACTTTATGGGGTCGGAAACGATTCCTTCTGGACGTTACACACATCCATTCTCACCACAAATCTAATATACCCCAATACTCATTTTGAGTATCGGGTATAATCACTTTTGCAACAAACTCATTTTATGCCTAAATCGAACTTATATTTAGATTATTTCTACCCAAAATCGATCGAAAACCGGCACCATTTGAACAAAAAATCACTTTTGCACCAACCTCATGTTATGCCTAACTCGACCACATATATAGCTTATTTTGACCAAAAATGGACCAAAAACCTAAACTATTTTAACAAAAAATCACTTTTGTACCAAACTCATTTTATGCCTAAATCGACCACATATTTAGCTTAATTGTACCCAAAATCGACCAAAAACCGAAACCATTTTAATAAAAAATAACTTTTGCAACAAACTCATTTAATGCCTAAATCGACCACATATTTAGCTTAATTGTACCCAAAATCGACCAAAAACCGAAACCATTTTAACAAAAAATTAATTTTGCACGAAACTCATTTTAAGCCTAAATCGACCACATATTTAGCTTATTTCTACCCGAAACTGACCAAAAACCGACACAATTTAAAAAAAAATCACTTTTGCACCAAACTCATTTTATTTAATTCGACCTTATATTTAGATTCCTATCCATACAAGGATACGGGCACAGTTCAATTGGCAGGGACTTGACCAGACCAACTGATTTCAAGTCCCCGCAAACTTGCCTTGACGTCAAAACAACCACATCTTTGGGACCTGAAGACTGGAAAATTGGAAGGGACCAAACTGAGCACCTCAATATATACACAGACGGCTCCAAGATAGAAGGCGGAGTAGGAGCGGGCCTATACTGTACAGACCCTGAGATAAGGCTGTCGTATAAGCTACCGGACCAATGCAGCATATTCCAGGCAGAAGTTTTTGCCATCGGGAAGGCAGCGGAGGTCGCTCTCCTAACAGAACGAGCACACGATGCGGTCAACCTATTCGTCGACAGCCAAGCGGCGATAAGATCCATGCAGTCGTCCGCTGTCAGTTCCAGAAGTGTCTTGGCGAGCAGGGAGGCATTAGACATCCTAAGCACGACAAAGACAGTGCGGATCTATTGGGTTCCCAGCCACCAGGGCATCGAAGGAAACGAAGCGGCGGACGTACTAGCTAAGGAAGGCGTCGGTCTGGAGAATAGGAGAACCGAGAACGTGCCTGTCTCCCTTAGAACGCTGCAATGCGATCTAGAGAAGCAGGCTAGAACACAGACTGATAACAGGTGGAACAGTACCACCACCTGCAAAACCTCGAAGATAATGTACAAGGAACGCAACGAGAAACTTAGCCACTACCTACTCTAGCCTTAATAGTCTCTGAGATTTGTGAATATCCCCAGATTTTCATCCTTTGCGGGGGCGGAAGGGGGTGTGGCGAAATTTTGAAACAAACTCGTCTCGGTCCGATATATTAGGAGTGTGGATACCAAATTTGGTTGCTCTAGCTTTTATAGTCTCTGAGATCTAGGCGCTTATGTTTTACTGTAAGCAAAGCCAGCTATGCTACGTGTGTGTTAGAGAGAGACAGGGCGAGAAAAAATGAAATTGTTTTCTTGATGCTGGCTATAATAATAATACGATCCAATTCAAATTCTGCAGTCAAAAAGATATGGTCATTCTCTACGACTCTGCGTTTTTGTTTTTCTCGTATCTTTAAAATTGTGGATGCCACAGATTTTCGCCCTTTGTGGGGGCGGAAGTGGGCGGGGCAAAGTTTTGAAATAGTCTTGTAGCAGTGACATATCACAGAAGTCTGGATCCAAAACATCGTTGCTCTCGCTCTTATAGTCTTTGAGCACTAGGCGCTGAAGGGGACGGACAGACGGACAGACGGACAGACATGGCTCAATCGACTCGGCTATTGATGCTGATCAAGAATATATATACTTTATGGGGTCGGAAACGATTCCTTTTGGACGTTACACACATCCACTTTTACCACAAATCTAATATACCCCAATACTCATTTTGAGTATCGGGTAATCACTTTTGCACCAAACTCATTTTATTTAATTCGACCTTATATTGAGCTTATTTCTACCCAAAATCGACCATAAACCGACATTATTTAGACAAAAAAACACTTTTGCACCAAACTCATTTTATGCCTAAATCTACCACATATTTAGTTTTTTTTTACCCAAAAACTACCAAAAAACCTCAACCTAACCTAACCTAACCTACCCAAAATCGACCAAAAACCAACACCATTTAAACAAAAAGTCACTTTTGCACCAACCTTATCTTATGCCTAAATCGACCTTATATTTAGATTATTTCTACCGTAAATCGACCAAAAACCGTAACCATTTTAACAAAAAATCACTTTTGCAACAAACTCATTTAATGCCTAAATCGACCACATTTTTATCTTAATTTTACCCAAAATCGACCAAAAACCGAAACCATTTTAATAAAAAACGAGGGGGGAACGTTGTGAGTTGCTGCGGACACCGCACCTCTACGGTTATACCCGATACTAAGTCAGTATGGCTCTCCTCCGGCAGACGCCGCTAATATTAAACGACACGACAAAGAGTGCGTGCGAGAGAGACAGAAAATCAGTCTGAGCGTGACGTCGGGCTCTGCGTAGCCACTGAAAATTGATTTCTTGCTTTTGGCTACAAAAATGATCCGATCTGATCCAGATTCAGCAGTCTGATAGATATGCAACAGATTTTCGTCCTTTGTGTGGGCGGAAGGGGGTGGGGCGAAATTTTGAGATACACGTTTTATAGTAAGATCTAACAGGAGTGCGGATACCAAATTTGGTTACTCTAGCCTTAATAGTCTCTGAGATTTGTGAATATCCCCAGATTTTCATCCTTTGCGGGGTCGGAAGGGGGTGTGGCGAAATTTTGAAACATACTCGTCTCGGTCCGATATATTAAGAGTGTGGATACCAAATTTGGTTGCTCTAGCTTTTATAGTCGTAAGCAAAGCCGCCTATGCCACGTGTGTGTTAGAGAGAGACAGGGCGAGAAAAAATGAAATTGTTTTCTTGATGCTGGCTATAATAATAACACGATCCAATTCAGATTCCGCTGTCTTAAAGATATGGTCATTCTCTACAATTCTACGTTTTTGGTTTTCTCATATCTTTAAAATTGTGGATGCCACAGATTTTCGTCCTTTGTGGGGGCGGAAGTGGGCGGGGCGAAGTTTGGAAATATTTTTGTAGCAGTGACATATCACAGAAGTCTGGATCCAAAACATCGTTGCTCTAGCTCTTATAGTCTTTGAGCACTAGGCGCTGAAGGGGACGGACAGACGGACAGACAGACATGGCTCAATCGACTCGGCTATTGATGCTGATCAAGAATATATATACTTTATGGGGTCGGAAACGATTCCTTCTGGACGTTACACACATCCACTTTTACCACAAATCTAATATACGCCAATACTCATTTTGAGTATCGGGTATAATCACTTTTGCAACAAACTCATTTAATGCCTAAATCGACCACATATTTAGCTTAATAGTACCCAAAATCGACCAAAAACCTACACCATTTTAACAAAAAATCACTTTTGCACCAAACTCATTTTATTTAATTCGACCTTATATTTAGCTTATTTCTACCCAAAGTCGACCATAAACCGACATTATTTAGACAAAAAAAACACTTTTGCACCAAACTCATTTTATGCCTAAATCGACCACATATTTAGCTTAATTGTACCCAAAATCGACCAAAAACCGAAACCATTTTAATAAAAAATCACTTTTTGCAACAAACTTATTTAATGCCTAAATCGACCACATATTTAGCTTAATAGTACCCAAAATCGACCAAAAACCTACACTATTTTAACAAAAAACGAGGGGGAACGTTGTGAGTTGCTGCGGACACCGCAACTCTACAGTTATACCCGATACTAATTCAGTATGGCTTTCCTCCGGCAGACGCTGCTAATATTAAACGACACGACAAAGAGTGCGTGCGAGAGAGACAGAAAATCAGTCTGAGCGTGACGTCGGGCGCTGCGTAGCCAGTGCAAATTGATTTGTTCCTTTTGGCTATAAAATTTATCTGATCTGGTCCAGATTCAGCAATCTAATAGATATGGTCGTTATCTATGATTCTGCGTTTTTAGTTTTCTCGAATGGTCAATATTGTGGATGCAACAGATTTTCGTCCTTTGTGGGGGCGGAAGGGGGTGGGGCGAAATTCTGAGATATACGTTTTGTAGTGAGATCTAACAGAAGTGCGGATACCAAAATTGGTTACTCTAGCCTTAATAGTCTCTGAGATTAGGGGGGGCCCCAGATTTTCGTCCTTTGCGGGGGCGGAAGGGGGTGTGGCGAAATTTGGACATAAAACGGTCAAGGTCCGATATCACAGGAGTGTGGATACCAAATTTGGTTGCTCTGGCTCTTATAGGTTCTGAGATCCTTGAACTCATATTTTGCAATTGGCAAAGCCGACCATGAAACCTGTGTGTTAGAGAGAGACAGAGCGAGAAAGAATGAAATTGTTTTCTTGATTCTGGCTATAATAATTATACGATCTGATTGAGATTTTACACTCTAGAACATATAGTCATCCTCTACGATTCTGCGTTTTTGGTTTTATCGTATCTTTAAAAATGTGGATGCCACAGATTTTCGTCCTTTGTGGGGGCGGAAGAGGGCGGGGTGAAGTTTTGAAATATTTTTGTAGCAGTGACATATCACAGAAGTCTGGATCCAAAACATCGTTGCTCTAGATCTTATAGTCTTTGAGCACTAGGCGCTGAAGGGGACGGACGGACGGACGGACGGACGGACGGACGGACGGACGGACAGACGGACGGACAGACAGACAGGGCTCAATCGACTCGGCTATTGATGCTGATCAAGAATATATATACTTTATGGGGTCGGAAACGATTCCTTCTGGACGTTACACACATCCACTTTTACCACAAATCTAATATACCCCAATACTCATTTTGAGTATCGGGTATAAAAATCACTTTTGTACCAAACTCATTTTATGCCTAAATCGAACTTATATTTAGATTATTTCTACCCAAAATCGATCGAAAACCGGCACCATTTGAACAAAAAATCACTTTTGCACCAACCTCATGTTATGCCTAACTCGACCACATATATAGCTTATTTTGACCAAAAATGGACCAAAAACCTAAACTATTATAACAAAAAATCACTTTTGTACCAAACTCATTTTATGCCTAAATCGACCACATATTTAGCTTAATTGTACCCAAAATCGACCAAAAACCGAAACCATTTTAATAAAAAATAACTTTTGCAACAAACTCATTTAATGCCTAAATCGACCACATATTTAGCTTAATTGTACCCAAAATCGACCAAAAACCGAAACCATTTTAACAAAAAATTAATTTTGCACCAAACTCATTTTAAGCCTAAATCGACCACATATTTAGCTTATTTCTACACGAAACTGACCAAAAACCGACACAATTTAAAAAAATTTTATTTAATTCGACCTTATATTTAGATTCCTATCCATACAAGGATACGGGCACAGTTCAATTGGCAGGGACTTGACCAGATCAACTGCCAAACTTGCCTTGACGTCAAAACAACCACATCTTTGGGACCTGAAGAAGGAAAATTGGAAGGGACCAAACTGAGCACCTCAATATATACACAGACGGCTCCAAGATGGAAGGCGGAGTAGGAGCGGGCCTATACTGTACAGACCCTGAGATAAGGCTGTCGTATAAGCTACCGGACCAATGAAGCATATTCCAGGCAGAAGTTTTTGCCATCGGGAAGGCAGCGGAGGTCGCTCTCCTAACAGAACGAGCACACGATGCGGTCAACCTATTCGTCGACAGCCAAGCGGCGATAAGATCCATGCTGTCGTCCGCGGTCAGTTCCAGAAGTGTCTTGGCGAGCAGGGAGGCATTAGACATCCTAAGCACGACAAAGACAGTGCGGATCTATTGGGTTCCCAGCCACCAGGGCATCGAAGGAAACGAAGCGGCGGACGGACTAGCTAAGGAAGGCGTCGGGCTGGAGAATAGGAGAACCGAGAACGTGCCTGTCTCCCTTAGAACGCTGCAATGCGATCTAGAGAAGCAGGCTAGAACACAGACTGATAACAGGTGGAACAGTACCACCACCTGCAAAACCTCGAAGATAATGTACAAGGAACGCAACGAGAAACTTAGCCACTACCTACTCTAGCCTTAATAGTCTCTGAGATTTGTGAATATCCCCAGATTTTCATCCTTTGCGGGGGCGGAAGGGGGTGTGGCGAAATTTTGAAACAAACTCGTCTCGGTCCGATATATTAGGAGTGTGGATACCAAATTTGGTTGCTCTAGCTTTTATAGTCTCTGAGATCTAGGCGCTAATGTTTTACTCTAAGCAAAGCCGGCTATGCTACGTGTGTGTTAGAGAGAGACAGGGCGAGAAAAAATGAAATTGTTTTCTTGATGCTGGCTATAATAATAATACGATCCAATTCAAATTCTGCAGTCAAAAAGATATGGTCATTCTCTACGACTCTGCGTTTTTGTTTTTCTCGTATCTTTAAAATTGTGGATGCCACAGATTTTCGCCCTTTGTGGGGGCGGAAGTGGGCGGGGCAAAGTTTTGAAATAGTCTTGTAGCAGTGACATATCACAGAAGTCTGGATCCAAAACATCGTTGCTCTCGCTCTTATAGTCTTTGAGCACTAGGCGCTGAAGGGGACGGACAGACGGACAGACATGGCTCAATCGACTCGGCTATTGATGCTGATCAAGAATATATATACTTTATGGGGTCGGAAACGATTCCTTTTGGACGTTACACACATCCACTTTTACCACAAATCTAATATACCCCAATACTCATTTTGAGTATCGGGTAATCACTTTTGCACCAAACTCATTTTATTTTATTCGACCTTATATTGAGCTTATTTCTACCCAAAATCGACCATAAACCGACATTATTTAGACAAAAAAACACTTTTGCACCAAACTCATTTTATGCCTAAATCTACCACATATTTAGTTTTTTTTTACCCAAAAACTACCAAAAAACCTCAACCTAACCTAACCTAACCTACCCAAAATCGACCAAAAACCAACCCCATTTAAACAAAAAGTCACTTTTGCACCAACCTTATCTTATGCCTAAATCGACCTTATATTTAGATTATTTCTACCGTAAATCGACCAAAAACCGTAACCATTTTAACAAAAAATCACTTTTGCAACAAACTCATTTAATGCCTAAATCGACCAAATTTTTATCTTAATTTTACCCAAAATCGACCAAAAACCGAAACTATTTTAATAAAAAACGAGGGGGGAACGTTGTGAGTTGCTGCGGACACCGCAACTCTACGGTTATACCCGATACTAAGTCAGTATGGCTCTCCTCCGGCAGACGCCGCTAATATTAAACGACACGACAAAGAGTGCGTGCGAGAGAGACAGAAAATCAGTCTGAGCGTGACGTCGGGCTCTGCGTAGCCCCTGAAAATTGATTTCTTGCTTTTGGCTACAAAAATGATCCGATCTGATCCAGATTCAGCAGTCTGATAGATATGCAACAGATTTTCGTCCTTTGTGTGGGCGGAAGGGGGTGGGGCGAAATTTTGAGATACACGTTTTATAGTAAGATCTAACAGGAGTGCGGATACCAAATTTGGTTACTCTAGCCTTAATAGTCTTTGAGATTTGTGAATATCCCCAGATTTTCATCCTTTGCGGGGGCGGAAGGGGGGGTGGCGAAATTTTGAAACAAACTCGTCTCGGTCCGATATATTAGGAGTGTGGATACCAAATTTGGTTGCTCTAGCTTTTATAGTCTCTGAGATCTAGGCGCTAATGTTTTACTCTAAGCAAAGCCGCCTATGCCACGTGTGTGTTAGAGAGAGACAGGGCGAGAAAAAATGAAATTGTTTTCTTGATGCTGGCTATAATAATAACACGATCCAATTCAGATTCCGCTGTCTTAAAGATATGGTCTCATTCTCTACAATTCTACGTTTTTGGTGTTCTCATATCTTTAAAATTGTGGATGTCACAGATTTTCGTTCTTTGTGGGGGCGGAAGTGGGCGGGGCGAAGTTTGGAAATATTTTTGTAGCAGTGACATATCACAGAAGTCTGGATCCAAAACATCGTTGCTCTAGCTCTTATAGTCTTTGAGCACTAGGCGCTGAAGGGGACGGACAGACGGACAGACAGACATGGGTCAATCGACTCGGCTATTGATGCTGATCAAGAATATATATACTTTATGGGGTCGGAAACGATTCCTTCTGGACGTTACACACATCCACTTTTACCACAAATCTAATATACCCCAATACTCATTTTGAGTATCGGGTATAATCACTTTTGCAACAAACTCATTTAATGCCTAAATCGACCACATATTTAGCTTAATAGTACCCAAAATCGACCAAAAACCTACACCATTTTAACAAAATTTTAACAAAATCAGTCTGAGCGTGACGTCGGGCGCTGCGTAGCCAGTGCAAATTGATTTGTTCCTTTTGGCTATAAAATTTATCTGATCTGGTCCAGATTCAGCAATCTAATAGATATGGTCGTTATCTATGATTCTGCGTTTTTAGTTTTCTCGAATGGTCAATATTGTGGATGCAACAGATTTTCGTCCTTTGTGGGGGCGGAAGTGGGCGGGGCGAAGTTTTGAAATATTTTTGTAGCAGTGACATTTCACAGCAGTCTGAAACCAAAACATCGTTGCTCTAGATCTTATAGTCTTTGAGCACTAGGCGCTGAAGGGGACGGACGGACGGACGGACGGACAGACGGACGGACAGACAGACAGGGCTCAATCGACTCGGCTATTGATGCTGATCAAGAATATATATACTTTATGGGGTCGGAAACGATTCCTTCTGGACGTTACACACATCCACTTTTACCACAAATCTAATATACGCCAATACTCATTTTGAGTATCGGGTATAAAAATCACTTTTGTACCAAACTCATTTTATGCCTAAATCGAACTTATATTTAGATTATTTCTACCCAAAATCGATCGAAAACCGGCACCATTTGAACAAAAAATCACTTTTGCACCAACCTCATGTTATGCCTAACTCGACCACATATATAGCTTATTTTGACCAAAAATGGACCAAAAACCTAAACTATTATAACAAAAAATCACTTTTGTACCAAACTCATTTTATGCCTAAATCGACCACATATTTAGCTTAATTGTACCCAAAATCGACCAAAAACCGAAACCATTTTAATAAAAAATAACTTTTGCAACAAACTCATTTAATGCCTAAATCGACCACATATTTAGCTTAATTGTACCCAAAATCGACCAAAAACCGAAACCATTTTAACAAAAAATTAATTATGCACCAAACCCATTTTAAGCCTAAATCGACCACATATTTAGCTTATTTCTACCCGAAACTGACCAAAAACCGACACAATTTAAAAAAAAATCACTTTTGCACCAAACTCATTTTATTTAATTCGACCTTATATTTAGATTCCTATCCATACAAGGATACGGGCACAGTTCAATTGGCAGGGACTTGACCAGATCAACTGCCAAACTTGCCTTGACGTCAAAACAACCACATCTTTGGGACCTGAAGAAGGAAAATTGGAAGGGACCAAACTGAGCACCTCAATATATACACAGACGGCTCCAAGATGGAAGGCGGAGTAGGAGCGGGCCTATACTGTACAGACCCTGAGATAAGGCTGTCGTATAAGCTACCGGACCAATGAAGCATATTCCAGGCAGAAGTTTTTGCCATCGGGAAGGCAGCGGAGGGCGCTCTCCTAACAGAACGAGCACACGATGCGGTCAACCTATTCGTCGACAGCCAAGCGGCGATAAGATCCATGCTGTCGTCCGCGGTCAGTTCCAGAAGTGTCTTGGCGAGCAGGGAGGCATTAGACATCCTAAGCACGACAAAGACAGTGCGGATCTATTGGGTTCCCAGCCACCAGGGCATCGAAGGAAACGAAGCGGCGGACGTACTAGCTAAGGAAGGCGTCGGGCTGGAGAATAGGAGAACCGAGAACGTGCCTGTCTCCCTTAGAACGCTGCAATGCGATCTAGAGAAGCAGGCTAGAACACAGACTGATAACAGGTGGAACAGTACCACCACCTGCAAAACCTCGAAGATAATGTACAAGGAACGCAACGAGAAACTTAGCCACTACCTACTCTAGCCTTAATAGTCTCTGAGATTTGTGAATATCCCCAGACTTTCATCCTTTGCGGGGGCGGAAGGGGGTGTGGCGAAATTTTGAAACAAACTCGTCTCGGTCCGATATATTAGGAGTGTGGATACCAAATTTGGTTGCTCTAGCTTTTATAGTCTCTGAGATCTAGGCGCTAATGTTTTACTCTAAGCAAAGCCGGCTATGCTACGTGTGTGTTAGAGAGAGACAGGGCGAGAAAAAATTAAATTGTTTTCTTGATTCTGGCTATAATAATTATACGATCTGGTTCAGATTTTGCACTCTAGAAGATATAGTCATCTTCTACGATTCTGCGTTTTTAGTTTTCTCGAACCGTCGAAATTGTGGATGCCACAGATTTTCGCCCTTTGTGGGGGCGGAAGTGGGCGGGGCAAAGTTTTGAAATAGTCTTGTGGCAGTGACATATCACAGAAGTCTGGATCCAAAACATCGTTGCTCTCGCTCTTATAGTCTTTGAGCACTAGGCGCTGAAGGGGACGGACGGACGGACAGACGGACAGACGGACGGACGGACAGACGGACAGACATGGCTCAATCGACTCGGCTATTGATGCTGATCAAGAATATATATACTTTATGGGGTCGGAAACGATTCCTTTTGGACATTACACACATCCACTTTTACCACAAATCTAATATACCCCAATACTCATTTTTTGTATCGGGTAATCACTTTTGCACCAAACTCATTTTATTTAATTCGACCTTATATTTAGCTTATTTCTACCCAAAATCGACCATAAACCGACATTATTTAGACAAAAAAACACTTGCACCAAACTCATTTTATGCCTAAATCGACCACATATTTAGCTTAATTGTTCCCAAAATCGACCAAAAACCGAAACCATTTTAATAAAAAACCACTTTTGCATCAAACTCATTTTATGCCTAAATGGACCACATATTTAGCTTAATTGTACCCAAAATCGACCAAAAACCGACACGATTTAAAAAAAGTCACTTTTGCACCAACCTTAGCTTATGCCTAAATCGAACTTATATTTAGATTATTTCTACCGTAAATCGACCAAAAACCGAAACCATTTTAACAAAAAATAACTTTTGCAACAAACTCATTTAATTCCTAAATCGACCACATATTTAGCTTAATTGTACCCAAAATCGACCAAAAACCGACACCATTTAAAAAAAGTCACTTTTGCACCAACCTTAGCTTATGCCTAAATCGAACTTATATTTAGATTATTTCTACCGTAAATCGACCAAAAACCGAAACCATTTTAACAAAAAATAACTTTTGCAACAAACTCATTTAATTCCTAAATCGACCACATATTTAGCTTAATTGTACCCAAAATCGACCAAAAACCGACACCATTTAAACAAAAAGTCACTTTTGTACCAAACTCATTTTAAGCCTATGTCGACCACATATTTAGCTTATTTCTACCCGAAACTGACCAAAAACCGAAACCATTTTAACAAAAAATAACTTTTGCAACAAACTCATTTAATTCCTAAATCGACCACATATTTAGCTTAATTGTACCCAAAATCGACCAAAAACCGACACAGTTTTAACAAAAAATCACTTTTGCACCAAACTCATTTTATGCCTAAATCGACCACATATTTAGCTTAATTGTACCCAAAAACCGACACCAGTTAAACAAAAAGTCAATTTTGCACCAACCTTAGCTTATGCCTAAATCGACCTTATATTTAGATTATTTCTACCGTAAATCGACCAAAAACCGAAACCATTTTAACAAAAAATAACTTTTGCAACAAACTCATTTAATTCCTAAATCGACCACATATTTAGCTTAATTGTACCCAAAATCGACCAAAAACCGACACCATTTAAACAAAAAGTCACTTTTGTACCAAACTCATTTTAAGCCTAAGTCGACCACATATTTAGCTTATTTCTACCCGAAACTGACCAAAAACCGACACAATTTTAACAAAAAATCACTTTTGCATCAAACTCATTTTATGCCAAAATCGACCAAAAACCGACACCATTTAAACAAAAAGTTACTTTTGCACCAAACTCATTTTAAGTCTAAACCGCCACATATTTAGCTTATTTCTACCCAAAACTGACCAAAAACCGACACAATTTTAACACAAAATCACTTTTGCACCAACCTCATCTTATGCCTAAATCGTCCACATATTTAGTTTTTTTTACCCAAAATCGACAATAAACCGACAACATTTAGACAAATAAACACTTTTGCACCAACCTCTTTTTTTTGCCTAAATCGACCACATATTTAGCTTAATTGTACCCAAAATCGACCAAAAACCGACACCATTTAAACAAAAAGTCACTTTTGCACCAACCTCATCTTATGCCTAAATCGTCCACATATTTTGTTTTTTTTTTTTTACCCAAAATCGACCATAAACCGACAACATTTAGAGAAAAAGTCACTTTTGCACCAAACTCATTTTATGCCTAAATCGACCACAAATTTAGCTTAATTGTACCCAAAATCGACCAAAAACCGACACCATTTAAACAAAAAGTCACTTTTGCACCAACCTTAGCTTATGCCTAAATCGACCTTATATTTAGATTATTTCTACCGTAAATCGACCAAAAACCGAAACCATTTTAACAAAATCGACCAAAAACCGACACAATTTTATCAAAAAATTACTTTTGCCAACCTCATCTTATGCCTAAATCGTCCACATATTTAGTTTTTTTTTATCCAAAATCGACCATAAACCGACAACATTTAGAGAAAAAGTCACTTTTGCACCAAACTCATTTTAAGCCTAAATCGACCACATATTTAGCTTATTTCTACCCGAAACTGACCAAAAACCGACACAATTTTAACAAAAAATCACTTTTGCATCAAACTCATTTTATGCCAAAATCGACCAAAAACCGACACCATTTAAAGAAAAAGTCACTTTTGCACCAAACTCATTTTAAGCCTAAATCGACCAAATATTTAGCTTATTTCTACCCAAAACTGTCCAAAAACCGACACAATTTTAACAAAAAATCACTTTTGCACCAACCTCATCTTATGACTAAATCGTCCACATATTTAGTTTTTTTTTACCCAAAATCGACCATAAACCGAAACCATTTTAACAAAAAATAAATTTTGCACCAAACTCATATTAAGCCTAAATCGACCACATATTTATCTTATTTCTACCCAAAACTGACCAAAAACCGTCACAATTTTAACAAAAAATCACTTTTGCTAACCTCATCTTATGCCAAAATAGTCCACATATTTAGTTTTTTTTTACCCAAAATCGACCATAAACCGACAACATTTAGACAAAAAGTCACTTTTGCACCAAACTCATTTTATGCCTAAATCGACCACATATTTAGCTTAATTGTACCCAAAATCGACCAAAAACCGACACCATTTAAACAAAAAGTCACTTTTGCACCAACCTTAGCTTATGCCTAAATCGACCTTATATTTAGATTATTTCTACCGTAAATCGACCAAAAACCGAAACCATTTTAACAAAAAATAACTTTTGCAACAAACTCATTTAATTCCTAAATCGACCACATAGTTAGGTTAATAGTACCAAAAATAGACCAAAAACCAAAACCATTTTAACAAAAAATCATTTTTGCACCAAACTCATTTTAAGTCTAAACCGCCACATATTTAGCTTATTTCTACCCAAAACTGACCAAAAACCGAAACAATTTTAACACAAAATCACTTTTGCACCAACCTCATCTTATGCCTAAATCGTCCACATATTTAGTTTTTTTTACCCAAAATCGACCATAAACCGACAACATTTAGACAAATAAACACTTTTGCACCAACCTCTTTTTTTGCTAAATCGAACACATATTTAGCTTAATTGTACCCAAAATCGACCAAAACCGACACCATTTAAACAAAAAGTCACTTTTGTTCCAAACTCATTTTAAGCCTAAGTCGACCACATATTTAGCTTATTTCTACCCGAAACTCACCAAAAACCGACACAATTTTAACAAAAAATAACTTTTGCACCAACCTCATCTTATACCTAAATCGTCCACATATTTGGTTTTTTTTTTACCCAAAATCGACCATAAACCGACAACATTTAAAAAAAAAGTCACTTTTGCACCAAACTCATTTTAAGCCTAAATCGACCACATATTAAGCTTATGTCTACCCGAAACTGACCAAAAACCGACACAATTTTAACAAAAAATGACTTTTGCACCAAACTCATTTTATGCCTAAATCGACCACATATTTAGCTTAATTGTACCCAAAATCGACCAAAAACCGACACCATTTAAACAAAAAGTCACTTTTGCAACAACCTTAGCTTATGCCTAAATCGACCTTATATTTAGATTATTTCTACCGTAAATCGACCAAAAACCGAAACCATTTTAACAAAATCGACCAAAAACCGACACAATTTTAACAAAAAATTACTTTTGCCAACCTCATCTTATACCTAAATCGTCCACATATTTATTTTTTTTTTACCCAAAATCGACCAAAAACCGACACCATTTAAAGAAAAATTCACTTTTGCACCAAACTCATTTTAAGCCTAAATCGACCAAATATTTAGCTTATTTCTACCCAAAACTGACCAAAAACCGACACAATTTTAACAAAAAATCACTTTTGCACCAACCTCATCTTATGCCTAAATAGTCCACATATTTAGTTTTTTTTTTACCCAAAATCGACCAAAAACCGACACCATTTAAACAAAAAGTAACTTTTGTACCAAACTCATTTTAAGCCTAAGTCGACCACATATTTAGCTTATTTCTACCCGAAACTGACCAAAAACCGACACAATTTTAACAAAAAATCACTTTTGCACCAACCTCATCTTATGCCTAAATCGTCCACATATTTAGTTTTTTTTTACCCAAAATCGACCATAAACCGACAACATTTAGAGAAAAAGTCACTTTTGCACCAAACTCATTTTAAGCCTAAATCGACCACATATTTAGCTTATTTCTACCCGAAACTGACCAAAAACCGACACAATTTTAACAAAAAATCACTTTTGCACCAAACTCATTTTATGCCTAAATCGACCACATATTTAGCTTAATTGTACCCAAAATCGACCAAAAACCGACACCATTTAAACAAAAAGTCACTTTTGCAACAACCTTAGCTTATGCCCAAATCGACCTTATATTTAGATTATTTCTACCGTAAATCGACCAAAAACCGAAACCATTTTAACAAAATCGACCAAAAACCGACACAATTTTAACAAAAAATTACTTTTGCCAACCTCATCTTATGCCTAAATCGTCCACATATTTAGTTTTTTTTTACCCAAAATCGACCAAAAACCGACACCATTTAAAAAAAAATTCACTTTTATACCAAACTCATTTTAAGCCTAAATCGACCAAATATTTAGCTTATTTCTACCCAAAACTAACCAAAAACCGACACTATTTTAACAAAAAATCACTTTTGCACCAACCTCATCTTATGCCTAAATAGTCCACATATTTAGTTTTTTTTTACCCAAAATCGACCAAAAACCGACACCATTAAAAGAAAAAGTCACTTTTGCACCAAACTCATTTTATACCTAAGTCGACCACATATTTAGCTTATTTCTACCAAAAACCGACACAATTTTAACAAAAAATCACTTTTGCACCAACCTCATCTTATGCCTAAATCGTCCACATATTTAGTTTTTTTTTACCCAAAATCGACCATAAGCCGACAACATTTAGAGAAAAAGTCACTTTTGCACCAAACTCATTTTAAGCCTAAATCGACCACATATTTAGCTTATTTCTACCCAAAACTGACCAAAAACCGACACAATTTTAACAAAAAATCACTTTTGCACCAACCTCATCTTATGCCTAAATAGTCCACATATTTAGTTTTTTTTTTACCCAAAATCGACCAAAAACCGACACCATTTAAACAAAAAGTCACTTTTGTACCAAACTCATTTTAAGCCTAAGTCGACCACATATTTAGCTTATTTCTACCCGAAACTGACCAAAAACCGACACAATTTTAACAAAAAATCACTTTTGCACCAACCTCATCTTATGCCTAAATCGTCCACATATTTAGTTTTTTTTTACCCAAAATCGACCATAAACCGACAACATTTAGAGAAAAAGTCACTTTTGCACCAAACTCATTTTAAGCCTAAATCGACCACATATTTAGCTTATTTCTACCCGAAACTGACCAAAAACCGACACAATTTTAACAAAAAATCACTTTTGCATCAAACTCATTTTATGCAAAAATCGACCAAAAACCGACACCATTTAAAGAAAAAGTCACTTTTGCACCAAACTCATTTTAAACCTAAATCGACCACATATTTAGCTTATTTCTACCAAAAACCGACACAATTTTAACAAAAAATCACTTTTGCACCAACCTCATCTTATGCCTAAATCGTCCACAAATTTAGTTTTTTTTACCCAAAATCGACCATAAACCGACAACATTTAGACAAACACTTTTGCACCAACCTCATTTTTGCCTAAATCGAACACATATTTAGCTTAATTGTAACCAAAATCGACCAAAAACCGTCACCATTTAAACAACAAGTCACTTTTGTACCAAACTCATTTTAAGCCTAAATCGACCACATATTTAGCTTATTTCTACCCGAAACTGACCAAAAACCGACACAATTTTAACAAAAAATCACTTTTGCACCAACCTCATCTTATGCCTAAATCGTCCACATATTTAGTTTTTTTTTACCCAAAATCGACCATAAACCGACAACATTTAGACAAAAAGTCACTTTTGCACCAAACTCATTTTAAGCCTAAATCGACCACATATTTAGCTTATTTCTACCCGAAACTGACCAAGAACCGACACAATTTTAGCAAAAAATCACTTTTGCACCAACCTCTTTTTTGGCTAAATCGAACACATATTTAGCTTAATTGTAACCAAAATCGACCAAAAACCGTCACCATTTAAACGAAAAGTCACTTTTGCACCAAACTCATTTTAAGCCTAAATCGACCACATATTTAGCTTATTTCTACCCGAAACTGACCAAAAACCGACACAATTTTAACAAAAAATCACTTTTGCACCAAACTCATTTTATGCCTAAATCGACCACATATTTAGCTTAATTGTACCCAAAATCGACCAAAAACCGACACCATTTAAACAAAAAGTCACTTTTGCAACAACCTTAGCTTATGCCTAAATCGACCTTATATTTAGATTATTTCTACCGTAAATCGACCAAAAACCGAAACCATTTTAACAAAATCGACCAAAAACCGACACAGTTTTAACAAAAAATCACTTTTGCACCAACCTCATCTTATGCCTAAATAGTCCACATATTTAGTTTTTTTTTACCCAAAATCGACCAAAAACCGACACCATTTAAAGAAAAAGTCACTTTTGCACCAAACTCATTTTATACCTAAATCGACCACATATTTAGCTTATTTCTACCAAAAACCGACACAATTTTAACAAAAAATCACTTTTGCACCAACCACATCTTATGCCTAAATCGTCCACATATTTAGTTTTTTTTTACCCAAAATCGACCATAAACCGACAACATTTAGAGAATAAGTCACTTTCGCACCAAACTCATTTTAAGCCTAAGTCGACCACATATTTAGCTTATTTCTACCCGAAACTGACCAAAAACCGACTCAATTTTAACAAAAAATCACTTTTGCAGCAAACTCATTTTATGCCTAAATGGACCACATATTTAGCTTAATTGTACCCAAAATCGACCAAAAACCGACACCATTTAAACAAAAAGTCACTTTTGCACCAAACTCATTTTATACCTAAATCGACCACATATTTAGCTTATTTCTACCAAAAACCGACACAATTTTAACAAAAAATCACTTTTGCACCAACCTCATCTTATGCCTAAATCGTCCACATATTTAGTTTTTTTTTACCCAAAATCGACCATAAACCGACAACATTTAGAGAAAAAGTCACTTTTGCACCAAACTCATTTTAAGCCTAAATCGACCACATATTTAGCTTATTTCTACCCGAAACTGACCAAAAACCGACACAATTTTAACAAAAAATCACTTTTGCATCAAACTCATTTTATGCAAAAATCGACCAAAAACCGACACCATTTAAAGAAAAAGTCACTTTTGCACCAAACTCATTTTAAACCTAAATCGACCACATATTTAGCTTATTTCTACCAAAAACCGACACAATTTTAACAAAAAATCACTTTTGCACCAACCTCATCTTATGCCTAAATCGTCCACAAATTTAGTTTTTTTTACCCAAAATCGACCATAAACCGACAACATTTAGACAAACACTTTTGCACCAACCTCATTTTTGCCTAAATCGAACACATATTTAGCTTAATTGTAACCAAAATCGACCAAAAACCGTCACCATTTAAACAACAAGTCACTTTTGTACCAAACTCATTTTAAGCCTAAATCGACCACATATTTAGCTTATTTCTACCCGAAACTGTCCAAAAACCGACACAATTTTAACAAAAAATCACTTTTGCACCAACCTCATCTTATGCCTAAATCGTCCACATATTTAGTTTTTTTTTACCCAAAATCGACCATAAACCGACAACATTTAGAGAAAAAGTCACTTTTGCACCAAACTCATTTTAAGCCTAAATCGACCACATATTTAGCTTATTTCTACCCGAAACTGACCAAAAACCGACACAATTTTAACAAAAAATCACTTTTGCATCAAACTCATTTTATGCCAAAATCGACCAAAAACCGACACCATTTGAAGAAAAAGTCACTTTTGCACCAAACTCATTTTAAGCCTAAATCGACCAAATATTTAGCTTATTTCTACCCAAAACTGTCCAAAAACCGACACAATTTTAACAAAAAATCACTTTTGCACCAACCTCATCTTATGACTAAATCGTCCACATATTTAGTTTTTTTTTACCCAAAATCGACCATAAACCGAAACCATTTTAACAAAAAATCAATTTTGCACCAAACTCATATTAAGCCTAAATCGACCACATATTTATCTTATTTTTACCCAAAACTGACCAAAAACCGTCACAATTTTAACAAAAAATCACTTTTGCCAACCTCATCTTATGCCAAAATAGTCCACATATTTAGTTTTTTTTTACCCAAAATCGACCAAAAACCGACACCATTTAAAGAAAAAGTCACTTTTGCACCAAACTCATTTTAAACCTAAATCGACCACATATTTAGCTTATTTCTACCAAAAACCGACACAATTTTAACAAAAAATCACTTTTGCACCAACCTCATCTTATGCCTAAATCGTCCACAAATTTAGTTTTTTTTACCCAAAATCGACCATAAACCGACAACATTTAGACAAACACTTTTGCACCAACCTCTTTTTTGCCTAAATCGAACACATATTTAGCTTAATTGTAACCAAAATCGACCAAAAACCGTCACCATTTAAACAAAAAGTCACTTTTGTACCAAACTCATTTTAAGCCTAAATCGACCACATATTTAGCTTATTTCTACCAAAAACCGACACAATTTTAACAAAAAATCACTTTTGCACCAACCTCATCTTATGCCTAAATCGTCCACATATTTAGTTTTTTTTTACCCAAAATCGACCATAGGCCGACAACATTTAGAGAAAAAGTCACTTTTGCACCAAACTCATTTTAAGCCTAAATCGACCACATATTTAGCTTATTTCTACCCAAAACTGACCAAAAACCGACACAATTTTAACAAAAAATCACTTTTGCACCAACCTCATCTTATGCCTAAATAGTCCACATATTTAGTTTTTTTTTTACCCAAAATCGACCAAAAACCGACACCATTTAAACAAAAAGTGACTTTTGTACCAAACTCAGTTTAAGCCTAAGTCGACCACATATTTAGCTTATTTCTACCCGAAACTGACCAAAAACCGACACAATTTTAACAAAAAATCACTTTTGCACCAACCTCATCTTATGCCTAAATCGTCCACATATTTAGTTTTTTTTTACCCAAAATCGACCATAAGCCGACAACATTTAGAGAAAAAGTCACTTTTGCACCAAACTCATTTTAAGCCTAAATCGACCACATATTTAGCTTATTTCTACCCAAAACTGACCAAAAACCGACACAATTTTAACAAAAAATCACTTTTGCACCAACCTCATCTTATGCCTAAATAGTCCACATATTTAGTTTTTTTTTTACCCAAAATCGACCAAAAACCGACACCATTTAAACAAAAAGTCACTTTTGTACCAAACTCATTTTAAGCCTAAGTCGACCACATATTTAGCTTATTTCTACCCGAAACTGACCAAAAACCGACACAATTTTAACAAAAAATCACTTTTGCACCAACCTCATCTTATGCCTAAATCGTCCACATATTTAGTTTTTTTTTACCCAAAATCGACCATAAACCGACAACATTTAGAGAAAAAGTCACTTTTGCACCAAACTCATTTTAAGCCTAAATCGACCACATATTTAGCTTATTTCTACCCGAAACTGACCAAAAACCGACACAATTTTAACAAAAAATCACTTTTGCATCAAACTCATTTTATGCAAAAATCGACCAAAAACCGACACCTTTTAAAGAAAAAGTCACTTTTGCACCAAACTCATTTTAAACCTAAATCGACCACATATTTAGCTTATTTCTACCAAAAACCGACACAATTTTAACAAAAAATCACTTTTGCACCAACCTCATCTTATGCCTAAATCGTCCACATATTTAGTTTTTTTTACCCAAAATCGACCATAAATCGACAACATTTAGAGAAAAAGTCACTTTTGCACCAAACTCATTTTAAGCCTAAATCGACCACATATTTAGCTTATTTCTACCCGAAACTGACCAAAAACCGACTCAATTTTAACAAAAAATCACTTTTGCAGCAAACTCATTTTATGCCTAAATGGACCACATATTTAGCTTAATTGTACCCAACATCGACAAAAAACCGACACCATTTAAACAAAAAGTCACTTTTGCACCAACCTTAGCTTATGCCTAAATCGACCTTATATTTAGATTATTTCTACCGTAAATCGACCAAAAACCGAAACCATTTTAACAAAATCGACCAAAAACCGACACAATTTTAACAAAAAATTACTTTTGCCAACCTCATCTTATGCCTAAATCGTCCACATATTTAGTTTTTTTTTACCCAAAATCGACCATAAACCGACAACATTTAGACAAATAAACACTTTTGCACCAAACTCATTTTAAGCCTAAGTCGACCACATATTTAGCTTATTTCTACCCGAAACTGACCAAAAAACCGACACAATTTTAACAAAAAATCACTTTTGCATCAAACTCATTTTATGCAAAAATCGACCAAAAACCGACACCATTTAAACAAAAAGTCACTTTTGCACCAACCTTAGCTTATGCCTAAATCGACCTTATATTTAGATTATTTCTACCGTAAATCGACCAAAAACCGAAACCATTTTAACAAAAAATAACTTTTGCAACAAATTCATTTAATTCCTAAATCGACCACATATTTAGCTTAATTGTACCCAAAAACCGACACCATTTAAACAAAAAGTTACTTTTGTACCAAACTCATTTTAAGCCTAAGTCGACCACATATTTAGCTTATTTCTACCCGAAACTGACCAAAAACCGACACAATTTTAACAAAATCGACCAAAAACCGACACAATTTTATCAAAAAATTACTTTTGCCAACCTCATCTTATGCCTAAATCGTCCACATATTTAGTTTTTTTTTATCCAAAATCGACCATAAACCGACAACATTTAGAGAAAAAGTCACTTTTGCACCAAACTCATTTTAAGCCTAAATCGACCACATATTTAGCTTATTTCTACCCGAAACTGACCAAAAACCGACACAATTTTAACAAAAAATCACTTTTGCATCAAACCCATTTTATGCCAAAATCGACCAAAAACCGACACCATTTAAAGAAAAAGTCACTTTTGCACCAAACTCATTTTAAGCCTAAATCGACCAAATATTTAGCTTATTTCTACCCAAAACTGTCCAAAAACCGACACAATTTTAACAAAAAATCACTTTTGCACCAACCTCATCTTATGACTAAATCGTCCACATATTTAGTTTTTTTTTACCCAAAATCGACCATAAACCGAAACTATTTTAACAAAAAATCAATTTTGCACCAAACTCATATTAAGCCTAAATCGACCACATATTTATCTTATTTCTACCCAAAACTGACCAAAAACCGTCACAATTTTAACAAAAAATCACTTTTGCCAACCTCATCTTATGCCAAAATAGTCCACATATTTAGTTTTTTTTTACCCAAAATCGACCAAAAACCGACACCATTTAAAGAAAAAGTCACTTTTGCACCAAACTCATTTTAAACCTAAATCGACCACATATTTAGCTTATTTCTACCAAAAACCGACACAATTTTATCAAAAAATCACTTTTGCACCAACCTCATCTTATGCCTAAATCGTCCACAAATTTAGTTTTTTTTACCCAAAATCGACCATAAACCGACAACATTTAGACAAACACTTTTGCACCAACCTCTTTTTTGCCTAAATCGAACACATATTTAGCTTAATTGTAACCAAAATCGACCAAAAAACCGTCACCATTTAAACAAAAAGTCACTTTTGTACCAAACTCATTTTAAGCCTAAATCGACCACATATTTAGCTTATTTCTACCAAAAACCGACACAATTTTAACAAAAAATCACTTTTGCACCAACCTCATCTTATGCCTAAATCGTCCACATATTTAGTTTTTTTTTACCCAAAATCGACCATAAGCCGACAACATTTAGAGAAAAAGTCACTTTTGCACCAAACTCATTTTAAGCCTAAATCGACCACATATTTAGCTTATTTCTACCCAAAACTGACCAAAAACCGACACAATTTTAACAAAAAATCACTTTTGCACCAACCTCATCTTATGCCTAAATAGTCCACATATTTAGTTTTTTTTTTACCCAAAATCGACCAAAAACCGACACCATTTTAAACAAAAAGTCACTTTTGTACCAAACTCATTTTAAGCCTAAGTCGACCACATATTTAGCTTATTTCTACCCGAAACTGACCAAAAACCGACACAATTTTAACAAAAAATCACTTTTGCACCAACCTCATCTTATGCCTAAATCGTCCACAAATTTAGTTTTTTTTTACCCAAAATCGACCATAAACCGACAACATTTAGACAAACACTTTTGCACCAACCTCTTTTTTGCCTAAATCGAACACATATTTAGCTTAATTGTAACCAAAATCGACCAAAAACCGTCACCATTTAAACAAAAAGTCACTTTTGCACCAACCTCTTTTTTGCCTAAATCGACCACATATTTAGCTTAATTGTACCCAAAATCGACCAAACACCGACACCATTTAAACAAAAAATAATTTTTGCAACAAACTCATTTAATTCCTAAATCGACCACATATTTAGGTTAATAGTACCCAAAATAGACCAAAAACCAAAACCATTTTAACAAAAAATCATTTTTGCACCAAACTCATTTTAAGTTTAAATCGACCACATATTTAGCTTATTTCTACGCAAAACTGACCAAAAACCGACACAATTTTAACAAAAATCACTTTTGCACCAACCTCATCTTATGCCTAAATAGTCCACATATTTAGTTTTTTTTTTTACCCAAAATCGACCAAAAACCGACACCATTTAAACAAAAAGTCACTTTTGTACCAAACTCATTTTAAGCCTAAGTCGACCACATATTTAGCTTATTTCTACCCGAAACTGACCAAAAACCGACACAATTTTAACAAAAAATCACTTTTGCACCAACCTCATCTTATGCCTAAATCGTCCACATATTTAGTTTTTTTTTACCCAAAATCGACCATAAACCGACAACATTTAGAGAAAAAGTCACTTTTGCACCAAACTCATTTTATACCTAAATCGACCACATATTTAGCTTATTTCTACAAAAACCGACACAATTTAACAAAAAATCACTTTTGCACCAACCTCATCTTATGCCTAAATCGTCCTCATATTTAGTTTTTTTTTACCCAAAATCGACCATAAACCGACAACATTTAGAGAAAAAGTCACTTTTGCACCAAACTCATTTTAAGCCTAAGTCGACCACATATTTAGCTTATTTCTACCCGAAACTGACCAAAACCGACTCAATTTTAACAAAAAAATCACTTTTGCAGCAAACTCATTTTATGCCTAAATGGACACATATTTAGCTTAAGTGTACCAAAATCGACCAAAAACGACACACTTAAACAAAAAGTCACTTTTGCACAAACCTTAGCTTATGCCTAAATCGACCTAATATTTAGATTATTTCTACCGTAATCGACCAAAAACCGACAAAATTTTAACAAAAAATTACTTTTGCAACCTCATCTTATGCCTAAATCGCCACATATTTAGTTTTTTTTACCAAAATCGACCATTAACCGACAACATTTAGAGAAAAAGTCACTTTTGCACCAAACTATTTTAAGCCTAAATCGACCACATATTTAGCTTATTTTACCCGAAACTGACCAAAACCGACACAATTTTAACAAAAAATCACTTTTGCATTAACTCATTTATGAAAAATCGACGAAAAACCGAACCATTTAAAGAAAAAGTCATTTTGCACCAAACTCATTTTAAACCTAATCGACCATATTTAGCTATTCTCAAAAATCCGACACATTTTCAAATCACTTTGCACCAATATCTTATGCTAATGCACATAATTTATTTTTTTTAGCGAAGATAGACCTTAGGTCGAAACGATCTTAACCTATTCTCAAACTTTAAATGGTAAGAACCTAACTTTCTTGATATGAAGTTTAAGTTATGAATAATGTGCCAGTGGCCACTTTGGTAACAGAATGGCGCTGTGGATGAACCAAACGTTTTCTTGCCTAACATCATGCAGAAACCATAAAGCGTTGGTTGCTTAAAACAGCAGACGGTGATCATGAAGTCGAAAATCGCTAAGAGTGTGTAACAACTCACTGCCGAAGCAACTAGCCTTAAATGGATGGCGCTTAAGTTGTATACCTATACATTACCGCTAAAGTAGATGATTTATTTTTGTATAAATTTTACTTTAGTGTAAAGTGACAATGTTGTAGTGTATTTCTACGCATAACTGACCATAACTGACACAATTTGGTAGTAGCAAATAATCGAATGAGACCTTGGAGGACTGAAGTGGAGAAGGTTTCGTGTGAACAGTGTTGATCACGAGTTAGTCGTCCTAAGTTCAGGCGAAAGCCGAAAATTTTCAAGTAAAAAATCAGTGAGTAATATTGTCAAATCTTTTATGATTTTTAAATACTTGAATAAAATTTTCCCGATTTTAACGAAAGGGAATACGGTTCCAATTCCGTAACCTGTTGAGTATCCGTTTGTTATTAAATATGGGCCTCGTGCTCATCCTGGCAACAGGAACGACCATAAAGAAGCCGTCGAGAGATATCGGAAGAGTTTTCTTTTCTGTTTTATAGCCGTACTACCATGAAGTCTTTCGCAGAGAGATATGGTAGATGGGCTAGAAGAGCATGACATATACTGTTGTGTCGATATTTTCTCCTCGGACCTTGAAAATTTATGGTGGGGACACGCAAACTTCTCAACAGGCCGTACCAATATCCGCAGCTGGTCTCCAAGGTGAAGAGTCTCTAGTCGATAGAATAATGTAGGTAAGGGAAGTCGGCAAATTAGATCCGTAACTTCGGGATAAGGATTGGCTCTGAAGATTGAGATAGTCGGGCTTGATTGGGAAACAATAACATGGTTTATGTGCTCGTTCTGGGTAAATAGAGTTTCTATCATTTATGGTAGTTACTTGTTCCCCGGATAGTTTAGTTACGTAGCCAATTGTGGAACTTTCTTGCTAAAATTTTTAAGAATACTAATTGGGTTAAACCAGTTAGTTCTTATTAATTATAACGATTATCAATTAACAATCAATTCAGAACTGGCACGGACTTGGGGAATCCGACTGTCTAATTAAAACAAAGCATTGTGATGGCCCTAGCGGGTGTTGACACAATGTGATTTCTGCCCAGTGCTCTGAATGTCAAAGTGAAGAAATTCAAGTAAGCGCGGGTCAACGGCGGGAGTAACTATGACTCTCTTAAGGTAGCCAAATGCCTCGTCATCTAATTAGTGACGCGCATGAATGGATTAACGAGATTCCTACTGTCCCTATCTACTATCTAGCGAAACCACAGCCAAGGGAACGGGCTTGGAATAATTAGCGGGGAAAGAAGACCCTTTTGAGCTTGACTCTAATCTGGCAGTGTAAGGAGACATAAGAGGTGTAGCATAAGTGGGAGATATTAGATTTCGGTTTGGTATCGACAATGAAATACCACTACTCTTATTGTTTCCTTACTTACTTGATTAAATGGAACGTGTATCATTTCCTAGCCATTATACGGATATATTTATTATATCTTATGGTATTGGGTTTTGATGCAAGCTTCTTGATCAAAGTATCACGAGTTTGTTATATAATCGCAAACAAATTCTTTAATGAGAAGATGCAGTTATGTATTTTCAATTTGAAAATTTGGTATAACTCCAATTACTCAGGTATGATCCAATTCAAGGACATTGCCAGGTAGGGAGTTTGACTGGGGCGGTACATCTCTCAAATAATAACGGAGGTGTCCCAAGGCCAGCTCAGTGCGGACAGAAACCACACATAGAGCAAAAGGGCAAATGCTGACTTGATCTCGGTGTTCAGTACACACAGGGACAGCAAAAGCTCGGCCTATCGATCCTTTTGGTTTAAAGAGTTTTTAACAAGAGGTGTCAGAAAAGTTACCATAGGGATAACTGGCTTGTGGCGGCCAAGCGTTCATAGCGACGTCGCTTTTTGATCCTTCGATGTCGGCTCTTCCTATCATTGTGAAGCAAAATTCACCAAGCGTTGGATTGTTCACCCATGCAAGGGAACGTGAGCTGGGTTTAGACCGTCGTGAGACAGGTTAGTTTTACCCTACTAATGACAAAACGTTGTTGCGACAGCATTCCTGCGTAGTACGAGAGGAACCGCAGGTACGGACCAATGGCACAATACTTGTTCGAGCGAACAGTGGTATGACGCTACGTCCGTTGGATTATGCCTGAACGCCTCTAAGGTCGTATCCGTGCTGGACTGCAATGATAAATAAGGGGCAATTTGCATTGTATGGCTTCTAAACCATTAAAAGTTTATAATTTATTTTATGAACGACAATGGATGTGATGCCAATGTAATTTGTAACATAGTAAATTGGGAGGATCATCGATCACCTGATGCCGCGCTAGTTGCATATAAAAACATTATTTAATACAATGACAAAGCCTAGAATCAATTGTAAACGACTTTTGTAACAGGCAAGGTGTTGTAAGTGGTTGAGCAGCTGCCATACTGCGATCCACTGAAGCTTATCCTTTGCTTGATGATTCGATATATATAAATTTATTCTTTATATATGAAAATTATTTTTATATATTTATATGAATATACCTATAAATGGTAACATATATATATATATATATTAAAAAGAATATATTTTATATAAATATGGATAAATTATTTATCCTATATAAATTACGCTGGCTTGAATTTGATATAACATTATAAGTTTGTTATACTTAATTACATATGATATTATACTTATAAAAATTTTATTATATAAACACACGAAACATAGATATATGCATATGTGCAAATGTGTATGTATATACATATATATGAAATAATATGAATGCAAATAGCTTGGAGTGATCGTATTTGGAACATTGAAATATTTTTAATATTGGAAATTAATGATATGTGATATAAAATCAAGAATTAAATAGTTTGGTATTTAAAAATAATAACATGAGCATGATTTGATTATGAATACAGAAAATATAAAGATATATTTTATATACATATGTACAACTATATGTATATTTGGAGTGATCGTATGTGGAACTTGGAAGTATTTCTAATATAGGAATATAATGATATGTGATATAAATGCAAGAATTAAAAAGTTTGGTATATAATAAAATGACAATATTATGGATATGGGGAATGTTTCCCCATATCCTAAAAATTAGAGCATGAGCATGATTTGATTATGAATACAGAAAATATAAAGATATATTTTATATACATATGTACAACTATATGTATATTTGGAGTGATCGTATGTGGAACTTGGAAGTATTTCTAATATTGGAATTTATTGATATGTGATATAAATGCAAGAATTAAAAAGTTTGGTATTTAAAAATTATAACATGAGCATGATTTGATTATGAATACAGAAAATATAAAGATATATTTTATATACATATTTACAATAATATATATGTATATTTTTGATATTGTGTTATAATGAATAAAAATAACAAATAACTTTGAGGTGTGCCATAAAATATCAATATTATGTTTTATATGGATATGGATGTGGGAATGTTTCTCATATATAATATAACATTATAACATAAGCATAATGCGATTATATATATAGAAAATATAAAAATTTATTTAATATAAATAAATCTATTACGTGTATATGTGAAATTAAAGCAAAGATACCAGCTGATATGATATTTTTCATGTAAAGACTGATAATGTAATGAAAAATAATTCATTTCATATGATATGGGGAACATACTAAGCCGGCAATGTCTGTATATTTTATATGAGTATATATATATTTCTTAATATATATGAATAATTTTGAAGTGATAGTATAGTATTTTGTATTAAAATACGAAAAGAAACTATTTTTAAGAGGCACTTTCAAGTAAAAATACCCGATTTGCGGAAAGCGTGGCAGAAAACCTATATAAGGAGTGGTAGTCTCGTGCATGGTATATTTCATATGAAAAATTTATAATGAAAAATTATTAATTTAATTTCATATGATATGGGGAATATACTTAGCCGGCAATGTCTGTATATTTTATATGAGTATATATATATTTCTTAATATATATGAATAATTTTGAAGTGATAGTATAGTATTTTGTATTAAAATACGAAAAGAAACTATTGTTAAGAGGCACTCTGAAGCAAAAATACCCGATTTGCGGAAAGCGTGGCAGAAAACCTATATAGGGAGTGGTAGTCTCGTGCATGGTATATTTCATATGAAAAATTTATAATGAAAAATTATTAATTTAATTTCATATGATATGGGGAATATACTTAGCCGGCAATGTCTGTATATTTTATATGAGTATATATATATTTCTTAATATATATGAATAATTTTGAAGTGATAGTATAGTATTTTGTATTAAAATACGAAAAGAAACTATTGTTAAGAGGCACTCTGAAGCAAAAATACCCGATTTGCGGAAAGCGTGGCAGAAAACCTATATAGGGAGTGGTAGTCTCGTGCATGGTATATTTCATATGAAAAATTTATAATGAAAAATTATTAATTTAATTTCATATGATATGGGGAATATACTTAGCCGGCAATGTCTGTATATTTCATATGAGTATATATATATTTCTTAATATATATGAATAATTTTGAAGTGATAGTATAGTATTTTGTATTAAAATACGAAAAGAAACTATTGTTAAGAGGCACTCTGAAGCAAAAATACCCGATTTGCGGAAAGCGTGGCAGAAAACCTATATAGGGAGTGGTAGTCTCGTGCATGGTATATTTCATATGAAAAATTTATAATGAAAAATTATTAATTTAATTTCATATGATATGGGGAATATACTTAGCCGGCAATGTCTGTATATTTCATATGAGTATATATATATTTCTTAATATATATGAATAATTTTGAAGTGATAGTATAGTATTTTGTATTAAAATACGAAAAGAAACTATTGTTAAGAGGCACTCTGAAGCAAAAATACCCGATTTGCGGAAAGCGTGGCAGAAAACCTATATAGGGAGTGGTAGTCTCGTGCATGGTATATTTCATATGAAAAATTTATAATGAAAAATTATTAATTTAATTTCATATGATATGGGGAATATACTTAGCCGGCAATGTCTGTATATTTCATATGAGTATATATATATTTCTTAATATATATGAATAATTTTGAAGTGATAGTATAGTATTTTGTATTAAAATACGAAAAGAAACTATTGTTAAGAGGCACTCTGAAGCAAAAATACCCGATTTGCGGAAAGCGTGGCAGAAAACCTATATAGGGAGTGGTAGTCTCGTGCATGGTATATTTCATATGAAAAATTTATAATGAAAAATTATTAATTTAATTTCATATGATATGGGGAATATACTTAGCCGGCAATGTCTGTATATTTCATATGAGTATATATATATTTCTTAATATATATGAATAATTTTGAAGTGATAGTATAGTATTTTGTATTAAAATACGAAAAGAAACTATTGTTAAGAGGCACTCTGAAGCAAAAATACCCGATTTGCGGAAAGCGTGGCAGAAAACCTATACATGATGAACAGTTGATGTCCATCGGTATTGTAAACAATATTTGGTATAGTATTGTATATGATATTATTATATGTTGTAATTATACTCAAAGTAGTGTTTAATAGGAGATATTTGTTTTCAAATTGATCTTAATAAAGATAATATAGTGAAACTAACCAAGATATATACTATTTAGTATATATCATTTCTGTTTCGAATTATTATCGTGAATTTTTGGAAATGGTCTTATATGATTAAATATTGTATGAGTACCATTTCACCAATGTACCAGCATATAATCAAAGCGATTTATATGCAAATTCAAATATTGCCAAAATATATAAATTCCATTCCACATGAACTCATGTGTTTGGTTTTATTTAATGTATATCACAAAAAACGCATACGAAATTGGATAAATTTTAAATTTGTTGTCAAAATACATAGTTTAAACACAATTTATATTGGTTTAAGCCTATATACGTGTGATAATATATTAAGTGCAAATAAAAAGATATTTTTGAACGAAAAAAAAATTATATATTTATATAATAAAATATATATTTATATAGAGAAAAATGGCGAATGTGAATGCTATATAAAAATGGCCACAATCGTTTAACAAATTCTCATAAACTGTTGATAAAAAATATTTTTTTTTTATTGTTTTTATTCAAAAGTATTATTGAGTTGTCAAATATTTACATATGTGAGCGTATGCGCACGAAACGAAAACATTATTCTGGTTGATCCTGCCAGTAGTTATATGCTTGTCTCAAAGATTAAGCCATGCATGTCTAAGTACACACGAATTAAAAGTGAAACCGCAAAAGGCTCATTATATCAGTTATGGTTCCTTAGATCGTTAACAGTTACTTGGATAACTGTGGTAATTCTAGAGCTAATACATGCAATTAAAACACGGACCTTATGGGACGTGTGCTTTTATTAGGCTAAAACCAAGCGATCGCAAGATCGTTACATTGGTTGAACTCTAGATAACATGCAGATCGTATGGTCTTGTACCGACGACAGATCTTTCAAATGTCTGCCCTATCAACTTTTGATGGTAGTATCTAGGACTACCATGGTTGCAACGGGTAACGGGGAATCAGGGTTCGATTCCGGAGAGGGAGCCTGAGAAACGGCTACCACATCTAAGGAAGGCAGCAGGCGCGTAAATTACCCACTCCCAGCTCGGGGAGGTAGTGACGAAAAATAACAATACAGGACTCATATCCGAGGCCCTGTAATTGGAATGAGTACACTTTAAATCCTTTAACAAGGACCAATTGGAGGGCAAGTCTGGTGCCAGCAGCCGCGGTAATTCCAGCTCCAATAGCGTATATTAAAGTTGTTGCGGTTAAAACGTTCGTAGTTGAACTTGTGCTTCATACGGGTAGTACAACTTACAATTGTAGTTAGTACTATACCTTTATGTATGTAAGCGTATTACCGGTGGAGTTCTTATATATAATTAAGTACTTGTATTTTTTTATATATTCCTCCTATTTAAAAACCTGCATTAGTGCTCTTCATCGAGTGTTATTGTGGGCCGGTACAATTACTTTGAACAAATTAGAGTGCTTAAAGCAGGCTTCAAATGCCTGAATATTCTGTGCATGGGATAATGAAATAAGACCTCTGTTCTGCTTTCATTGGTTTTCAGATCAAGAGGTAATGATTAATAGAAGCAGTTTGGGGGCATTAGTATTACGACGCGAGAGGTGAAATTCTTGGACCGTCGTAAGACTAACTTAAGCGAAAGCATTTGCCAAAGATGTTTTCATTAATCAAGAACGAAAGTTAGAGGTTCGAAGGCGATCAGATACCGCCCTAGTTCTAACCATAAACGATGCCAGCTAGCAATTGGGTGTAGCTACTTTTATGGCTCTCTCAGTCGCTTCCCGGGAAACCAAAGCTTTTGGGCTCCGGGGGAAGTATGGTTGCAAAGCTGAAACTTAAAGGAATTGACGGAAGGGCACCACCAGGAGTGGAGCCTGCGGCTTAATTTGACTCAACACGGGAAAACTTACCAGGTCCGAACATAAGTGTGTAAGACAGATTGATAGCTCTTTCTCGAATCTATGGGTGGTGGTGCATGGCCGTTCTTAGTTCGTGGAGTGATTTGTCTGGTTAATTCCGATAACGAACGAGACTCAAATATATTAAATAGATATCTTCAGGATTATGGTGTTGAAGCTTATATAGCCTTCATTCATGGTGGCAGTAAAATGTTTATTGTGTTTGAATGTGTTTATATAAGTGGAGCCGTACCTGTTGGTTTGTCCCATTATAAGGACACTAGCTTCTTAAATGGACAAATTGCGTCTAGCAATAATGAGATTGAGCAATAACAGGTCTGTGATGCCCTTAGATGTCCTGGGCTGCACGCGCGCTACAATGAAAGTATCAACGTGTATTTCCTAGACCGAGAGGTCCGGGTAAACCGCTGAACCACTTTCATGCTTGGGATTGTGAACTGAAACTGTTCACATGAACTTGGAATTCCCAGTAAGTGTGAGTCATTAACTCGCATTGATTACGTCCCTGCCCTTTGTACACACCGCCCGTCGCTACTACCGATTGAATTATTTAGTGAGGTCTCCGGACGTGATCACTGTGACGCCTTGCGTGTTACGGTTGTTTCGCAAAAGTTGACCGAACTTGATTATTTAGAGGAAGTAAAAGTCGTAACAAGGTTTCCGTAGGTGAACCTGCGGAAGGATCATTATTGTATGTTTCTACCGTTAACAAAAATATATATATATTGCCAATTTACCAAACAAAATATGTTTTTATAAAATCATAATTGTAAAATGAAATATATTCAGTTGTATATATTATATGTTTATATTAATTATATTGCCAATATACTCATTTAGTAGTAGCTATACATATGACATCGTGTTCTATGTCTGTAGCAATTAATATATAGAAACATATTGATGATATTATTACAATAATATTGATTTATAAAATCTGTGTGCATATGTACCATAGTATGCACGCGTTGCGAATATGTATTGTCTATCATAGTTATGGGCATACATTGGTTAATGCAACAGCCTAAAAAGTACAATGTTGTACCTGATTTCAGGTTAATACTTTTATATAAATTGATAATTATCAAACAAACCAAAATACATATTATATTATTTAACTATATGGTAATATATCGTTTATATAAAACTAAGACATTTCGCAACATTCTTTTAGGATAAAATTAAAATTTATTGAAGGAATTGATATATGCCAGTAAAATGGTGTATTTTTAATTTCTTTCAATAAAAACATATCTGACAAATAAATGAATAAACAAATTTTAATCACTCTAAGCGGTGGATCACTCGGCTCATGGGTCGATGAAGAACGCAGCAAACTGTGCGTCATCGTGTGAACTGCAGGACACATGAACATCGACATTTTGAACGCATATCGCAGTCCATGCTGTTTGGTACTTTAATTAATTTTATAGTGCTGCTTGGACTACATATGGTTGAGGGTTGTAAGACTATGCTAAATAAGTTGTTTAAAAATTTTACGAAATTTTTAAGCATATTGTATATTATTGGATATAATACATTCATAATATTGATATTAAATGGAAACGCATTATCTCTCATTGTTGTATATATTTGTGTGAGAAGAACGAAGAAAAATATTTTTTTTTTGTCCTTTTTGAATCAAATAATACTGAGGAATGTCTAGCATAAAAAAAATAATTAAAGTTTTTTCATCTAGAATTGCCTCTTATTAATGTTTCGAAAGGAAATTTTGTTGTAAATATATATATTTAATATACTTCGTGATGTTCGTTATAAAATACGAATATTATAATGATTTCATTATGAGAACGCTCTATATATAATAATATAGTGTAATTATCATTAAAAATTTTAATATACGTATATACAACCTCAACTCATATGGGACTACCCCCTGAATTTAAGCATATTAATTAGGGGAGGAAAAGAAACTAACCAGGATTTTCTTAGTAGCGGCGAGCGAAAAGAAATCAGTTCAGCACTAAGTCACTTTGTCTATATGGCAAATGTGAGATGCAGTGTATGGAACGTCAATATTCTAGTATGAGAAATTAACGATTTAAGTCCTTCTTAAATGAGGCCATTTACCCATAGAGGGTGCCAGGCCCGTATAACGTTAATGATTACTAGATGATGTTTCCAAAGAGTCGTGTTGCTTGATAGTGCAGCACTAAGTGGGTGGTAAACTCCATCTAAAACTAAATATAACCATGAGACCGATAGTAAACAAGTACCGTGAGGGAAAGTTGAAAAGAACTCTGAATAGAGAGTTAAACAGTACGTGAAACTGCTTAGAGGTTAAGCCCGATGAACCTGAATATCCGTTATGGAAAATTCATCATTAAAGTTGTAATATTTTTAAAATATTATAATAATAGTGTGCATTTTTTCCATATAAGGACATTGTAATCTATTAGCATATAACAAATTTATCATAAAATATGACTTATAGTTTATTCAAATTATTATGCTTGCATTTTAACATAGAATAAATGTCATTAATTTGATAAAGTGTTGATAAATTAAAATTAATACAGTGCGTTAATTTTTCGAAATTATATAATGGCATAATTATCATCGATTTTTGTGTTTATTATATGCATTTGTATGATTAACAATGCGAAAGATTCAGGATACCTTCGGGACCCGTCTTGAAACACGGACCAAGGAGTCTAACATATGTGCAAGTTATTGGGAGATAAACCTAATAGCGTAATTAACTTGACTAATAATGGGATTAGTTTTTTAACTATTTATAGATAATTAACACAATCCCGGGGCGTTCTATATAGTTATGTATAATAATATTTATATTATTTATGCCTCTAACTGGAACGTACCTTGAGCATATATGCTGTGACCCGAAAGATGGTGAACTATACTTGATCAGGTTGAAGTCAGGGGAAACCCTGATGGAAGACCGAAACAGTTCTGACGTGCAAATCGATTGTCAGAATTGAGTATAGGGGCGAAAGACCAATCGAACCATCTAGTAGCTGGTTCCTTCCGAAGTTTCCCTCAGGATAGCTGGTGCATTTTAATGTTATATAAAATAATCTTATCTGGTAAAGCGAATGATTAGAGGCCTTAGGGTCGAAACGATCTTAACCTATTCTCAAACTTTAAATGGGTAAGAACCTTAACTTTCTTGATATGAAGTTTAAGGTTATGATATAATGTGCCCAGTGGGCCACTTTTGGTAAGCAGAACTGGCGCTGTGGGATGAACCAAACGTAATGTTACGGTGCCCAAATTAACAACTCATGCAGAAACCATGAAAGGCGTTGGTTGCTTAAAACAGCAGGACGGTGATCATGGAAGTCGAAATCCGCTAAGGAGTGTGTAACAACTCACCTGCCGAAGCAACTAGCCCTTAAAATGGATGGCGCTTAAGTTGTATACCTATACATTACCGCTAAAGTAGATGATTTATATTACTTGTGATATAAATTTTGAAACTTTAGTGAGTAGGAAGGTACAATGGTATGCGTAGAAGTGTTTGGCGTAAGCCTTCATGGAGCTGCCATTGGCACAGATCTTGGTGGTAGTAGCAAATAATCGAATGAGACCTTGGAGGACTGAAGTGGAGAAGGGTTTCGTGTGAACAGTGGTTGATCACGAGTTAGTCGGTCCTAAGTTCAAGGCGAAAGCCGAAAATTTTCAAGTAAAAAATCAGTGAGTAATATTGTCAAATCTTTTATGATTTTTAAATACTTGAATAATTTTGAACGAAAGGGAATACGGTTCCAATTCCGTAACCTGTTGAGTATCCGTTTGTTATTAAATATGGGCCTCGTGCTCATCCTGGCAACAGGAACGACCATAAAGAAGCCGTCGAGAGATATCGGAAGAGTTTTCTTTTCTGTTTTATAGCCGTACTACCATGGAAGTCTTTCGCAGAGAGATATGGTAGATGGGCTAGAAGAGCATGACATATACTGTTGTGTCGATATTTTCTCCTCGGACCTTGAAAATTTATGGTGGGGACACGCAAACTTCTCAACAGGCCGTACCAATATCCGCAGCTGGTCTCCAAGGTGAAGAGTCTCTAGTCGATAGAATAATGTAGGTAAGGGAAGTCGGCAAATTAGATCCGTAACTTCGGGATAAGGATTGGCTCTGAAGATTGAGATAGTCGGGCTTGATTGGGAAACAATAACATGGTTTATGTGCTCGTTCTGGGTAAATAGAGTTTCTATCATTTATGGTAGTTACTTGTTCCCCGGATAGTTTAGTTACGTAGCCAATTGTGGAACTTTCTTGCTAAAATTTTTAAGAATACTAATTGGGTTAAACCAGTTAGTTCTTATTAATTATAACGATTATCAATTAACAATCAATTCAGAACTGGCACGGACTTGGGGAATCCGACTGTCTAATTAAAACAAAGCATTGTGATGGCCCTAGCGGGTGTTGACACAATGTGATTTCTGCCCAGTGCTCTGAATGTCAAAGTGAAGAAATTCAAGTAAGCGCGGGTCAACGGCGGGAGTAACTATGACTCTCTTAAGGTAGCCAAATGCCTCGTCATCTAATTAGTGACGCGCATGAATGGATTAACGAGATTCCTACTGTCCCTATCTACTCAGTTGCTTTTTGACTGCCACTCGAAGCAGACGTGTTTTTCAAGCGGTCCGCTATACCGTCGTTCGAGAAAAGTAAAAAGTGATTTTTCCAAGTGGAAAACATATTAAAATTGCCGCGAGATCACGCGCTGTTCGCCAGTGAAATCGCGTGTTAATTTGGTGAAAAACAGAGCAGCTATTTGCAAATTAATATTTGTAAAATAAACGCTAAAAACAGCCACGTGCGGAACCTTAGTTCGTCAACAAGTGCGAATAGTTCGACAACAAGTCGGAATAGTTCGTCAGCACGTTCGAGTTCGAAGCTTTGGTTCGAAGCTTTGGCTTGAGTTCGGAGCTTTTCGGTTGGTGTCCCCGCTAAAACTTTCGGTTTTAGTCTCCGCTAGAACTTGCGGTTCGTGTCTCCGCCGAGACTTTTGGTTCGCGTCTCCACTAGTGCCGTTTAGTGTCGAGTCACGCCAATAGAGGGAGCCATAACTAGCCGGGTATGGAAGTGGATACGGAGGCCGACGCCAGCGACACTAGCCTGGCTAGTGTAGGGGCGAGCTCGTCGTCGAGCGTTCCCACCCGCAGGCGGGGTCGGCCGAAGTCCTCAGCCGCCAAAAAGGGAGCCAAAAAGATCGGGCTTGGGATTGGGATAGCCGGAGAGCTGCCGATCCCTGCCGAGAGATCGCCGCCACCATCGCTCCCCTTTGAGGAGGCTCCAGGCACCTCTGGCGCCGCCGCTGCCGCTGCCACCACCGCTGCCAGTACCTCTGCCGCCGCTGCTACCATCGCTGCCACCACCGCTGCTGCCACCGCTGCCACCACCGCTGCCGCTGCCACATGCCCGGCAACTGGCATTGTCGCGGCAGGCTACTCGGCCATCATTGCGGAAATGTCTGCGATCAGGATGGCGGTGAACGAGGCTGTGCTGAAGGGGCTGATGCCGACAGAGGCTTCCATAGGAATCCTCGTCGCTACCAACCGGTACGACGAGTTGGTCATGGCCCTGGCTGGAGAAAAGGTGCGCCTGGAGGAGAGGGCAAGGATGCCGCCTCCACCGAGACCCGCTGCTGCTGCCCACACGGGCACCACCGCCGTCACAACCGCTGCGTATGCGACAGCCTTCCCAGGCCTGCCCGCACCGAGCGCCGTCGCTGCACCGATCCCAAGGCCTAGGGATACCTGGTCTGCTCTAATAAGGAGCAAGAACCCGGAGGAGACCAGCAAGGAGCTTGTGGAGCGTGTAAAGAAGACCGTGGTACCGGCACTTGGAGTCCGCGTTCACGAGGTTCGCGAGCTGAAGAGCGGAGGAGCGATTATTCGCACCCCTTCAGTGAGCGAACTGAGGAAGGTAGTGGCCAGCAGCAAATTCGCCGAAGCAGGACTGGTGGTCAAGAAGAGGCCGGAGACCAAGCCTCAGGTCGTGGTGTATGACGTGGACACGTCGATCACACCTGAAGAGTTCATGGAGGAGCTCTTCGCGAAGAACCTGGAGGAGACCATGACCGCCGCGGAATTTAAAAAGTCGGTTCACCTGGGCAGTAAACCCTGGTCGGTCACCGACGGCGCCACGATCAACGTGACGCTAGAGGTCGACACGAAGGCACAGGAGGCGTTGCACGAATGCGTGTACATAAAGTGGTTCAGATGCCGCTGCCGCTCCTTGGTCCGAACATACGCCTGCCACAGATGTGCAGGCTTTGACCACAAGGTGTCGCAATGTCGCCTTAAGGAGAACGTGTGCCACCGGTGTGGACAGAACGGCCACAACGTTGCACGGTGTCCCAACCCCGTGGACTGCCGCAACTGCCGCTTCAAGGGGTACCCTGCAGCACATTCCATGCTGTCAGCGGCGTGCCCGATCTACGCAGCGGTACTGGCGAGGGTGCAAGCTAGACATTAATGTTTAGCTTCATCCAAGCTAATTGTGGCCGTGGCCGAGCGGCTGTGATGGAACTCGGAGCCATCATGCGCAGCTCTGGCCGTCAGTTCGCACTGGTCCAGGAGCCGTACGTCGATGGAGCAGGGCGGATTACCGGCCTTCCTTCTGGAATGCGAGTATTCCAGGACCGCCGAGGAAAAGCTGCTATCATCGTCGACGAACCGGACGCCATCTGCATGCCAATGGAGACCCTTACCACGGATTTTGGAGTATGCGTCAGAGTTACGGGAAGATTCGGCTCAATCTTCCTATGCTCCGTGTACTGCCAATTCGACACCGACTTGGCGCCGTACCTCAGGTACTTAGATGCGGTGCTGCTGCTGGGCAGCCGCACTCCTGTCATCTTTGGGCTCGACGCGAACGCAGTATCCCCAGCGTGGTTTAGCAAGCTCTCCGGACACAATCGGGGGCAAGCTAACTATGCACGGGGTGAGCTGCTGTCTGAGTGGATAACCGAGATGAGAGCCGGCGTGCTCAATGAAGCCAGTCGGGTATTTACATTCGATAACCGTAGAGGCCAAAGCGACATCGATGTGACAATCGTCAACCAAGCTGCGACTATGTGGGCCACATACGATTGGGAAGTGAAGGAATGGGACACCAGCGATCACAACATGATCCATGTTGTGGTGACGACTGACCCGAACGACGCAGTTGAGCCCATTGCTCCTGTGCCGTCCTGGAAGCTTTCCAATGCGCGCTGGCGATTGTTCGAGGAGGAAGTGGTAAGGGAGACAGCCGAATTACCGGAAGACACCGCCGAATCGCCGTTGGACAACCAAGTGTCTGCACTGCGCTCTGTAGTGCACAGTGTGTGCGACAGAGTGCTGGGACGCAGCACACCGAGAGCCGCGAGAAAAGTAGTTTGGTGGACTGCCGAACTACACTCCAAACGCCGAGAGGTCAGGAGACTGAGGCGAAGGCTCCAGGACGCTCGTCGGCACGAGACCGACGCAGCAGAGGAACTTGTGCTCGCGTTGAGGATCTCCTCAGCGCAGTACAAGAAGCTCATCCTGAGATCGAAGGAAGACAACTGGCGACGCTTCGTGGGAGAGAACAGAGATGATCCATGGGGGCACGTCTACAGGATTTGCCGAGGCCGCAAAAAGAGCACGGAGATTGGATGCCTTCGAACGGATGGTAGGCTGGTCGCAACATGGCACGACTGTGCGGGTGTGCTCCTTCGCAACTTCTTTCCTGTTGCGGAGTCGAATGCACACATTGCCATCCCGATCGAGGCTCCACCGGCCCTCGAAGCTTTCGAGGTTGATGCATGCGTCGCCAGGTTGAAGAGCAGACGCTCTCCCGGCATGGACGGCATCACAGGTGCCATTTGCAAGGCATTGTGGCGTGCCATCCCTCAGCACATGACAGCGATGTATTCCCGCTGCCTGGAGACAGGGTATTTCCCAACGGAATGGAAGCATCCTAGGGTGGTTCCACTTCTGAAGGGACCCGATAAGGACCGGACCGATCCAACCTCATATCGGGGTATCTGTCTGTTGCCAGTGCTGGGCAAAGTGCTTGAGGGCATCATGGTGAATCGTCTGAAGGACACCATTCCGGATGGCTGCAGATGGCAATTTGGCTTTCGCCAAGGACGTTGTGTGGAGGATGCTTGGAAACACGTCGTGAGTACTGTTTCGGCCAGCCGGTCGAAATACGTGCTCGGAGTCTTCGTGGACTTCAAGGGAGCCTTCGACAACGTCGAGTGGAATGCTGCACTACGCCGCCTCCTTGAGCTGGGATGCCGAGAAGCAAGCTTGTGGCGAAGTTTCTTCTCCGGCCGGAGTGCGAGCATCGTCAGTAGGCATGGAGTAGCCACTGTTCCAGTTGTCTTCCTTCGATCTCAGGATGAGCTTCTTGTACTGCGCTGAGGAGATCCTCAACGCGAGCACAAGTTCCTCTGCTGCGTCGGTCTCGTGCCGACGAGCGTCCTGGAGCCTTCGCCTCAGTCTCCTGACCTCTCGGCGTTTGGAGTGTAGTTCGGCAGTCCACCAAACTACTTTTCTCGCGGCTCTCGGTGTGCTGCGTCCCAGCACTCTGTCGCACACACTGTGCACTACAGAGCGCAGTGCAGACACTTGGTTGTCCAACGGCGATGAGTAAATACCAAAACCATACATGCCCCGTTATTTAAAACATAAATAAAGAACACAAAATAAAACAAAGATGTACATTAATTTGGGAGGTGTAAGAATTGACGGGGTGGACAGTGCCCTTGTTAATGTATTATGCGGGATATACTGGGACCATCTGCAAGGCCGGAAAGTGCAAAGCCCGAAAGCACAGGAAATTGCCAACATGACGTTGTCGTTCGGTGGAGCCCAAGTTTGCGACATAAGTGCAGCAGGAGTGATTAATTTGGACCATCAACGTAAGGGTAAGTAAATTAGTTACATTTATATTATATTCTTCTAATAATGTATTCCATTCAGCGGGGACGACGCACGCGAAGTATGCTGAGCCTGTTACTCCGGTGCAGAATATTTCTGTTCTGATGATATCTCAGGATATTGAGGATATTGAGAACAATATGAACGGTGATACGGAGGAGTCGGCCACAACTCAGGATATTGAGGATATTGACAACAATATGAACGGTCATACGGAGGAGTCGGCCACAACTCACGATATTGAGGATGTTGACAATATGCACGGTGATACGGAGGAGTCGGCCACAACTCAGGATATTGAGGATATTGACAACAATATGCACGGTCATACGGAGGAGTCGGCCACAACTCACGATATTGAGGAGAATATTGACAACATTTCTGACAATATTCACAATATTTCTGATTATACAGTCAATGATATGGAGTGTACTATTTCTGATGAAATATATGATTCGTCTGAGCCAGTGCACCACGTGGAGGAGAAGCAGGAGCAGGAGGTTCGGGAGGATCCGGACTTAAGTAAGTAAATAAGTAAAATTTAAAAAAACTACATATAATAACTTCTTAATTCTCCAGACATGTTTACTGAAGACATTCTTAGTACTGAAAGTGGAAAGGACTATTTGAAAACACCGATTTCCCCTAAGGCTTCGCCCCCCGTGCATGGCTGCAAATGCAAACTATGCGGCAAAATGATTGGAAGGTTGAGCACCTTGGAAAACCACGTAATGAACCAACATAACACAGCAATAAGAGGTATGGTTTCAAGGAATTCGAAGACAATGCAAAAAATTGCTGCCGTTTTTAAGGAAAAAAAAAGTGACCATGTTAAGACTATCAGAGGAAACTGGGGTGCCGGCCGAGTATTTGATGGCGATAGTCATGTGCAGCGATGACTATAAAAAAATTGGGTGCCGCTTGTGGGCCGCCAAGACGGATGCAGAGAAGCTGAAGGACATCAACCAATAACTGTTTCGTTTTTTAATTTTAATATTTGATTTGGCTTGAATAGACTGATCAAGAGAAGCTGAAGGACATCAACCAATAACTGTTTCGTTTTTTAATTTTAATATTTGATTTGAGTAGAAAAACTCGCCTGTTATTCGTAAATGTAACGACTGAAAATAAACTTATTGACAAAAAAGGGAGGAGTATTTATATTGTGTGGGCGCCTTTGGGCCAAGAAATCATCAAAGTTATTCACGTCGCACAGTTTGGGAAAAAACTGGACTGGAGTGGAGTCGACTGGAGGGACTGCAATGACACTTGCCGGCTGGCGGCCTCTTGGAAATTTTAAGCCTCGTTAAGCTTCTGGTCAACCGCCTGGCTGGTCTGCTTGAGCGCTCCATCGAATGGATATACTGGATGCCCTTTTGGATTACAGGACTAGCGCCTTTGAATGGATAAACAAAGTGCATTTCCTACATGGATTACAGCCGTATAGCGCATCATAAAAGGTAAGAAATCAAGCCACAAATTGAATGCCGAACACAGCAAATGCTTAACCCATGACGCCACCAAAAGGGGGAGAGGGAGTAGAGGGGGATGAGTGCCCCCTATTAATCCTAAGTGCTTCCTGTGATTTTATGTAAATTTGTACACGGGGAACAGAGGACTCCAAAGAGACCTCTCGAGCAGCAATTCAATGTACAAATGACAGGTTGGCTGTGACACAAAACAGCAGCTTAAGGAAGATGTAAAGCCAAGCAAAAATATACCCCCCCCCTCCCCCACTCTCCTTAACCCTTAACCCTTAACTCCTTAATCCCAGAATGGTAGCCAACATTTCGGCCACACCAAGGAGTATGGTGGCATGGTATTTATCGCAAGTCCTATCCCAAACCAACAAAGCCGATCAACTATTGCAAGTCGCAGCTCTGCCCAGGGAAAGTACGTCACCTGACCTGTGATTCGAAACACAACATCGAAGTGGGCCCTGAACTATCACTGGGAGCCGTTCAGAACTGGCTCTGGAAATCATTCAGTACGAATATCTGGAGAGAGCGGCACAACACAGAGAACGGCAGCAAATATCGAAAGCACAGGGAACATAAAGTAAATAAAAATAAAAATACAAAACAAAGCCCATGAACGAATATTTCCTCACAGGTGCTCGAATAAGATGAATCCAACTATTAACAATCCACGTTCCCCATTCACCCGCTCGCGGGGTATTTTCGGATCCATGGGATCCTTCGTCTTTACCGACCAGCAGCAGCAGCAGCAGCCGGGCTGCAGGTCCCCCCGAAGGTTCCGCCGACAAGAATGGACTCAATGCGATGCCCTTCCTAGGCCAAATCCACACCAGTCCTCTGCTGTCCCGCCCAATGGGTCCAATAGGTCACGCTCACCCCCCCACCTTCCCTCCGATGGGAGATTCAGAGGGGTGAGCGGCAGCAGCCCAGACTCCCCTTCCCCCAGGACATAACTTACCCCCGGCTCCCCTGCAGATTCAATGCTTTGCCACAGATGGCTTCGATGGGACCACCGCCCGTGTTGAGCTCCCTCTGGACAGGCGGCGCTTCTCCGGACAGCCGCGGAGACTACTACGACGACCCCCACGAAGAGAATTCCGACTACCGCTACGAGGGCGACTACGAAGGCGACTACTCGATGCCCACCGAGGAGGACCAAGAGGAGGAGTCGTGCTCCTGTCAGAGCCAGACCTGTCAGAGCCAGAGCGAGTTCAGCTCGATAGAGCGCACCGAGTCGGACTCGGAGTGGGAGGAGCTCTCCGACGGCCCTTCCCCCAGGGTCTCCCCGCTGTAGTCCCTCGGCGCAGTCGTGCTCTCCACAATGCAGCCGGAGCACCGTCAGCACATGGCGGCCTTGTACCACCTCGTCTTGGAGACCGCTGTGGTCAAGGTCGTGCTGCTGGTGCTGCAACTGCTGTGCTGCGCGGTGTTCTGGCTGGTCGAGAAGACCGTGGGCTTCAACGAAACCGTCGGCTCGAAGCGCCACCGATTGTGGAACAGCAAGTTCAAGCTGCGCACCATCCAGCGCCAGTTGCTGTGGCGCATGGACAATGCCCGGGGCGACGAGACGCTCGTCTTCTTTGCCGTGCTCATGACCCCCTGTTCTCCCTCAGCCTCCTGGGATTCATCCTGTCCCTGGCGGCGCTCCTGAAGAAGACCGTCGAGCAGCTGGTGTTCCAGATACGCCTGCACCTCGTGCTCTAGGGTCAGCCATCGAGCAGAAAGCAGCAAGCAGTATCCAATCACACACTGACAGAAGACACACGGCCCCCCGCCCGACACTCCACCCCTCCCCTCAGAGATGTTTGCACTTCCATTTGGGCATCTATTTTCGTTGATGCTGGCATCGCAATACACGGAATCGTCTCTCCGTTTTTGGCCGCAATGAAAATAGATACCGAAATATTCGAAATTCAAAGTCAATTCCCACGAGAGAGAGAGCGAGACAGGCCTTCTTCTTTTGGTTTACGGCCTTTCTTTCTTCTGCCTTTGGCATCGCCCACTCCACTCTCTTTATTTTTCTTGCATTAAATTGGCAATAATATGAACTCGCCTTCTCTTTCTGCTTAGTAGTATTCCCCTGTCGCCGATAGCCCGCATCCTCTGCGTTCCAGAATCTGCGGGAGTTTCCAGCTGGGGCTACTGGCGTGCATCAGCCGTCGAGTAGATTGAATGGGAACGCTGCCAGCATATATGTACTATGTGTGTGTGTGCCCAACTAACGCAGACAACTGCGATCTAGAATGAAATATTAATTCATTGGATGCGCACACACAGATCCCCCTTCATCACTCTGTCTTTCCCTCGGAGGGTGGCAGGGTACTGGGTGTCTACGCTGCTCGGCGCTGGCCTGTATCTAATCGCGCCTGCCTTGCTGTGTACCCACTGTAGATGCATATGTACATACAGTTGTTAATCAATGTCCGTTGATTGTCGCATCGTTGCTTGGAAGGGGAATCCCCCTAATATTAAAGCTGGGATCCTATGCCAGAGCAGAACGCAATACTTTTCATATCGCACCTTGGGTTTCCTTAACCAATACCATAACTTTCGACATTGACAATGAGGCTTCATCAGCATTCGTTCGCTCACAGTCATTATCATAATAATGATGATAATGATAATAATGTGCATGTGTGTGGTGTGTGACTCTCGTTTAGGACCTGAGCTCAAAAGTGCAATGCACGGCAGAAAAATCAACACGAGCTGATTTGAGGGGTAAAGATATGTATCTTTGGCACACCGAAGTGCCGACACTCTTTCAATTCAAGCTTGTTCACAGCCCAGCGATTCGCAAATGCGGCCAATGAGTATGTGTTGTGAGTATATAACAGCCCATCCGATCCGATCAGGCGATTCATCAGTGAAGATTTTCTCTCCTTTCGCTTTTCTGCCTAGTGGGGTCCCAAGTGTGGGAAAAGCCACGAGGGCGTGAAACTCAAGAAAAGCATGAAGAAAATTACGATTGAACCGGTGACTCGTAGCGTGTCAGCAGATTGGTGCGGACAATGGCGCCGTTCAGTTCCGCCTGGGCCTTGATGGTCTGTGGGAAAAGAGAGGGGAGAAAACAGTTGGATAAAGCCGAGGAAGAAAAGGATATATAAACCCACCTGAGTATCGCTGACAGCCAGACCATTCAGGAGATTGAACAGCACAATGGTCATGAAGAACACAAAGAGCAGGAAGATCAGGTAAGTGTAGACGCTGTCAAACTTTATGTCACCGGCATCAAATTCTCTCGTGAGCATCACAATCGTCTTGATGAGCGCCTCGATGGGCACGGAGAATGTGTTGAAGTGACCATCATCTTCTCCCTCCTTTGCTGGCTCTGGCGTGCTGTCCTTCGGAGAGGAGGAATCCACCTGGGGCTTGCCAAACAGTATGTAGGAGCACAGACTAAACGTAAGCACAAAGATCGAGTAGAGAGCAAAGCTCTTGATGAAGCTGCTGGAGACGGCGCGCAGCATGAGCATGTGCGTCGAAATTGAGAGTACTGGCAGGGAGCCAACCAGCAGGCAGAACTCCACGGACACCAGCAGAATGGTGAAGACGGCCAGTATGCGCTGCGTCTCCTTGTCGTAGCTGGCTTCCATGCAGGTTAGGATCGACAAGACAATGAGAGCCACCTCCATCAGGTTCGTGATGGACCTGAAGTACAGCAGCGGCGACATGGCAAGCTGTATGACCTCTCGGATCATGAGATACACAATCCCTATCCAAGAGAACAGGCCGAAGAGGGCCCGTGTGGTCGCTTTCGTGGAACTTAAGGAGCGTGTGCGTGATAATGGAGGCAGTGAAGAGAGAGTAAAGTAGAAAGTTCAGATAGAAGATCACAGAGAGGCGGTGCCACTTGAGGAAGAGGAAACTCGAGATTAGCGGGTGCTGCAGCAGGTAACGCAGCTCCTTGGAATCGGCGATGTATGCGATTGGATTCATCTCGTCCTCCAATTGGTGAGGATGGCCAATGCTCCGCTTGTCCGACTGCCCGGGCTCTCGCTGGCGTCTCATCGGATTCTTGTAGTTGATGATGATCTCGAAACTCTGGTCACCGGGCTTCTCCCCGTTGGTGGTGATGCAGGAATCGAAGTGCTCCTCCAGCACTTTTGGGTCCATCTCCTGTATGGGAAGATCTCCGAACGCGCTTCTCGCCCCGATGTACGCTCCCTGCCGTAGAAGCTCCTGTACCACCTTTGTGTTGCGATACTTGACCGCATAGGAGAGTGGCACCAGGCCAGCCTTGTCCGCCTAATTGATGTCCACACGATCGCTCTCGAGCAGAAGCTGGAAGCAGCGCTGGTGGTCACAGAAGTCGTCCAGCGGCTGCTCACCCAGGCGACTGATAACCGCGTTCAGCAGCTTGGAATGCGATGTCAGCCTCAGCTGCGGATGCTTCAACAGCTTCTCTAGCGCCCTGTGGTTGCCCCAGATTACGGCCAACTCCACAGGGCTGATGTCGCTTAATTTTGAAGGATTAATGTTGATGCCCGTCTCGAGGATGGCCTCAAATGCTCGCTGCTTGCCCCGCTTGATACTCTCCGCCAGCAGGGACTGATACTCCTCCTGGTTGGCATTGCATTGGTTGTCTGCGTTTCCGCTGACGTTCTGGTGGTACTCCGCGAACTGTTGCTCGAACTGGTTCTCATCTCCATCCCGCAGCGTGCGGAGGAGTCGCTCGCAGTCGATCTCTGCTCCCGCCTCGCGCAGCTCCGGCAACGGCCGGATACTGATCCCTCAGCATCTGGCGTACCTGCCCGTTCCGATAGCTGTCAATGTCCAACTGTGGTTGTTTCAGGAAAAGTCGGATCAGCTCCAGCTTAGTGCCTGCCTCAATCTTTCTATTCTTCAGCACATGGTGGAGGGGCGTGAACTCGCCCTGATCCACCAAATTCGGAGAGGCTCCGTACTCGAGCAGCAGCTGAATGCAGGAGCCCACCTGAGAGGCATTCGATCGTCCTGGCGATTGGCCTGGGCACCGCTCTCCAGGGCAGTGTGGAATTCCCGTATGTCCCGATTAGCGAGGGCTGCGCTCAACTGGCCCTGCGGATCGATGAAACCGCAGTTGTTAGAGCTCATTCTGCTGTCTGCAAAGAGTCAAGTGAGAATGGGGAGGATGAGCTATGTCTATGTGGGCTTTCGTTAATCTTATCCAACCCACGCTGCGTATGAGTAACTTCTAATGCCGTTTCTATGAAAATGATGCCAGAACCCGCATTGTTAGAGCTCTGCTCTGGTCAATGGAGGGAGGTCTGACCCAACAGACGGTTTCTGTACAGATCTTGAAATGGCCGAAACAAAAGCATGAGATTGGACCGACCCCCGCAAAAAACGGTATTTGACAACGCTTCTTGCTACGATGATTTTCACACAAATGACTGTCTGTCCATGGAGCTGGCCAGCAGCTGGAGGCAGAGCCACAGTCAGAGCCATAGTCACAGCCACATCCGCAGCCGAAAGCTATCCCACAGGTTTCTCGAAAAATAAAAACCAAATCTTCGTTTTGGGGACAATTAAAGAAAGCGTCTTTAAGTGGTTTTTGTGGTACCCGAACTACAGACTTAATTTGCCCTCCCGTGTAGTTATTAAATTATAACAATCCAACTGAAGACAAGGTAAAACAAGGCCTGAGAAGTACTCAGGGAGTGGCTTGATTGTTCAAAGTGATCTACAAATTTGAATCAAGTTTGGTGTTCGATCTCGCTCGCCTTTTGGTATATCAAATTTTAACGATCATAAAGAATAATCATAATATAATCGACACATCAATATCAATTAGCAATCAATTGGTTACGCTTTATGCTTTGAATACTGTTCCGAATGGAGCTTTAGATAAAGCCCTGGGCAGTGCTGAAATCTTGCGATTTATAGGCGGTTCTTTTCGTAAATTTCAAGGCGGCTTCTTCTGTGGGATCTGATCCCTCCAGCCGTCAGCTCAACGTCTTCTCCGCTCTGTTGTGTTCTGTTCTGTTCTGTTCCGTTCTGTCTGCTGTCTGCTTTTATGCTTGAAATGTGTGAGAAATCGGCTAATCACACATGAGACCTGGCTAATTTGAATATTCCCCCACTGATTGTTTATCAATAGCCTACGAATTGGGAATCAGGAAACATCGTCTTCTCTTTTGTAGGTAGCTCTTCGGCTTTAGTATGCAAACAAATTGAGGATTGTAAATGACGCCCCTGGGGTCAAAATTTGTCGTTGATAAGATAAACAGAATCGCACAATCACCTTCCTTAATTGGCCCTTTATTTGATATTTTCTTGTCTCCCATCTTAACCTCTTCCCCATTCTGGTATTTGTTTTTCCACCTGAGTACGAGTATTTGCCCAAGCAATTGACAAACAACTTCATTGTTTGTCCAAGCTGAAGCTCGACCCAAAGTCTTACTAAGACATCGGTTGACAGAATGGCGTAATATCACAATAATTAACAGAAAACTTAACAGCAAACGATTTCAAAAGTGAGCAACTCCTCTCTCAGTCGCATCTGACCCTAGCAATTAAGAGCACTACTTTCAGAAATATTGATGTAGTCAAGGTAATCTATACTTATTGCGAAAAGCTTCGGAAAACACAAATTGCCCTTAAACTCTTAAACATTTGCTTCATCTACGGAAACCAGTCGAAATCACAGAGTATACGGAGTCTGGAGTGGAATTTTAATCCCCCTTCTCTTGGAGCTCACATATGTATATACTATAACACTGGTAAAAAAAAAGTACTCGTATCACTCTGGAATTTGAGAATAAAGTGTGTCACAAAGGAAAGGGAGTCCAACGACATTATTACTAGTTTTAAAAGAAAAATAATAATGAGATTATCTTCATTCGCGATTCGAAAACTGTTTCGACTTCTCATTTTTTCTTTGAGTGAATTTATATTTATAAACCTTTCAGCCCTGTTCTTCTTTCTGTCTGTGGGAACATCTGGAATTTGGAGACTGAGAGAGCTGGAGCCTAGGAAATTGCCCAACAAAATTGGCTCTGAGTTGCACACCGAATCCTCTACTAAAGTTCTTTGTGTTGGTGCAGCTGCAAAAGTGAAATCAGCAAATGACAACACTTCGGAAAGAGTAAGTAGAAGGGGGACAGACGTGATTAATGTAAAGTTTTTAACGCGATAAACTGAATATGTATATGTCCAGCTGCACAGGATCAGCCGCGTTTCTCTGATCGTCTGTCAATAATTTATACTATACACGTACTGTCTTACACTGCTATAACATTCTCACATGATATTTTACCATACCCTTCCCGAATACGTGATGTGATCAGATCGAGAGACCCTCTAGCTGCGTGGGAGGAGGAGAGCAGAGTAATCATCTTCCGATTATCTTTCGTAGTGATCAGACGTGTTTTTGTTTTACGCTCCGCATTTTTTCCTTTTGTTTTGAATAAACAGCCGGTGTTTTCCTTACTAAATTCTAATTATACTTTCTAACCAGACAACAATCTGGAAACCTATTCATTTACGCGAGTGCATGCCTTTTGATTTGTGTTAAAACATTGTTTAACTTTTTATTTTTCGTCGTCGGCTTGTGCTTGTGTTTGTGTTTGTGTTGTTGCAGTGAGTGAGTACGCATTGCATTGCAGTCCGCTCTCGTCTGGTAGCTTTTGTTGTTTTATCACTCTCTCGCTATCACCTCAACTTCAATAACTGTTCTTTCTCTCTCGCTCTTTAAACTTTCTGAGCAATAGCGCTCTCTGCTTAGTAGCTCTCGCTATAACCGCTCTCCACTCTGCTCTCTTTTTTTACCAATTCCGCTGATACCAATTTGTTTTGCAAATAATAGTAAATAAATAAATAATAAAATGGAATACGCTGTGGTCTGTGCCAAAAAAAGCTGTAAGAAGCAAATCACCCACGATCAGCCGAATGTCCCCTGCTGGCTCTGCGACAGCGTAGTGCACGCAAAATGCGCTGGATTTTCTGGCCTCGTGAGTGATGCTATAGCCAAACGTAATGGCTTGCATTACAGTTGCGAGGCATGCCGTGCGGTGGAGAAAGACATGGTGGCTTTCATGAGGCAGACGCGGAGTGGCTTTAAGGAGCTGACCGTTGGTTTTAAAAACCAACACGATCGGCTCCTAGCCATGGAGGCTCAGTTTAGAGGTTTAAAACTGCTGAATGAGTCTCCGAGGCGCAAAAAGGTCACTCCGCGGGATCTGCAATTGCCAACCGTCACTCAGCCGTGCGCCGCCGAAAAACTGACTCCGACCACTCCAAGTGTGCAGCAGTTGATCTCGTTTGCCACTCCAAGGGCAACGACAGCTGCTGGCGATGCAGATTCGGTAGCCGAATTCATCGCCTCGAAGAATGTGCAGCCAAGTACGTCTGCAGCGTCCGTGTCCGTGGTGTCCGCAAGTTCGCTAGTTGTCCCGTCTATCCCGATCCCACCAGTAAATAGACGTTCCGGCCCTCCGGATATTGCCACCACAGGTACTAGGCCTGTGGTGACTAAACCACTGGTGGGAGTCCCACCAAAACGACAAGTTTTTGTTTCACGGCTGGCCCCTGACCTCACATCTAATGATGTAATTGCTTTTATTCAAAGCAAAATAAAAGCCGTGGGTTTAAAGGTGGAGAAATTTAACTTCTCTTATGCCAGGGAGATAGCCTCGCTTAAGATAAGCATCTCCCCAACTCAATTTGACACCATTTGCTCCGCCAAATTTTGGCCGGAGCATTTGGTGGTGAAGGAGTTTAAGGCTAAGAAGAAGAATAGGCCCCCATATCCCTTCCAAATTTTTCCAGTGTGCCACCCTCAACCTCAACTTCCTCTTCCTCAACTTCCCGTCTTGCTTCCACCTTTCCAAAAAACTAACTTCTCTTTTAGTAACCTATCAGAATGTAAGAGGCCTATCTTCCCAACTCAATTTGACACCATTTGCTCCGCCAAATTTTGGCCGGAGCACTTGGTGGTGAAGGAGTTTAAGGCTAAGAAGAAGAATAGGCCCCCCATATCCCTTCCAAATTTTTCCAGTGTGCCACCCTCAACCTCAACTTCCTCTTCCTCAACTTCCCGTCTTGCTTCCACCTTTCCAAAAAACTAACATCTCTTTTAGTAACCTATCAGAATGTAAGAGGCTTGCGTAGTAAGCTCAGCATTCTTTTCCGGGATAGTGTTGCATTTGCTTCCCACGTTATTGTGTTTACTGAAACCTGGTTAAAGCCGGACATTCTTAGTTCCGAGGTTTTGGCAGGTCGGTACACAACTTTTAGAAAGGACCGTTCGTCTCGACGGGCAGGGGGGGTTCTAATTGCAGTGGACTCTTACTTCACGTCGGAACACTTCACAGTCCAAGTTCAACAGGAACTGGAATTCCTGTGTGTAAAACTGATTCTTCCCGCTTTCGCTATATTCATTACTTGCTCGTATATCCCACCTTCTTCGGATATTTCAATTTATGAGCAGCACTTGTCCGCTTTAACCGCTGTTTCTTCCTCGCTATCTGATAAAGATCGTATGATAGTTCTTGGTGACTTCAACTTGCCAGGAACTGTTTGGTCTTCGGTAAACGAGTCTAGTATCCTAGTGCCCATGTCACGACATGACTTTGTTGACGGCTTGCTTGACCTATCCCTGTCTCAAGTCAACCATGTGAAAAATTCCTTGGGTCGATTGCTTGATCTGTGCTTTGTATCGGATCCGACCATAGTGTTGTTAACCCGAGCCCTTCCGCTCACTATACCTGAAGACGCCTACCACCCTACTTTCGAGGTGTCGCTAGATATAGGACCAACTGTATTGGATCGGTCGAGTAGGCTGCCCGAACGTGTCCGCTGCTTTCGTAAAGCCGAGCTTGCGAAGCTTAATAACCTCATTAGGGATTTTGATTGGTCCGCTTTGTACTTGTGCACTGATATCATAAAAGGCACAAACATTTTTTACAATGCTCTTGGCACATTTTTCGATTCTTGTGTCCCGCTTTCTTGTCCGACTAGATCTGGAAAACCCCCTTGGTTTACCAAAGAGTTATCCAGTCTAAAAAACTTAAAATCAAGACTTTATAAAAAATTTCAAGAAGTGGGTTCTCCTACTTCTCACTCTCGCTATGTATTAGCTCGGTCAAACTTTTCAGTTCTTAATGCTCAATGCTATAAGAACTTCCTATCTCGATGCAGGATACGTTTTTCTCAGGACCCTAAACAGTTTTACAGCTTCGTAAACAGAAAGCGTAGAACGTCCGCACACCCATCCTCGCTATCATTTTGTAATACGTCGGCAAATAATGATCAGGCAATTGCTGATCTTTTTGCCCAATTCTTCCAAACCACCTATTCTGAGGAAAGCTACTCTGGTCATCCGTACCCATACGGTTTACCGAGGTCGAACGGCATTTTCAGTCCCTTGTTAAATGAATGTTCCCTACTTCATGATCTTCGACTAGTTAAGCCGGTGTTTTCACCGGGTCCAGACAGGGTTCCAGGTTGTGTACTCAGGTACTGCGCCGAGGCTCTGTGGGGACCTTTGCTTAAACTATTCACCCTATCCATTGATTCTTCTTGCTTCCCCCCGATCTGGAAGGAATCGTTTATAATTCCTCTCCATAAAAAAGGTAGCAAGTCTGATGCAAAAAATTATAGAGGTATAGCAAAGTTATCCACTATTCCTAAAATGTTTGAGAAGGTTTTAACTCCGCACTTGCAACATCTCTGCAAGTCACTTATATCTCCAACTCAGCATGGATTTATAAGGCGGCGATCAACCACCACGAACTTGTTAGAGTTTACCTCTTTCATTATTAAAGGCTTTCAAGGTAACTTACAGACGGATGTTATTTACACCGACTTTAGTAAAGCATTCGACTCTGTAAACCATTCCCTTTTAGCACATAAACTTGACCTCTTAGGGTTTCCGCCCAACCTCCTGAGATGGATTTCTAGCTATCTTTGTTCTAGGTCTTAAAGAGTCCTCTTCAAAAACTCCCTCTCTTTACCAGTAAAGGTTTCTTCGGGAGTACCACAAGGCAGCCATCTAGGCCCCTACTCTTCACACTCTTTATTAATGACTTACCTTCAGTATTAACATACTCTCGAGTACTTATGTATGCGGATGATGTTAAACTCTGTGTCCTGTACAAGGACATTTCATTTCATTCTCGCTTACAATCCGATCTCAATAACTTTCAGTCATGGTGTTGTGCAAACTTGTTACACCTTAATGCCTCGAAATGCAAAGTTATGACATTTCATCGTTCTAGCCCTTTGTTGGCTCCCTACAGCCTATTTGGTGGTTCTCTTGAGAGAATTACCCTGGTGGATGATCTGGGTGTTATGTTAGACCCCAAGTTAAAGTTTTCCGAACACATTTCTACCATGGTAAATAAGACCATTGGCGTGCTTGGGTTTATAAAGAGGTGGTCAAAGGAATTTGACGACCCCTATATAACAAAGACTCTCTATACCTCGCTTGTTCGTCCGATCTTAGAATACGGCTCCTGTGTATGGTGCCCTCAGTACAAAGTACACCAGGACCGTATAGAATCAGTACAGAAAAACTTTTTACTCTTTGCTCTGCGGGGCCTTAACTGGGATGCGGGTGTAAGACTCCCATCTTACTCTAGTAGACTACTATTAGTAAACCTCCCATCCTTAGTTAATCGTTGAAAAATGCTTGGTGTGATATTTATGCACAACTTGATCAGGGGTGACATAGACAGCCCTGATCTGTTGAGCCGCATAAACTTCACGATTCCTATTAGACTGACTAGAAATTTTATACCGTTGTTCCTTCCACTTTGTAGATCGAATTATTACTTGCATGAACCGTTTAGGGTCTTATGCTCGGATTATAATTCCCTCTACCATATTATATCCACCACTAATTCTCTTCCTCTTATTAAATTATTAATCCTTACACACCTTTCTATTAATTAGTAACTGTAGTGGTATTTGTATTTTGATTGCATGCTTAGTTTCTTAGTAAGTTTAGTACTAATTTTCGTCGAATGTTAGTCTAATAGCTATCTTTCTTGCATGTTCGCGTTTGGTTCGGCTACGCACCGCGCGTCATGCGGCAGCGCCCCTCGGTCGGTTGGGCGGGAGGAGGCTGCGTTTTGCCTGGGATCCGCGCGTAACAGCCTTCTGCTGGTGTCACACGGTCCACTTGACGGTGCAGTAACTGCATCGCCTCTTGAAAGATGCAGTCATTGCATGTCAACGTCCAAAGAAATAAACACTAAACTAAATTGCTTGTCCATAAAGTCTGTTTTTTGGCAAACTGTGCTTGGATTGTTTATCCAATTTATGGCATTATTATACCCGATACTCAAAATGAGTATTGGGGTATATTAGATTTGTGGTAAAAGTGGATGTGTGTAACATCCAGAAGGAATCGTTTCCGACCCCATAAAGTATATATATTCTTGATCAGCATCAATAGCCGAGTCGAGTGAGCCATGTCTGTCTGTCCGTCTGTCCGTCCGTCCGTCTGTCCGTCTGTTCGTCCCCTTCAGCGCCTAGTGCTCAAAGACTATAAGAGCTATAGCAACGATGTTTTGGATCCAGACTTCTGTGATATGTCACTGCTACAAGAAAATTTCAAAACTATGCCCCGCCCACTTCCGCTCCCACAAAAGACGAAAATCTGTGGCATCCACAATTTCGACGAAACGAGAAAACCAAAAACGCAGAATCGTAGAAGATGACTATATCTTCTAGAGGGCAAATTCTGAACCAGATCGTATAATTATTATAGCCAGAATCAAGAAAACAATTTCATTCTTTCTCGCTCTGTCTCTCTCTAACACACAGGTTTCATGGTCGGTTTTGCCAATTGCAAAATATGAGTTCAAGGATCTCAGAACCTATAAGAGCCAGAGCAACCAAATTTGGTATCCACACTCCTGTGATATCGGACCTTGACCGTTTCGTGTCCAAATTTCGCCACACCCCCTTCCGCCCCCGCAAAGGACGAAAACCTGGGGCATCCACAAATCTCAGAGACGAAATTTTGAGATACACGTTTTATAGTAATATCTAACAAAAGTGCGGATACCAAATTTGGTTACTCTAGCCTTAATAGTCTTTGAGATTTTTGAATATCCCCAGATTTTCGTCCTTTGCGGGGGCGGAAGGGGGTGTGGCGAAATTTTGAAACAAACTCGTCTCGGTCCGATATACTAGGAGTGTGGATACCAAATTTGGTTGCTCTAGCTTTTATAGTCTCTGAGATCTAGGCGCTAATGTTTTACTCTAAGCAAAGCCGCCTATGCTACGTGTGTGTTAGAGAGAGACAGGGCGAGAAAAAATGAAATTGTTTTCTTGATGCTGGCTATACTAATAATACGATCCAATTCAGCTTCCGCAGTCTTAAAGATATGGTCATTCTCTACAATTCTACGTTTTTGGTTTTTTCATATCTTTAAAATTGTGGATGCCACAGATTTTCGTTCTTTGTGGGGGCGGAAGTGGGCGGGGCGAAGTTTTGAAATATTCTTGTAGCAGTGACATATCACAGAAGTCTGGATCCAAAACATCGTTGCTCTCGCTCTTATAGTCTTTGAGCACTAGGCGCTGAAGGGGACGGACAGACGGACAGACGGACGGACGGACAGACGGACAGACAGACATGGCTCAATCGACTCGGCTATTGATGCTGATCAAGAATATGTATACTTTATGGGGTCGGAAACGATTCCTTTTGGACGTTACACACATCCACTTTTACCACAAATCTAATATACCCCAATACTCATTTTGAGTATCGGGTATAAAAATATTTCCTTCTCTAAAAAAAAGAGAAATAAATTTAATACAATATATATATAGTGACATATCTATAGTCCATGCTCCGCATACCCTTATCGATGTCTGTTACCCTGCACCCACATACTATAAACAATCTAACCCCCTCAGCCTCGAATCCCATAAACAATCCCACGCTCGAAGTGGATCACTTGTAGCCGATAGCCGGCAATGTAAACAAACACCCTAAGCTAGAAGTCGAACATAAAACAATAGATGCCGCGTACCCACCCGCACTAAAATCACGCCACTCTCCAGAGATCAATTACTAAACGATTCTCAAGAACCACGCCATCCTAGCTCACCAATCATAGGCCCTATTCTTAGCCATCCCCAAGTAATGCAACACCGCTCATACGCAGCGGAAGCCTTTCATCAAAAGCCGCCTTTCCCACATATCGATCGAGTCACGTACTCCATCACCGAAGCCGAAGCCGAAGCCAACGCCTCCGAATCCCAATCGGAGCATCGTAATATAAATAGTCTACATCTAAGGAGGCAATGCAGTTCTGTTCAAGACAAACGTCAATCGCGACACCGTCGGAGAATTCACCCAAGTTAATTCCGTTTAAGACATCTGACCTTAGTCATCGTCGGGGAAACTAACTAACCATTGTACGCTAAGTTTAAGTGAAAAAATAAATCTTTTTTAAAACTTAAACTCGAGTGTCGCATATTTAACTGGCGTATTCGGTATTATCTCAGTTAAAAGTGAATTTTTTTAAGACGATCAATTGGCGTAGTGACAGTTACAGTGCGTAATAACCTACAGTGATAAAAAAAAGTAACACTATCACTAAAGAGATCCGCCAAAGAATCTACACACGATTCAAACTCAATTAATAAAAAAAACGAGGGGAACGTTGTGAGTTGCTGCGGACACCGCAACTCTAAGGTTATACCCGATACTAAGTCAGTATGGCTCTCCTCCGGCAGGCGCCGCTAATATTAAACGACACGACAAAGAGTGCGTGCGAGAGAGACAGAAAATCAGTCTGAGCGTGACGTCGGGCGCTGCGAAGCCACTGCAAATTGATTTTTTCCTATTGGCTATAAAAATGATCTGATCTGATCCAGATTCAGCAATCTGATAGATATGGTCATTATCTATGATTCTGCGTTTTTAGTTTTCTCGAATGTGCAATATTGTGGATGCAACAGATTTTCGTCTTTTGTGTGGGCGGAAGGGGGTGGGGTGAAATTTTGAGATACACGTTTTATAGTAAGATCTAACAGGAGTGCGGATACCAAATTTGGTTACTCTAGCCTTAATAGTCTCTGAGATTTTTGAACATCCCCAGATTTTCGTCCTTTGCGGGGGCGGAAGGGGGTGTGGCGAAATTTTGAAACAAACTCGTCTCGGTCCGATATATTAGGAGTGTGGATACCAAATTTGGTTGCTCTAGCTGTTGTAGTCTCTGAGATCTAGGCGCTGTTTTACTCTAAGCAAAGCCGCCTATGCTACGTGTGTGTTAGAGAGAGACAGGGCGAGAAAAAATGAAATTGTTTTCTTGATGCTGGCTATAATAATAATACGATCTGGTGAAGATTTTAAATTCTAAAACATATAGTCATCCTCTACGATTCTGCGTTTTTGGTTTTATCGTATATTTAAAAATGTGGATGCCACAGATTTTCGTCTTTTGTGGGGGCGGAAGTGGGCGGGGCGAAGTTTTGAAATATTCTTGTAGCAGTGACATATCACAGAAGTCTGGATCCAAAACATCGTTGCTCTCGCTCTTATAGTCTTTGAGCACTAGGCGCTGAAGGGGACGGACAGACGGACAGACGGACGGACGGACAGACGGACAGACAGACATGGCTCAATCGACTCGGCTATTGATGCTGATCAAGAATATGTATACTTTATGGGGTCGGAAACGATTCCTTTTGGACGTTACACACATCCACTTTTACCACAAATCTAATATACCCCAATACTCATTTTGAGTATCGGGTATAAAAATATTTCCTTCTCTAAAAAAAAGAGAAATAAATTTAATACAATATATATATAGTGACATATCTATAGTCCATGCTCCGCATACCCTTATCGATGTCTGTTACCCTGCACCCACATACTATAAACAATCTAACACCCTCAGCCTCGAATCCCATAAACAATCCCACGCTCGAAGTGGATCACTTGTAGCCGATAGCCGGCAATGTAAACAAACACCCTAAGCTAGAAGTCGAACATAAAACAATAGATGCCGCGTATCCAGCCGCACTAGAATCACGCCACTCTCCAGAGATCAATTACTAAACGATTCTCAAGAACCACGCCATCCTAGCTCACCAATCATAGGCCCTATTCTTAGCCATCCCCAAGTAATGCAACACCGCTCATACGCAGCGGAAGCCTTTCATCAAAAGCCGCCCTTCCCACATATCGATCTAGTCACGTACTCCATCACCGAAGCCGAAGCCGAAGCCAACGCCTCCGAATCCCAATCGGAGCATCGTAATATAAATAGTCTACATCTAAGGAGGCAATGCAGTTCTGTTCAAGACAAACGTCAATCGCGACACCGTCGGAGAATTCACCCAAGTTAATTCCGTTTAAGACATCTGACCTTAGTCATCGTCGGGGAAACTAACTAACCATTGTACGCTAAGTTTAAGTGAAAAAATAAATCTTTTTTAAAACTTAAACTCGAGTGTCGCATATTTAACTGGCGTATTCGGTATTATCTCAGTTAAAAGTGAATTTTTTTAAGACGATCAATTGTCGTAGTGACAGTTACAGTGCGTAATAACCTACAGTGATAAAAAAAAGTAACACTATCACTAAAGAGATCCGCCAAAGAATCTACACACGATTCAAACTCAATTAATAAAAAAAACGAGGGGGAACGTTGTGAGTTGCTGCGGACACCGCAACTCTACGGTTATACCAGATACTAAGTCAGTATGGCTCCCCTCCGGCAGACGCCGCTAATATTAAACGACACGACAAAGAGTGCGTGCGAGAGAGACAGAAAATCAGTCTGAGCGTGACGTCGGGCGCTGCGTAGCCACTGCAAGTTGATTTGTTCCTATTGGCTATAAAAATGATCTGATCTGATCCAGATTTAGCAATCTGATAGATATGGTTATTATCTATGATTCTGCGTTTTTAGTTTTCTCGAATGTGCAATATTGTGGATGCAACAGATTTTCGTCCTTTGTGGGGGCGGAAAGGGGTGGGGCGAAATTCTGAGATATACGTTTTATAGTGAGATCTAACAGAAGTACGGATACCAAATTTGGTTACTCTAGCCTTAATAGTCTCTGAGATTTGTGGATGCCCCAGATTTTCGTCCTTTGCGGGGGCGGAAGGGGGTGTGGCGAAATTTGGACACGAAACGGTCAAGGTCCGATATCCCAGGAGTGTGGATACCAAATTTGGTTGCTCTGGCTCTTATAGGTTCTGAGATCCTTGAACTCATATTTTGCAATTGGCAAAGCCGACCATGAAACCTGTGTGTTAGAGAGAGACAGAGCGAGAAAGAATGAAATTGTTTTCTTGATTCTGGCTATAATAATTATACGATCTGGTTCAGAATTTGCTTTCTAGAAGATATAGTCATCTTCTACGATTCTGCGTTTTTGGTTTTCTCGTTTCGTCGAAATTGTGGATGCCACAGATTTTCGTCTTTTGTGGGAGCGGAAGTGGGCGGGGCAAAGTTTTGAAATTTTCTTGTAGCAGTGACATATCACAGAAGTCTAGATCCAAAACATCGTTGCTCTAGCTCTTATAGTCTTTGAGCAATAGGCGCTGAAGGGGACGGACGGACGGACGGACGGACGGACGGACGGACGGACGGACGGACGGACGGACGGACGGACGGACAGACGGACGGACGGACGGACAGACGGACAGGGCTCAATCGACTCGGCTATTGATGCTGATCAAGAATATATATACTTTATGGGGTCGGAAACGATTCCTTCTGGACGTTACACACATCCACTTTTACCACAAATCTAATATACCCCAATACTCATTTTGAGTATCGGGTATAAAAAGTGACCATGTTAAGACTATCAGAGGAAACTGGGGTGCCGGCCGAGTATTTGAGGGCGATAGTCATGTGCAGCGATGACTATAAAAAAATTGGGTGCCGCTTGTGGGCCGCCAAGACGGATGCAGAGAAGCTGAAGGACATCAACCAATAACTGTTTCGTTTTTTAATTTTAATATTTGATTTGGCTTGAGTAGACTGATCCAGAGAAGCTGAAGGACATCAACCAATAACTGTTTCGTTTTTTAATTTTAATATTTGATTTGAGTAGAAAAACTCGCCTGTTATTCGTAAATGTAACGACTGAAAATAAACTTATTGACAAAAAAGGGAGGAGTATTTATATTGTGTGGGCGCCTTTGGGCCAAGAAATCATCAAAGTTATTCACGTCGCACAGTTTGGGAAAAAACTGGACTGGAGTGGAGTCGACTGGAGGGACTGCAATGACACTTGCCGGCTGGCGGACTCTTGGAAATTTTAAGCCTCGTTAAGCTTCTGGTCAACCGCCTGGCTGGTCTGCTTGAGCGCTCCATCGAATGGATTAACCTTCGCTCTGGATATACTGGATGCCCTTTTGGATTACAGGACTACCCTCTTTAGCGCCTTTGAATGGATAAACAAAGTGCATGTCCTACATGGATTACAGCCGTATAGCGCATCATAAAAGGTAAGAAATCAAGCCACAAATTGAATGCCGAACACAGCAAATGCTTAACCCATGACACCACCAAAAAGGGGAGAGGGAGTAGAGGGGGATGAGTGCCCCCTATTAATCCTAAGTGCTTCCTGTGATTTTATGTACATTTGTACACGGGGAACAGAGGACTCCAAAGAGACCTCTCGAGCAGCAATTCAATGTACAAATGACAGGTTGGCTGTGACACAAAACAGCAGCTTAAGGAAGATGTAAAGCCAAGCAAAAATATACCCCCCCCTCCCCCACTCTCCTTAACCCTTAACCCTTAACTCCTTAATCCCAGAATGGTAGCCAACATTTCGGCCACACCAAGGAGTATGGTGGCATGGTATTTATCGCAAGTCCTATCCCAAACCAACAAAGCCGATCAACTATTGCAAGTCGCAGCTCTGCCCAGGGAAAGTACGTCACCTGACCTGTGATTCGAAACACAACATCGAAGTGGGCCCTGAACTATCACTTGGAGCCGTTCAGAACTGGCTCTGGAAATCATTCAGTACGAATATCTGGAGAGAGCGGCGCAACACAGAGAACGGCAGCAAATATCGAAAGCACAGGGAACATAAAGTAAATAAAAATACAAATACAAAACAAAGGCCATGAACGAATATTTCCTCACATGTGCTGGAATAAGATGAATCCAACTATTAACAATCCACGTTCCCCATTCACCCGCTCGCGGGGTATTTTCGGATCCATGGGATCCTTCGTCTTTACCGACCAGCAGCAGCAGCCGGGGCTGCAGGTCCCCCCGAAGGTTCCGCCGACAAGAATGGACTCAATGCGATGCCCTTCCTAGGCCAAATCCACACCAGTCCTCTGCTGTCCCGCCCAATGGGTCCAATAGGTTACGCTCACCCCCCCACCTTCCCTCCGATGGGGGATTCAGATGGGTGAGCGGCAGCAGCCCAGACTCCCCTTCCCCAGAGGACATAACTTACCCCCGGCTCCCCTGCAGATTCAATGCTGTGCCACAGATGGCTTCGATGGGACCACCGCCCGTGTTGAGCTCCCTCTGGATAGGCGGCGCTTCTCCGGACAGCCGCGGAGACTACTACGACGACCCCCCCTACGAGGGCGACTACGAGGGCGACTACTCGATGCCCACCGAGGAGGACCAAGAGGAGGAGTCGTGCTCCTGTCAGAGCCAGACCTGTCAGAGCCAGAGCGAGTTCAGCTCGGTAGAGCGCACCGAGTCGGACTCGGAGGGGGAGGAGCTCTCCGACGGCCCTTCCCCCAGGGTCTCCCCGCTGGAGTCCCTCGGCGCAGTCGTGCTCTCCACAATGCAGCCGGAGCACCGTCAGCGCATGGTGGCCTTGTACCACCTCGTCTTGGAGACCGCTGTGGTCAAGGTCGTGCTGCTGGTGCTGCAACTGCTGTGCTGCGCGGTGTTCTGGCTGGTCGAGAAGACCGTGGGCTTCAACGAAACCGTCGGCTCGAAGCGCCACCGATTGTGGAACAGCAAGTTCAAGCTGCGCACCATCCAGCGCCAGTTGCTGTGGCGCATGAACAATGCCCGGGGCGACGAGACGCTCGTCTTCTTTGCCGTGCTCATGACCTCATGACCCCCTGTTTTCCCTCAGCCTCCTGGGATTCATCCTGTCCCTGGCGGCGCTCCTGAAGAAGACCGTCGAGCAGCTGGTGTTCCAGATACGCCTGCACCTCGTGCTCTAGGGGCAGCCATCGAGCAGAAAGCAGCAAGCAGTATCCAATCACACACTGACAGAAGACACACGGCCACACGCCCGACACTCCACCCCTCCCCTCAGAGATGTTTGCACTTCCATTTGGGCATCTATTTTCGTTGATGCTGGCATCGCAATACACGGAATCGTCTCTCCGTTTTTGGCCGCAATGAAAATAGATACCGAAATATTCGAAATTCAAAGTCAATTCCCACGAGAGAGAGAGCGAGACAGGCCTTCTTCTTTTGGTTTACGGCCTTTCTTTCTTCTGCCTTTGGCATCGCCCACTCCACTCTCTTTATTTTTCTTGCATTAAATTGGCAATAATATGAACTCGCCTTCTCTTTCTGCTTAGTAGTATTCCCCTGTCGCCGATAGCCCGCATCCTCTGCGTTCCAGAATCTGCGGGAGTTTCCAGCTGGGGCTACTGGCGTGCATCAGCCGTCGAGTAGATTGAATGGGAACGCTGACAGCATATATGTACTATGTGTGTGTGTGCCCAACTAACGCAGACAACTGCGTTCTAGAATGAAATATTAATTCATTGGATGCGCACACACAGATCCCCCTTCATCGCTCTCTGTTTCCCTCGGAGGGTGGCAGGGTACTGGGTGTCTACGCTGCTCGGCGCTGGCCTGTATCTAATCGCGCCTGCCTTGCTGTGTACCCACTGTAGATGCATATGTACATACAGTTGTTAGGCACGGAGAATGTGTTGAAGTGACCATCATCTTCTCCCTCCATTGCTGGCTCTGGCGTGCTGTCCTTCGGAGAGGAGGAATCCACCTGGGGCTTGCCAAACAGTATGTAGGAGCACAGACTAAACGTAAGCACAAAGATCGAGTAGAGAGCAAAGCTCTTGATGAAGCTGCTGGAGACGGCGCGCAGCATGAGCATGTGCGTCGAAATTGAGAGTACTGGCAGGGAGCCAACCAGCAGGCAGAACTCCACGGACACCAGCAGAATGGTGAAGACGGCCAGTATGCGCTGCGTCTCCTTGTCGTAGCTGGCTTCCATGCAGGTTAGGATCGACAAGACACTGAGAGCCACCTCCATCAGGTTCGTGATGGACCTGAAGTACAGCAGCGGCGACATGGCAAGCTGTATGACCTTTCGGATCATGAGATACACAATCCCTATCCAAGAGAACAGGCCGAAGAGGGCAGTCAGTCCCGTGTGGTCGCTTTCGTGGAACTTAAGGAGCGTATGCGTGATAATGGAGGCAGTGAAGAGAGAGTAAAGTAGAAAGTTCAGATAGAAGATCACCGAGAGCCGGTGCCACTTGAGGAAGAGGAAACTCGAGATTAGCGGGTGCTGCAGCAGGTAACGCAGCTCCTTGGAATCGGCGATGTATGCGATTGGAGTCATCTCGTCCTCCAATTGGTGAGGATGGCCAATGCTTCGCTTGTCCGACTCTCGCTGGCGTCTCATCAGATTCTTGTAGTTGATGATGATCTCGAAACTCTGGTCACCGGGCTTCTCCCCGTTGGTGGTGATGCAGGAATCGAAGTGCTCCTCCAGCACTTTCGGGTCCATCTCCTGTATGGGAAGATCTCCGAACGCGCTTCTCGCCCCGATGTACGCTCCCTGCCGTAGAAGCTTCTGTGCCACCTTTGTGTTGCGATACTTGACCGCATAGGAGAGTGGCACCAGGCCAGCCTTGTCCGCCTCATTGATGTCCACACGATCGCTCTCGAGCAGCAACTGGAAGCAGCGCTGGTGGTCACAGAAGTCGTCCAGCGGCTGCTCACCCAGGCGACTGATAAATTAATCTTTAGCTAAGTTGAGGAGCGTAGCGTATCGGATCAAATCAATCAAAAGTTGATGGGTCTAAGGGGCTAGCTAACGAGGCAGTCAATGGCAATGGCAATGGAAATCCAAATGGAAATTTATGCAAACCATGCGGCAAAACTAAAAAAAAACTAAACTAAAAACGTAGAATCATAGACGAGGGGGAACGTTGTGAGTTGCTGCGGACACCGCAACTCTACAGTTATACCCGATACTCAGTCAGTATGGCTCTCCTCCGGCAGACGCCTCTACAGAAAATCAGTCTGAGCGTGACGTCGGGCGCTGCGTAGCCACTGCAAATTGATTTGTTCCTATTGGCTATAAAAATGATCTGATCTGATCCAGATTTAGCAATCTGATAGATATGGTTATTATCTATGATTCTGCGTTTTTAGTTTTCTCGAATGTGCAATATTGTGGATGCAACAGATTTTCGTCCTTGTGTGGGCGGAAGGGGTGGGGCGAAATTCTGAGATATACGTTTTATAGTGAGATCTAACAGAAGTACGGATACCAAATTTGGTTACTCTAGCCTTAATAGTCTCTGAGATTTGTGGATGCCCCAGATTTTCGTCCTTTGCGGGGGCGGAAGGGGGTGTGGCGAAATTTGGACACGAAACGGTCAAGGTCCGATATCACAGGAGTGTGGATACCAAATTTGGTTGCTCTGGCTCTTATAGGTTCTGAGATCCTTGAACTCATATTTTGCAATTGGCAAAGCCGACCATGAAACCTGTGTGTTAGAGAGAGACAGAGCGAGAAAGAATGAAATTGTTTTCTTGATTCTGGCTATAATAATTATACGATCTGGTTGAGATTTTACACTCTAGAACATATAGTCATCTTCTACGATTCTGCATTTTTGGTTTTATCGTATCTTTAAAAATGTGGATGCCACAGAATTTCGTCCTTTGTGGGGGCAAAAGTGGGCGGGGCAAAGTTTTGAAATATTTTTGTAGCAGTGACATATCACAGAAGTCTGGATCCAAAACATCGTTGCTCTAGCTCTTATAGTCTTTGAGCACTAGGCGCTGAAGGGGACGGACAGACGGACGGACGGACAGACGGACAGACGGACAGACAGACAGGGCTCAATCGACTCGGCTATTGATGCTCATCAAGAATATATATACTTTATGGGGTCGGAAACGATTCCTTTTGGACGTTACACACATCCACTTTTACCACAAATCTAATATACCCCAATACTCATTTTGAGTATCGGGTATAAAAACGCAAAATCATAGATAATGACCATATCTATCAGATTGCTGAATCTGGATCAGATCGGATCATTTTTGTAGCCAAAAGGAACAAATCAATTTGCAGTGGCTACGCAGCGCCCGACGTCACGCCCAGACCGATTATCTGTAGAGGCGTCTGCCGGAGGAGAGCCATACTGACTTAGTATCGGGTATAACTGTAGAGTTGCGGTGTCCGCAGCAACTCACAACGTTCCCCCTCGTCTATGATTCTGCGTTTTTAGTTTAGTTTTTTTTTTAGTTTTGCCGCAGGGTTTGCATAAATTTCCATTTGGATTTCCATTGCCATTGCCATTGACTGCCTCGTTAGCTAGCCCCTTGGACCCATCAACTTTTGATTGATTTGATCCGATACGCTACGCTCCTCAGCTTAGCTAAAGATTAATTTATAAAACAAAAGATATACAAAAAGGGTAATAAAAGAGTAACGAACAAGATTAAGAACCATTAACCATAATATGTGCGTAAACAACACACACATTTTGAACCGAATCATATCAAATGCAAAAAAAAACATAATGAAAACAGAAAACAGAAAACCAATTAAAGATAATAAAACTATTATAACGAAAAGAAAAAGAAATGAAAATTCAAGAATGCATAAATCTAACATTTGCAACTACAAAATATTTACTCTGGTACAAAATGGTACATACAGTAAAGATATTCGTTTATACAATATTTACTGTCTATATAACCATTATATACTACTTACTTACTGACAACAAATTATTAAGGGTTTTGTTCAATTTCATTATTCGTATGTTAATAAAAACAATTTCAGACTAACTTAAACTTACAGTCTGCTCTGAATACGGGTTAAATGCTAGTGCTGTGCTAGTTGATTATTACTCGTACAATAAATACTATAGCTTAGAGCCATCCTGCGTCCCTGGTCACCGGTGGATCAAGCCTTCAGAGCAACAAAATCAATCAAACAACAACAATCAATTCAAAAATCAATCAAACAACAAACAAAAATTGAACACTACAGCTAAAAATCTTGTACAGGCTTCTACAGCTGAAAATCTTGTACAGGCTGAAATATTCTACATTCTACAGCTGAAAATCTTGTACAGGCTGAAAATATTCTACATTCTACAGCTGAAAATCTTGTACAGGCTTCTACAGCTGAAAATCTTGTACAGGCTGAAATTTTCTACATTCTACAGCTGAAAATCTTGTACAGGCTGAAAATATTCTACATTCTACAGCTGAAAATACATTAACTATGTATAGTACATGTATAATACATACTACATAAAATAAATAAAATAAAAAACAAATTATTATTATTATTATTAATGAATTTCATTCCCGTTAATTGGGATTGCAGCGACTGCAAGAATTTTCCATTTATGTACCGGTCCTTTTTTTGCATATTGGTACCACGGCATGTGATACTCATCCATGTAAATGGAAAATTCTGAGTCGCTTAGTTTCTGTAAATTTACAGTCATGTTAATGCGTCTATTCATTATGTTTCCTTGCATTTTCAGTTCTTCCAATGCGTCCGTTACCAGATTTTCGGGGGCCTGTACCTTTGTGCAATTCATTGCTCGCTTGAAGGCGACCAATATCGTTGACCAGATCATCGTTACCGACGATACCTGGAGGAAGAAAAGTCTGATTCACCTGCTCCAATGTAATTGCCACAATCTACTCACCTTCAGTGTCGACGTCGTCAACATCCATAGGCAATGTACTAACCAGCCGGTCCAGCGGTCCACACGGCAGATGTTCCTCTGCCTCTTTGTCCTGATACGGCTCGAACAGATTGAGTTCATTTATGTCCTCATCGAAACACGACAATTGCGACGGCTCCAACAGATTGAGTTCATTTATGTCCTCATCGAAACACGACAATTGCGACGGCTCGAACATATCTTCCTCTATGTCCTGATACGGCTCGAACAGATTGAGTTCCTTTATGTCCTCATCGAAACGACAATTTATGCATTTCTGAATCTATCTTTTTATCCATCTTGGCGCGGTTCTTGGGTTACTCTTATTAACTTATTTCACTCTTTTCTCTATTTTTGTCGATCTTCGAATAACTCGCCTCAGACTTATCGCAGTATAATATCGCATAAAACCTATCGCAGTATAATATCGCATAAAACTAATTGCAGTATAATATCTCGATCGGTTAGGGTTAATATATGTTGCCTTACAATTATTTTATTTTTATTTGTATACATGTTGAAATCAGGAAACTAGACGCGGAATTATGTGATATTTATCGGTCCGTATCGTATAGCAATAAAATATCTGTAAAGGTTCTTCCTTCTTGATCGTCGTATTCGAATAAATGTGTGTTGGCATATCGAGTACATTGGTATTTCTTATAATACTATCGATGAGTAAATACCAAAACCATACATGCCCCGTTATTTAAAACATAAATAAAGAACACAAAATAAAACAAAGATGTACATTAATTTGGGAGGTGTAAGAATTGACGGGGTGGACAGTGCCCTTGTTAATGTATTATGCGGGATATACTGGGACCATCTGCAAGGCCGGAAAGTGCAAAGCCCGAAAGCACAGGAAATTGCCAACATGACGTTGTCGTTCGGTGGAGCCCAAGTTTGCGACATAAGTGCAGCAGGAGTGATTAATTTGGACCATCAACGTAAGGGTAAGTAAATTAGTTACATTTATATTATATTCTTCTAATAATGTATTCCATTCAGCGGGGACGACGCACGCGAAATATGCTGAGCCTGTTACTCCGGTGCAGAATATTTCTGTTCTGATGATATCTCAGGATATTGAGGATATTGAGAACAATATGAACGGTGATACGGAGGAGTCGGCCACAACTCACGATATTGAGGATATTGACAATATGCTCGGTGATACGGAGGAGTCGGCCACAACTCAGGATATTGAGGATATTGACAACAATATGCACGGTCATACGGAGGAGTCGGCCACAACTCACGATATTGAGGAGAATATTGACAACATTTCTGACAATATTCACAATATTTCTGATTATACAGTCAATGATATGGAGTGTACTATTTCTGATGAAATATATGATTCGTCTGAGCCAGTGCACCACGTGGAGGAGAAGCAGGAGCAGGAGGTTCGGGAGGATCCGGACTCAAGTAAGTTGTTCAGGCCAGCAGTTGTACGCGCACCTACAGTCCACATACATATATACCGAAATACAAGGAACATATTTATTGGAACAACTCTGACTTCTTCTTTTGGATATTTTCCCACTCGTCGCTGGAAAGCCGCCTGGTGATCCGCCCTCCTACAAACATTGGTCCTTCGAGCCGGATCTTCGCCTTCCCCATAAGGAGAAGCTTACCCCATCCAGCATCGGCAGATCGCTCTAAGTTCAAGATAAGCAAGCCCAACACCAGTGCAGTGATTTTGTGCGAGTTTTCCATCCCAGTCCGAGTACCCGTGGCATACATATGTACATACATATGTATTCATTTCTCGCTCTAGCTCCAAATTAAACCATACTTCGTTCTGCCAACGGTTGTGGCCACCTACTTCTCCAAAGGTTTAATTTGATCCGAGCAAGCTCCTGCGGTCAACCTCCTCTTCCAGCTACCAGCTGAGCTTTGGTTGCTGACATATGCACATGCATACAAGCACATGTACACATCGCAACGCAATCCAAGCGGCTGACAACAATCATAAATTCATATGCTTGCAATTGGTTTGTTGTTTTTTTTTTCCATGCTCAACGCACCATCGGTTTTCGGTTTTATAAATAGAGAAAATAAATCACTGCGTCTCCGTATTTAACTAATTATATTGCCAACAAAGATAAGACTCGATCCATACATACGGCACCACATATATATTTATCTTACATATACATACATACGTACGCATTTTAAAATTATACATATTGCATATAAAACGGTCATCCACCGTTTTAACCGTTGTTTTACTTCTCGCCAAAAAGTTGGGTCGTCAACCCAAGCCACGGTACATAGCACTTACATCCATACGCACACACATACAAGCAGCAGCAGCGGTGCATTCGTTTCGTTTTTCCTTTCGCTTTCGCTTCTCCACCGTTTGCTTGCGCTGTTGTTGGTGGGAGAATATTTTTCGGTGCCGCGCTTGACCGTAACGGAACGCCAAGTGTAGCGCTACCCAGCACTTCGAGGGTATATTGTTTTCAACATTCGTTTGCAAACCGACTCTATATAGGGGTACCTTGTGCATCCATATCATTGCTCATCCTTATTAGTCGCTCTTGGTTTGCCCTTTGTTTTTTATTTGATCGTAGTATTTTATATTTATATATTCCGGCCACGGTGCCCGACCTCTACTATATAAATACTCGCGATAATTCCCGCCAAGGCCACATAACCACGGTTCGTCGTTCACAACTTCCACTTCTCCATTTCCGCTCACCTGCTTTGCGACTCTGATACGCGCTATCGCAAATCCATCAGCCAACCATGCCCTCTGGTGAGAAGAAATCTCGCAAGAAGTTTATGCGGGGGAGTTCGCTGAGTTTGACCCATCCACCCAGCTCCAACGGCTCAGTCACTACGCCCACAGCTTCCCGTCCGGCCCCAGCTGAGCGAGGTCCGACCACGTCCAGGGCTCACACACCACATGCCCCACGGTCGTCCCTCGCACGGTTCCGAGCACTATGGCCCAATCGGTCGCCAGTTCCGCACGGTCTAAGTTTGCCTTGGCTGCAAGCAGACTGACACGCTTCGACCAGAAGCTCAGCGCTCCAGATGCTAGCACACCAACCCGCTCGCTCTCCCAAGTCCATCGAGATCAACTCCGAAGCCTGTGGGCGAAGGTGGACGCGGAGTTCGAGGCCTGTGTGGAGGTGATAACGGAAGTAGATCCAGAGGGGGCAGCTGACGTCCAGGGGATGTACGATGACTGCTACGCGGTCTACGCGCAATGCCTTGCCGAACTGAACGATCAGCTCGAACCCCCGACTGTCCCTCACACGCCTCAACTGGCCATTCAAGTGCCGACCTCCGGCGGTTGCCGTCTTCCTCCATGTGACACTGATGTTTTCAGTGGGGACTACCAACAGTGCCCACGTTCCGAGACCTGTTCACCGCCATATATATAGAGAACCCGAGGTTGGCTCCAGTAGAAAAACTGTTCCACCTCAACAAAAAAAACAAGCGGTGAGGCCCACGACATAGTGGCACAGGCTCCACTCACGAACGAAGGGTTCGCGGCCGCATGGAGCGCCCTCCGTGAGCGTTTCCAAAACAAGAGGCTGATACTCAAAGCCCAGCTAAAGATCCTTTTCAGTCTGCCCCAAATCCGCACCGAGTCAGCTGCAGCGCTAAAAGAGCTTCAGAGGGCCGTCCACAAGTGCCTTACGACACTCAATCACTCCGAGGTCTCCACAGACAGCATTTTCGCTGACGGAGTGTTAGTGTACCTCATATCCGCGAAGTTGCCTAAAGCGACTTTGGAGCTTTGGGAGCAGTCCGTGACACACAAGTCCGAAATTCCCACCTGGCACGCTATGGACAAGTTCCTGGCGGAGCGGTACCTGTCTCTCGAGGTGACCGAGGATGGCCATCCAGGCATGGAGACTCAGGCCCACTCCAGGGCGAGTCTACCCATGTCAGAGAGTTCAAAGGGCAATCCCAACCCATTCCGTTCCCAAGGGAGCCCTGTTGCAAGGCGGGTTCACTCGTTCGGAACAACTGTGGATCCGAAGCGGAGAACGTGTGATCTTTGCTCCAAAGAGAACCATCCGATCCGGGTATGCCCTCAATTCCTTCAGATGAGACCTGATGCTCGCTCCAGCTATATTAAGCAAAAAATGCTTTGCTTAAACTGTTTCGCAAGAGGTCACCAGATTCGTGAATGCCAAAGCGCCCACAACTGCAACACGTGTGGAGACCGGCATCATACGCTGCTGCACCGTGGCACTCCGGTTTCCAGCCAATCCGTGCCCAACTCCGTACCACTTCCGACTCCTGCCGAAGCTCAGCCTAGCGTTCAGAACTAATTCGCCTCCGGCAAGAGTTCGGTACTCCTGGGCACGGCTATTATTAATATTTGCCACTTGGGGACAAACTTTCGCGCCCGCGCTCTAATCGACCCGGGCTCCGAGGCGACGTTCATTACAGAACGTCTCTTCCAGATCATTAAGTTGCCATTCCGACTCGCCCAGGCACAGGTCTCGGGCCTCAATCAGACCATATCCGCTCAGTCCAAGAAGCTCTGCCATTTTTCCTTCCGCTCCCCGACTAAGCCGGGCTTACACTTGGACGCCACAGCCTATGTCCTGCCGGAACTATCAGGCAGCCTTCCCTCCCATCCGATCCCGCAACACTCGTTGCGAGACTTGCCGAACCTGCCATGGGCAGACCCGACATTTTACGCAAGCTCACAAATAGATGTCCTGATTGGTGCCGACATCCTTCCATCCATCCTCTTGAGCGGCTCACAGACGAACATCTGTGGATCTCTCCTCGGACAGGAGACCAGTTTCGGATGGGTTCTTACAGGCCCAGTGCCAAACACGGTACAAGGCAGGGTCGCATCCTTCTCCACGCAAATTTCCACCGAGCTAGAGACTCCGTTAGACAAACTCCTCACAAAGTTTTGGGAGGTGGAGGACATTGCTACTAAAATAGAAAGCGAGTCGGATTCGTACTGCGAAAGAAATTTCCTCCGAACTACGTCAAGAACGCCAAGCGGGAAATACGTCGTCACGTTACCGTTTCGCGACCCAGATCATCTCGGATCAGATCTGGGGTATTCAAGGGAAACCGCGCTGGCCCAGTTCCTAAGAAACGAAAATCGCTTGAAAAGAAACAGTCCCCTACAAGAGCAGTACGACACCGTGATCCAAGAATACCTAGAGCTTGGACACATGACAGAAGTTCTTCCGACTCATGGGTCCTCAACCTACTACCTGCCGCACCACGCTATCTTCAAGCCTGATAGCACCACCACGAAAGTCCGCGTTGTATTTAACGCATCCAGCCCGTCAACTAACGGTATCAGCTTGAATGACCTTCTGCACCCCGGCCCTGTTCTCCAGTCCGACTTAACCCTTCAGATCCTGAAGTGGCGCTACTACCGGTACGTCTTCAATGCTGACATCACCAAGATGTATCGGCAGATTTGGGTAGATCCGAAGCACACCCCCTTCCAGCGAATTTTGTTTCGCAACAAGGAGGGCGAGATACGCGACTATGAGTTGCAAACTGTCACCTTTCGAGTCAATTGTGCTCCCTTTCTCGCCATCCGGGTGTTGCAACAGCTTGCAGACGATGTCCAGTCCCGATTCCCAAGAGCCAGTCACATCATTCGGTCCTGTATGTATGTCGACGACGTCCTAGCGGGAGCAGACTCTCCCACTGAGGCTCAACTAGCTATCCGCGAGTTACAGGCCGCCCTGAGTTCTGCCGGGTTTCCACTGAGAAAATGGACGATGACTGCTACGCGGTCTACGCGCAATGCCTTGCCGAACTGAACGATCACCTCGAACCCCCGACTGTCCCTCACACGCCTCAACTGGCCATTCAAGTGCCGACCTCCGGCGGTTGCCGTCTTCCTCCATGTGACACTGATGTTTTCAGTGGGGACTACCAACAGTGCCCACGTTCCGAGACCTGTTCCCCGCCATATATATAGAGAACCCGAGGTTGGCTCCAGTAGAAAAACTGTTCCACCTCAACAAAAAAACAAGCGGTGAGGCCCACGACATAGTGGCACAGGCTCCACTCACGAACGAAGGGTTCGCGCCCGCATGGAGCGCCCTCCGTGAGCGTTTCCAAAACAAGAGGCTGATACTCAAAGCCCAGCTGAAGATCCTTTTCAGTCTGCCCCAAATCCGCCCCGAGTCAGCTGCAGCGCTAAAAGAGCTTCAGAGGGCCGTCCACAAGTGCCTTACGACACTCAACCACTCCGAGGTCTCCACAGACAGCATTTTCGCTGACGGAGTGTTAGTGTACCTCATATCCGCGAAGTTGCCGAAAGCGACTTTGGAGCTTTGGGAGCAGTCCGTGACACACAAGTCCGAAATTCCCACCTGGCACGCTATGGACAAGTTCCTGGCGGAGCGGTACCTGTCTCTCGAGGTGACCGAGGATGGCCATCCAGGCATGGAGACTCAGGCCCACTCCAGGGCGAGTCTACCCATGTCAGAGAGTTCAAAGGGCAATCCCAACCCATTCCGTTCCCAAGGGAGCCCTGTTGCAAGGCGGGTTCACTCGTTCGGAACAACTGTGGATCCGAAGCGGAGAACGTGTGATCTTTGCTCCAAAGAGAACCATCCGATCCGGGTATGCCCTCAATTCCTTCAGATGAGACCTGATGCTCGCTCCAGCTATATTAAGCAAAAAATGCTTTGCTTAAACTGTTTCGCAAGAGGTCACCAGATTCGTGAATGCCAAAGCGCCCACAACTGCAACACGTGTGGAGACCGGCATCATACGCTGCTGCACCGTGGCACTCCAGTTTCCAGCCAATCCGTGCCCAACTCCGTACCACTTCCGACTCCTGCCGAAGCTCAGCCTAGCGTTCAGAACTATTTCGCCTCCGGCAAGAGTTCGGTACTCCTGGGCACGGCTATTATTAATATTTGCCACTTGGGGACAAACTTTCGCGCCCGCGCTCTAATCGACCCGGGCTCCGAGGCGACGTTCATTACAGAACGTCTCTTCCAGATCATTAAGTTGCCATTCCGACTCGCCCAGGCACAGGTCTCGGGCCTCAATCAGACCATATCCGCTCAGTCCAAGAAGCTCTGCCATTTTTCCATCCGCTCCCCGACTAAGCCGGGCTTACACTTGGACGCCACAGCCTATGTCCTGCCGGAACTATCAGGCAGCCTTCCCTCCCATCCGATCCCGCAACACTCGTTGCGAGACTTGCCGAACCTGCCATGGGCAGACCCGACATTTTACGCAAGCTCACAAATAGATGTCCTGATTGGTGCCGACATCCTTCCATCCATCCTCTTGAGCGGCTCACAGACGAACATCTGTGGATCTCTCCTCGGACAGGAGACCAGTTTCGGATGGGTTCTTACAGGCCCAGTGCCAAACACGGTACAAGGCAGGGTCGCATCCTTCTCCACGCAAATTTCCACCGAGCTAGAGACTCCGTTAGACAAACTCCTCACAAAGTTTTGGGAGGTGGAGGACATTCCTACTAAAATAGAAAGCGAGTCGGATTCGTACTGCGAAAGAAATTTCCTCCGAACTACGTCAAGAACGCCAAGCGGGAAATACGTCGTCACGTTACCGTTTCGCGACCCAGATCATCTCGGATCAGATCTGGGGTATTCAAGGGCAACCGCGCTGGCCCAGTTCCTAAGAAACGAAAATCGCTTGAAAAGAAACAGTCCCCTACAAGAGCAGTACGACACCGTGATCCATGAATACCTAGAGCTTGGACACATGACAGAAGTTCTTCCGACTCATGGGTCCTCAACCTACTACCTGCTGCACCACGCTATCTTCAAGCCTGATAGCACCACCACGAAAGTCCGCGTTGTATTTAACGCATCCAGCCCGTCAACTAACGGTATCAGCTTGAATGACCTTCTGCACCCCGGCCCTGTTCTCCAGTCCGACTTAACCCTTCAGATCCTGAAGTGGCGCTACTACCGGTACGTCTTCAATGCTGACATCACCAAGATGTATCGGCAGATTTGGGTAGATCCGAAGCACACCCCCTTCCAGCGAATTTTGTTTCGCAACAAGGAGGGCGAGATACGCGACTATGAGTTGCAAACTGTCACCTTTCGAGTCAATTGTGCTCCCTTTCTCGCCATCCGGGTGTTGCAACAGCTTGCAGACGATGTCCAGTCCCGATTCCCAAGAGCCAGTCACATCATTCGGTCCTGTATGTATGTCGACGACGTCCTAGCGGGAGCAGACTCTCCCACTGAGGCTCAACTAGCTATCCGCGAGTTACAGGCCGCCCTGAGTTCTGCCGGGTTTCCACTGAGAAAATGGACGTCCAACCACAAGGATATCCTGACTACCATTCCGAATGACCATCTCCTTCACACCGACTTCCTTGAACTCGAGGCAGAACGCACAGCCAAGACTCTCGGAATTCGCTGGAAGGCGACAACAGACGATTTCTTCTTCGTTCCGCCAGAACTGGCATCTACGGCATCCAATACCAAGCGAGCGGTGCTTTCCCAGATAGCAAGGTTGTTTGACCCTGCGGGCTGGTTGGCGCCTTTCATTGTCCGGTCAAAGATCTTCATGCAAGAGATCTGGTTGCAAGAAGTGGGATGGGACGAAGATCTTCCGACCGAGATGCGTCAGCGCTGGCAGAGTTTTCTGCGGAGCTACTCCGCTCTCGACCAGATCCGCATTCCAAGGTGGATTGGCTCCGAACCAGCTGTAAGGGTCGAGCATCACGGATTTTGCGATGCGTCCGAAAAGGCGTACGGTGCGGCTATCTACGTACGCATCGAGACTGAACACCTGGTCAAGGTGCAGTTGCTTACCGCGAAAACACGAGTCGCACCCGTTAAGACTGTATCGCTCCCCCGGTTAGAGCTGTGCGGCGCCTTGCTGCTGTCCGAAATGGCGACGGCTATCCTGCCAAATATGCCAAGCAGTATCCAATCACACACTGACAGAAGACACACGGCCACACGCCCGACACTCCACCCCTCCCCTCAGAGATGTTTGCACTTCCATTTGGGCATCTATTTTCGTTGATGCTGGCATCGCAATACACGGAATCGTCTCTCCGTTTTTGGCCGCAATGAAAATAGATACCGAAATATTCGAAATTCAAAGTCAATTCCCACGAGAGAGAGAGCGAGACAGGCCTTCTTCTTTTGGTTTACGGCCTTTCTTTCTTCTGCCTTTGGCATCGCCCACTCCACTCTCTTTATTTTTCTTGCATTAAATTGGCAATAATATGAACTCGCCTTTTCTTTCTGCTTAGTAGTATTCCCCTGTCGCCGATAGCCCGCATCCTCTGCGTTCCAGAATCTGCGGGAGTTTCCAGCTGGGGCTACTGGCGTGCATCAGCCGTCGAGTAGATTGAATGGGAACGCTGACAGCATATATGTACTATGTGTGTGTGTGCCCAACTAACGCAGACAACTGCGTTCTAGAATGAAATATTAATTCATTGGATGCGCACACACAGATCCCCCTTCATCGCTCTCTGTTTCCCTCGGAGGGTGGCAGGGTACTGGGTGTCTACGCTGCTCGGCGCTGGCCTGTATCTAATCGCGCCTGCCTTGCTGTGTACCCACTGTAGATGCATATGTACATACAGTTGTTAGGCACGGAGAATGTGTTGAAGTGACCATCATCTTCTCCCTCCTTTGCTGGCTCTGACGTGCTGTCCCTCGGAGAGGAGGAATCCACCTGGGGCTTGCCAAACAGTATGTAGAAGCACAGACTAAACGTAAGCACAAAGATCGAGTAGAGAGCAAAGCTCTTGATGAAGCTGCTGGAGACAGCGCGCAGCATGAGCATATGCGTCGAAATTGAGAGTACTGGCAGGGAGCCAACCAGCAGGCAGAACTCCACGGACACCAGCAGAATGGTGAAGACGGCCAGTATGCGCTGCGTCTCCTTGTCGTAGCTGGCTTCCATGCAGGTTAGGATCGACAAGGCAATGAGAGCCACCTCCATCAGGTTCGTGATGGACCTGAAGTACAGCAGCGGCGACATGTCAGGCTGTATGACCTCTCGGATCATGAGATACACAATCCCTATCAAAGAGAACAGGCCGAAGAGGGCAGTCAGGCCCGTGTGGTCGCTTTCGTGGAACTTAAGGAGCGTATGCGTGATAATGGAGGCAGTGAAGAGAGAGTAAAGTAGAAAGTTCAGATAGAAGATCACCGAGAGCCGGTGCCACTTGAGGAAGAGGAAACTCGAGATTAGCGGGTGCTGCAGCAGGTAACGCAGCTCCTTGGAATCGGCGATGTATGCGATTGGAGTCATCTCGTCCTCCAATTGGTGAGGATGGCCAATGCTTCGCTTGTCCGACTCTCGCTGGCGTCTCATCAGATTCTTGTAGTTGATGATGATCTCGAAACTCTGGTCACCGGGCTTCTCCCCGTTGGTGGTGATGCAGGAATCGAAGTGCTCCTCCAGCACTTTCGGGTCCATCTCCTGTATGGGAAGATCTCCGAACGCGCTTCTCGCCCCGATGTACGCTCCCTGCCGTAGAAGCTTCTGTGCCACCTTTGTGTTGCGATACTTGACCGCATAGGAGAGTGGCACCAGGCCAGCCTTGTCCGCCTCATTGATGTCCACACGATCGCTCTCGAGCAGCAGCTGGAAGCAGCGCTGGTGGTCACAGAAGTCGTCCAGCGGCTGCTCACCCAGGCGACTGATAAATTAATCTTTAGCTAAGCTGAGGAGCGTAGCGTATCGGATCAAATCAATCAAAAGTTGATGGGTCTAAGGGGCTAGCTAACGAGGCAGTCAATGGCAATGGCAATGGAAATCCAAATGGAAATTTATGCACACCATGCGGCAAAACTAAAAAAAAACTAAACTAAAAACGTAGAATCATAGACGAGGGGGAACGTTGTGAGTTGCTGCGGACACCGCAACTCTACAGTTATACCCGATACTCAGTCAGTATGGCTCTCCTCCGGCAGACGCCTCTACAGAAAATCAGTCTGAGCGTGACGTCGGGCGCTGCGTAGCCACTGAAAATTGATTTGTTCCTATTGGCTATAAAAATGATCTGATCTGATCCAGATTTAGCAATCTGATAGATATGGTTATTATCTATGATTCTGCGTTTTTAGTTTTCTCGAATGTGCAATATTGTGGATGCAACAGATTTTCGTCCTTGTGTGGGCGGAAGGGGGTGGGGCGAAATTCTGAGATATACGTTTTATAGTGAGATCTAACAGAAGTACGGATACCAAATTTGGTTACTCTAGCCTTAATAGTCTCTGAGATTTGTGGATGCCCCAGATTTTCGTCCTTTGCGGGGCGGAAGGGGGTGTGGCGAAATTTGGACACGAAACGGTCAAGGTCCGATATCACAGGAGTGTGGATACCAAATTTGGTTGCTCTGGCTCTTATAGGTTCTGAGATCCTTGAACTCATATTTTGCAATTGGCAAAGCCGACCATGAAACCTGTGTGTTAGAGAGAGACAGAGCGAGAAAGAATGAAATTGTTTTCTTGATTCTGGCTATAATAATTATACGATCTGGTTGAGATTTTACACTCTAGAACATATAGTCATCTTCTACGATTCTGCATTTTTGGTTTTATCGTATCTTTAAAAATGTGGATGCCACAGAATTTCGTCCTTTGTGGGGGCAAAAGTGGGCGGGGCAAAGTTTTGAAATATTTTTGTAGCAGTGACATTTAACAGATGTCTAGATCCAAAACATCGTTGCTCTAGCTCTTATAGTCTTTGAGCACTAGGCGCTGAAGGGGACGGACAGACGGACGGACGGACAGACGGACAGACGGACAGACAGACAGGGCTCAATCGACTCGGCTATTGATGCTCATCAAGAATATATATACTTTATGGGGTCGGAAACGATTCCTTTTGGACGTTACACACATCCACTTTTACCACAAATCTAATATACCCCAATACTCATTTTGAGTATCGGGTATAAAAACGCAAAATCATAGATAATGACCATATCTATCAGATTGCTGAATCTGGATCAGATCGGATCATTTTTGTAGCCAAAAGGAACAAATCAATTTGCAGTGGCTACGCAGCGCCCGACGTCACGCCCAGACTGATTTTCTGTAGAGGCGTCTGCCGGAGGAGAGCCATACTGACTTAGTATCGGGTATAACTGTAGAGTTGCGGTGTCCGCAGCAACTCACAACGTTCCCCCTCGTCTATGATTCTGCGTTTTTAGTTTAGTTTTTTTTTAGTTTTGCCGCAGGGTTTGCATAAATTTCCATTTGGATTTCCATTGCCATTGCCATTGACTGCCTCGTTAGCTAGCCCCTTGGACCCATCAACTTTTGATTGATTTGATCCGATACGCTACGCTCCTCAGCTTAGCTAAAGATTAATTTATAAAACAAAAGATATACAAAAAGGGTAATAAAAGAGTATCGAACAAGATTAAGAACCATTAACCATAATATGTGCGTAAACAACACACACATTTTGAACCGAATCATATCAAATGCAAAAAAAAAACATAATGAAAACAGAAAACAGAAAACCAATTAAAGATAATAAAACTATTATAACGAAAATAAAAAGAAATGAAAATTCAAGAATGCATAAATCTAACATTTGCAACTACAAAATATTTACTCTGGTACAAAATGGTACATACAGTAAAGATATTCGTTTATACAATATTTACTGTCTATATAACCATTATATACTACTTACTTACTGACAACAAATTATTAAGGGTTTTGTTCAATTTCATTATTCGTATGTTAATAAAAACAATTTCAGACTAACTTAAACTTACAGTCTGCTCTGAATACGGGTTAAATGCTAGTGCTGTGCTAGTTGATTATTACTCGTACAATAAATACTATAGCTTAGAGCCATCCTGCATCCCTGGTCACCGGTGGATCAAGCCTTCAGAACAACAAAATCAATCAAACAACAACAATCAATTCAAAAATCAATCAAACAACAAACAAAAATTGAACACTACAGCTAAAAATCTTGTACAGGCTTCTACAGCTGAAAATCTTGTACAGGCTGAAATATTCTACATTCTACAGCTGAAAATCTTGTACAGGCTGAAAATATTCTACATTCTACAGCTGAAAATCTTGTACAGGCTTCTACAGCTGAAAATCTTGTAAAGGCTGAAATATTCTACATTCTACAGCTGAAAATCTTGTACAGGCTGAAAATATTCTACATTCTACAGCTGAAAATACATTAACTATGTATAGTACATGTATAATACATACTACATAAAATAAATAAAATAAAAAACAAATTATTATTATTATTATTAATGAATTTCATTCCCGTTAATTGGGATTGCAGCGACTGCAAGAATTTTCCATTTATGTACCGGTCCTTTTTTTGCATATTGGTACCACGGCATGTGATACTCATCCATGTAAATGGAAAATTCTGAGTCGCTTAGTTTCTGTAAATTTACAGTCATGTTAATGCGTCCATTCATTATGTTTCCTTGCATTTTCAGTTCTTCCAATGCGTCCGTTACCAGATTTTCGGGGGCCTGTACCTTTGTGCAATTCATTGCTCGCTTGAAGGCGACCAATATCGTTGACCAGATCATCGTTACCGACGATACCTGGAGGAAGAAAAGTCTGATTCACCTGCTCCAATGTAATTGCCACAATCTACTCACCTTCAGTGTCGACGTCGTCAACATCCATAGGCAATGTACTAACCAGCCGGTCCAGCGGTCCACACGGCAGATGTTCCTCTGCCTCTTTGTCCTGATACGGCTCGAACAGATTGAGTTCATTTATGTCCTCATCGAAACACGACAATTGCGACGGCTCCAACAGATTGAGTTCATTTATGTCCTCATCTAAACACGACAATTGCGACGGCTCGAACATATCTTCCTCTATGTCCTGATACGGCTCGAACAGATTGAGTTCCTTTATGTCCTCATCGAAACGACAATTTATGCATTTCTGAATCTATCTTTTTATCCATCTTGGCGCGGTTCTTGGGTTACTCTTATTAACTTATTTCACTCTTTTCTCTATTTTTGTCGATCGTCGAATAACTCGCCTCAAACTTATCCCAGTATAATATCGCATAAAACTAATTGCAGTATAATATCTCGATCGGTTAGGGTTAATATATGTTGCCTTACAATTATTTAATTTTTATTTGTATACATGTTGAAATCAGGAAACTAGACGCGGAATTATGTGATATTTATCGGTCCGTATCGTATAGCAATAAAATATCTGTAAAGGTTCTTCCTTCTTGATCGTCGTATTCGAATAAATGTGTGTTGGCATATCGAGTACATTGGTATTTCTTATAATACTATCGATGAGTAAATACCAAAACCATACATGCCCCGTTATTTAAAACATAAATAAAGAACACAAAATAAAACAAAGATGTACATTAATTTGGGAGGTGTAAGAATTGACGGGGTGGACAGTGCCCTTGTTAATGTATTATGCGGGATATACTGGGACCATCTGCAAGGCCGGAAAGTGCAAAGCCCGAAAGCACAGGAAATTGCCAACATGACGTTGTCGTTCGGTGGAGCCCAAGTTTGCGACATAAGTGCAGCAGGAGTGATTAATTTGGACCATCAACGTAAGGGTAAGTAAATTAGTTACATTTATATTATATTCTTCTAATAATGTATTCCATTCAGCGGGGACGACGCACGCGAAATATGCTGAGCCTGTTACTCCGGTGCAGAATATTTCTGTTCTGATGATATCTCAGGATATTGAGGATATTGAGAACAATATGAACGGTGATACGGAGGAGTCGGCCACAACTCACGATATTGAGGATATTGACAATATGCTCGGTGATACGGAGGAGTCGGCCACAACTCAGGATATTGAGGATATTGACAACAATATGCACGGTCATACGGAGGAGTCGGCCACAACTCACGATATTGAGGAGAATATTGACAACATTTCTGACAATATTCACAATATTTCTGATTATACAGTCAATGATATGGAGTGTACTATTTCTGATGAAATATATGATTCGTCTGAGCCAGTGCACCACGTGGAGGAGAAGCAGGAGCAGGAGGTTCGGGAGGATCCGGACTCAAGTAAGTTGTTCAGGCCAGCAGCAGACGATTGCCGCGCACTGTGCCAACTTCGTGCGCTCCGGTCTCAACTCGCTCTCGCGCGCTCTGAGGGGCGCTCGGGAGACTTTACGACCCACGATCCACCCGGCGCTCAAGCCATCATGGAGCATAGATCGTAAGGCCTAGTTTTAGTTACGTTTCCCACCCCGCTACAAGCTGTCGTCGTGCACATACGCGCACCTACAGTCCACATACATATATACCGAAATACAAGGAACATATTTATTGGAACAACTCTGACTTCTTCTTTTGGATATTTTCCCACTCGTCGCTGGAAAGCCGCTCCGGTGATCCGCCCTCCTACAAACATTGGTCCTTCGAGCCGGATCTTCGCCTTCCCCATAAGGAGAAGCTTACCCCAGCCAGCATCGGCGGATCGCTCTAAGTTCAAGATAAGTAAGCCCAACACCAGTGCAGTGATTTTGTGCGAGTTTTCCATCCCAGTCCGAGTACCCGTGGCATACATATGTACATACATATGTATTCATTTCTCGCTCTAGCTCCAAATTAAACCATACTTCGTTCTGCCAACGGTTGTGGCCACCTACTTCTCCAAAGGTTTAATTTGATCCGAGCAAGCTCCTGCGGTCAACCTCCGATCCAGTGTATATATTCCTACCTCTCCCAGCTACCAGCTGAGCTTTGGTTGCTGACATATGCACATGCATACAAGCACATGTACACATCGCAACGCAATCCAAGCGGCTGACAACAATCATAAATTCATATGCTTGCAATTGGTTTGTTGTTTTTTTTTTCCATGCTCAACGCACCATCGGTTTTCGGTTTTATAAATAGAGAAAATAAATCACTGCGTCTCCGTATTTAACTAATTATATTGCCAACAAAGATAAGACTCGGCACCACATATATATTTATCTTACATATACATACATACGTACGCATTTTAAAATTATACATATTGCATATAAAACGGTCATCCACCGTTTTAACCGTTGTTTTACATCTCGCCAAAAAGTTGGGTCGTCAACCCAAGCCACGGTACATAGCACTTACATCCATACGCACACACATACAAGCAGCAGCAGCGGTGCATTCGTTTCGTTTTTCCTTTCGCTTTCGCTTCTCCACCGTTTGCTTGGGCTGTTGTTGGTGGGAGAATATTTTTCGGTGCCGCGCTTGACCGTAACGGAACGCCAAGTGTAGCGCTACCCAGCACTTCGAGGGTATATTGTTTTCAACATTCGTTTGCAACCGACTCTATATAGGGGTACCTTGTGCATCCATATCATTGCTCATCCTTATTAGTCGCTCTTGGTTTGCCCTTTGTTTTTTATTTGATCGTAGTATTTTATATTTATATATTCCGGCCACGGTGCCCGACTACTACTATATAACTACTACTTGGCGATAATTCCCGCCAAGGCCACATAACCACGGTTCGTCGTTCACAACTTCCACTTCTCCATTTCCGCTCACCTGCTTTGCGACTCTGATACGCGCTATCGCAAATCCATCAGCCAACCATGCCCTCTGGTGAGAAGAAATCTCGCAAGAAGTTTATGCGGGGGAGTTCGCTGAGTTTGACCCATCCACCCAGCTCCAACGGCTCAGTCACTACGCCCACAGCTTCCCGTCCGGCCCCAGCTGAGCGAGGTCCGACGACGTCCAGGGCTCACACACCACATGCCCCACGGTCGTCCCTCGCACGGTTCCGAGCACTATGGCCCAATCGGTCGCCAGCTCCGCACGGTCTAAGTTTGCCTTGGCTGCAAGCAGACTGACACGCTTCGACCAGAAGCTCAGCGCTCCAGATGCTAGCACACCAACCCGCTCGCTCTCCCAAGTCCATCGAGATCAACTCCGAAGCCTGTGGGCGAAGGTAGACGCGGAGTTCGAGGCCTGTGTGGAGGTGATAACGGAAGTAGATCCAGAGGGGGCAGCTGACGTCCAGGGGATGTACGATGACTGCTACGCGGTCTACGCGCAATGCCTTGCCGAACTGAACGATCAGCTCGAACCCCCGACTGTCCCTCACACGCCTCAACTGGCCATTCAAGTGCCGACCTCCGGCGGTTGCCGTCTTCCTCCATGTGACACTGATGTTTTCAGTGGGGACTACCAACAGTGCCCACGTTCCGAGACCTGTTCACCGCCATATATATAGAGAACCCGAGGTTGGCTCCAGTAGAAAAACTGTTCCACCTCAACAAAAAAACAAGCGGTGAGGCCCACGACATAGTGGCACAGGCTCCACTCACGAACGAAGGGTTCGCGTCCGCATGGAGCGCCCTCCGTGAGCTTTTCCAAAACAAGAGGCTGATACTCAAAGCCCAGCTGAAGATCCTTTTCAGTCTGCCCCAAATCCGCACCGAGTCAGCTGCAGCGCTAAAAGAGCTTCAGAGGGCCGTCCACAAGTGCCTTACGACACTCAACCACTCCGAGGTCTCCACAGACAGCATTTTCGCTGACGGAGTGTTAGTGTACCTCATATCCGCGAAGTTGCCGAAAGCGACTTTGGAGCTTTGGGAGCAGTCCGTGACACACAAGTCCGAAATTCCCACCTGGCACGCTATGGACAAGTTCCTGGCGGAGCGGTACCTGTCTCTCGAGGTGACCGAGGATGGCCATCCAGGCATGGAGACTCAGGCCCACTCCAGGGCGAGTCTACCCATGTCAGAGAGTTCAAAGGGCAATCCCAACCCATTCCGTTCCCAAGGGAGCCCTGTTGCAAGGCGGGTTCACTCGTTCGGAACAACTGTGGATCCGAAGCGGAGAACGTGTGATCTTTGCTCCAAAGAGAACCATCTGATCCGGGTATGCCCTCAATTCCTTCAGATGAGACCTGATGCTCGCTCCAGCTATATTAAGCAAAAAATGCTTTGCTTAAACTGTTTCGCAAGAGGTCACCAGATTCGTGAATGCCAAAGCGCCCACAACTGCAACACGTGTGGAGACCGGCATCATACGCTGCTGCACCGTGGCACTCCAGTTTCCAGCCAATCCGTGCCCAACTCCGTACCACTTCCGACTCCTGCCGAAGCTCAGCCTAGCGTTCAGAACTATTTCGCCTCCGGCAAGAGCTCGGTACTCCTGGGCACGGCTATTATTAATATTTGCCACTTGGGGACAAACTTTCGCGCCCGCGCTCTAATCGACCCGGGCTCCGAGGCGACGTTCATTACAGAACGTCTCTTCCAGATCATTAAGTTGCCATTCCGACTCGCCCAGGCACAGGTCTCGGGCCTCAATCAGACCATATCCGCTCAGTCCAAGAAGCTCTGCCATTTTTCCATCCGCTCCCCGACTAAGCCGGGCTTACACTTGGACGCCACAGCCTATGTCCTGCCGGAACTATCAGGCAGCCTTCCCTCCCATCCGATCCCGCAACACTCGTTGCGAGACTTGCCGAACCTGCCATGGGCAGACCCGACATTTTACGCAAGCTCACAAATAGATGTCCTGATTGGTGCCGACATCCTTCCATCCATCCTCTTGAGCGGCTCACAGACGAACATCTGTGGATCTCTCCTCGGACAGGAGACCAGTTTCGGATGGGTTCTTACAGGCCCAGTGCCAAACACGGTACAAGGCAGGGTCGCATCCTTCTCCACGCAAATTTCCACCGAGCTAGAGACTCCGTTAGACAAACTCCTCACAAAGTTTTGGGAGGTGGAGGACATTCCTACTAAAATAGAAAGCGAGTCGGATTCGTACTGCGAAAGAAATTTCCTCCGAACTACGTCAAGAACGCCAAGCGGGAAATACGTCGTCACGTTACCGTTTCGCGACCCAGATCATCTCGGATCAGATCTGGGGTATTCAAGGGCAACCGCGCTGGCCCAGTTCCTAAGAAACGAAAATCGCTTGAAAAGAAACAGTCCCCTACAAGAGCAGTACGACACCGTGATCCATGAATACCTAGAGCTTGGACACATGACAGAAGTTCTTCCGACTCATGGGTCCTGAACCTACTACCTGCCGCACCACGCTATCTTCAAGCCTGATAGCACCACCACGAAAGTCCGCGTTGTATTTAACGCATCCAGCCCGTCAACTAACGGTATCAGCTTGAATGACCTTCTGCACCCCGGCCCTGTTCTCCAGTCCGACTTAACCCTTCAGATCCTGAAGTGGCGCTACTACCGGTACGTCTTCAATGCTGACATCACCAAGATGTATCGGCAGATTTGGGTAGATCCGAAGCACACCCCCTTCCAGCGAATTTTGTTTCGCAACAAGGAGGGCGAGATACGCGACTATGAGTTGCAAACTGTCACCTTTCGAGTCAATTGTGCTCCCTTTCTCGCCATCCGGGTGTTGCAACAGCTTGCAGACGATGTCCAGTCCCGATTCCCAAGAGCCAGTCACATCATTCGGTCCTGTATGTATGTCGACGACGTCCTAGCGGGAGCAGACTCTCCCACTGAGGCTCAACTAGCTATCCGCGAGTTACAGGCCGCCCTGAGTTCTGCCGGGTTTCCACTGAGAAAATGGACGTCCAACCACAAGGATATCCTGACTACCATTCCGAATGACCATCTCCTTCACACCGACTTCCTTGAACTCGAGGCAGAACGCACAGCCAAGACTCTCGGAATTCGCTGGCAGGCGACAACAGACGATTTCTTCTTCGTTCCGCCAGAACTGGCATCTACGGCATCCAATACCAAGCGAGCGGTGCTTTCCCAGATAGCAAGGTTGTTTGACCCTGCGGGCTGGTTGGCGCCTTTCATTGTCCGGTCAAAGATCTTCATGCAAGAGATCTGGTTGCAAGAAGTGGGATGGGACGAAGATCTTCCGACCGAGATGCGTCAGCGCTGGCAGAGTTTTCTGCGGAGCTACTCCGCTCTCGACCAGATCCGCATTCCAAGGTGGATTGGCTCCGAACCAGCTGTAAGGGTCGAGCATCACGGATTTTGCGATGCGTCCGAAAAGGCGTACGGTGCGGCTATCTACGTACGCATCGAGACTGAACACCTGGTCAAGGTGCAGTTGCTTACCGCGAAAACACGAGTCGCACCCGTTAAGACTGTATCGCTCCCCCGGTTAGAGCTGTGCGGCGCCTTGCTGCTGTCCGAAATGGCGACGGCTATCCTGCCAAATATGCCAAGCAGTATCCAATCACACACTGACAGAAGACACACGGCCACACGCCCGACACTCCACCCCTCCCCTCAGAGATGTTTGCACTTCCATTTGGGCATCTATTTTCGTTGATGCTGGCATCGCAATACACGGAATCGTCTCTCCGTTTTTGGCCGCAATGAAAATAGATACCGAAATATTCGAAATTCAAAGTCAATTCCCACGAGAGAGAGAGCGAGACAGGCCTTCTTCTTTTGGTTTACGGCCTTTCTTTCTTCTGCCTTTGGCATCGCCCACTCCACTCTCTTTATTTTTCTTGCATTAAATTGGCAATAATATGAACTCGCCTTTTCTTTCTGCTTAGTAGTATTCCCCTGTCGCCGATAGCCCGCATCCTCTGCGTTCCAGAATCTGCGGGAGTTTCCAGCTGGGGCTACTGGCGTGCATCAGCCGTCGAGTAGATTGAATGGGAACGCTGACAGCATATATGTACTATGTGTGTGTGTGCCCAACTAACGCAGACAACTGCGTTCTAGAATGAAATATTAATTCATTGGATGCGCACACACAGATCCCCCTTCATCGCTCTCTGTTTCCCTCGGAGGGTGGCAGGGTACTGGGTGTCTACGCTGCTCGGCGCTGGCCTGTATCTAATCGCGCCTGCCTTGCTGTGTACCCACTGTAGATGCATATGTACATACAGTTGTTAGGCACGGAGAATGTGTTGAAGTGACCATCATCTTCTCCCTCCTTTGCTGGCTCTGACGTGCTGTCCCTCGGAGAGGAGGAATCCACCTGGGGCTTGCCAAACAGTATGTAGAAGCACAGACTAAACGTAAGCACAAAGATCGAGTAGAGAGCAAAGCTCTTGATGAAGCTGCTGGAGACAGCGCGCAGCATGAGCATATGCGTCGAAATTGAGAGTACTGGCAGGGAGCCAACCAGCAGGCAGAACTCCACGGACACCAGCAGAATGGTGAAGACGGCCAGTATGCGCTGCGTCTCCTTGTCGTAGCTGGCTTCCATGCAGGTTAGGATCGACAAGGCAATGAGAGCCACCTCCATCAGGTTCGTGATGGACCTGAAGTACAGCAGCGGCGACATGTCAGGCTGTATGACCTCTCGGATCATGAGATACACAATCCCTATCAAAGAGAACAGGCCGAAGAGGGCAGTCAGGCCCGTGTGGTCGCTTTCGTGGAACTTAAGGAGCGTATGCGTGATAATGGAGGCAGTGAAGAGAGAGTAAAGTAGAAAGTTCAGATAGAAGATCACCGAGAGCCGGTGCCACTTGAGGAAGAGGAAACTCGAGATTAGCGGGTGCTGCAGCAGGTAACGCAGCTCCTTGGAATCGGCGATGTATGCGATTGGAGTCATCTCGTCCTCCAATTGGTGAGGATGGCCAATGCTTCGCTTGTCCGACTCTCGCTGGCGTCTCATCAGATTCTTGTAGTTGATGATGATCTCGAAACTCTGGTCACCGGGCTTCTCCCCGTTGGTGGTGATGCAGGAATCGAAGTGCTCCTCCAGCACTTTCGGGTCCATCTCCTGTATGGGAAGATCTCCGAACGCGCTTCTCGCCCCGATGTACGCTCCCTGCCGTAGAAGCTTCTGTGCCACCTTTGTGTTGCGATACTTGACCGCATAGGAGAGTGGCACCAGGCCAGCCTTGTCCGCCTCATTGATGTCCACACGATCGCTCTCGAGCAGCAGCTGGAAGCAGCGCTGGTGGTCACAGAAGTCGTCCAGCGGCTGCTCACCCAGGCGACTGATAAATTAATCTTTAGCTAAGCTGAGGAGCGTAGCGTATCGGATCAAATCAATCAAAAGTTGATGGGTCTAAGGGGCTAGCTAACGAGGCAGTCAATGGCAATGGCAATGGAAATCCAAATGGAAATTTATGCACACCATGCGGCAAAACTAAAAAAAAACTAAACTAAAAACGTAGAATCATAGACGAGGGGGAACGTTGTGAGTTGCTGCGGACACCGCAACTCTACAGTTATACCCGATACTCAGTCAGTATGGCTCTCCTCCGGCAGACGCCTCTACAGAAAATCAGTCTGAGCGTGACGTCGGGCGCTGCGTAGCCACTGAAAATTGATTTGTTCCTATTGGCTATAAAAATGATCTGATCTGATCCAGATTTAGCAATCTGATAGATATGGTTATTATCTATGATTCTGCGTTTTTAGTTTTCTCGAATGTGCAATATTGTGGATGCAACAGATTTTCGTCCTTGTGTGGGCGGAAGGGGGTGGGGCGAAATTCTGAGATATACGTTTTATAGTGAGATCTAACAGAAGTACGGATACCAAATTTGGTTACTCTAGCCTTAATAGTCTCTGAGATTTGTGGATGCCCCAGATTTTCGTCCTTTGCGGGGGCGGAAGGGGGTGTGGCGAAATTTGGACACGAAACGGTCAAGGTCCGATATCACAGGAGTGTGGATACCAAATTTGGTTGCTCTGGCTCTTATAGGTTCTGAGATCCTTGAACTCATATTTTGCAATTGGCAAAGCCGACCATGAAACCTGTGTGTTAGAGAGAGACAGAGCGAGAAAGAATGAAATTGTTTTCTTGATTCTGGCTATAATAATTATACGATCTGGTTGAGATTTTACACTCTAGAACATATAGTCATCTTCTACGATTCTGCATTTTTGGTTTTATCGTATCTTTAAAAATGTGGATGCCACAGAATTTCGTCCTTTGTGGGGGCAAAAGTGGGCGGGGCAAAGTTTTGAAATATTTTTGTAGCAGTGACATTTAACAGATGTCTAGATCCAAAACATCGTTGCTCTAGCTCTTATAGTCTTTGAGCACTAGGCGCTGAAGGGGACGGACAGACGGACGGACGGACAGACGGACAGACAGACAGGGCTCAATCGACTCGGCTATTGATGCTCATCAAGAATATATATACTTTATGGGGTCGGAAACGATTCCTTTTGGACGTTACACACATCCACTTTTACCACAAATCTAATATACCCCAATACTCATTTTGAGTATCGGGTATAAAAACGCAAAATCATAGATAATGACCATATCTATCAGATTGCTGAATCTGGATCAGATCGGATCATTTTTGTAGCCAAAAGGAACAAATCAATTTGCAGTGGCTACGCAGCGCCCGACGTCACGCCCAGACTGATTTTCTGTAGAGGCGTCTGCCGGAGGAGAGCCATACTGACTTAGTATCGGGTATAACTGTAGAGTTGCGGTGTCCGCAGCAACTCACAACGTTCCCCTCGTCTATGATTCTGCGTTTTTAGTTTAGTTTTTTTTTTAGTTTTGCCGCAGGGTTTGCATAAATTTCCATTTGGATTTCCATTGCCATTGCCATTGACTGCCTCGTTAGCTAGCCCTTGGACCCATCAACTTTTGATTGATTTGATCCGATACGCTACGCTCCTCAGCTTAGCTAAAGATTAATTTATAAAACAAAAGATATACAAAAAGGGTAATAAAAGAGTAACGAACAAGATTAAGAACCATTAACCATAATATGTGCGTAAACAACACACACATTTTGAACCGAATCATATCAAATGCAAAAAAAAACATAATGAAAACAGAAAACAGAAAACCAATTAAAGATAATAAAACTATTATAACGAAAATAAAAAGAAATGAAAATTCAAGAATGCATAAATCTAACATTTGCAACTACAAAATATTTACTCTGGTACAAAATGGTACATACAGTAAAGATATTCGTTTATACAATATTTACTGTCTATATAACCATTATATACTACTTACTTACTGACAACAAATTATTAAGGGTTTTGTTCAATTTCATTATTCGTATGTTAATAAAAACAATTTCAGACTAACTTAAACTTACAGTCTGCTCTGAATACGGGTTAAATGCTAGTGCTGTGCTAGTTGATTATTACTCGTACAATAAATACTATAGCTTAGAGCCATCCTGCATCCCTGGTCACCGGTGGATCAAGCCTTCAGAACAACAAAATCAATCAAACAACAACAATCAATTCAAAAATCAATCAAACAACAAACAAAAATTGAACACTACAGCTAAAAATCTTGTACAGGCTTCTACAGCTGAAAATCTTGTACAGGCTGAAATATTCTACATTCTACAGCTGAAAATCTTGTACAGGCTGAAAATATTCTACATTCTACAGCTGAAAATCTTGTACAGGCTTCTACAGCTGAAAATCTTGTACAGGCTGAAATATTCTACATTCTACAACTGAAAATCTTGTACAGGCTGAAAATATTCTACATTCTACAGCTGAAAATACATTAACTATGTATAGTACATGTATAATACATACTACATAAAATAAATAAAATAAAAAACAAATTATTATTATTATTATTAATGAATTTCATTCCCGTTAATTGGGATTGCAGCGACTGCAAGAATTTTCCATTTATGTACCGGTCCTTTTTTTGCATATTGGTACCACGGCATGTGATACTCATCCATGTAAATGGAAAATTCTGAGTCGCTTAGTTTCTGTAAATTTACAGTCATGTTAATGCGTCCATTCATTATGTTTCCTTGCATTTTCAGTTCTTCCAATGCGTCCGTTACCAGATTTTCGGGGGCCTGTACCTTTGTGCAATTCATTGCTCGCTTGAAGGCGACCAATATCGTTGACCAGATCATCGTTACCGACGATACCTGGAGGAAGAAAAGTCTGATTCACCTGCTCCAATGTAATTGCCACAATCTACTCACCTTCAGTGTCGACGTCGTCAACATCCATAGGCAATGTACTAACCAGCCGGTCCAGCGGTCCACACGGCAGATGTTCCTCTGCCTCTTTGTCCTGATACGGCTCGAACAGATTGAGTTCATTTATGTCCTCATCGAAACACGACAATTGCGACGGCTCCAACAGATTGAGTTCATTTATGTCCTCATCGAAACACGACAATTGCGACGGCTCGAACATATCTTCCTCTATGTCCTGATACGGCTCGAACAGATTGAGTTCCTTTATGTCCTCATCGAAACGACAATTTATGCATTTCTGAATCTATCTTTTTATCCATCTTGGCGCGGTTCTTGGGTTACTCTTATTAACTTATTTCACTCTTTTCTCTATTTTTGTCGATCGTCGAATAACTCGCCTCAAACTTATCCCAGTATAATATCGCATAAAACTAATTGCAGTATAATATCTCGATCGGTTAGGGTTAATATATGTTGCCTTACAATTATTTAATTTTTATTTGTATACATGTTGAAATCAGGAAACTAGACGCGGAATTATGTGATATTTATCGGTCCGTATCGTATAGCAATAAAATATCTGTAAAGGTTCTTCCTTCTTGATCGTCGTATTCGAATAAATGTGTGTTGGCATATCGAGTACATTGGTATTTCTTATAATACTATCGATGAGTAAATACCAAAACCATACATGCCCCGTTATTTAAAACATAAATAAAGAACACAAAATAAAACAAAGATGTACATTAATTTGGGAGGTGTAAGAATTGACGGGGTGGACAGTGCCCTTGTTAATGTATTATGCGGGATATACTGGGACCATCTGCAAGGCCGGAAAGTGCAAAGCCCGAAAGCACAGGAAATTGCCAACATGACGTTGTCGTTCGGTGGAGCCCAAGTTTGCGACATAAGTGCAGCAGGAGTGATTAATTTGGACCATCAACGTAAGGGTAAGTAAATTAGTTACATTTATATTATATTCTTCTAATAATGTATTCCATTCAGCGGGGACGACGCACGCGAAATATGCTGAGCCTGTTACTCCGGTGCAGAATATTTCTGTTCTGATGATATCTCAGGATATTGAGGATATTGAGAACAATATGAACGGTGATACGGAGGAGTCGGCCACAACTCACGATATTGAGGATATTGACAATATGCTCGGTGATACGGAGGAGTCGGCCACAACTCAGGATATTGAGGATATTGACAACAATATGCACGGTCATACGGAGGAGTCGGCCACAACTCACGATATTGAGGAGAATATTGACAACATTTCTGACAATATTCACAATATTTCTGATTATACAGTCAATGATATGGAGTGTACTATTTCTGATGAAATATATGATTCGTCTGAGCCAGTGCACCACGTGGAGGAGAAGCAGGAGCAGGAGGTTCGGGAGGATCCGGACTCAAGTAAGTTGTTCAGGCCAGCAGCAGACGATTGCCGCGCACTGTGCCAACTTCGTGCGCTCCGGTCTCAACTCGCTCTCGCGCGCTCTGAGGGGCGCTCGGGAGACTTTACGACCCACGATCCACCCGGCGCTCAAGCCATCATGGAGCATAGATCGTAAGGCCTAGTTTTAGTTACGTTTCCCACCCCGCTACAAGCTGTCGTCGTGCACATACGCGCACCTACAGTCCACATACATATATACCGAAATACAAGGAACATATTTATTGGAACAACTCTGACTTCTTCTTTTGGATATTTTCCCACTCGTCGCTGGAAAGCCGCTCCGGTGATCCGCCCTCCTACAAACATTGGTCCTTCGAGCCGGATCTTCGCCTTCCCCATAAGGAGAAGCTTACCCCAGCCAGCATCGGCGGATCGCTCTAAGTTCAAGATAAGTAAGCCCAACACCAGTGCAGTGATTTTGTGCGAGTTTTCCATCCCAGTCCGAGTACCCGTGGCATACATATGTACATACATATGTATTCATTTCTCGCTCTAGCTCCAAATTAAACCATACTTCGTTCTGCCAACGGTTGTGGCCACCTACTTCTCCAAAGGTTTAATTTGATCCGAGCAAGCTCCTGCGGTCAACCTCCGATCCAGTGTATATATTCCTACCTCTCCCAGCTACCAGCTGAGCTTTGGTTGCTGACATATGCACATGCATACAAGCACATGTACACATCGCAACGCAATCCAAGCGGCTGACAACAATCATAAATTCATATGCTTGCAATTGGTTTGTTGTTTTTTTTTTCCATGCTCAACGCACCATCGGTTTTCGGTTTTATAAATAGAGAAAATAAATCACTGCGTCTCCGTATTTAACTAATTATATTGCCAACAAAGATAAGACTCGGCACCACATATATATTTATCTTACATATACATACATACGTACGCATTTTAAAATTATACATATTGCATATAAAACGGTCATCCACCGTTTTAACCGTTGTTTTACATCTCGCCAAAAAGTTGGGTCGTCAACCCAAGCCACGGTACATAGCACTTACATCCATACGCACACACATACAAGCAGCAGCAGCGGTGCATTCGTTTCGTTTTTTCCTTTCGCTTTCGCTTCTCCACCGTTTGCTTGGGCTGTTGTTGGTGGGAGAATATTTTTCGGTGCCGCGCTTGACCGTAACGGAACGCCAAGTGTAGCGCTACCCAGCACTTCGAGGGTATATTGTTTTCAACATTCGTTTGCAACCGACTCTATATAGGGGTACCTTGTGCATCCATATCATTGCTCATCCTTATTAGTCGCTCTTGGTTTGCCCTTTGTTTTTTATTTGATCGTAGTATTTTATATTTATATATTCCGGCCACGGTGCCCGACTACTACTATATAACTACTACTTGGCGATAATTCCCGCCAAGGCCACATAACCACGGTTCGTCGTTCACAACTTCCACTTCTCCATTTCCGCTCACCTGCTTTGCGACTCTGATACGCGCTATCGCAAATCCATCAGCCAACCATGCCCTCTGGTGAGAAGAAATCTCGCAAGAAGTTTATGCGGGGGAGTTCGCTGAGTTTGACCCATCCACCCAGCTCCAACGGCTCAGTCACTACGCCCACAGCTTCCCGTCCGGCCCCAGCTGAGCGAGGTCCGACCACGTCCAGGGCTCACACACCACATGCCCCACGGTCGTCCCTCGCACGGTTCCGAGCACTATGGCCCAATCGGTCGCCAGCTCCGCACGGTCTAAGTTTGCCTTGGCTGCAAGCAGACTGACACGCTTCGACCAGAAGCTCAGCGCTCCAGATGCTAGCACACCAACCCGCTCGCTCTCCCAAGTCCATCGAGATCAACGCCGAAGCCTGTGGGCGAAGGTGGACGCGGAGTTCGAGGCCTGTGTGGAGGTGATAACGGAAGTAGATCCACAGGGGGCAGCTGACGTCCAGGGGATGTACGATGACTGCTACGCGGTCTACGCGCAATGCCTTGCCGAACTGAACGATCAGCTCGAACCCCCGACTGTCCCTCACACGCCTCAACTGGCCATTCAAGTGCCGACCTCCGGCGGTTGCCGTCTTCCTCCATGTGACACTGATGTTTTCAGTGGGGACTACCAACAGTGCCCACGTTCCGAGACCTGTTGACCGCCATATATATAGAGAACCCGAGGTTGGCTCCAGTAGAAAAACTGTTCCACCTCAACAAAAAAACAAGCGGTGAGGCCCACGACATAGTGGCACAGGCTCCACTCACGAACGAAGGGTTCGCGTCCGCATGGAGCGCCCTCCGTGAGCGTTTCCAAAACAAGAGGCTGATACTTAAAGCCCAGCTGAAGATCCTTTTCAGTCTGCCCCAAATCCGCACCGAGTCAGCTGCCGCGCTAAAAGAGCTTCAGAGGGCCGTCCACAAGTGCCTTACGACACTCAACCACTCCGAGGTCTCCACAGACAGCATTTTCGCTGACGGAGTGTTAGTGTACCTCATATCCGCGAAGTTGCCGAAAGCGACTTTGGAGCTTTGGGAGCAGTCCGTGACACACAAGTCCGAAATTCCCACCTGGCACGCTATGGACAAGTTCCTGGCGGAGCGGTACCTGTCTCTCGAGGTGACCGAGGATGGCCATCCAGGCATGGAGACTCAGGCCCACTCCAGGGCGAGTCTACCCATGTCAGAGAGTTCAAAGGGCAATCCCAACCCATTCCGTTCCCAAGGGAGCCCTGTTGCAAGGCGGGTTCACTCGTTCGGAACAACTGTGGATCCGAAGCGGAGAACGTGTGATCTTTGCTCCAAAGAGAACCATCCGATCCGGGTATGCCCTCAATTCCTTCAGATGATACCTGATGCTCGCTCCAGCTATATTAAGCAAAAAATGCTTTGCTTAAACTGTTTCGCAAGAGGTCACCAGATTCGTGAATGCCAAAGCGCCCACAACTGCAACACGTGTGGAGACCGGCATCATACGCTGCTGCACCGTGGCACTCCAGTTTCCAGCCAATCCGTGCCCAACTCCGTACCACTTCCGACTCCTGCCGAAGCTCAGCCTAGCGTTCAGAACTATTTCGCCTCCGGCAAGAGTTCGGTACTCCTGGGCACGGCTATTATTAATATTTGCCACTTGGGGACAAACTTTCGCGCCCGCGCTCTAATCGACCCGGGCTCCGAGGCGACGTTCATTACGGAACGTCTCTTCCAGATCATTAAGTTGCCATTCCGACTCGCCCAGGCACAGGTCTCGGGCCTCAATCAGACCATATCCGCTCAGTCCAAGAAGCTCTGCCATTTTTCCATCCGCTCCCCGACTAAGCCGTGCTTACACTTGGACGCCACAGCCTATGTCCTGCCGGAACTATCAGGCAGCCTTCCCTCCCATCCGATCCCGCAACACTCGTTGCGAGACTTGCCGAACCTGCCATGGGCAGACCCGACATTTTACGCAAGCTCACAAATAGATGTCCTGATTGGTGCCGACATCCTTCCATCCATCCTCTTGAGCGGCTCACAGACGAACATCTGTGGATCTCTCCTCGGACAGGAGACCAGTTTCGGATGGGTTCTTACAGGCCCAATGCCAAACACGGTACAAGGCAGGGTCGCATCCTTCTCCACGCAAATTTCCACTGAGCTAGAGACTCCGTTAGACAAACTCCTCACAAAGTTTTGGGAGGTGGAGGACATTCCTACTAAAATAGAAAGCGAGTCGGATTCGTACTGCGAAAGAAATTTCCTCCGAACTACGTCAAGAACGCCAAGCGGGAAATACGTCGTCACGTTACCGTTTCGCGACCCAGATCATCTCGGATCAGATCTGGGGTATTCAAGGGCAACCGCGCTGGCCCAGTTCCTAAGAAACGAAAATCGCTTGAAAAGAAACAGTCCCCTACAAGAGCAGTACGACACCGTGATCCAAGAATACCTAGAGCTTGGACACATGACAGAAGTTCTTCCGACTCATGGGTCCTCAACCTACTACCTGCCGCACCACGCTGTCTTCAAGCCTGATAGCACCACCACGAAAGTCCGCGTTGTATTTAACGCATCCAGCCCGTCGACTAACGGTATCAGCTTGAATGACCTTCTGCACCCCGGCCCTGTTCTCCAGTCCGACTTAACCCTTCAGATCCTGAAGTGGCGCTACTACCGGTACGTCTTCAATGCTGACATCACCAAGATGTATCGGCAGATTTGGGTAGATCCGAAGCACACCCCCTTCCAGCGAATTTTGTTTCGCAACAAGGAGGGCGAGATACGCGACTATGAGTTGCAAACTGTCACCTTTCGAGTCAATTGTGCTCCCTTTCTCGCCATCCGGGTGTTGCAACAGCTTGCAGACGATGTCCAGTCCCGATTCCCAAGAGCCAGTCACATCATTCGGTCCTGTATGTATGTCGACGACGTCCTAGCGGGAGCAGACTCTCCCACTGAGGCTCAACTAGCTATCCGCGAGTTACAGGCCGCCCTGAGTTCTGCCGGGTTTCCACTGAGAAAATGGACGTCCAACCACAAGGATATCCTGACTACCATTCCGAATGACCATCTCCTTCACACCGACTTCCTTGAACTCGAGGCAGAACGCACAGCCAAGACTCTCGGAATTCGCTGGAAGGCGACAACAGACGATTTCTTCTTCGTTCCGCCAGAACTGGCATCTACGGCATCCAATACCAAGCGAGCGGTGCTTTCCCAGATAGCAAGGTTGTTTGACCCTGCGGGCTGGTTGGCGCCTTTCATTGTCCGGTCAAAGATCTTCATGCAAGAGATCTGGTTGCAAGAAGTGGGATGGGACGAAGATCTTCCGACCGAGATGCGTCAGCGCTGGCAGAGTTTTCTGCGGAGCTACTCCGCTCTCGACCAGATCCGCATTCCAAGGTGGATTGGCTCCGAACCAGCTGTAAGGGTCGAGCATCACGGATTTTGCGATGCGTCCGAAAAGGCGTACGGTGCGGCGATCTACGTACGCATCGAGACTGAACACCTGGTCAAGGTGCAGTTGCTTACCGCGAAAACACGAGTCGCACCCGTTAAGACTGTATCGCTCCCCCGGTTAGAGCTGTGCGGCGCCTTGCTGCTGTCCGAAATGGCGACGGCTATCCTGCCAAGTATGCCAAGCGCAATGTTGCAGCTTGGCAACATGTTGAATGTAAATGTGCATCATATTGCTATGTTATTACGTGATCATGTTAAATAAATACTTATAAGATATTTTATTAACATTGAATTGGGAAACAATTTCTGCTATGCTATTAACTGGTCAAGTTAAATAAATACTTATAGGATATTTTATAAGTATAGAGGGTTGAATGGTAAGAGAACACAAATTAATGGAGATATATACAGGAGCACACAATAAATAAAATTATAATAGGAAGACATAAAAATTAATTAAGCTACTTATATTAAATATACGGCCGTCCCTTATCCTTTACTACTTGGTGGCGCCACCTATCGGTGATAATGTGAACTAACTTCGATCTCAATCCTGTTTCTCAACCATGTAAAATCCTCTTAAATCGATCCTTCGCTCATTTATATTCTCTCTCCTCCCTCTTACTGTCAATGAACCTGTTTTTACGATTGGTCCCGTGTTGCGATTCAAACAGCCCTCAAACAGGTAGGTCATCCCTTTGCAATGAATATAATGTGATAGTTTAGAGGTATTTTTTAAGTGTTTCCTGAAAAACGGATTCGATGCCCTTGAACCTTTCTACTTTCTCTATAATTTATATTCCTCCTTTGTGTACCTAACACTGTCCCATAGAAAAATGCCTATATAATAACTACTCAAGCTATATAAACTTCCTTCTACCTTTACTGAATCACTTTTCATTTCTTTTTCTTCTTAAAAATATTTTTTTATTATATATTCCTTCAACGGAAGGATGGTTTTTCCTTCTATAAAGGTTAATTTGTTTAAAGAAAGGACCTCGTCATATATATTAGTTTCTCCTCATTGTCCTTATAACTTAAAGTCCCCTTTCCTGTATCAATAACAGCTCCGATTTTCTTTAATAGGTTAAATCCTATTAGTAAATCTGCCTCCATTCCATATATTTCATAAAACACTTGTTTTGTGTTGAAAATAGTTATATTATGGAAATATTTAATTATTGAAAACCCATTCACTGTAGCAACTTTCTTATAAACTGATAATTCTTTTTTATTTTCGTAAACTCCCTTTTTTATATAACAGGAAGTTGCTCCCGTATCTATCAAAACTTTTAATTCTCTGTTTATTTTTTTATCTACTCTTTTTAAGTAGGGCAGACCTACTTCGGGGGCTGATCTAAAAAATGGTCCTCCTCAATGTTATTTATCCGCATTGCTTTATTAGCCGGTTGTTCCGACATTTCGTTTGGCTTTCGTTTCTGCGCCTGATTTTCGTTAGACTGATTATTCGGTACTACGTTTGCCCTAAAATGCTGAGCTTGGTTATAATTGTTATTATTTCTCCTATAATAACCGTTAGTATTCTCCCGATAATTTCTATTATTAATATTTCCCCTGAATTGATTGCTGTTCTGTCGGTTCTTGATTTGTATCGATTCGTCTTCATCCATTGGTTCTGGGGCTTGATTTTGTTTTCTATTACCCAAGAAATAGGGTTGTCCCCATGACATGTTATTCCTCTGAAGATCCCTTTTTTGGTCGAATGGTGAACTATTAGTCCTTGGTTGTCGTTGGTTGAATCTTAATGTATTGTAGTTATTATTCCCTGAATTTCTGGGGCCACTGAATTGGTAGGCAAATTGGGCCCGAATGTTATTTGATTGCAATTCCTGTACCTTTGCCAAGGCATTCGGTAAATCTGGGGGATTCAATGAAAATAGGATTTCTGCAATGCCGCCGTTTAGGCCAGTGACAAAAATGCGTAAGGCATTGTCTCTAATTTTCTTTGTCCTTTCCGTGAGTCATTATTGTCTTATTTATTAACAAGTTAATTTTCTTGTTAACCTCGTTATAGAAATCTATTATTAAAAGGTTCCCTTGTCGGAGAACGCTTAACTCCTGTTCTATTATGTAAATTGGTCTCTTGTCACTGTAAACAAAGTCAAGTCGTGAAAGTATGGCATCAAAATTTAAAACTGTCCCGTGGTTGGTCAGTGGGTCATGTGCTGGTCCTGTTATTTTGTTTCTCAAAATTGTTAAGGCAATATAATATTGCTTACTTCCTTTCTTATATAACTTCACTGCAGTTTCTGCAGCTTCCCTCCATCCTACGTATTGGTTTAATCCACCATTGAAAATTGGTAGGGATTCTATTACCTTTAATGTGGTGTCATCTTTTATTGTCTCGTCTATTGTTTCTGCCTGATAATCTGATACCTGATCGGATTTAGTTTCTATTTGTTGTTTTAAATTTACAATTTGCTCCTGTACTTGTGAAATTTGAAGTGCTATCAATTGTTTGACCAGATCTGCAGTGAGATCGGTCCTTGTTTGTGAGTTAATCATTTTTAGTTTTTCAAAATCTAAAGTTAGTTGATCCACCTTAAATTTGTCATATATATTTGTTTTTATAATCTAATATAACCTAATTGAACTTATATATTTATTAATACAACTTTTGCTCACGAACTATCCGGTAGGGGTCGTCCTTCTTAGTTTGGCTGACAGATCTTTGAACGGTCTTCCTTCTTGATTTGGCTGACAGGTCTTCGAACGGGTCTTCCTTCATACATTTCTTTGTTTAACTGGATCTTCTGGGGGTCTTCCTTCTTTGGTTTTTTTTGGTTTTTTTGTATTTTTGAATTGTCTTGATTGGCTTTTGTATTTATTTGTATTTTGTATTGTATTTGTATTTGTATTTGTATTGTATATTGTATTTATTTTTGCACACCCTCAGCTCCGGTTTGTTTCCTTTTTATCTCACTTTTTCTTATCTTATATCTCACAGTCACTCCGCGTTTTTATATCTGAAGGATTTATTCCATTAATTAATTGTCCTTCGGGTTTAGGCACGACGCAACACTTTTATTATTCGGTGCTTTTTATACAACGTCGCCCCACGTTGGGCGCCAATTAAAAAACTGCGGTAGCGGATTGTGTATTTAAAAAGTTTTTATTTTACTTCTAACTTCACTGATATAGATTTAAGTAGAGGGTCACAAAGGATTCCGGACAAAGGGTTTGCGCGATCTTAATTTTTAGCTCGACTTTGCGGTGTCGCTTCTGGATCAAGACTGGCTTGAACTTTCTGATCTTTGCATCGTTGATCCCTTTCGGGAATAGTTTTTCTATAAACATTTCAATTGATTTCGCCATCCCGAGTGCTGGATTTCGTCATCCAAAGAGAGAACTGTAAAATGCCTAAAGTGCAGGATCTGCAGAAAGCCGGGAGTGAGATTGTTTATGAGAAGCCGGGTGTGGGCAAACATTGGTTTTCCATTTAGGCGAGTGTCAAAGATTGGGACTGCGGCGGGAGCCCTTGAGATTGTACATCTTAGAAATCAATTAGGCGGAGGCCCAAGATTGAAATTGTTTTCGTTTTGGAAAGCCAAAGATTGTTTACAACTCGTGTAAGAGCTCAATAGAATTGGGTACGTTAGCTTACATACATATGTCCATGCATACATATGTAGGTTGATTAATTATACCCGATACTCAAAATGAGTATTGGGGTATATTAGATTTGTGGTAAAAGTGGATGTGTGTAACGTCCAGAAGGAATCGTTTCCGACCCCATAAAGTATATATATTCTTGATCAGCATCAATAGCCGAGTCGATTGAGCCCTGTCTGTCTGTCCGTCTGTCCGTCCGTCCGTCCGTCCGTCCGTCCGTCCGTCCGTCCGTCCGTCCGTCCCCTTCAGCGCCTAGTGCTCAAAGACTATAAGAGCTAGAGCAACGATGTTTTGGATCCAGACTTCTGTGATATGTCACTGCTACAAAAATATTTCAAAACTTCGCCCCGCCCACTTCCGCCCCCCCAAAGAACGAAAATCTGTGGCATCCACATTTTTAAAGATACGATAAAACCAAAAACGCAGAATCGGTGAGGATGACCATATCTTCTACAGTGCAAAATCTGAACCAGATCGTATAATGATTATAGCCAGAAGCAAGAAAACAATTTCATTCTTTCTCGCTCTGTCTCTCTCTAACACACAGGTTTCATGGTCGGTTTTGTCAATTGCAAAATATGAGTTCAAGTATCTCAGAACCTATAAGAGCCAGAGCAACCAAATTTGGTATCCACACTCCTGTGATATCGGACCTTGACCATTTCGTGTCCAAATTTCGCCACACCCCCTTCCGACCCCGCAAAGGACGAAAATCTGGGGCATCCACAAATCTCAGAGACTATTAAAGCTAGAGTAACCAAATTTGATATCCGCACTTCTGTTAGATCTCACTATAAAACGTATATCTCAGAGTTTCGCCCCACCCCCTTCCGCCCCCACAAAAGACGAAAATCTGTTGCATCCACAATATTGCACATTTGAGAAAACTAAAAACGCAGAATCATAGATAATTACCATATATATCAGATTGCTGAATCTGGATCAGATCGGATCATTTTTGTAGCCAAAAGCAAGAAATCAATTTTCAGTGGCTACGCAGCGCCCGACGTCACGCTCAGACTGATTTTCTGTCTCTCTCGCACGCACTCTTTGTCGTGTGGTTCAATATTAGCGGCGTCTGCCGCAGGAGAGCCATACTGACTTAGTATCGGGTATAACTGTAGAGTTGCGGTGTCCGCAGCAACTCACAACGTTCCACCTCGTTTTATTTATTTTCACTTGTGTCACTGTCACTTTTGCCTTCCACTTTTAATTTGGGAGTCCACCAGGGGGCGCCATGAAATTTTAGAATAGTTTTTCTAAATATGAAATACCGAAAACTTTGGGTGGCTAAAAATTAATGTTTTTTACACTAGACTTCATCAAATTCGATCCTAATCTTATTCTAATACAAATTATAAGCCAAATGGCGCTACACCGTTGTTTGACATTTCTTCAACCCAAGCCGCGGTACATAGCACTTACAGCCATACATACACACATACAAGCAGCTGCAGCGGTGCATTCTTTTTATACCCGATACTCAAAATGAGTATTGGGGTATATTAGATTTGTGGTAAAAGTGGATGTGTGTAACGTCCAGAAGGAATCGTTTCCGACCCCATAAAGTATATATATTAGTGATCAGCATCAATAGCCGAGTCGATTGGGCCCTGTCTGTCTGTCTGTCTGTCCGTCTGTCCGTCCGTCCGTCTGTCCGTCCCCTTCAGCGCCTAGTGCTCAAAGACTATAAGAGCTAGAGCAACGATGTTTTGGATCCAGACTTCTGTGATATGTCACTGCTACAAAAATATTTCAAAACTTCGCCCCGCCCACTTCCGCCCCCACAAAGAACGAAAATCTGTGGCATCCACAATTTTAAAGATATGAAAAAACCAAAAACGTAGAATTGTAGAGAATGACCATATCTTTAAGACTGCGGAAGCTGAATTGGATCGTATTATTAGTATAGCCAGCATCAAGAAAACAATTTCATTTTTTCTCGCCCTGTCTCTCTCTAACACACACGTAGCATAGGCGGCTTTGCTTAGAGTAAAACATTAGCACATGGAAATCAGAGACTATAAAAGCTAGAGCAACCAAATTTGGTATCCACACTCCTAGTATATCGGACCGAGACGAGTTTGTTTCAAAATTTCGCCACACCCCCTTCCGCCCCCGCAAAGGACGAAAATCTGGGGATATTCAAAAATCTCAAAGACTATTAAGGCTAGAGTAACCAAATTTGGTATCCGCACTTTTGTTAGATATTACTATAAAACGTGTATCTCAAAATTTCGCCCCACCCCCTTCCACCCACATAAAGGACGGAAATCTGTTGCATCCACAATATTGTACATTCGAGAAAACTAAAAACGCAGAATCATAGATAATGACCATATCTATCAGATTGCTGAATCTGGATCAGATCAGATCATTTTTATAGCCAATAGCAACAAATCGATTTGCAGTGGCTACGCAGCGCCCGACGTCACGCTCAGACTGATTTTCTGTCTCTCTCGCACGCCCTCTTTGTCGTTTCGTTCAAATTAGCGGCGTCTGCCGGAGGAGAGCCATACTGACTAAGTATCGGGTATAACTGTAGAGTTGCGGTGTCCGCAGCAACTCACAACGTTCCCCCTCGTTTTTTTAATTGTTTCACTTTTGTGAATATTTTTCTTCACTTTATTTTATTTTCACTTGAAAAAAATGTTTTTTGGTTTTCGTCGTTGTGTTTTTGATTTACTTACCTTAACATGTTGGATGTGGCTCCTCCAAAGGGCGATCCGGTATTGGTCCCTTTTATGATGGTATCACCTTACTGAGGTTCCTGGACTTCGTTCCTTTTTGGTTGGTTTTCCTGAGTACGGAACTTTCAGGAATTGGAGTCACCGATAAGTTATACCGGACAATATTACGAAATATTGTGAGTCACACCGGAAATTATTATTGAGACCGACGGCTGCAAGTTTTTGCAGTTTTCGCGAACGTACTAAACTATTTGCTGTGTTATCCTTATTCGAAGGACAAAATAAAAGATTATTTTGATTCTGTTCACTTTAGCGAAGTGCTTTTATTGAATATCAGAATGTGACTGCTTAAATCTAGAATTATAATTCTTAAAGAAACCTATCGATGAACGCGGCAGAGGCCGAATTGTTGGGGTCTTCAGAATTATTGTAGGCGGCGGCGTCAGTGGCGACAGCGGAGTTGCAGTTATTGACCGGTTGCTGCAGTCAATGTTGCTGGTCGATGTTGGGGGTGAAGAACAGCGGAGTCATCAGAAATGCATTGTCGACATTATCGCAGACGCGACGTCGAGGACGGGGTGGGGGCGATTGTTTCTCGTGAAGTGCTGACTTGAAGTGGAGCGCAAAAGCACTTCCAGAAATACAATGTTTCGGTTCTTGTTTTAGGCAGGAAATGGTTTTTACTTTTTGTGTAAATTGTGACAGAATTCTTGCGCATTGTTATTACAATTGGGTAATAAACTATTGGGCAAGAATTTTTATACTTTTTTCTGTTTTAATTGGAAATAAGAGTATTGAACTCTTGGGTGTTAACTTATATGTGTGCACTGTGTATGTTGCTCGCACTCGGGAACTATCAAGTCTTTACAGATCGATCAACTTTCTTCTATCGTTCAAAGCTGTAATAGACGATGGACTAGTAGCATGTGAGTAGCATGTGCAGCAGAGCTTTTGAGCTTTTTACTAACTGTGCAATCGTATGATCTAGAACATTCGAGCAGCATTAGACGATCGTCTAATGCACAGCATAGCTTAACTGTGCAATCGTACGATTGCCGTCTATGCTTCCCACTGTCCGTCGCTTGTATGCGTGCGTGGCGTTCGGACTTAAGAGCGGCTAAAGCTTTGATCCAACCTTAAGAGCGGCTAAAGCTTGATCGTTCGAAATATCACTAGGGTGTCTCACGAGACCGAAGAAGATATCCAATTCCCTATATTTTTGTGCTGGCTACTACACCACAGATAATTATACAAGACCTGCTCGACGAATAATTATCTGAAGAACTTGATTAGGAGAGATTATTTCCTGATTTGAATGTCTTTCAAATGATACACGCCGAGATATTTCTTGTTCTCATCCACCAATTCGTAATAGTACGGAGTTCGTTTTTTAATTACCTGAGCGGGAATGAACACAGCGGCTAGTTTAGAACTAAACTTTTTTATAGCACTACTTTGTGTAAAATTTCTAGCATATACAAAATCTCCAATCTTTAATTTTGTATCACGGCAGCGTAAATTGTATCTATGCGAATTTTCTTCGTGTGCCTTATTGACATTCGCTTTAGCCTGTGGCCAGATTAGCTGCAAGGAATCTGGGTTCTCTATTCTAGTATCGTCGTTCAAAAGGTCTAGTTTACGTAAGAGTGCGTAATCCTTCCCATTCAACATCATGTTTTGACCAAATGCTAGAAAATATGGAGAATACCCTGTACTCCTATGTAAGGTAGATCTCAATGAACCACTAATGGCATTCAGGTTACAGTCCCAATTGGAATGTTCGTTACCGATATAAGCTCGTATCGCAGCTATCACGGATCTGTTCAGTCGCTCGCTGGCATTAGCTTGCGGTGAATAAATAGCTGTGCATTTTTGTGTTATACCGAAGCTATTTAAAAATGCCTGAAAGTAGCTAGATTTAAATTGGGATCCATTGTCTGACAAGATGACGTCTGGCACCCCATATGTATAAAAGAGAGACCCTTCCAGATATTCACAGATCTTAGGGGCTGTAAATTTCTTCAGGAGACACAGAAAATGGAACTTAGTATTGTGATCGATAACTAAGAGCAATCCTATGTTTCCCTTTTTCGTGCGTGGGTATGGTCCTAAGAGATTTATGTATAATTTCTGAAACGGCCTATCCGAAGTGAATGGTTTACCCATAGGAGGTCTAAGAATCATATTCGGACTCTTGGTCGTGCGAAAAACGGTGCATTCAGATATGTACTTGCGCGTCTGGCTAACCATGCGAGGCCAGAATAAATATCTTTTGAGCTTCTCTATGGTTTTACTCATCCCACAATGTGCGGAGCTAGGGGCGTCATGAGCTTGATATAATACGTTCGTAATTAACCCTGACGGATCCCAAAGCTTCCATGAATCGTACTCTTGAGACTCATCTCCCGAAGCGAATACTGTCCTTTTGAAAACTTGACCGTCTATCACTTGTAGGATATTAAATGTGAAACTACGCAATTTCATAGACCATCTGGCTAATCTACCCGATAAATCTTTTTGTTGCATTGACCATTTAAGTGCTGCGTGATCGGCTATGACTACGAAGTCCTGTCCCTCAATATAAGATCGGAATTTTTTTATACCCTTTATGACTGCTAAGCACTCTAGTTCGGTAACCGAATAATTACGTTGTGCCTTCATCCTTCATCCCATAGCAAAATAAAAGGTTTTGAGAAGTCAGGAGTTATCAAAATGGGTGATGCGGTTAAACAGGACTTTAAGGACTCAAACGACTGTTGAGCATCCTCATTCCACTGTAAATCTTTTTTCTTCTTAAGCAACTCGGTTAGGGGAAAACTAACAGTAGCATAATTTTCAACGAAACGTCGGTACCAACCGGATAAGCCCAAAAATCGACGCAGTTGCTTAACGGTAGCTGGCACAGGGAACTTCGAGATGGCCTTGATTTTTTCTGGATTTGTCTTTATCTGACCATTACCAATAATAAAACCCAAATACGTGATTTCTTTTATGCAAAAGTTCGATTTCCCTATGTTAACGGTTAGATTTGCTTTGCGTAGACACAACGCTATCTCCTGTAACAACAGTAAATGCGACTCGAAATCCTCTGATAAAACCAGTAGGTCATCTAGATATACAAGCACACGTGTACGAAGATGAGCTGGAATAACTCGATCCATTAGTCTACAGAGAGTTTGAGCGGCATTGCAAAGACCAAATGGCATCATTATACCCGATACTCAAAATGAGTATTGGGGTATATTAGATTTGTGGTAAAAGTGGATGTGTGTAACGTCCAGATGGAATCGTTTCCGACCCCATAAAGTATATATATTCTTGATCAGCATCAATAGCCGAGTCGATTGAGCCATGTCTGTCTGTCCGTCTGTCCGTCCGTCCGTCTGTCCGTCTGTCCGTCCCCTTCAGCGCCTAGTGCTCAAAGACTATAAGAGCTAGAGCAACGATGTTTTGGATCCAGACTTCTGTGATATGTCACTGCTACAAAAATATTTCAAAACTTCGCCCCGCCCACTTCTGCCCCCACAAAGAACGAAAATCTGTGGCATCCACATTTTTAAAGATACGATAAAACCAAAAACGCAGAATCGGTGAGGATGACCATATCTTCTACAGTGCAAAATCTGAACCAGATCGTATAATGATTATAGCCAGAAGCAAGAAAACAATTTCATTCTTTCTCGCTCTGTCTCTCTCTAACACACAGGTTTCATGGTCGGTTTTGTCAATTGCAAAATATGAGTTCAAGTATCTCAGAACCTATAAGAGCCAGAGCAACCAAATTTGGTATCCACACTCCTGTGATATCGGACCTTGACCATTTCGTGTCCAAATTTCGCCACACCCCTTCCGACCCCGCAAAGGACGAAAATCTGGGGCATCCACAAATCTCAGAGACTATTAAAGCTAGAGTAACCAAATTTGATATCCGCACTTCTGTTAGATCTCACTATAAAACGTATATCTCAGAGTTTCGCCCCACCCCCTTCCGCCCCCACAAAAGACGAAAATCTGTTGCATCCACAATATTGCACATTTGAGAAAACTAAAAACGCAGAATCATAGATAATTACCATATATATCAGATTGCTGAATCTGGATCAGATCGGATCATTTTTGTAGCCAAAAGCAAGAAATCAATTTTCAGTGGCTACGCAGCGCCCGACGTCACGCTCAGACTGATTTTCTGTCTCTCTCGCACGCACTCTTTGTCGTGTGGTTCAATATTAGCGGCGTCTGCCGCAGGAGAGCCATACTGACTTAGTATCGGGTATAACTGTAGAGTTGCGGTGTCCGCAGCAACTCACAACGTTCCACCTCGTTTTATTTATTTTCACTTGTGTCACTGTCACTTTTGCCTTCCACTTTTAATTTGGGAGTCCACCAGTGGGCGCCATGAAATTTTAGAATAGTTTTTCTAAATATGAAATACCGAAAACTTTGGGTGGCTAAAAATTAATGTTTTTTACACTAGACTTCATCAAATTCGATCCTAATCTTATTCTAATACAAATTATAAGCCAAATGGCGCTACACCGTTGTTTGACATTTCTTCAACCCAAGCCGCGGTACATAGCACTTACAGCCATACATACACACATACAAGCAGCTGCAGCGGTGCATTCTTTTTATACCCGATACTCAAAATGAGTTTTGGGGTATATTAGATTTGTGGTAAAAGTGGATGTGTGTAACGTCCAGAAGGAATCGTTTCCGACCCCATAAAGTATATATATTCTTGATCAGCATCAATAGCCGAGTCGATTGGGCCCTGTCTGTCTGTCTGTCTGTCCGTCTGTCCGTCCGTCCGTCTGTCCGTCCCCTTCAGCGCCTAGTGCTCAAAGACTATAAGAGCTAGAGCAACGATGTTTTGGATCCAGACTTCTGTGATATGTCACTGCTACAAAAATATTTCAAAACTTCGCCCCGCCCACTTCCGCCCCACAAAGAACGAAAATCTGTGGCATCCACAATTTTAAAGATATGAAAAAACCAAAAACGTAGAATTGTAGAGAATGACCATATCTTTAAGACTGCGGAAGCTGAATTGGATCTTATTATTAGTATAGCCAGCATCAAGAAAACAATTTCATTTTTTCTCGCCCTGTCTCTCTCTAACACACACGTAGCATAGGCGGCTTTGCTTAGAGTAAAACATTAGCGCCTAGATCTCAGAGACTATAAAAGCTAGAGCAACCAAATTTGGTATCCACACTCCTAGTATATCGGACCGAGACGAGTTTGTTTCAAAATTTCGCCACACCCCTTCCGCCCCCGCAAAGGACGAAAATCTGGGGATATTCAAAAATCTCAAAGACTATTAAGGCTAGAGTAACCAAATTTGGTATCCGCACTTTTGTTAGATATTACTATAAAACGTGTATCTCAAAATTTCGCCCCACCCCTTCCACCCACACAAAGGACGGAAATCTGTTGCATCCACAATATTGTACATTCGAGAAAACTAAAAACGCAGAATCATAGATAATGACCATATCTATCAGATTGCTGAATCTGGATCAGATCAGATCATTTTTATAGCCAATAGCAACAAATCGATTTGCAGTGGCTACGCAGCGCCCGACGTCACGCTCAGACTGATTTTCGTTCAATATTAGCGGCGTCTGCCGGAGGAGAGCCATACTGACTAAGTATCGGGTATAACTGTAGAGTTGCGGTGTCCGCAGCAACTCACAACGTTCCCCCTCGTTTTTTTAATTGTTTCACTTTTGTGAATATTTTTCTTCACTTTATTTTATTTTCACTTGAAAAAAATGTTTTTTGGTTTTCGTCGTTTTGTTTTTGATTTACTTACCTTAACATGTTGGATGTGGCTCCTCCAAAGGGCGATCCGGTATTGGTCCCTTTTATGATGGTACCACCTTACTGAGGTTCCTGGACTTCGTTCCTTTTTGGTTGGTTTTCCTGAGTACGGAACTTTCAGGAATTGGAGTCACCGATAAGTTATACCGGACAATATTACGAAATATTGTGAGTCACACCGGAAATTATTATTGAGACCGACGGCTGCAAGTTTTTGCAGTTTTCGCGAACGTACTAAACTATTTGCTGTGTTATCCTTATTCGAAGGACAAAATAAAAGATTATTTTGATTCTGTTCACTTTAGCGAAGTGCTTTTATTGAATATCAGAATGTGACTGCTTAAATCTAGAATTATAATTCTTAAAGAAACCTATCGATGAACGCGGCAGAGGCCGAATTGTTGGGGTCTTCAGAATTATTGTAGGCGGCGGCGTCAGTGGCGACAGCGGAGTTGCAGTTATTGACCGGTTGCTGCAGTCAATGTTGCTGGTCGATGTTGGGGGTGAAGAACAGCGGAGTCATCAGAAATGCATTGTCGACATTATCGCAGACGCGACGTCGAGGACGGGGTGGGGGCGATGGTTTCTCGTGAAGTGCTGACTTGAAGTGGAGCGCAAAAGCACTTCCAGAAATACAATGTTTCGGTTCTTGTTTTAGGCAGGAAATGGTTTTTACTTTTTGTGTAAATTGTGACAGAATTCTTGCGCATTGTTATTACAATTGGGTAATAAACTATTGGGCAAGAATTTTTATACTTTTTTCTGTTTTAATTGGAAATAAGAGTATTGAACTCTTGGGTGTTAACTTATATGTGTGCACTGTGTATGTTGCTCGCACTCGGGAACTATCAAGTCTTTACAGATCGATCAACTTTCTTCTATCGTTCAAAGCTGTAATAGACGATGGACTAGTAGCATGTGAGTAGCATGTGCAGCAGAGCTTTTGAGCTTTTTACTAACTGTGCAATCGTATGATCTAGAACATTCGAGCAGCATTAGACGATCGTCTAATGCACAGCATAGCTTAACTGTGCAATCGTACGATTGCCGTCTATGCTTCCCACTGTCCGTCGCTTGTATGCGTGCGTGGCGTTCGGACTTAAGAGCGGCTAAAGCTTTGATCCAACCTTAAGAGCGGCTAAAGCTTGATCGTTCGAAATATCACTAGGGTGTCTCACGAGACCGAAGAAGATATCCAATTCCCTATATTTTTGTGCTGGCTACTACACCACAGATAATTATACAAGACCTGCTCGACGAATAATTATCTGAAGAACTTGATTAGGAGAGATTATTTCCTGATTTGAATGTCTTTCAAATGATACACGCCGAGATATTTCTTGTTCTCATCCACCAATTCGTAATAGTACGGAGTTCGTTTTTTAATTACCTGAGCGGGAATGAACACAGCGGCTAGTTTAGAACTAAACTTTTTTATAGCACTACTTTGTGTAAAATTTCTAGCATATACAAAATCTCCAATCTTTAATTTTGTATCACGGCAGCGTAAATTGTATCTATGCGAATTTTCTTCGTGTGCCTTATTGACATTCGCTTTAGCCTGTGGCCAGATTAGCTGCAAGGAATCTGGGTTCTCTATTCTAGTATCGTCGTTCAAAAGGTCTAGTTTACGTAAGAGTGCGTAATCCTTCCCATTCAACATCATGTTTTGACCAAATGCTAGAAAATATGGAGAATACCCTGTACTCCTATGTAAGGTAGATCTCAATGAACCACTAATGGCATTCAGGTTACAGTCCCAATTGGAATGTTCGTTACCGATATAAGCTCGTATCGCAGCTATTACGGATCTGTTCAGTCGCTCGCTGGCATTAGCTTGCGGTGAATAAATAGCTGTGCATTTTTGTGTTATACCGAAGCTATTTAAAAATGCCTGAAAGTAGCTAGATTTAAATTGGGATCCATTGTCTGACAAGATGACGTCTGGCACCCCATATGTATAAAAGAGAGACCCTTCCAGATATTCACAGATCTTAGGGGCTGTAAATTTCTTCAGGAGACACAGAAAATGGAACTTAGTATTGTGATCGATAACTAAGAGCAATCCTATGTTTCCCTTTTTCGTGCGTGGGTATGGTCCTAAGAGATTTATGTATAATTTCTGAAACGGCCTATCCGAAGTGAATGGTTTACCCATAGGAGGTCTAAGAATCATATTCGGACTCTTGGTCGTGCGAAAAACGGTGCATTCAGATATGTACTTGCGCGTCTGGCTAACCATGCGAGGCCAGAATAAATATCTTTTGAGCTTCTCTATGGTTTTACTCATCCCACAATGTGCGGAGCTAGGGGCGTCATGAGCTTGATATAATACGTTCGTAATTAACCCTGACGGATCCCAAAGCTTCCATGAATCGTACTCTTGAGACTCATCTCCCGAAGCGAATACTGTCCTTTTGAAAACTTGACCGTCTATCACTTGTAGGATATTAAATGTGAAACTACGCAATTTCATAGACCATCTGGCTAATCTACCCGATAAATCTTTTTGTTGCATTAACCATTTAAGTGCTGCGTGATCGGCTATGACTACGAAGTCCTGTCCCTCAATATAAGATCGGAATTTTTTTATACCCTTTATGACTGCTAAGCACTCTAGTTCGGTAACCGAATAATTACGTTGTGCCTTCATCCTTCATCCCATAGCAAAATAAAAGGTTTTGAGAAGTCAGGAGTTATCAAAATGGGTGATGCGGTTAAACAGGACTTTAAGGACTCAAACGACTGTTGAGCATCCTCATTCCACTGTAAATCTTTTTTCTTCTTAAGCAACTCGGTTAGGGGAAAACTAACAGTAGCATAATTTTCAACGAAACGTCGGTACCAACCGGATAAGCCCAAAAATCGACGCAGTTGCTTAACGGTAGCTGGCACAGGGAACTTCGAGATGGCCTTGATTTTTTCTGGATTTGTCTTTATCTGACCATTACCAATAATAAAACCCAAATACGTGATTTCTTTTATGCAAAAGTTCGATTTCCCTATGTTAACGGTTAGATTTGCTTTGCGTAGACACAACGCTATCTCCTGTAACAACAGTAAATGCGACTCGAAATCCTCTGATAAAACCAGTAGGTCATCTAGATATACAAGCACACGTGTACGAAGATGAGCTGGAATAACTCGATCCATTAGTCTACAGAGAGTTTGAGCGGCATTGCAAAGACCAAATGGCATCATTATACCCGATACTCAAAATGAGTATTGGGGTATATTAGATTTGTGGTAAAAGTGGATGTGTGTAACGTCCAGATGGAATCGTTTCCGACCCCATAAAGTATATATATTCTTGATCAGCATCAATAGCCGAGTCGATTGAGCCATGTCTGTCTGTCCGTCTGTCCGTCCGTCCGTCTGTCCGTCTGTCCGTCCCCTTCAGCGCCTAGTGCTCAAAGACTATAAGAGCTAGAGCAACGATGTTTTGGATCCAGACTTCTGTGATATGTCACTGCTACAAAAATATTTCAAAACTTCGCCCCGCCCACTTCCGCCCCCACAAAGAACGAAAATCTGGGGCATCCACATTTTTAAAGATACGATAAAACCAAAAACGCAGAATCGTAGAAGATGACTATATGTTCAAGAGTGCAAAATCTGAACCAGATGGTATTATTATTATAGCCAGAATCAAGAAAACAATTTCATTCTTTCTCGCTCTGTCTCTCTCTAACACACAGGTTTCATGGTCGGTTTTGCCAATTGCAAAATATGAGTTCAAGGATCTCAGAACCCATGAGAGCTAGAGCAACCAAATTTAGTATCCACACTCCTGTGATATCGGACCTTGACCGTTTCGTGTCCAAATTTCGCCATACCCCCTTCCGTCCCCGCAAAGGACGAAAATCTGGGGCATCCACAAATCTCAGAGACTATTAGGGCTAGAGTAACCAAATTTAGTATCCGCACTCCTGTTAGATTCCACTATAAAACGTATATCTCAAAATTTCGCCCCACCCCCTTCCGCCCACACAAAGGACGAAAATCTGTTGCATCCACAAAATTGCACATTCGAGAAAACTAAGAACGCAGAATCATAGATAATGACCATATCTATCAGATTGCTGAATCTGGATCAGATCAGATCATTTTTATAGCCAAAAGGAACAAATCAATTTGCACTGGCTACGCAGCCCCCGACGTCACGCTCAGACTGATTTCTGTCTCTCTCGCACGCACTCTTTGTCGTGTCGTTTAATATTAGCGGCGCCTGCCGGAGGAGAGCCATACTGACTTATTATCGGGTATAACTGTAGAGTTGCGGTGTCCGCAGCAACTCACAACGTTCCCCCTCGTTGTTTTTCTTTTCGCTTTCGCTGACGCGCTTGACCGTAACGGAACGCCAAGTGACGCGATACCCTGCATTTCGAGAGTATATTGTTTTCAATCGACTCTATATATTGGTACCTCGTGCCTCAATATTATAGTCCATCCTCAATTTTCGTTCTTGGTTGGACATTTGTTTGTTGATCGTAGTATTTATACCGTAGTATTCCGGCCACTATTTCCATAATATAAATACTCGCAATAAATTCCACCAAAACCACATATCCACGGTTCGTAGTTCTGAACTTCCACGTCGCCATTTTCGCTCACCTACCTTTGCGACTCTAATACGAAAATCCATCAGCAAAACATGCCCACTGTTGAGAAGAAATCTCGCAAGAAGTTTAAGCGGGTGAGTTCGCTTAGCTTGACCCATCCACCCAGCTCCAACGGCTCAGTCACTACGCCCACATCTTCCCGTCCGGCCCCAGCTGAGCGAGGTCCGACCACGTCCAGGGCTCACGCACCACATGCCTTCGAGGCCTTGTTGCTCCCCTCGGGAGTTCCTCGCACGGCTCCTAGCACTATGGCCGCCAGTTCCGCACAGTCTAAGTTTGCCTTGGCTGAAAGCAGAATGACTCGCTTAGACCAGAAGCTCAGCGCTCCAGATGCTAGCACACCAGCCCGCTCGCTCTCCAAGTCCATCGAGAACAACTCCGAAGCCTGTGGGCAAAGGTGGACGCGGAGTTCGCGGCCTGTTCGGTGACGATGGCGGAAGAGGATCCAGAGGGTGTGGCTGATGTCCAAGAGATGTACGATGACTGCTACGCGGTCTACGCGCAATGCCTGGCCAAACTGAACGATCAGCTCGAGCCCGCGACTGTCCCTCACACGCCGCAACTGGCCGTTCAAGTGCCGACTTCCGGCGGTTGCCGCCTCCCTCCATGTGACACTGAAGTTTTCAGTGGGGACTACCAGCAGTGGCCCACGTTCCGAGACCTGTTCACCGCCATCTACATAGAAAACCCAAGGTTGGCTCCAGTGGAAAAACCGTTCCACCTGAACAAAAAGACCGGCGGTGAAGCCCACGACATAGTGGCACAGTGGCTTTCCAAAACAAGAGGCCCTTTTCAGTCTGCCCCAAATCCGTACCGAGTCAGCAGCAGCGCTAAAAGAGCTCCAGAGGGCCGTCCACAAGTGCCTCACGACACTTACCCATTCCGAGGTCTCCACAGACAGCGTTTTCGCTGACGGAGTTTTACTCCGTACTTATTTCCGCTAAGCTGCCAAAGACGACCTTAGAGCTTTGGGAGCAATCCGTGACGCACAAGTCCGAAATTCCCACCAGGCACGCCATGGACAAGTTCCTGGCGGAGCGGTACCTGTCTCTCGAAGTGACCGAGGACGGCCATCCAGGCATGGAGACTCAGGCCCACTTCAGACAATTCGAGAAGCAATCCGTGTCGGTCTCAAGGAAGTCCTTATCCTAGGAGTGCCCACTCGTTCGAGACCACAGTGAATCAAACGAGGAGCAGGTGTGATCTCTGCTCCAAAGAGTATCATCCAATCCGTTTATGCCCTTACTTCCTACAAATGCCCGCTGACGCTCGCTCCGACTACATTAAGTAAAAGCAGCTTTGTTTGAACTGCTTTGCAAGGGTCCACCAGATACGAGCATGCTAAAGCGCCCACAATTGCATAACTTGTGGAGACCGGCACCATACGCTTCTACACCGTAGCAATCCAGCAAACTCCAGCGAGGCGATTTCCACAACGGCACAAAATTCCTCAGCGTGGCCCGAGCTACATCTACGAGTACCAAGCATACAAAGTCCAAGTTCGTCCGAAGCCCAGCCAAACGTTCAGTCGTATTTCGCCTCCGGCACGAGTGCTGTCCTTCTAAGCACGGCCATCGTTAATATTTGCCACCTGGGAAAAACTTTCCACGCCCGCGCTCTGATTGACTCTGGCTCAGAGGCGACGTTCATTACAGAACGTCTTGTGGACATGATCAAATTGCCATTCCAACGTATCCAGGCACAGGTCTCCGGCCTAAATCATGTCGTATCCGCTCAATCAAAGAAGCTCTGCAGTTTTTCCATCCGTTCTCCGACTAAGCCGGGCGTACAACTAAATGGCACAGCCTACTTTATTCCGGAATTGGCCGCGAATATTCTATCGCATCCGATCTCGCAAGGGTTCTTGAGAGACCTGCCGAACCTCTTATGGGCGGATCCGACCTTCTATGAGAGTTCACAAATAGATGTCCTGATTGGAGCGGATATCCTTCCGTCCATTCTGTTAAGTGGCTCACTGACCAACATCTGTGGTTCTCTCCTCGGTCAGGAGACCATTTTCGGATGGGTACTCACAGGTCCAGTGCCTCAGGTGATGAATCAAATCTCATCGTTCTCGAGTCAAATTTCCAGACGACCTATCAAACTGGTAGAAGACTCGGGGTCTTTTTACGACAGCAATTTCCTTCCAGCTCCCTCCGCAGAAGTTCTCGAACGGTCTCCTGACCGACGGAAATATTTCCAAAATATGCACTGTATGAAAGCTCAACGCTCCGTCCTTAGATCGACATAGCCTCACCACACTATGTAACCGGGCGGCAATTACCAATGTCTTAAATGTGCCTCTCACCCGTTCCAAGATCGTTACTAATGTGTCTTCGACGCCTTTATTTCATCTTAGTTCTCCGCACCCAGATATGGCCCCACGTCCCCGCGCCAACCGCACCATGGAGAACCGACGTGCTCGGGAAATTGGCTCCTACCGTTGCCGAATCTGCCAAGGAGTCCATCCGCTACGGACCTTCCACCAATTTCTTCTCCTGAGCCCCGAAGAGAGACTCCAAGCTGTCCTTCTCAACCAGTATTGCGGAAACTGCCTGGCTCACCAACACTGTCGCAGTGGCGGGCTGTGCAGGGTGTGTGGCAATAACGACCACACGCTACTCCACGTACCCGCGTGTCGTCGTCCAACCCGCTCAGCCGCGGGAGCATCGTCGCCATCTAGGTCGAACCATGCCAAACGCCGCCCTCGTCGTCCAGGACCCACGGCACCATCCATAGATTCCTCAAGAGCAAGCCCCGTTTTGCGCATTCGCACGCCTATCCGACCGTGGAGCGACACTGAGTCGACGTCCTTGTTAAGTCCAGAGCGTTGTTTTTGGATGAATCGAGTCCGGTGGCGTGCACCCAGCCATGGGCCACCCCATTATACGTTGCAATCCTGCAAGGGGGGGAGGATGTTCAGGCCAGCAGGAGATGATTGCCGCGCACTGTGCCAACGTCGGGCGCTCCGGTCCCAATTTGCGGTCGCGCGCTCGGAGGGGCGCTCGGGAGGTCTAAGATCCACAGGTCACGATCCACACGGCGCTCAAGCCAGCATAGAGCATAGATCATAAGCCTTAGAAGTTAGTTACGTTTCCACCCCCCATTGAAACGGTCGAACTACCGCGCCCCAGAACCAAATACACACCCACATATCACGAAACACAACTGCTTTTCATTTCTCGCGACGGCTTCTAAGAGGTTCACTGGATCAACGATTTTTACGTTTGGAGAATTGTTCTTCGATCCGCCCCACTACAAACAATCTGAAATACTTAGTCGCCCAAACTATAGCTATTAAATTCTTTTCTATTGCTGAATAATTGATTTCGTGTTCATTTAAGGTTCTACTTGCGTAGCAAATTGGTTTGTGGTCTTGTGACAACACCGCTCCTAGTGCAATGCTACTTGCCTCGGTTGTTACCGTGAACATTTTGTTAAAATCTGGGAATGCGAGGATGGGGTCTGAGGTGATTAGTACTTTCAACTTTTCGAAGGCCTCGACGTATTTTTCCTCGGTTGGGTCTATGACAGCTCGTTTCTTTAATTTGAGTGTCATTGGGTTTGCTATGTTAGCGAAATTGGGAATGAATTTCCTATAAAATCCACATAAACCTATGAATGATTTTATTTTTGTAGTTGTATTGGGTATGGGGAAGTTTTCTGAATATTTTCTTTGGATTAGGTACTATGCCGTTGGTTGTTACTACATGGCCTAGGAATTCCGTTTCTTTCTTCAGGAATTCACACTTATCCATTTGAAGTTTGAGGTTTGCATCTCTCAACTTTCCAAAGAACCTTTTAAGTGACAACAAATGTTCTTCCAATGACATGGAATAGATAATGATGTCGTCTAGATACACAAGGCAATCTTTGAAAATTAAATCTCCTAACAGATTGTTCATGAATCTTTGAAATGTGGCGGGGGCAGTGGTTAGCTCAAAAGACATACGAGTGAACTCGTAATGACCTTGCTTAGTAGAGAAAGCTGTTTTTGGTATTGAGCTAGGTTCCATAGGAATTTGATGGAATCCTTTAGCTAAATCGATTGTTGTGAAATACTGGCACCTACCTAGTTTGTCTAGTATTTCGTCCATTCTGGGTGTAGGAAATTTATCTTTGATTGTCACCTCGTTTAGACTTCTATAATCTACTACCATTCGATATTTTTGCTTTCCTGAAGCATCTATTTTCTTTGGTATCATAGAAATGGGTGCACAATAGGGAGAATTCGACTTACGAATGATTCCCTGTCTAATCATGTCTTTGATTTGTTGATTGACTTCTTGATCGTGTATTTTCGCATATTTGTATGATCGACGATATACAGGATCTTCGTGATGGGTTTTAATTTCGTGCTTTATTGTACTATTGAAGGTCAAATTGTCACCTTCTTTATACTGCACGTCTTTAAACTCATAGAGAACTTTCTTTAGTTTCTCTTTTTCTTCGCCATTTAAATGTTACAACCTTAGCTGGTTACATTCCTTTAGTTCATTCTCTAACGCGGAAGCGAAGTATTGCTCTCCTTCAGGAGATGGGTTAAGGCACTTAGGTGTAGTTATATCTTCCTTTGAAGATGGCTTATCACCTTTGTGTGCGGTCTTGCCGTCGGGAATTGCTTCTCCACTTTGGATGATTGGGTATGACCTTTCTCCTAACGTTACCGTTTCGTTTCGGTAATCGATGACGGCTTTACTGGCCATGAAATATTCTCTGCCTAAGAGTATATCATAATTTTCAGAAAAATTATGAATATAAAACTTTTGTTTTGTCGGACAATTTTTGGTTGCATTACGTGTAATGCTCTTAGTCAGACGGACGGGTCCATTGATGGTATGGACAATTAGGTTGTCGCTCTCGACTTTAGAATCTGTATAATTTTCCTTTATTATATTTATTGACGACCCCGAGTCCGCGATACCTCTTAATTATACCCGATACTCAAAATGAGTATTGGGGTATATTAGATTTGTGGTAAAAGTGGATGTGTGTAACGTCCAGAAGGAATCGTTTCCGACCCCATAAAGTATATATTCTTGATCAGCATCAATAGCCGAGTCGATTGAACCATGTCTGTCTGTCCGTCTGTCCGTATGTCCGTCCGTCAGTCCGTCCGTCTGTCCGTCCCTATTAGCGCCTAGTGCTCAAAGACTATAAGAGCTAGAGCAACGATGTTTTGGATCCAGACTCCTGTGATATGTCACTTCTACAAAAATATTTCAAAACTTCGCCACGCCCACTTCCGCCCCCACAAAGGACGAAAATCTGTGGCATCCAAACGCAGAATCGTAGAGAATGACCATCTCTTTTAGACTGCAGAATTTGAATAAGATCGTATTATCATTATAGCCAGCATCAAGAAAACAATTTCATTTTTTCTCGGCCTCAAAATGAGTATTGGGGTATATTAGATTTGTGGTAAAAGTGGATGTGTGTAACGTCCAGAAGGAATCGTTTCCGACCCCATAAAGTATATATATGCTTGATCAGCATCAATATCCGAGTCGATTGAGCCCTGTCTGTCTGTCCGTCCGTCCGTCCGTCCGTCTGTCCGTCTGTCCGTCCCTATTAGCGCCTTGTGCTCAAAGACTATAAGAGCTAGAGCAACGATGTTTTGGATCCAGACTTCTGTGATATGTCACTGCTACAAAAATATTTCAAAACTTCGCCCCGCCCACTTCCGCCCCCACAAAGGACGAAAATCTGTTGCAATTTTAAAGATACGAGAAAACCAAACTCAGAATCGTAGAGAATGACCATATCTTTTAGACAGCAGAATTTGAATAAGATCGTATTATTATTATAGCCAGCATCAAGAAAACAATTTAATTTTTTCTCGCCCTGTCTCTCTCTAACACACGTAGCATAGCCGGCTTTGCTTAGAGTAAAACATTAGCGCCTAAATCTCAGAGACTATAAAAGCTAGAGCAACCAAATTAGGTATCCACACTCCTAATACATCGGACCGAGACGAGTTTGTTTCAAAATTTCGCCACACCCCCTTCCGCCCCCGCAAAGGATGAAAATCTGCGGATATTCACAAATCTCAGAGACTATTAAGGCTAGAGTAACCAAATTTGGTATCCGCACTCCTGTTAGATCTCACTTTAAAACGTATATTTCAAAATTTCGCCCCACCCCCTTCCGCCCACACAAAGGACGAAAATCTGTTGCATCCACAATATTGCACATTCGAGAAAACTAAGAACGCAGAATCATAGATAATGACCATATCTATCAGATTGCTGAATCTGGATCAGATCAGATCATTTTTATAGCCAATAGGAAAAAATCAATTTGCAGTGGCTTCGCAGCGCCCGACGTCACGCTCAGACTGATTTTCTGTCTCTCTCGCACGCACTCTTTGTCGTGTCGTTTAATATTAGCGGCGCCTGCCGGAGGAGAGCCATACTGACTTAGTATCGGGTATAACCTTAGAGTTGCGGTGTCCGCAGCAACTCACAACGTTCCCCCTCGTTTTTTTTATTAATTGAGTTTGAATCGTGTGTAGATTCTTTGGCGGATCTCTTTAGTGATAGTGTTACTTTTTTTTATCACTGTAGGTTATTACGCACTGTAACTGTCACTACGCCAATTGATCGTCTTAAAAAAATTCACTTTTAACTGAGATAATACCGAATACGCCAGTTAAATATGCGACACTCGAGTTTAAGTTTTAAAAAAGATTTATTTTTTCACTTAAACTTAGCGTACAATGGTTAGTTAGTTTCCCCGACGATGACTAAGGTCAGATGTCTTAAACGGAATTAACTTGGGTGAATTCTCCGACGGTGTCGCGATTGACGTTTGTCTTGAACAGAACTGCATTGCCTCCTTAGATGTAGACTATTTATATTACGATGCTCCGATTGGGATTCGGAGGCGTTGGCTTCGGCTTCGGCTTCGGTGATGGAGTACGTGACTAGATCGATATGTGGGAAAGGCGGCTTTTGATGAAAGGCTTCCGCTGCGTATGAGCGGTGTTGCATTACTTGGGGATGGCTAAGAATAGGGCCTATGATTGGTGAGCTAGGATGGCGTGGTTCTTGAGAATCGTTTAGTAATTGATCTCTGGAGAGAGGCGTGATTCTAGTGCGGCTGGATACGCGGCATCTATTGTTTTATGTTCGACTTCTAGCTTAGGGTGTTTGTTTACATTGCCGGCTATCGGCTACAAGTGATCCACTTCGAGCGTGGGATTGTTTATGGGATTCGAGGCTGAGGGTGTTAGATTGTTTATAGTATGTGGGTGCAGGGTAACAGACATCGATAAGGGTATGCGGAGCATGGACTATAGATATGTCACTATATATATATTGTATTAAATTTATTTCTCTTTTTTTTAGAGAAGGAAATATTTTTATACCCGATACTCAAAATGAGTATTGGGGTATATTAGATTTGTGGTAAAAGTGGATGTGTGTAACGTCCAAAAGGAATCGTTTCCGACCCCATAAAGTATACATATTCTTGATCAGCATCAATAGCCGAGTCGATTGAGCCATGTCTGTCTGTCCGTCTGTCCGTCCGTCCGTCTGTCCGTCTGTCCGTCCCCTTCAGCGCCTAGTGCTCAAAGACTATAAGAGCGAGAGCAACGATGTTTTGGATCCAGACTTCTGTGATATGTCACTGCTGCAAGAATATTTCAAAACTTCGCCCCGCCCACTTCCGCCCCCACAAAGGGCGAAAATCTGTGGCATCCACAATTTTAAAGATACGAGAAAACCAAACGCAGAATCGTAGAGACATATCATTTAGACTGCAGAATCTGAATTGGATCGTATAATTATTATAACCAGAATCAAGAAAACAATTTCATTTTTTCTCGCCCTGTCTCTCTCTAACACACACGTAGCATAGGCGGCTTTGCTTAGAGTAAAACAGCGCCTAGATCTCAGAGACTACAACAGCTAGAGCAACCAAATTTGGTATCCACACTCCTAATATATCGGACCGAGACGAGTTTGTTTCAAAATTTCGCCACACCCCCTTCCGCCCCCGCAAAGGACGAAAATCTGGGGATGTTCAAAAATCTCAGAGACTATTAAGGCTAGAGTAACCAAATTTGGTATCCGCACTCCTGTTAGATCTTACTATAAAACGTGTATCTCAAAATTTCACCCCACCCCCTTCCGCCCACACAAAAGACGAAAATCTGTTGCATCCACAATATTGCACATTCGAGAAAACTAAAAACGCAGAATCATAGATAATGACCATATCTATCAGATTGCTGAATCTGGATCAGATCAGATCATTTTTATAGCCAATAGACTGATTTTCTGTCTCTCTCGCACGCACTCTTTGTCGTGTCGTTTAATATTAGCGGCGTCTGCCGGAGGAGAGCCATACTGACTTAGTATCGGGTATAACCGTAGAGTTGCGGTGTCCGCAGCAACTCACAACGTTCCCCCTCGTTATTAATGCGTTACCTTCTACTTTTATTTCTTGGTTTAGGCAATCTTGGTTTAATATGGTTTTTGGTAATTTCCAAGCTAACAATATATTGGGTTCTATAAAACATATTTGAAAGTTTTGGTGTGCTTTGGTGTATGGACATTTTGTTTCTACTTGTTTGACTATTCCTGAAATACATTCGTCATTTATTTTTCGTTTTGATTCTTTTTCATATACCTCGTTTTCTAGAACGTAATAATTGTTTTGCGTTAGGTCAGTGAGGATGTTATTATCTTCATCTGGATATGGGACAATTTTAAGTATAGGAATATTTCTGATCTCTCGTGGGATGTTGGAAATTATTAGTATTTCGTTAGTGTCTGTTTTCAACCAGGTAGATGTTTTGATATTTAATAATTTCTCTGAATCGATCTGTTTCAGGTAATCCTGCCTCAATAATTTTGGATTAAAGATCCCTAATCTTGTTAGCTGCATGCCTAATTCAATATCCTCTATGTACTCTGTAAAATGTTGAAGGTTAAATATTAATATCTCTAGTTGCTTATTTCTATCATTATCCTTGTTTAATTTATTGACAACTTCTATGCCAGAATTTACTGCTTGAATTACTAAGTTTAATTCGTTAGCTTGAACACTGTGGCTAGCCAGATTGTTTATTTTCCCTTCTAATTCGACTTTATCATCTTGATCTAATGTTCCAAATAGATATTTATATACTGTGCCTACTGCATTTATAAGGCCTCTTTTGTTTCTTTTGGCTATTTTGATGCCGTTGAATTTACGTTGCAATTTCTCGATTAAATATTGAACTTGGATTACGTTATTAAATTGGGTTGCCTGTTCTAGTAAACTCTGATATGTTTCATCTGTTCTTGTTATATTAATTGTTAGATAATGGTATTCATAATTAATGGGTATGTTAATGGTATTTGTTTTGAATATGAGATATCCATTCCTTGAGTTGATGGGATCTATCTCTATATTCTTTCCGGAAGACTGTAGGACGGTGCACATTAGTAAGATTATAATCTTAATCATGTTGTAGCTCCGGATTCCCAGTACTCTCTTCGGGTACTCTGCAATTATCGTATTTACTTTTATTAGATTTTTTCTTTCTTTTGAATTTTGTTTTATAGTGGGTGATTTTCCTCCCTCTATTTTTCTCTTCAAAGTGCTTTTCGTCTACCTGCCTAATTTCCCCTGTTCTTTTGAACGGGTTGGTTGTTTTTGTTTTAACTAGGGGTGCATTCTTGTAGCGTGTGTCTACTTCAAAGTCGATTCTATCGTTATTCAAATGATTGATCTTCCTAACTTTATTCAGTTGGGTGTTATGATCTGGTAGTCCGGCGTACAGGAAGATATCGGCTGGGGGTCTTTTTGTAGTATTATGAACCGTTTTATGGTTATAAGTCTATAGAATTAACTCGAATTTTGTGAGCTTGTTTTCTATGTTATCCTCACTTGAAATGATTCTTAATTTTTCATTGATCGTTTTATGTAGTCGTTCTACATCAGAAACTCCGTTTTTACTGGTAGTGATTTTGATTTTCACATTTTCCGCATTCAACGATGCTTGCAATGCTGCGCACATAAAGGCTGAATCTTTGTCGTCTTTAATTCCCTGTGGCTTGCCCATTTCGTCAAAGACTTTTATGATGGCTCTCTTGGTTTCTAACCAGTCACGACTCTTAACTTCTACAAGGGTAGCGAATTTAGAATATACATCAATGCATGATAGGAATTGTTGATTGCCTACCAAATAGAAATCCATGACATACTTTTCTCTGATATTTTGTATTTCAGGGGTGATTTCGAAGGTTAGATTGGTGTTACGATGCTCTGTTTTAGCAACGTTGCACGTAGGACATTCATTGATAATATTTTGGATTAACTTTTGATAATCGGGGTAGTAGAATTTTCCTTTAAACCAATTAGTGGTCTTTTCGATACCTGGGTGAAGTAGCTCTTTATGATTCTTCAATATTTGTTCTTTGAATTCGGAGTAGTTCGGAATATTTATGAGTTTGGTACTGGATTTAATCAGTTTAGTGAAGTGATTTTGACTGATTATCTCCAGGAATGCCCTTTGGAACAGTGGGAAATCTACTTCGTTATGGAAATATAGTGCATTCTTTTTGGTACACACATATTCCTTTATAATATCTTTTGCTAATGATTCTGTCATTTCGGTATATGTGATTTTTATCAGTACTTGTGGAAATAGTGGGATGTTTCTACCTTATCCTCATTACCTTTAATCAGTTCTATTTGCCTATAATAGTAATTGATTGGTCTCTCTGTAAGTGGAATTTAATTTGTATTATCTTCTTTCGCGCTATGGACCGTTGCACAATCACTATTAATGGTTTCCCCGAGTAGGTTTTCGTGGTTCTCCTTTCCTGGTAAATATTTTATTTTGAAGTCAAATTCATTTAATTTGATCTTCCATCGTTGTAGCTTCATATTTGGTTCCTTAAGGTTATTCAACCAAATCAAGGGTTTGTGATCTGAAATACTTAGTTGCCCAAACTATAGCTAGTAATTCCTTTTTTATTGCTGAATAATTGATTTCATGTTCGTTTAAGGTTCTACTTGCATAGAAGATTGGTTTGTGGTCTTGCGACAACACTGCTCCTAATGCAATGTTACTTGCATCGGTTGTTACCGTGAACATTCTGTTGAAATCTGGGAATGCGAGGATGGGGTCTGAGGTGATAAGTTTTTTCAATTTTTCGAAGGCCTCGACGTATTTTTCCTCTGTTGGGTCTATGACTGCTCGTTTCTTTAATTTGAGTGTCATAGGTTTTGCTATAATAGCGAAGTTGGGAATGAATTTCCTATAGAATCCACATAAACCTATGAATGATTTTATTTTTGTGGTTGTATTGGGTATTGGGAAGTTTATTATGGCAGATATTTTCTTTGGATTAGGAACTATGCCGTTAGTTGTTACTACATGGCCTAGGAATTCCGTTTCTTTCTTCAGGAATTCACACTTATCCATTTGTAGCTTTAAGTTGGCGTCTCTCAACTTTCCAAATACTCTCCTTAGTGACAACAGGTGTTCTTCCAATGAAGTGGAAAATATAATGATGTCGACTATGTATACGAGTCAATCTTTGAAGATTAACTCTTCTAGCAGATTGTTCATACATCTTTGGAAGGTAGCGGGGGCAGTGGTTAGCCCAAAGGGCATACGAGTGAACTCGTAATGACCATGCTTCGTGGAGAAAGCTGTTTTTGGGATTGAGCTAGGTTCCATAGGAATTTGATGGAATCCCTTAGCTAAATCGATTGTTGTGAATTATTGGCACCTACCTAGTTTATCTAGTATTTCGTCCATTCTGGGTGTAGGAAATTTATCCTTTATTGTCACCTCGTTCAGACTTCTATAATCTACTACCATACGATATTTCTGCTTTCGGGAAGCATTTTTTTTCTTTGGTATCAAAGCGATGGGTGCACAATAGGGAGAGTTCGACTTACGAATGATTCCCTGTCTAATGATATCTTTGATTTGTTGAGTCACTTCTTGATCGTGTATTTGAGCATATTTATATGGTCGACGATATACAGGATCTTCGTGATGGGTTTTAATTTCGTGCTTTATAGTACTAGTGAAGGTCAAAATGTCACCTTCTTTATACTGCACGTCCTTAAATTCATAGAGAACTTTCTTTAGTTTCTCCTTTTCTTCGTCATTTAAATGTTCCAACCTTAGCTGGTTGCATTCCCTTAATTCATTCTCTAATGCGGAAGCGAAGTATTGCTCTCCTTTAGGAGATGGGTCAAGGCACTTAGGTGTAGTTATATCTTCCTTTGAAGATGGCTTAACTCCTTTGTGTGCGGTCTTGCCGACGGCAATTGCTTCTCCACTTTGGATGATTGGGTATGACCTTTCTCCTAACGTTACCGTTTCATTTCGGTAATCGATGACGGCTTTGCTGGCCATCAAATATTCTCTGCCTAAGAGTATGTCATAATTTTCAGAAAAACTATGAATATAAAATTTTTGTTTTGTCGGACAGTTTTTGGTTGCATTACGTGTAATGCTCTGAGTCAGACGGACGGGTCCATTGATGGTATGGACGGTGAGGTTATCGCTATCGACTTTGGAATCTGTATAGTTTTCTTTTATTTTATTTATTGACGATCCCGAGTCCGCGATACCTCTTAATTGTACCCGATACTCAAAATGAGTATTCGGGTATATTAGATTTGTGGTAAAAGTGGATGTGTGTAACGTCCAGAAGGAATCGTTTCCGACCCAATAAAAAATATATTCTTGATCAGCATCAATAGCCGAGTCGATTGAGCCATGTCTGTATGTCCGTCTGTCCGTATGTCCGTCCGTCCGTCCGTCCGTCTGTCCGTCCCTATTAGCGCCTAGTGCTCAAAGACTATAAGAGCTAGAGCAACGATGTTTTGGATCCAGACTTCTGTGATATCTCACTGCTACAAAAATATTTCAAAACTTCGCCCCGCCCACTTCCGCCCCCACAAAGGACGAAAATCTGTGGCATCCAAACGCAGAATCGTAGAGAATGACCATATCTTTTAGACTGCAGAATTTGAATAAGATCGTATTATTATTATAGCCAGCATCAAGAAAACAATTTAATTTTTTCTCGCCCTCTCTCTCTAACACACGTAGCATAGCCGGCTTTGCTTAGAGTAAAACATAAGCGCCTAGATCTCAAAGACTATAAAAGCTAGAGCAACCAAATTTGGTATCCACACTCCTAATACATCGGACCGAGACGAGTTTGTTTTAAAATTTCGCCACACCCCCTTCCGCCCCCCACAAACTAAAAACGCAGAATCATAGATAATGATCATATCTATCACATTGCTGAATCTGGATCAGATCAGATCATTTTTATAGCCAAAAGGAACAAATCAATTTGCACTGGCTACGCAGCGCCCGACGTCACGCTCAGACTGATTTCTGTCGCTCTCGCACGCACTCTTTGTCGTGTCGTTTAATATTAGCGGCGTCTGCCGGAGGAGAGCCATACTGACTTAGTATCGGGTATAACCGTAGAGTTGCGGTGTCCGCAGCAACTCACAACGTTCCCCCTCGTTTTTATACCCGATGCTCAAAATGAGTATTGGGGTATATTAGATTTGTGGTAAAAGTGGATGTGTGTAACGTCCAAAAGGAATCGTTTCCGACCCCATAAAGTATATATATTCTTGATCAGCATCAATAGCCGAGTCTATTGAGCCATGTCTGTCTGTCCGTCTGTCCGTCCGTCCGTCTGTCCGTCCCCTTCAGCGCCTAGTGCTCAAAGACTACCAGAGCTAGAGCAACGATGTTTTGGATCCAGACTTCTGTGATATCTCACTGCTACAAAAATATTTCAAAACTTTGCCCCGCCCACTTCCGCCCCCACAAAGGACGAAAATCTGTGGCATCCAAACGCAGAATCGTAGAGAATGACCATCTCTTTTAGACTGCAGAATTTGAATAAGATCGTATTATTATTATAGCCAGCATCAAGAAAACAATTTCATTTTTTCTCGCCCTGTCTCTCTCTAACACACGTAGCATAGCCGGCTTTGCTTAGAGTAAAACATTAGCGCCTAGATCTCAGAGACTATAAAAGCTAGAGCAACCAAATTTGGTATCCACACTCCTAATATATCGGACCGAGACGAGTTTGTTTCAAAATTTCGCCAAACCCCCTTCCGCTCCCGCTCAGACTGATTTTCTGTCTCTCTCGCACGCGCTCTTTGTCGTGTCGTTCAATATTAGCGGCGTCTGCCGGAGGAGAGCCATACTGACTTAGTATCGGGTATAACTGTAGAGTTGCGGTGTCCGCTGCAACTCACAACGTTCCCCCTCGTTTTTTATTATTTACTATTATTTCTATATATGGTCTTCCTCGATGTCTTCCGCGGCACTCTGCTGAAAATTTACGTCCATTTTCATTTGTCCACTTTGACTTTCCCTTGATCGTCTTCCTCGATGTCTTCCGAGGTACTCTGCCGAAAATTTACATCCATTTTCATTGGTCCACTTTGACTTTCCCTTGATCGTTTGACCGGCTGATTCGGTGCACTGCTACCTGCCTGAGTCTGATTGGCTTGATAGTTAATGGAATTCTGTGCTCTGCCCTGGTTTAGGGAATTTCTAAATTCATTAAATAATCCTGTATTATTTGCGGCATTATTTCCTGAATTATTTCTATTCGATCCATGGTTATTTCTACAAGTACTTGGGTTTTGATTGTTGGAACTATTACAACTATAACGAGGATAAAAAGTTCCAACAATCCTACGATTGTTATTTCCGTTCCTTAAGTGTTCGTGATTCTTGTTATCAGTTTCGAAATTTTCGTAGATTCCTAACTATTGAGCTGATTTTACTAGATTAGCCATAGTAGAAATGTCTTTCTTTGCTAAAATGATGAATTTATTGGGTAAAGCATCTTTTATTGTAAGTCTTCAAGTATGTGTATTGACTTCAAGGCTTGGATCAGGTGTATCTCTGATAGTGGCATGTTGATTTTTATACCCGATACTCAAAATGAGTATTGGGGTATATTAGATTTGTGGTAAAAGTGGATGTGTGTAACGTCCAGAAGGAATCGTTTCCGACCCCATAAAGTATATATATGCTTGATCAGCATCAATATCCGAGTCGATTGAGCCCTGTCTGTCTGTCCGTCCGTCCGTCCGTCCGTCTGTCCGTCTGTCCGTCCCTATTAGCGCCTTGTGCTCAAAGACTATAAGATCTAGAGCAACGATGTTTTGGATCCAGACTTCTGTGATATGTCACTGCTACAAAAATATTTCAAAACTTCGCCCCGCCCACTTCCGCCCCCACAAAGGACGAAAATCTGTTGCATCTACAATTTTAAAGATACGAGAAAACCAAACTCAGAATCGTAGAGAATGACCATATCTTTTAGACAGCAGAATTTGAATAAGATCGTATTATTATTATAGCCAGCATCAAGAAAACAATTTAATTTTTTCTCGCCCTGTCTCTCTCTAACACACGTAGCATAGCCGGCTTTGCTTAGAGTAAAACATTAGCGCCTAAATCTCAGAGACTATAAAAGCTAGAGCAACCAAATTAGGTATCCACACTCCTAATACATCGGACCGAGACGAGTTTGTTTCAAAATTTCGCCACACCCCCTTCCGCCCCCGCAAAGGATGAAAATCTGCGGATATTCACAAATCTCAGAGACTATTAAGGCTAGAGTAACCAAATTTGGTATCCACACTCCTAATATATCGGACCGAGACGAGTTTGTTTCAAAATTTCGCCACACCCCCTTCCGCTCCCGCTCAGACTGATTTTCTGTCTCTCTCGCACGCACTCTTTGTCGTGTCGTTCAATATTAGCGGCGTCTGCCGGAGGAGAGCCATACTGACTTAGTATCGGGTATAACTGTAGAGTTGCGGTGTCCGCTGCAACTCACAACGTTCCCCCTCGTTTTTTATTATTTACTATTATTTCTATATATGGTCTTCCTCGATGTCTTCCGCGGCACTCTGCTGAAAATTTACGTCCATTTTCATTTGTCCACTTTGACTTTCCCTTGATCGTCTTCCTCGATGTCTTCCGAGGTACTCTGCCGAAAATTTACATCCATTTTCATTGGTCCACTTTGACTTTCCCTTGATCGTTTGACCGGCTGATTCGGTGCACTGCTACCTGCCTGAGTCTGATTGGCTTGATAGTTAATGGAATTCTGTGCTCTGCCCTGGTTTAGGGAATTTCTAAATTCATTAAATAATCCTGTATTGTTTGCGGCATTATTTCCTGAATTATTTCTATTCGATCCATGGTTATTTCTACAAGTACTTGGGTTTTGATTGTTGGAACTATTACAACTATAACGAGGATAAAAAGTTCCAACAATCCTACGATTGTTATTTCCGTTCCTTAAGTGTTCGTGATTCTTGTTATCAGTTTCGAAATTTTCGTAGATTCCTAACTATTGAGCTGATTTTACTAGATTAGCCATAGTAGAAATGTCTTTCTTTGCTAAAATGATGAATTTATTGGGTAAAGCATCTTTTATTGTAAGTCTTCAAGTATGTGTATTGACTTCAAGGCTTGGATCAGGTGTATCTCTGATAGTGGCATGTTGATTTTTATACCCGATACTCAAAATGAGTATTGGGGTATATTAGATTTGTGGTAAAAGTGGATGTGTGTAACGTCCAGAAGGAATCGTTTCCGACCCCATAAAGTATATATATGCTTGATCAGCATCAATATCCGAGTCGATTGAGCCCTGTCTGTCTGTCCGTCCGTCCGTCCGTCCGTCTGTCCGTCTGTCCGTCCCTATTAGCGCCTTGTGCTCAAAGACTATAAGATCTAGAGCAACGATGTTTTGGATCCAGACTTCTGTGATATGTCACTGCTACAAAAATATTTCAAAACTTCGCCCCGCCCACTTCCGCCCCCACAAAGGACGAAAATCTGTTGCATCCACAATTTTAAAGATACGAGAAAACCAAACTCAGAATCGTAGAGAATGTCCATATCTTTTAGACAGCAGAATTTGAATAAGATCGTATTATTATTATAGCCAGCATCAAGAAAACAATTTAATTTTTTCTCGCCCTGTCTCTCTCTAACACACGTAGCATAGCCGGCTTTGCTTAGAGTAAAACATTAGCGCCTAAATCTCAGAGACTATAAAAGCTAGAGCAACCAAATTAGGTATCCACACTCCTAATACATCGGACCGAGACGAGTTTGTTTCAAAATTTCGCCACACCCCCTTCCGCCCCCGCAAAGGATGAAAATCTGCGGATATTCACAAATCTCAGAGACTATTAAGGCTAGAGTTACCAAATTTGGTATCCGCACTCCTGTTAGATCTCACTTTAAAACGTATATTTCAAAATTTCGCCCCACCCCCTTCCGCCCACACAAAGGACGAAAATCTGTTGCATCCACAATATTGCACATTCGAGAAAACTAAGAACGCAGAATCATAGATAATGACCATATCTATCAGATTGCTGAATCTGGATCAGATCAGATCATTTTTATAGCCAATAGGAAAAAATCAATTTGCAGTGGCTTCGCAGCGCCCGACGTCACGCTCAGACTGATTTTCTGTCTCTCTCGCACGCACTCTTTGTCGTGTCGTTTAATATTAGCGGCGCCTGCCGGAGGAGAGCCATACTGACTTAGTATCGGGTATAACCTTAGAGTTGCGGTGTCCGCAGCAACTCACAACGTTCCCCCTCGTTTTTTTTATTAATTGAGTTTGAATCGTGTGTAGATTCTTTGGCGGATCTCTTTAGTGATAGTGTTACTTTTTTTATCACTGTAGGTTATTACGCACTGTAACTGTCACTACGCCAATTGATCGTCTTAAAAAAATTCACTTTTAACTGAGATAATACCGAATACGCCAGTTAAATATGCGACACTCGAGTTTAAGTTTTAAAAAAGATTTATTTTTTCACTTAAACTTAGCGTACAATGGTTAGTTAGTTTCCCCGACGATGACTAAGGTCAGATGTCTTAAACGGAATTAACTTGGGTGAATTCTCCGACGGTGTCGCGATTGACGTTTGTCTTGAACAGAACTGCATTGCCTCCTTAGATGTAGACTATTTATATTACGATGCTCCGATTGGGATTCGGAGGCGTTGGCTTCGGCTTCGGCTTCGGTGATGGAGTACGTGACTCGATCGATATGTGGGAAAGGCGGCTTTTGATGAAAGGCTTCCGCTGCGTATGAGCGGTGTTGCATTACTTGGGGATGGCTAAGAATAGGGCCTATGATTGGTGAGCTAGGATGGCGTGGTTCTTGAGAATCGTTTAGTAATTGATCTCTGGAGAGTGGCGTGATTCTAGTGCGGCTGGATACGCGGCATCTATTGTTTTATGTTCGACTTCTAGCTTAGGGTGTTTGTTTACATTGCCGGCTATCGGCTACAAGTGATCCACTTCGAGCGTGGGATTGTTTATGGGATTCGAGGCTGAGGGTGTTAGATTGTTTATAGTATGTGGGTGCAGGGTAACAGACATCGATAAGGGTATGCGGAGCATGGACTATAGATATGTCACTATATATATATTGTATTAAATTTATTTCTCTTTTTTTTAGAGAAGGAAATATTTTTATACCCGATACTCAAAATGAGTATTGGGGTATATTAGATTTGTGGTAAAAGTGGATGTGTGTAACGTCCAAAAGGAATCGTTTCCGACCCCATAAAGTATACATATTCTTGATCAGCATCAATAGCCGAGTCGATTGAGCCATGTCTGTCTGTCCGTCTGTCCGTCCGGCCGTCTGTCCGTCTGTCCGTCCCCTTCAGCGCCTAGTGCTCAAAGACTATAAGAGCGAGAGCAACGATGTTTTGGATCCAGACTTCTGTGATATGTCACTGCTACAAGAATATTTCAAAACTTCGCCCCGCCCACTTCCGCCCCCACAAAAGACGAAAATCTGTGGCATCCACATTTTTAAATATACGATAAAACCAAAAACGCAGAATCGTAGAGGATGACTATATGTTTTAGAATTTAAAATCTTCACCAGATCGTATTATTATTATAGCCAGCATCAAGAAAACAATTTCATTTTTTCTCGCCCTGTCTCTCTCTAACACACACGTAGCATAGGCGGCTTTGCTTAGAGTAAAACAGCGCCTAGATCTCAGAGACTACAACAGCTAGAGCAACCAAATTTGGTATCCACACTCCTAATATATCGGACCGAGACGAGTTTGTTTCAAAATTTCGCCACACCCCCTTCCGCCCCCGCAAAGGACGAAAATCTGGGGATGTTCAAAAATCTCAGAGACTATTAAGGCTAGAGTAACCAAATTTGGTATCCGCACTCCTGTTAGATCTTACTATAAAACGTGTATCTCAAAATTTCACCCCACCCCCTTCCGCCCACACAAAAGACGAAAATCTGTTGCATCCACAATATTGCACATTCGAGAAAACTAAAAACACAGAATCATAGATAATGACCATATCTATCAGATTGCTGAATCTGGATCAGATCAGATCATTTTTATAGCCAATAGGAAAAAATCAATTTGCAGTGGCTTCGCAGCGCCCGACGTCACGCTCAGACTGATTTTCTGTCTCTCTCGCACGCACTCTTTGTCGTGTCGTTTAATATTAGCGGCGCCTGCCGGAGGAGAGCCATACTGACTTAGTATCGGGTATAACCTTAGAGTTGCGGTGTCCGCAGCAACTCACAACGTTCCCCCTCTTTTTTTTTATTAATTGAGTTTGAATCGTGTGTAGATTCTTTGGCGGATCTCTTTAGTGATAGTGTTACTTTTTTTTATCACTGTAGGTTATTACGCACTGTAACTGTCACTACGCCAATTGATCGTCTTAAAAAAATTCACTTTTAACTGAGATAATACCGAATACGCCAGTTAAATATGCGACACTCGAGTTTAAGTTTTAAAAAAGATTTATTTTTTCACTTAAACTTAGCGTACAATGGTTAGTTAGTTTCCCCGACGATGACTAAGGTCAGATGTCTTAAACGGAATTAACTTGGGTGAATTCTCCGACGGTGTCGCGATTGACGTTTGTCTTGAACAGAACTGCATTGCCTCCTTAGATGTAGACTATTTATATTACGATGCTCCGATTGGGATTCGGAGGCGTTGGCTTCGGCTTCGGCTTCGGTGATGGAGTACGTGACTCGATCGATATGTGGGAAAGGCGGCTTTTGATGAAAGGCTTCCGCTGCGTATGAGCGGTGTTGCATTACTTGGGGATGGCTAAGAATAGGGCCTATGATTGGTGAGCTAGGATGGCGTGGTTCTTGAGAATCGTTTAGTAATTGATCTCTGGAGAGTGGCGTGATTCTAGTGCGGCTGGATACGCGGCATCTATTGTTTTATGTTCGACTTCTAGCTTAGGGTGTTTGTTTACATTGCCGGCTATCGGCTACAAGTGATCCACTTCGAGCGTGGGATTGTTTATGGGATTCGAGGCTGAGGGTGTTAGATTGTTTATAGTATGTGGGTGCAGGGTAACAGACATCGATAAGGGTATGCGGAGCATGGACTATAGATATGTCACTATATATATATTGTATTAAATTTATTTCTCTTTTTTTTAGAGAAGGAAATATTTTTATACCCGATACTCAAAATGAGTATTGGGGTATATTAGATTTGTGGTAAAAGTGGATGTGTGTAACGTCCAAAAGGAATCGTTTCCGACCCCATAAAGTATACATATTCTTGATCAGCATCAATAGCCGAGTCGATTGAGCCATGTCTGTCTGTCCGTCTGTCCGTCCGTCCGTCTGTCCGTCTGTCCGTCCCCTTCAGCGCCTAGTGCTCAAAGACTATAAGAGCGAGAGCAACGATGTTTTGGATCCAGACTTCTGTGATATGTCACTGCTACAAGAATATTTCAAAACTTCGCCCCGCCCACTTCCGCCCCCACAAAAGACGAAAATCTGTGGCATCCACATTTTTAAATATACGATAAAACCAAAAACGCAGAATCGTAGAGGATGACTATATGTTTTAGAATTTAAAATCTTCACCAGATCGTATTATTATTATAGCCAGCATCAAGAAAACAATTTCCTTTTTTCTCGCCCTGTCTCTCTCTAACACACACGTAGCATAGGCGGCTTTGCTTAGAGTAAAACAGCGCCTAGATCTCAGAGACTACAACAGCTAGAGCAACCAAATTTGGTATCCACACTCCTAATATATCGGACCGAGACGAGTTTGTTTCAAAATTTCGCCACACCCCCTTCCGCCCCGCAAAGGACGAAAATCTGGGGATGTTCAAAAATCTCAGAGACTATTAAGGCTAGAGTAACCAAATTTGGTATCCGCACTCCTGTTAGATCTTACTATAAAACGTGTATCTCAAAATTTCACCCCACCCCCTTCCGCCCACACAAAAGACGAAAATCTGTTGCATCCACAATATTGCACATTCGAGAAAACTAAAAACGCAGAATCATAGATAATGACCATATCTATCAGATTGCTGAATCTGGATCAGATCAGATCATTTTTATAGCCAATAGGAACAAATCAATTTGCAGTGGCCACGCAGCGCCCGACGTCACGCTCAGACTGATTTTCTGTCTCTCTCGCACGCACTCTTTGTCGTATCGTTTAAGATTCGCGGCGTCTGCCGGAGGAGAGCCATACTGACTAAGTATCGGGTATAAATGTAGAGTTGCGGTCTCGGCAGCAACTCACAACGTTCCCCCTCGTTTTATTTGTGAACGACCTTCCTCAAGTTATAACATACTCTACTACACTAATGTATGCTGATGATGTCAAAATCTGTCTTTCTTACTCTGATTGGTATTTGCACACACGCCTTCAACTTGATCTAAGTAAACTACTATTGTGGTGTTCAAGTAATCTTCTTTTTCTGAACCTTTCCAAATGCAAACTTATGACATTTTACCGTCGCGATCTCCTTTTTGTCTCATATGTTCTAGGAAATCATGTCCTTGAGCGAATTTCGAGTTCAAATGACCTCGGAGTCCTTTTTGATCATAAGATGTGTTTCAACACCCATATAGCTGCAACTGTAAATAAAGCTAAGGGTGTTTTAGCGTTCATCAAGCGTTGGTCCAAGGAGTTTGACGACCCGTACGTTACGAAACAACTGTACATCTCGTTAGTACGTCCTATATTGGAGTATTGTTCTTGTGTGTGTAGCCCGCAGTATAAAGAGCAGCAGGCTGTTATTGAATCCGTGCAAAAGCAATTTTTAGTTTTTGCCCTTCGGAACTTTAACTGGGACTCGGGTAGAATCTTGCCACCCTACCGGTCTAGGCTAAATCTAATTGACCTGCCGTCGTTGCACCATCGCAGAATATGCAATGGTGTAATGTTCGTGCACAAGCTCCTTCTTGGGACTGTTGACTCCCAAACTCTCTTGGGTCAGATTGACTTGGCCGTTCCATCTAGACCTACCCGTACTTTTAGGCCTATCCGTCTACCCATATATAGGTCTAATTATGCTGATCATGAACCTTTAAGGGTTTTATGCCATAATTATAACTCCCTCTGTCAAACCCTATCCCCTGAACTGTCTCTTAAACTAATTGCATGCAATATTTATAATCATTTAAATTTAGCTAACTTTTAACTTATCTTTTTCCGCCTTTAGTAACTAAGCACCATTGTTAACAGATAATTTGTTAATTTAATAAATAAATAAATAAATAAATTGCTTGATCTGTGCTTTGTATCGGATCCGACCATAGTGTTGTTAACCCGAGCCCTTCCGCTCACTATACCTGAAGACGCCTACCACCCTACTTTCGAGGTGTCGCTAGATATAGGACCAACTGTATTGGATCGGTCGAGTAGGCGACCTGAACGTGTCCGCTGCTTTCGTAAAGCCGATATTGCGAAGCTTAATAACCTCATTAGGGATTTTGATTGGTCCGCTTTGTACAAACATTTTTTACAATGCTCTTGGCACATTTTTATACCCGATACTCAAAATGAGTATTGGGGTATATTAGATTTGTGGTAAAAGTGGATGTGTGTAACGTCCAGACGGAATCGTTTCCGACCCCATAAAGTATATATATTCTTGATCAGCATCAATAGCCGAGTCGATTGAGCCCTGTCTGTCTGTCTGTCTGTCCGTCTGTCCGTCCCCTTCAGCGCCTAGTGCTCAAAGACTATAAGAGCTAGAGCAACGATGTTTTGGATCCAGACTTCTGTGATATGTCACTGCTACAAAAATATTTCAAAACTTCGCCCCGCCCACTTCCGCCCCACAAAGGACGAAAATCTGTGGCATCCACATTTTTAAAGATACGATAAAACCAAAAACGCAGAATCGTAGAGGATGGCTATATGTTCTAGAGTGTAAAATCTGAACCAGATCGTATAATTATTAAAGCCAGAATCAAGAAAACAATTTCATTCTTTCTCGCTCTGTCTCTCTCTAACACACAGGTTTCATGGTCTGTTTTGCCAATTGCAAAATATGAGTTCAAGGATCTCAGAACCTATAAGAGCCATAGCAACCAAATTTGGTATCCACACTCCTGTGATATCGGACCTTGACCGTTTCGTGTCCAAATTTCGCCAAACCCCCTTCCGCCCCCACAAAGGACGAAAATCTGGGGCATCCACAAATCTCAGAGACTATTAAGGCTAGAGTAACCAAATTTGGTATCCGCACTTCTGTTAGATCTCACTATAAAACGTATATCTCAGAATTTCGCCCCACCCCTTCCGCCCCACAATATTGCACATTCGAGAAAACTAAAAACGCAAAATCATAGATAATGACCATATCTATTAGATTGCTGAATCTGGATCAGATCGGATCATTTTTGTAGCCAAAAGCAAGAAATCAATTTGCAGTGGCTACGCAGCGCCCGACGTCACGCTCAGACTGATTTCTGTCTCACTCGCACGCACTCTTTGTCGTGTCTTTTCTCTCGTCCGGCGTCTGCCGGAGGAGAGCCATACTGAATAAGTAACGGGTATAAATGTAGAGTTGCGGTCTCCGCAGCAACTCACAACGTTCCCCCTCGTTTGATTCTTGTGTCCCGCTTTCTTTTCCGATTAGATCTGGAAAACCCCCTTGGTTTATCAAAGAGTTACCCAGTCTAAAAAACTTAAAATCAAGGCTTTATAAAAAAATTCAAGAAGTGGGTTCTCCTACTTCTCACTCTCGCTATGTAATAGCTCGGTCAAACTTTTCAGTTCTTAATGCTCAATGCTATAAGAACTACCTATCTCGATGCAGGATACGTTTTTCTCAGGACCCTAAACAGTTTTACTGCTTCGTAAACAGTAAGCGTAGAACGTCCGCACACCCATCCTCGCTATCATTTTGTAATACAGTCTAAAAAACTTAAAATCAAGGCTTTATAAAAAATTTCAAGAAGTGGGTTCTCCTACTTCTCACTCTTGCTATGTAATAGCTCGGTCAAACTTTTCAGTTCTTAATGCTCAATGCTATAAGAACTACCTATCTCGATGCCGGATACGTTTTTCTCAGGACCCTAAACAGTTTTACTGCTTCGTAAACAGTAAGCGTAGAACGTCCTCACACCCATCCTCGCTATCATTTTGTAAGATTGCCGATCTTTTTGCCCAATTTTTCCAACCCACCTATTCTGAGGAAAGCTACTCTGGTCATCCGTACCCATACGGTTTACCGAGGTCGAACGGCATTTTCTTCTTTGACATGATCTTCGACTAGTTAAGCCGGTGTTTTCACCGGGTCCAGACGGGGTTCCAGGTTTTGTACTCAGGTACTGCTCTCTCTGCTTAAACTATTCACCCTGTCCATTGATTCTTCTTGCTTCCCCCCCGATCTGGAAGGAATCGTTTATAATTCCTCTCCATAAAAAAGGTAGCAAGTCTGATGCAAAAAATTGTAGAGGTATAGCAAAGTTATCCGCTATTCCTAAAATGTTTGAGAAGGTTTTAACTCCGCACTTGCAACATCTCTGCAAGTCACTTATATCTCCAACTCAGCATGGATTTATAAGGCGGCGATCAACCACCACGAACTTGTTAGAGTTTACCTCTTTCATTATTAAAGGCTTTCAAGGTAACTTACAGACGGATGTTATTTACACCGACTTTAGTAAAGCATTCGACTCTGTAAACCATTCCCTTTTAGCGCATAAACTTGACCTTTTAGGGTTTCCGCCCAACCCTCTGAGATGGATTTCTAGCTATCTTTGTTCCAGGTCTCAAAGAGTCCTCTTCAAAAACTCCCTCTCTTTACCAGTAAGGGTTTCTTCGGGAGTACCACAGGGCAGCCATCTACTCACACTCTTTATTAATGACTTGCTTTCAGTATTAACATACTCTCGAGTACTTATGTATGCGGATGATGTTAAACTCTGTGTCCAGTACAAAGACATTTCATTTCATTCTCGCTTGCAATCCGATCTCAATAACTTTCAGTCATGGTGTTGTGCAAACTTGTTACACCTTAATGCCTCGAAATGCAAAGTTATGACATTTCATCGTTCTAGCCCTTTGTTGGCTCCCTATACACTATTTGGTGGTCCTCTTGAGAGAATTACCCTGGTGGATGATCTGGGTGTTATGTTACACCCCAAGTTAAAGTTTTCCGAACATTCCTTTTCAAAGGAATTTGACGACCCCTATATAACAAAGAATACGGCTCCTGTGTATGGTGCCCTCAGTACAAAGTACACCAGAACCGTATAGAATCAGTACAGAAAAACTTTTTACTCTTTGCTCTGCGGGGCCTTAACTGGTATGCGGGTGTAAGACTCCCATCTTACTCTAGTAGACTTCTATTAGTAAACCTCCCATCCTTGGTTAACCGTAGAAAAATGCTTGGTGTGATATTTATGCACAACTTGATCAGGGGTGACATAGACAGCCCTGATCTGTTGAGCCGCATAAACTTCACGGTTCCTATTAGACTGACTAGAAATTTTATACCGTTGTTCCTTCCACTTTGTAGATCGAATTATTCCTTGCATGAACCGTTTAGGGTCTTATGCTCGGATTATAATTCCCTCTACCATATTATATCCACCACTAATTCTCTTCCTCTTTTTAAATTACTAATCCTTACACACCTTTCTAGTAATTACTAATTGTAGTGGTATTTGTATTTTGATTACATGCTTAGTTTCTTAGTAAGTTTAGTGCTAATTTTCCTCGAATGTTAGTCTAATAGCTATCTTTCTTGCATGTTCGCGTTCGGTTCGGCTACGCACCGCGCGTCATGCGGCAGTGCCCCTCGGTCGGTTGGGCGGGAGGGGGCTGCGCCTTGCCTGGGATCCGCGCGTAACAGCCTTCTGCTGGTTTCACACGGGCCACTTGACGGTGCAGTAACTGCATCGCCTCTTGAAAGATGTAGTCATTGCATGTCAACGTCCAAGAAAAGATCCGGAACGAGTCCCCGACCCGTGGCCTCCCGCCATCGCGGCAGGGATACTGGAATGTCTTGAAGCTTGAGCCTGAATCATCTCAACAACAGTAACGACCTGAGGAAATATCGCGATAGCGAGCCCGAAGAACCCACCGACCTACATGAGAATGCTGACATCGACGAGGAAAGCAACGAGAAATTAACCCGACGCCCCAACCACGGCACCGCAGAGTCAGCAAAACCCGAGATACCCGGCTAAAAAAGACAGCATCAGCAAAACGCGGCACGCGTCTGACCCAAAACACCCCCCGGTGCAGCACAGAAGACCAAAGAAGAGCTGGCTCCGTAAAAATCGACTCCCCAAAACGGCTTAAATAGCAGCAACTCGAGCTCCCATCCATCAGTACGCCCTCAGTAGGAGAAGACGCCACCTGAACCTACAACCTCAGTCAGAGACTCGCCCGACGCAGCCAAACCAATCACCCTACCGAAACACTGCGCACCCCTCCGGTGTCAACCAACGTAAGAAAACATACAAGCTATGAACACCCTGTTGACTCTCCTCGTCCTCGCGGCCGCCGCACACGTGTCGGTCAAACTCAACGATTACTCCACTGCGAACAACATCCCAATCGTCGTAGAAACGGCAACACCCACTGGCTTTATGACCAGGTCGATTATCACACGTACAACCAAAATTTTTGTATCTTACCGATCAATCTATTGCAGAAGTTCACTACAACAAATATAAATCCGATTACTTTAAAAATTGCAGCAACGAGAATCGTCATTCATCTGTCAACACAAATACGCAAAGCAAAAAATTGTTTAAAACTGAGTATAGTGTGAAACTAGTGTCAAAATAAGACGTAATCCAAGTGGTGGTACTTTTGTAAGATTTTTTTACAGGAAAATGGGTAAAATTTAGTAAAAACTAAAAACTAAAACTAAAAAAAAAACAAAGTTCCCCAATGTATATTCGGCGGCTTACTCATTCTCATCATTCGCAGTAGAGATGCAAAATCGGACCAGAACCGGGTCCGGAAACGCAGAAGTTCGAGCACCGGAGAGGATAGCGGGCCATGCTGAGAGATATGATACTGACAAGGTCTTCAATCAGAAGTCACTTAACAGGCCACCACCCTTTGGCAATCTTTCCATATTTCCAGCCTTAATGGTGGGTTGTTTTACCACACTCATACATATGTTTAATATTGATATATTTATACCTGAATCGTTTTGTAGCACATATCCAAAGAAGGCGCCAAGCGATTGGCACCGCCCAGCGATAGCGTAGAAAGAAAATACATTGTCGATTTATTCAAGAACTGCTATGATGCCGGTGATTTCCTATCGCAGCTGCCAGTGCCCCGAGATGGGGCATTCGTTATATTTCACATGCGCCGAAATCTATGAAAAACTCTCTAACCTGCGAGAAAACACCAGATTCTAAATTTTAAATTTACATAAACGTATTTAACCCACCATAGCAGTTAGCTTTTTGTCTTGTAACGAACCTAAAAGGGTTCCCCCGACATATTATAAGCATAAAACCTGATACTAAATTACAGCGCCTCGCCCAACGTAAATTGAACGCATGCATAACGAAAGCGCAGCTCAGCGATAGAGAAACGCGAAGGGTTCCATCATCCCGAGAAGAAATTCGAAAAGCCCGCGGCAAAGCTCGACCCAGCTCGAATCCCATACAAAGGAACAGCCCGGTGAGAATTACCCTGGATTCGCCAACCCAAGGGTGAGTACCGGAAGGGTGAGCTGGAATCCTTCGCCAAGGAATTCGGATTCAGCCGCGAGGGTAACGCGGAAGATTTGCGGAGAAATTTCGCCGAACTAGTCGCCGGGCCCCTCGAACACGACGCCTGGGTCAGACTGGCGGAGCTCGAGCGACAGTACGCCAGATCTCCAGGACGAGCCAGATCACCAAAGCCCGGCACCTCGGTACAAGCGGAGAAGCGAAAGACAGACCCCGAGCTCAGCCTACGACCCCGTGGAACCACGGGGGGCAACAGTGACTACAGTACTACAGTGACGCCGCGCAGATGGCGGAACGGATTCGGAAGTGGGGAATCCAGTTCGACGGCAGGATGAACCACTGTCTTTCGTTGAGCTACTGAAAGAGCGTGCCCTCTCGTACGTGGTAGACATAAACTTCCTGCCGCGAGCCATGACGGAGCTCCTCACCGACCGAGCCAACCGATGGTTCCGCACCAGCCAACTACATGGACCGAGTTCCGTCAGGAATTCCTAGCCTTCTTCCTGCCTCCCCGGTACTTCGAGCAGCTGGAAGACCAGATCAAGGACCACAAACAAGCGGTAGGCGAACCGTTCAAGGACTTCGTCATCGAGCTTCGTTTGCTCATGCACCACGCTGGGTACGACGATGCCCAAGAACTCAGCAGGATCTACGACAACACTCCCCACCGTACCAGCTATTCGTGCGAAGACACGAACTACGAAGCCTAGCACAACTCACGATATTGGCCACGGAATACGAAAGTATACAGGAGCGGACAATGGCACAACGAGCGCAAAACGAAGGTGAGACGAATCGGGCCCAATTCCGAAAAACCCACTGGAACGTACCGGAACAACAACGACCTACGCGGGGCGTGCGTCCATATCCGTATGGCCGGCGGCTCCGCACGCGAGATAACTCAGATCTTGCTAGCGCGCGTCCGACTAGACGAGCGGGAGGTACAGATTCGGCTCTTAGTACTATCGAATATGCTCGAGCAAGTCATCGTGCGGATGGATTTCCTATGCGCTAGCGACACGATGATACAGTGCGGCACCACACGCCTCTTCCATCAAGGTCAAGATCAACGCCCCGTCTCAAACACGCCGATGATCACCGCCAGCCAAGTACACACCCCAGAACCCATGAACTCCCCCGAAACGAAACGAGACACAAGCACAAGAAACGAGCAACACAAAACCCACGGCAGCAATGAGGCACACTAGCCCCACGCCGAGAATCCAAAAATCAAGCAAAGCAACGAAGAAAGCGAGCCGGTCCTCTGAGGGCACCGAAGCGGTTCCACCAACGAAGGCAAAGGAATCCAGGACGCCCCTCCAGAAGACAGCACGGCCCCACCGGCCACAAACGCCACACAGCAGCCAGACGCTCGAGGAACCACCTCCGACCGCCACCCTGTCCCAGGACTGCAGCGACAACGCCATCGACACAAGAAACAAGAACTCTACGATAGAGACCGACCAGCTACTCCCGAGTCCTCTCAGGCAGGAACGGGGAAAGGCGACCCCCGCCACACGAGGCGCTGGAGCCAACACTCCATCGATCGTCAAAGACATCATGGAACGCCTCCCAGGCAACCCCTCGCACAGCGCCGGCATGCGGCCCAACACTACACCCGGAGCCATGTCCGAAACCTGCGTCGCCCAAATTAGCCGTCGGTCCAAAGCTAGGATTGCCACCGAGACCCGCACGGGCACCCCTCCCATGGTCGACACCCCCGCTGTCGTCGCCAGCACAAGCGAATACACTCGCGAAGTCGAACCAACAAGCGCATTCGATGCGACAATCCTCCCCGAGGACCCCGACCACACTTACAACCCAGGAATCGACAAACCGCCGAAGATGATCCGGAACGAGTCCCCGACCCGTAGCCTCCCGACATCGCGCCAGGGATACAGGAATGGCTGGACGAGGAGCTGCCAGCACTCGCAGACCACCAAGAGAGGCTCAGCTTACCATTCTTACGATAATCGAGCTTGAAGAATCTCAACAACAGTAACGACCTGTAACGAATGTGTGTGGGGCGAGTTGGGAAAATGGCTGCTTGGCTTGGCGTCGGTATTTTAAGGTATTCCTTATTGGCGTTAATTAAGAATTTTGAACAGTTATTAATACACGAGACGGCACAAGCAAGCACACACACACACGCAAACAAACGCACGACGATGGACACACACGGAAAACGGCGCAAGGTCAAGAAAACGTTTTTTTTAAATTGGCAAGGCACGGCACGGCGACGAAAACCGGACTTTGCATATATATGTATATGTATATGTATATGCACTTGTATTGGCTGCCGGTATGGTCAATAGCCCGCACGTCCGACGATCGCAACCTCTCAAGTGGGTGGACGAGATGGGAGTGGCAAACTTGGCCGAGGTTCATGGTGGAACTCTCATTTGTTGCCGACTGTCACTCTCCCCCGATCGCCGACCGTCACTTACCGGTGCTCTCACCCCGATATTGAGTGAGATGAAAGTGGTCCGAGGGCAGCAGCACCGATAAGTAGGCAATGGAAAATTTAATGGCTGTCTGTTAGTGGCTGTTTTTCTGTGCTGTGTGTCGAGAGAGTGTTGTTGTATTGGCTACTCTTTGGTGGGAAGGGGAGGGGGGAAATTAGTAGTGGCTGTTGATGTGCTTATTTGGCTTGCCTGCTCACGTTTAATCGCCCGGTTACTTTTAACTTCCGAATCTTAGGATCCGGTCGCGAGACGCTCCGAAGAGTCGACCGCATAGCAACATGTGGGCGATTGCATTGGCTTTGTTGGGGCAGTTGGCTGAGTGGCATCGAATTGGCAGTGAAAATTTGGCTGGGCGTAATTGCCGAATTTGCGACCGATATCACACTGGCATTGAAAAATGCAATTTGAATTTGAATTGGCTTTTGGGTGTTATCGGTCATTAAGGTCTGGTATTTACGTGGTATTTTTAGTGTTACCACTTGTATAAGGGAATATGGTAATGGCAGAAAGGTGGGGAAGAAGAGGAAAAAGGTAAAACTAATCAGAAAACATCGAAAAAATTACAATTTAACTACAGAACAACTACATAAGTTTACAAAATCGTATTCCTAATATCACAGGTAAGTAACTAAAGCTATGGAAAAACTAAAACTACGGACAAAATATCTACGATACAACAGGAGTGACATCTACAACAAAAACATTGATGCAGACAAGGTAAAATAAACGATAATTGACATATGTACATACATTTACAACATATAAACATATTATTTATATTTATTTTTATTTCTAACAGGAGGACAAACAACAACGGAGCACCGGCCGGCATAACAAACGCAATGCGAACATTGCGCTGTATACCGGCCGGCTCTGTTGTCCCCCTGTGCCTTGTTGTTGGCTGGCTGGATTTTTGGTGTTGGCGTGCAGCGTGGGCAAAAAAGTTGGAGATGGCGAGCGGCTCTGGTTCGGCCGCCCAAGCTACATCTGTCAGGTGGAGATGGCGCATCCAATCAAGTGGCACTGGTCCGGCCACCCGAAGATGCATTGTGCGGTGTGTTGGCATTGGCATCGAAAAGTGATGCCAACGGTCCGTGAAATTTTAGAATAGTTTTTCTAAATATGAATTACCGAAAACTTTGGGTGGCTGCAAATTAATGTATTTTACGATGGAAAAATAATAAGTGCGTGCGTTCGTTTTCAATAGATTTTGTTGACCCCTATATTCAAACAATTTCTTTTAAGCCTATCGTACCTACGGTGGCAAAGCGGGGCGAATTCGCCAAGAGCGAGAGAGCGAGCTTTTATTGCGCTCCCGCTTTCCCCTAGCCTAACTTACACTAGACTTCATCAAATTCGATCCTAATCTTATTCGAATACAAATTATAAGCGAAATGGCGCTACACCGGCCCCGTTGAATGCCTGGAAGGCTTCAAGCCAGTGGCAGGAGCGCCAACTTGTGGATTGGCCTCCTGAACGTGGCTCCGCTGCGTGTCCTTAGGTCGACCACTCTGACCCTTCCGTCCTGCCCTGCGGTTGCTCCGACCACTCTTCCGAGCAGCAACTGTTGAGGGGGCAGGTTGTCCTCGGCGACGATTACGAGGTCGCCTTCCTTGATGTTGGGTTCCTCCTGGTGCCACTTGCATCTTATTTGCAAGCCCAGCACATACTCCCGGGACCATCGCTGCCAGAACATTTGCCTGGCTGACGAGACAAGCCGCCATCGCTTTAAGCAGCTCTGTAGTGTTCAGTCTTTGCCAGTGAGTTAGGGCCAGAGCCTATTTAGGCTCTAACTCCGACCGTGGCCAATAGATGGTTTTTTCTGGCCTCATGTTAATAGGAAGCTAGGTTCGAATGCGCGCATTCTTGCTGTGCTCGGGTCCAGCTCGTCGGATTGGTCGGGGTTCTTTCTCCCCTAGCTACACAGTTTTCCTGACACAAATCAATATAATGCGCTTCAAAAAAAAAATAAGCAGGATCTCGACGTTAATATCAATAACCAATAACAAAAACTTATTTCCACTCTGCGCCGATACGCATTTAGAAAACGCTTAGAAAAAGTGTAGTTCGTCTTCTGTCTGATGGAGGGAACAGCGGTGATATTGGTCCCTAGTCTTTACCCCCCCACCCATGACAAACGCGTTTACATTCGGGCGTTGTCCCAATTCAAAGATCCAACATCTTCTAGTGCATTTTGAGGGAGATAAGCATAAGTACTTGACGGACGGAGATAATATTTAGTTTAGGTAGACATATTCATGATTGCAAATTCCTTTTATTTTTATGTTAAATGTCCCTAACCATGTGAGATTGTATTGATATATATATATATATATTTTTTTTTTTTTTTTTTTTTTTACATTAATTACAGATATAATCCGATTCCTTACATTTACAAATAAACAAAAATATACAGACTTCCTTCTTCTTGGATCAGCAAAAAAAACTTAATTATTTGAGCATTTGAGGGGGGTAATATTCTTTCAAATCAGTATATATATATCTACTTCAACAAACTTACGCCTGCATTGGTGTATAGACATTGTGGTTTCAGCCACTAGTGGTACTCACAGTAATTGGTTAAACTCATCGGTGTATCGTTGGGCCCAAGATGACTTTGACGGATTCATTTGTATGCACTGTGTAATTTAGAGGTTGGTCAGTATAAATGTATATATATATATAAAGAGAAACACATTATCCCGAACTCATATTGCTCAGTTTTCAAAATCGTCAGTTACGTTACAAATTTACTCATTGGAGGAAGCTATTTAGTTACTACATTAATCAACACAATGATAAACGAGATATGAATATGTGGATCTAATCAGCTGGTTCTTAGAGCAGCAGCGTATAGATTTTTATGTGATAGTGATAAAGGCAAACGGGAACTTGCACTTGAAATTTAATTTGAGAAACACGGGAATCAAAATAAACACAAATCTGCTGACAGCAAGAGTGGTTCTGAGGCAATGTGGTTTAGGCTAGCCTAATTACTCAATCCTTTGTAAGTTTTCGTAGGTTGGTGACGATTATGTCCTCCGGCTTTTTTTTTTACGAGATCGGCAGGTTCAAACTGATATTCGGACGTCCAGCAGTGGTGTATGGTGGTTGGTCTTTCATGAGCCGTAAATGATTTCCGATATTGAGCTAGCCCAACGTCAACGGTTCAGCCTTCACTTTGCCGCCGTGGATGTGCACTGCGCTAACTCCCAAACGGTCAGCTTGGTTGTTTTAGTAGTTGATACCGTAGATTGGTTGGCCGGCTTGGCTGTATTAAGATTTTCCAGTACTCCTATCCCTAAATAAAACTGTGTCAGAACCTTATCTTTCCACGGTGGACTAACGTACCTTTGCTTCTTTCAAGAATTTCACTTTATTTTCACTTTTCCCTCGGGTAGTTCAGCTAACGCCACTCTTCGGATTTATTAATCCATATAAACAGCGGATGATTAGATAATAGTGAAAAATTGGAAGTTATGTAACTCCACGTGTCTTCACCATTCACTCTGCGATTGCGAAAATCACGAAAATCTATATATACGTGTGCCGTAAGTGAAACTATGCAGGGGAATGATTTCACATGAATAAAGTCTATTCGCCTGTACCTATTGCATGCCTAAGCTGAGCTTTAAGCTTTAACATAACTGTGCAATCGGATGATCTTCTGGATCTCCTGCATTCCACCAATTTCTTCGAGCTATGCTAGCGAGGGCGGTATGAAAAGTATCTTTCTAGAAAGTGTACCTAAAGTGTACCTTGTTCGACCTTTTCCTTTCTTTTTTTTTTTTTTCTTTTGATTTTCGAATAGTTGGACACTACAACCACAGATAATGAAACAAGACCTGCTCGAAGGTACATTATCTGAAAAAAATGCTGTTATTTATTCTTCACCTGAATATCTTTGAGATGGAAAACTCCAATCTTTTTCCCTGCTGGGTTCACCAACTCATAATAATATGGGCTTCTTTTTTTGAGAACCTTTGCAGAAATGAAAACCGGAGCTAACTTCGAACTAAACTTCTTACTCGCGTTGCTCTGGGTAAAGTTACGAGCAAAAACCTCGTCACCCGTTTTAAGTTGTACGTTCCTACTCCGTAGATTATATTTCTTCGCGTTAAGCTCATGTGATTTCTTTATGTTTTTCTTAGCGTCTTGTCTTGCCAGTTGTAACAGATCGGAGTGTTCTAATCGGACGTCGTTGCTTAGCAGATCCACGTTTCGCAATAGGGTATAATCTCCTCCGTTCAGAATCATGTTCTGACCAAAAACAAGGAAATATGGTGAATAACCAGTACTTCGATGCACCGCTGCTCTAAGTGCACCATTGATAGCGTTCAAATTAGCGTCCCAATTGGAATGGTCACTTCCAATATAAGCGCGGATGGCTGCCAGAACCGATCTGTTTAATCGTTCACTAGCATTGGCCTGAGGAGAATGTATAGCCGTACACCGATGTGTAATGCCAAAACTTGTAAGAAAAGCTTCGAAACAACTTGATTTGAACTGCGAACCATTATCCGTTAGAACAACTTCCGGCACTCCAAAGGTGTAGAATATGGAGCTTTCCAGGTATTCACACATTTTTGGCGCCGTGAATTTCTTTAGAGGGCTAAGAAAATGGAATTTCGTGTTATGGTCTACCACTATAAACAACCCAATGTTTCCATTTTTAGTACGGGGGTACGGACCTAGTAGATCCATATACAAGCACTGAAAGGGGCGGTCTGATGTTAATGGTCGGCCCATCGGAGGTTTCAACATTTTGTTCGGACTCTTAGTAGATCGACAAATATGGCATTCTGAGATGTACTCTCGAATTTGGCTTACCATTCGGGGCCAGAAGAAATACCTTTTGAGTTTTTCTACCGTCTTAGCCATACCACAATGTGCAGAGCTTGGCGCATCATGTGCTTGTTGCAATACTTCGGGGATCATCGCGGAGGGTACCCAAAGTTTCCAGGATTCCTCGTGTCCGTCATTGTCTCTATTGAACTCGGTTCTTTTATAGACATACCCATCAATAACTTTTAAATCAAGCAGTTTTGACTGATTCTCTTGTACTCGTTGAATCACGCTAAGATATTCCGGCGACTTAAAATGACTTGACTGTAAATCAATCATGGGACCACTGGCAACGAATTCTTCTATAGCAGGTTGGTTACGTCGAGACAGGGCGTCAGCAACAACGTTTTCTGACCCTCGCCTATGAGTAATAGAAAAATTGAATGATTGTAATTTCATCGACCACCTCGCTAGTCTTCCAGAAAGATCTTTCTGCTTCATCAACCATTTTAAAGACGCATGATCCGTTACTACCACAAAATCTTGACCTTCTATATAGGCACGAAATTTTTTTATACCCTTGATAACGGCTAAGCATTCCAGTTCGCTAACGGTGTAGTTCCTTTGGGCTTTCGATAATTTTTCCGACATATACGCGATTGGGAGTTCCACTCCCTCACGCTCTTGCGCCAGGACACAACCTATCCCGTAGGTACTTGCATCACACAGTAAGATAAATTGGCTTGTGAAGTCTGGGGTAATCAAAATCGGAGCTGATGTTAAACGCGATTTTAGAAGATTGAAAGCTTTTTCGGCATCATCATTCCAAATTATAGACTTTTTGTTCTTTAACAATTCCGTCAGTGGAAAGCTTATGGTGGCATAATTTTCGACAAATCGCCGATACCAACCAGACAATCCTAAGAACCGACGCAACTGTTTTATAGATGTAGGAACAGGAAACTCATTGACGGCCTTTATTTTCCCTGGATCAGTCAGAATTTGTCCTTCTCGAATGATGAATCCCAAATACTTTATTTCGCGCATACAAAACTTGGACTTCTCAATATTAATAGTCAGATTAGCCTTTTTTAGGCAAACCGAAATTTCCTGAAGCGTGACCAAATGTGACTCGAAATCCTCTGACAGCACAAGTAAGTCATCTAAATATACAAAGACGCATTTTCTTAGTTGGGCCGGTATAACCTGGTCCATTAGTCGACAGAGGGTTTGCGCAGCATTGCAGAGCCCGAACGGCATTGTTTTATATTGATATAGTGGCCTGTTTGGCACTGTGAAGGCCGTACATTGCCGTGACTTTTCGTCGAGTGGTATCTGCCAAAAGGCGTGCTTCATATCTAGGCCTGTTATGAACCTAGCTGGCGGCAATCGACTCAAAATACCGTCTATATGAGGTAACGGATAAGCATCCTTTATAGTGACCTTATTTACCTCACGCGAATCTAAGCAAAGCCTGTTCTTTTCCCCTTTCCGCACCAACACGCAATTACTGCTCCATGGACTTGAAGACTCTTCAATTACGTCTAGGGCTAACATATGATCGACTTCGGCAAACATTAGTTTCTCTATTGCTGGTGACACTGGCCAATGTCTTTGCTTGATGGGTGTTGCGGATCCGACTTCTATTTTATGCGTTATCAAATTTGTTCTGCCTAAACCTTGCTTGGCAAATGATGGAAAAACTTCTACAACGGCCTTTAGGCGACTTTGTTGTTCATTTGACAAAAGATGCCACTTGGGGAGTTCTTGGTCATGAGTCTCTCCACCCACATCTAGCTCGGAAACCTGCGCGTTGCTGATGCTATCTGTTAATCCAAACTGATGCCAAAAGTCTATCCCGAGATAAATATCTTGTTTGAGACCTGGGATAATAAAAAGATCTAACCATGCTGTTTTCTTTCGATAAGTAATTTGAGTTTGTAATTTGCCCACAACCTTACTTGGCGTTCCATTAGCAGTTCGTATGTTGCCGGAGCACTTTTTGGTTTTTCCTAACGCTAGGAACTCCAGTGCTGCCTTGCCTCCGACACAACTCAGGGTTGCTCCAGAGTCTAGGAGCGCAGTGTAGTTATTCCCTTCAATGCATACTTCTGTGTACAGTCTGTTATCAGTTTTACTAAAAATCCCGGCTACCCGTTTTTTTTTTTCAGAGCGAATCGATTTCCAATACTGTCTTAATCGCTTCGTCGACCTTCTTTGGGTCAGCTGGATTTTGGAATTTATAGTCTCGCCAAACAATTTATCGCGAAGCTTATTGTAATTAGCTATCCTTACATGTAATGGAATAGTAGAGAAATGGGGTTTGGCTTCTTCTAACTTATTTTCTAAACTAGTTTTTGCCTTTGTTTCATTTGACAATTTTACGGGTATACTAGGAGTCTTCACAGTTTCGGGTGCGTCCAGGTTTTGTCGATCGACACACCCGCCGGCCGGTTTCCCGCTGGATTACATCTGGGACATTTCGGCTTGAAAGTTTCCTTAGCGCCACAACCATAACAAAATATAGAGCGCTGCTCTAGACAATCATCAAATCGATGACCAGGTTTTTCACAGTTCCAACAGGTTAGGTTTGATGGCTTCCGTTGAATCGCGAGGACTTCTGGATCTGGCGCATTCGATTCTACCTGAGTTTGTTTCTCGTACGCGTCAGTTAGCTCGTTAATATAGGAACGCAAAGTTCGTGGCTTACAAGCTTTTATGTCATTGTAGAATTGTTCATGTTTTCGCACTTCGACACGTAATTGTGACCTATTTGATATTCTTAAATGAAGTAGCTCATGGTGCAAACTTGGTTTACCATTCCTAATCAGCAACTCGACTAATTGACTTTCGGACATGCCTTGTTGAAGTCTATCTGCTAAATCCTCTATTGCGCACTGATAATCATCAAAAACTTCATTTTCGCCTTGTCTGCGTTTCCTTATCTTTTCCCATATGTCAAGGTCAGTTTCAGCGTCCTCAAATCGTTTGCGAAATTCAAAACAAAAGGTTTCCCAAGAAAAATTGGTATGGTTACGGTGGAATTTCCAAAACCAATCACTGGCCTTATTAGCGAACAAGAGATACAGGTGATCACAAAGTACTTGATAATCATTATTTAAGTTCTGTTCAGTTAAAGAGCGTATTCGATATATAAAATCTTCCATCCTCATACCATTCTTCGATCCGTCAAACTTTAGCCGCCAATTTTGAATTATGTTAGCTGCCTTTGCAGGTGCTAACTGTGCATTTGACCTACTTCTACTACTACTGTGACTTGAGATGTTTCCTGCTAACGAAGCACGTACGCCGGACTGCCTATTCCCAGTCTCCACATTTTCCACTGCTTGTGTGGCGATGTTTAGATTGAGTGTAGCCAGTTGTCTCTGAATTGTCTCTTCGATGTTTTTATTCAAAATATCCACCATGTCATCTATCATATTTTCTTGTTGAACACTTAAGGCATTCTGTATGTACCTTACTATGTCGTCTGGCGATTTTCCCAATAAATTTTCTTCCTGCTCTGACCGACTAGGATCTGTAAGTCGCGATTTTGATCTAGTGGTCACGCCTCCTTTCGAACTGATGGGCCTACCTCTGCCTCGGTTCTTATAAAGGCCTCCCATTCTTCTCAGAGTATGGGCTCCTGAGTCTGTAGCTGAAATATCTTTGATTCCTGTCTCTGCCTCTTCGGCTGCGTCACCAAGTTCCGCTGCTAGGGTATTGTTACCATAACGTAGTTGCGAAATAAGGCAGCATGCCGCACATATCGGACAAGCCGGTGTGGTCGTGATTGCTTCTATTATACAACATTTATGAAATCTATGATTACACGGAGTACTTGCAACTAACTCAGAGACCAAGATTACTTCATTACAAATAAAGCAAAACGGATCGCTTTGTTCGCGAATGCCATCGAGATTTTCATTACTATGAGTAACAGGCATTTTAGCCATTTATTGTTAATTCACTAACACAAAAAACTTTCTCGAAACAAATTGCTTATCCCCTAATGTCCGTCTTTCCTTAGCTCATCAATATCTCAAAATACAAGAAAACAGACAACAAAACGAAAACTCTCCTCCAGCGCATTCCTCTATTTTAACTAAGTAACTATTGTTGTTATTCATCTACAACCATCTCAAATTGCTGGACGATGTCCGAAATTCTCCAGAGCATCGTAAATCCAAAACACTTTGAGATTGTTTCCTGTCAAGATTGTTTATTTTGCTCAGCATAGATCTATCAGGGTCGATCAATCCGGTATCCGAATTGCAATCGCTAAGTCCACCGATCGATTCCAGCCGAATACAAAACAACTTGTTGTGCAGCAAATGTGAAATAAATGGATGGATTTGTAGAGCTTAAATGGGACTTAAAGAAAACTTTTCGGGCCCCACGTTGGGCGCCATGTTTGTGTAGTGTTCAGTCTTTGCCAGTGAGTTAGGGCCAGAGCCTATTTAGGCTCTAACTCCGACCGTGGCCAATAGATGGTTTTTTTCTGACCTCATGTTAATAGGAAGCTAGGTTCGAATGCGCGCATTCTTGCTGTGCTCGGGTCCAGCTCGTCGGATTGGTCGGGGTTCTTTCTCCCCTAGCTACACAGTTTTCCTGACACAAATCAATATAATGCGCTTCAAAAAAAAAATAAGCAGGATCTCGACGTTAATATCAATAACCAATAACAAAAACTTATTTCCACTCTGCGCCGATACGCATTTAGAAAACGCTTAGAAAAAGTGTAGTTCGTCTTCTGTCTGATGGAGGGAACAGCGGTGATATATGTCCCTAGTCTTTACCCACCCAACCATGACAAACGCGTTTACATTCGGGCGTTGTCCCAATTCAAAGATCCAACATCTTCTAGTGCATTTTGAGGGAGATAAGCATAAGTACTTGACGGACGGAGATAATATTTAGTTTAGGTAGACATATTCATGATTGCAAATTCCTTTTATTTTTATGTTAAATGTCCCTAACCATGTGAGATTGTATTGATATATATATATATATATTTTTTTTTTTTTTTTTTTTTTTTACATTAATTACAGATATAATCCGATTCCTTACATTTACAAATAAACAAAAACATACAGACTTCCTTCTTCTTGGATCAGCAAAAAAAACTTAATTATTTGAGCATTTGAGGGGGTAATATTCTTTCAAATCAGTATATATATATCTACTTCAACAAACTTACGCCTGCATTGGTGTATAGACATTGTGGTTTCAGCCACTAGTGGTACTCACAGTAATTGGTTAAACTCATCGGTGTATCGTTGGGCCCAAGATGACTTTGACGGATTCATTTGTATGCACTGTGTAATTTAGAGGTTGGTCAGTATAAATGTATATATATATATAAAGAGAAACACATTATCCCGAACTCATATTGCTCAGTTTTCAAAATCGTCAGTTACGTTACAAATTTACTCATTGGAGGAAGCTATTTAGTTACTACATTAATCAACACAATGATAAACGAGATATGAATATGTGGATCTAATCAGCTGGTTCTTAGAGCAGCAGCGTATAGATTTTTATGTGATAGTGATAAAGGCAAACGGGAACTTGCACTTGAAATTTAATTTGAGAAACACGGGAATCAAAATAAACACAAATCTGCTGACAGCAAGAGTGGTTCTGAGGCAATGTGGTTTAGGCTAGCCTAATTACTCAATCCTTTGTAAGTTTTCGTAGGTTGGTGACGATTATGTCCTCCGGCTTTTTTTTTTACGAGATCGGCAGGTTCAAACTGATATTCGGACGTCCAGCAGTGGTGTATGGTGGTTGGTCTTTCATGAGCCGTAAATGATTTCCGATATTGAGCTAGCCCAACGTCAACGGTTCAGCCTTCACTTTGCCGCCGTGGATGTGCACTGCGCTAACTCCCAAACGGTCAGCTTGGTTGTTTTAGTAGTTGATACCGTAGATTGGTTGGCCGGCTTGGCTGTATTAAGATTTTCCAGTACTCCTATCCCTAAATAAAACTGTGTCAGAACCTTATCTTTCCACGGTGGACTAACGTACCTTTGCTTCTTTCAAGAATTTCACTTTATTTTCACTTTTCCCTCGGGTAGTTCAGCTAACGCCACTCTTCGGATTTATTAATCCATATAAACAGCGGATGATTAGATAATACTGAAAAATTGGAAGTTATGTAACTCCACGTGTCTTCACCATTCACTCTGCGATTGCGAAAATCACGAAAATCTATATATACGTGTGCCGTAAGTGAAACTATGCAGGGGAATGATTTCACATGAATAAAGTCTATTCGCCTGTACCTATTGCATGCCTAAGCTGAGCTTTAAGCTTTAACATAACTGTGCAATCGGATTATCTTCTGGATCTCCTGCATTCCACCAATTTCTTCGAGCTATGCTAGCGAGGGCGGTATGAAAAGTATCTTTCTAGAAAGTGTACCTAAAGTGTACCTTGTTCGACCTTTTCCTTTCTTTTTTTTTTTTTTCTTTTGATTTTCGAATAGTTGGACACTACAGCTCAGACCCTCCTGGTCCGGGGTCCTGGGTGCTGGGGGTGCGATTAGCGGCCCGCCTGTCAGCAGGTGCCCGGGAGTCAGCGCGTCTCCGTCGCTTGGCTCTGGGTTTAGGGGTCCTAGCGGGCGTGAGTTGAGTACCGCCTCGATCCCGACCAGCACGGTCTCCAGCTCCTCTGCGATGAGGAGAGCGCTTCCGACTGCCCGTAGTAGTAGGCCCTTGGCAGACTTCACATCGGCATCCCAAAGTCCGCCCATGTGCGGTGCTCGAGGCGGTATGAAGGCTTCTTGACGCCAGTTCGCGTATCGCGTCCGCTTCCGCCTCTATCTTCCTCCGCAGTTCGCTGAAGTGGCGACTTGCTCCGACGAAATTGGACGCGTTGTCGCAGTTCACGCGTTGCGGACATCCTCGACGACCGACGAACCTTTGGAATGCGAACAAGAAGGAATTGGTCGTCAAATCGGAGACAATTTCTAAATGAACCGCCTTGGACGCAAAACAGACAAATAACGCTATGTAGGACTAATAAGGCGGCCTTCCACGAATTTTCAGAGTCGTATAGACTGGGCCACAAAAATCAACGCCACATTCTGAAAATGGGCGGAGAGCACGGAGCCGGTCTGCGGGTAAGTTGCCCATCGTTTGGGTCTGGAGTAGCGGCTTGCATTTAAAGCAACGAATACACGACCTAACTGTCGCCCTGCAGACCGCCTGAGCATTCACTATCCAAATGCGCTGTCTAAGGATACTCACGAGTGCTCGTGGGCCGGCATGAAAACTCGTTTGATGCAGATAGCGAACGTATGTCTGCACAAACTGCGAGCGTTTTGTCAATAACAAGGGAAACTTGGCATTATATGACATAGGAGCGTTAACTAGTCGCCCCCCAAATCGCAACAACGAAAAAGAGCACCATGTCCCAGCCTCTTCATGGATGAAGGGATTCAAGCGCTTAAGACTGGGGCCTAACTTGGTGCCTTTACGAACCCTTTCAATATCTTCTTGAGACTCATTTTTCTGAGTTATTTCGACTATTTTTAGAAACGCCTCGTCGTATTCTACGGATGACGGAATTTTTCCAAAGTTGAGACTTTTGTCTTTGCATTTTCGGATGAAGCGGAACACGAAAACGAACACTCTTAGCAGTTTGAGGTGTGACGAGTATCCCTCGATTAAATCCACTAAATAATTTGGCTTGGCCGCGACGGTCAGTCCGACCGATTTCTTCCGACTTTCCATCTGTATCTCTTCTTCGGAAAGCTCGAAGTGTGGATTTCTCGGCCAGCTCTCTTCTTCAAACTTTAAGAACTCTGGTCCACCAAACCAGATCGACTGCACGATTTCCTCTACGTCACAACCTCTCGAAACTATGTCTGCTGGGTTCTGTTTTGTTGGCACATGCCGCCACGTAGCTTCACTTGACCACTCTTGAATCTCCGCTACTCGGTTCGCAACGAATGTTGACAACGACGAAGGGTGGGATCTGATCCAATGAAGAGTAACTTCTGAATCTGACCAGAATATCATTTTATCAATTGGAACCTTGAGCAGTGATTTGATTCGGTGACAAAGGTCTGCTAGAAGGTGAGCGGCACATAACTCAAGCCTTGGGAGCGTTTTCGTCTTGAGTGGAGCTACTTTCGACTTTGCAGTCAACAAGGAGACCTTGAAACCTTCTGCAGTCTTTCTACGGATATAGACGCAGGCTCCATAAGCTCTCATGGATGCGTCGGCAAAGGCATGTACTTGAATCGGTGACATGGGATCAGTATGCACAAATCGAGGTATGGTAGTCTTCTCCAACTGACCCAAGGATTCTTTTAATAAGTTCCATGCTGTTTCCAAGTTCATTGGAATTGACTCATCCCAATCTAGCTTGTTGAGCCAAAGCTCCTGCAGTAGGATCTTTCCCTTAATTACTAAAGGACTTAACAAGCCAAGGGGGTCAAACAGCTTTGATGTCACCGATAATATGTTCCGTTTTGTCGCTCGGAGACCCATAACTGACGTGTCAATTTGGAACTTAAAGACGTCTTCGTGTGGCAGCCACGATATTCCTAACGCCTTAGTTGACTCTGAGTCCGAGATCGTTATCGGTTTAACTGTGCTCTCGGATGCGGTGACCTCAGGTGAGTTCGAAAACCATTTAGTCAATTCAAACCCAGCGGTTTGAAGAACCTGAGCCACATCAGACTTAATTGTCTTTAACTCCTCTACGCAACCAGCACCAGTCAACATGTCATCGACATAGAAATCGGAGTCAATAACTTCAGCAGCTTTAGGGAATGAGAGACTCACTCAACCTCTTCAAACACCGAATAGCCAAAAATGGGGCTGGTCCAGTCCCATATGTTACGGTGTTGAGCTGGTATATTCTCAAGGACTCAGACGGGTCTCTTCTCCACACTATGAGCTGGAATTGTCTATCCGCATCAGCGACCCAGACTTGGCGATACATCTTCTTGACATCGGCTGTCAAGGCGTACCTGTGTAGTCTGAATCGGAGCAATGTCGAATACAGCTCATCCTGTATCGTAGGACCAACCATCAATATGTCGTTCAAGGCCACCTGAGAGGACGTTTTACAAGACGCATCGAAAACGACGCGGAGCTTGGTCGACGTGCTTTGAGGCCTCAACACACACTGATGTGGAATGAAATAATGTGGAGTTTTGGGGATTGTGTTGTCTGTGGTAGACATGTGACCCAAGGAGAGGTACTCTTCCATGAACTCCAAGTACATTTTCTGCAACTCGGGTCACGAGACAATCTTTTTTCAAGCGATAAAAACCGCCGTTTAGCAACTTCAAAGGAGTTGCCTAAGATACTGGGATCTGATTTGAACGGCAGTCTTACTTCAAACCGACCTGAAGGCACGACCTGCGTAGTCCTTCTATAATGCTTTTCACATAACTTGTGTTCAGGAGATAAAGACTTTTTAGAAGACGGCAATTCTTCCAGTGACCAAAACTTTTGTAATGTATTGTCGATGTGGATCACTGACTCTTCTCGACAACTCAAACAATTCCTAGCTTCTTGGGGGCAGTCACCTTTGGAGTGTATCTGCCCGACACAATCCAGCCGAGAAGCGTTTTCTGCAGAGTTGGATAGTCAGGACCTTGTCGAATCTGACCAACAGATAAAAGTTCGAAAAATGTTTCTGCACCTATCAACATATCTATCTTCTGTGGCTTGAAGAAATATGGGTCTGCAAGTGGTAAGTTCTTCGGGATTTTCCAGTCACTCACGTTAAGTGTCTGATCAGGGTGATACCCTGAAATGGACTTTAGAATCCAGAAATCAACCGAAAACTCACTACCAGTAATTAGCGACTTCACCACCGTGTGTATCTTTTTCTTGACTTGTGAATTGGATTCACCAATACCCAGCAAGTTGATACACGACTCCTCCCTACGGATCTGTAAGCGCTGTGCTAATTCCTCAGTTATAAAATTGGTTTGAGACCCCGAGTCAAGCAGAGCTCGGGCGAAAACATGTTCACCATTATTTGTTCGGACGCTTACGATCGACGTAGCCAGAATAACTCTATCCATAGCTGTCGCATGGAGAGCATGCGAAGTGGAAGGTTGATTCAGATTGGGAGTAGGAGCCACACACTCGACACTTCTTAGCTTTGCATCGTACTACAGAGTGGCCTTGTTGCAGACAATTGATGCACAGGGATGCAGTTTTTGCGAATTCGAACCTTTGCATTACTGCCAGCCGACCAAATGGACTGCAATCTGTCAACAAATGTCCTTTCGCATTGCAGTAGCTGCATTGTTGGTTTTTGGTATTCGCGGTGGAGCACGCGAATGAGCTCCGATTATGCGGCTTGCTTGGCACAGCTTTCTGCTCCTGCTTTGGTTTGTCCGAATTTTCGGCCGAAAGATGCTGATGTCTGCGATTAAGCAACTTTTCACAGTCCGTCCAAAGTGGCAGTTTGTCATAATCGAGCTGTTCTTCCCATTTCTCTTTGGTCACCGGATCGACTCTGCTCAAGACGAGATGAATAATCATCGCATTCGAGATCTTTTTATCATCGCCTATCGACAACAACGAACCATATATGGATGAGGCGGTATCGATAAGGTTTCTTAAGGACGATGCTGATTGCTGGGTCATTTTGGGAAGACTAAATAGGGCATCAATGTGATTTTTAAAGATCAGACAATCATTATCGTAGACCCGTTTTAAGCTAGCCATTGTTTTCTCGTAGTTGGTCTCGGTTACTTGAAAAGCCCTAACTGTTCCCAACGCTTCAGCGGAGAGACACGAAAGCAAATGGTTGAACTTTTCGATAATTGGAATGCTTTGGTCATTGTGAACTAGAGTCTCAAATAAACCTATGAAGTTTTTAAAGTCCGAAAAGTTGCCGCTGAACTGCGGCAGAGCTAACTTCGGAAGGCGAGCACGAGCACCATAAGCTGGTACTGCCGGTATTGTCTCATCAGCTGTCTTTAATGCGCAAATGAGAGACATTAATTTTGCCTTTGTGACAATTGAGAGTTCTTCCAACTCGACTCCAAATTCATCGTCAATGTCTATATCTTCAATCTTCTCTTGAAGTTCGCGTGCCGTGTCAATGCTACGCATCAGCGTTTCGAGTCTGCACTCGAGCTCCGTCAATACCAGCGGAATATCCCCCGCTTCTAAACGGTCCGCTAATAAACGAATGCCTTTGACGAGGCAACTGCGCTTTTTCTTCAGCTCTTCAAGGGCAATATTATTGGCTTTTGAGGTCATATTGATTCTCAATACAAGCAACTGAAGGCGAAAGATCGTTTCTAATAATCGTATTTAATGCCGAGGCACTCAATGAAATAATGGGTAATTGTACCCACACGAGGTGAAAAACCAATATACCCGAAAAATTTAGGGTAGAGCGTCGCTTGGCTGGCGCGTACACGAAAACCACACTAGAATAGCAACGAACTGCACTGGTGACAAGCGAAAACGAAAAATTTCACCGCTGCAGTTCTGAAGAATGGATGTTGTGTATATGTACGTATGCACCGACAACGATCGACGCTAAATTGATTTGCGAGGCACGACTTTGTCTTAATTGATAGTTGGATCCTACTGACACCAAACGAATACACCGGACGAAAACAGGGTAGCGCGTCACTTGGTGTTTGGTTTGGATCAAGCGCGCTAAACAAAAGAACAACGATAAGCAACGGTGAAGAGCGAAAGCGAGACGAAAAAATGCACCGCTGCAGCTGCGTATTGGTATGCGTGCTTGGCCAACGACCCAACTATACATATATTTGACACAACGAAAACGAGAAAGGGGAAAGGGGTGACAGCGATTGTAGTTAAAATGAGTTATGTGTAGTTATTGCGTCCAAGAGAGTTAGATGTACATATGTATACATATATGTATTAATATATACATATATGCTCAACTCTAACTACAGCATGCAATCTAGCTCTACTATGTCATACGTATGTGCCAAGAATTGAAAGCGAGGTGCAATTGTTTCAGCACAAGACAATAATTGCGAGTTTTTTAATCTTTTCGGCTTCACTCGAGCTTTCAATTTTTTGCACAAATACCTCTTGAGAAGATTGGAAATTCCAGGTGCTGTACTCTCCTCGTCTTATACTGGATGCTCCACTTGGATCTTCTTGGGTAGATGGTATATGTGTATCTCCTTTTGTATATAGCTGCAGACAGGGTATTGCACGCCCGACGCGGTGATTTTTAGTTTTGTTTGTTGAATTATTTGCACACACGTCGCGGTCAATTTGGCAATTTAGCTGCAGCACATATGCATGTACATGTAGGTATAATAGATTTTGGCTATTTATCTTTTCTCCACTGTGTCACTGTCACTTTTGCCTTCCACTTGAATTAATACGTTTAAATTGCAAGTCCACGATACCGAAACAACTTGGGTGACTGAAATTTTGTATTTTAATACGACGAAAAAAAAGGAGTGCGTGCGTTCGATTTCATGGATTTTTCTCCACTTTCTTTCATATATTAAAACAATTTCTTCTTTTCCTACCTTACCTACGGTGGCAAAGCGGGGCGAATTCGCCAAGAGCGAGAGAGCGAGCTTTTATTGCGCTCCCGCTTTGCCCTAGCCTAACTTAGACTAGACTTCATGAAATACTATCCTAATAACAATTATTATTTTCCAAATGGCGCTACAGGCGTGATTCTAGTGTGGCTGGATACGCGGCATCTATTGTTTTATGTTCAACTTACAGCTTTAGGGTGTTTGTTTATATTGCCTGCTATCGGCTACGCGTAGACCACTTCGAGCGTGAGATTGTTTATAGGGGTTCGAGGCTGAGGGTGTCGGATTGTTTATAGTATTGTGGGTGCAGGGTAATAGACATAGATAAAGGTATACGGAGCATGGACTATAGATATGTCTTTATATATATATAATATAGTGACATATCCATAATTCCCCACATCCCATACACATTATGTTTATGTACAATTCATCCACCCTATCCACACAAGTAACAGGTCCCCACTCAAGAATCAATAACTGTTTCTTCCCATACTCTAAGCTAGGGCCCCCCATAATATAAACAATGGACCACATTGTTTCATCATCATTAGAATCACGCCACTCTCGAGAAATCGATTCATTAGAATCACGCCACTCATGAGGACCAATCAAAGCTAGACATAAAACCAAGGAGTATCACATTCCTAGCTCCGTCATGTAATGCAACACCGATCGCCAGCAGTGGATGCCTTTCATCAAAGCCGACGCATCCCCAAATATCGATCCAGGCACGTACGCCACCGACACGAAGATGCAGCCGAGGAAAGCAACGCCCGAAGCCAGAGTCGGGAGTTCCAAGAGAAGGGCTCATGGAAACTAGCCAGCAGCAGAGAGATCAGTTCCGTTTGAGACAAGCAGACCCAAAGTCAAGTCGGGGAATTCATTTAAATCTTGTGACATAAAGATATTTAAGATGTAAAATAAAAGTCTTTTTTAAAAAAACTTAAAATCGAGTTGCGGATATTTAACTGGCGCAGTCGGTAGGATTTCGTTTAAAATTAACTCCTATATTTCGGTAATGGTCATCTTGTGTAATTTCTAATTACTGTGATCACGCAATCCCGGAATCGTTAATAAAATTGTGAAATCCGCCAGAGAACCTATGTGTTACGAGCACATACGATTTGCAAAACTAAAATTAAGTGAACTGAAGAAAGCGGAGATAGTGATCCACCAAGAACAGTGAAACACTAAATACAAAATCAAAAAACTTACAAGTGAACCAAAATAAAGTTAAAAACTACTGAAAACAAAACAAAACCCAATCAACACCAACAACATGGCGTTACCACCACTATCATTGAGCGAAATCCACTTGAACCAGGCACTGCTGTCGATCAGACAAATACCTGCCTACGACGGTTCATCTGGACAGCTAAGCTCATTTATCAAACGAATCGAATATGTATGCGGATTATATCCAACTGAAGATCTTCGCCAACAAAGGATCCTATTTGGAGCAACCGAGATCCAACTGTCAGGAGAGGCACAACGCATATCGCAAATGATACAACCCAACACGTGGCTCGAACTGAAGACGGCGCTGATCAACTAGTTCAAAAATCACACACCATATGAAGAACTCTTACGAAAACTATACACCACCAGATTCAACGGCAGTCTTCGTAAGTTTATAGAAGAATTAGAGATAAAAGCATTATTAATAAAAAATAGGCTAAACTTAGAAAACATACCAGAAAATAATGTCATTTATAAAAACGCTTTGAACAACACAATTAAAGATGTCATTACTCGAAAACTTCCTGACAGAATGTTCATGACCTTAGCAAGAAAAGATATTACCACATTGTCTAATCTTAAGAAGGCAGCACAAGAAGAAGGATTGTACGAAGCTAGTACAACATATTCAGGTACAAATAAAGATCAATCGAAATCGTCTCAATCAAATCGAAAGAATGTTGGAAACTATTATCCAAATTATAATACTACTAACTATCACAATCAAACTCAGAGTTCATCTGGAACAGGTCAGACTAATCGAACAAATCAAAATCAAAATTCCCAAAATCCTGGATTATACAATGAGTTCAAAAATTCCTTTAATCAAGGTAGGGCTCAGAATCCATTCAATCAGCAAATATCTCAAAACCAAGCTAGTGGGAGTGGACCCAACCAACCTACTAAAAGAGGGAGGGAGAGCCAGAGTGGCCAAACGAAGACGGCCGTAAATTTTCATCAAGCCGCCTCGGAAGAAACCGAGGAGGACCCTATATAAACATTACCATTAATAAAAGAATATTAAGGTGTATCGCTGACTCGGGATCATCGATCAACATCATGAAAGAAAATTATACAGATTCCGAGATAAAAGACGATAACCTTACGGTCCATACCATCAATGGACCTGTCCGTTTAACTAAGAGTATAATGAGGAATGCGAACAAAACATGTCCGTCCGAACAAAAGTTCTACATACATAACTTTTCCGAAAATTATGATATTTTATTAGGAAGAGAATACTTGATGGCAAGTAAAGCCGTCATCGATTACAGAAATGACACTGTAACACTAGGAGCTAGGTCGTACCCAATCATTCAGAGTGGAGAAGCTATTGAAGCCGGCAAGACCGCACAGAAGTGCACTGATCCCTCTACAAAAGAAGAGAAGATCGCACCTAAGTGCCTTGACCCATCTCCAGAGGGAGATCAATACTTCGCTTCCGCTCTAGACAGTGAATTAAGGGAATGTAATCAATTAAGATTGGAACACTTAAACGACGAAGAGAGGGAAGAGTTAAAGAAGGTCTTATATGAGTTTAAGGATGTGCAGTACAGAGAAGGTGACAATTTGACTTTCACAAGTACAATCAAGCACGAGATCAAAACTCAACATGAAGACCCGGTCTACAGACGACCATACAAATATGCCCAGATACATGATCAGAAGGTAAACCAGCAAATCAAAGATATGATCAGGCAGGGAATAATTCGAAAGTCGAATTCTCCTTACTGCTCGCCCATATCTATGATTCCGAAGAAGATAGATGCTTCAGGAAACCAAAAATATCGAATGGTGGTAGATTATAGAAGTCTAAATGAAATAACAGGACAAATTCCCAACTCCACGAATGGATGAAATCCTAGACAAACTAGGTAAATGTCAGTATTTTACGACAATCGATTTAGCAAAAGGTTTCCATCAATAACAACTAACGGCATAGTTCCTAATCCAAAGAAAATATCTGCCATAATAAACTTCCCAATACCCAATACAACCACAAAAATAAAATCATTCATAGGTTTATGTGGATTCTATAGGAAATTCATTCCCAACTTCGCTAATATAGCGAAACCTATGACACTCAAATTAAAGAAACGAGCAGTCATAGACCCAACAGAGGAAAAATACGTCGAGGCCTTCGAAAAATTGAAAGTACTTATCACCTCAGACCCCATCCTCGCATTCCCAGATTTCAACAGAATGTTCACGGTAACAACCGATGCAAGTAACATTGCATTAGGAGCAGTGTTGTCGCAAGACCACAAACCAATCTGCTATGCAAGTAGATCCTTAAACGAACACGAAATCAATTATTCAGCAATAGAAAAGGAATTACTAGCTATAGTTTGGGCAACTAAGTATTTCAGATCATACCTGTTTGGTAGAACGTTTGAGATATTGAGTGATCACAAACCCTTGATTTGGTTGAATAACCTCAAGGAACCAAATATGAAGCTACAACGATGGAAGATCAAATTAAATGAATTTGACTTCAAAATAAAATATTTACCCGGAAAGGAGAACCATGTAGCCGATGCGCTATCAAGAGTAAAGATTAACGAAAACCTACTCGGGGAAACCATTAATAGTGATTGTGCAACGGTCCATAGCGCGCAAGAAGATAATACAAATTATATTCCACTTACAGAGAGACCAATCAATTACTATAATAGGCAAATAGAACTGATTAAAGGTAATGAGGATAAGGTAGAAACATCCCACTATTTCCACAAGATACTGATACAAATCACATATACCGAAATGACAGAATCATTAGCAAAATATATAATAAAGGAATATGTGTGTACCAAAAAGAATGCACTATATTTCCATAACGAAGTAGATTTCCCACTGTTCCAAAGGGCATTCCTGGAGATAATCAGTCAAAATCACTTCACTAAACTGATTAAATCCAGTACCAAACTCATAAATATTCCGAACTACTCCGAATTCAAAGAACAAATATTGAAGAATCATAAAGAGCTACTTCACCCAGGTATCGAAAAGACCACTAATTGGTTTAAAGGAAAATTTTACTACCCCGATTATCAAAAGTTAATCCAAAATATTATCAATGAATGTCCTACGTGCAACGTTGCTAAAAAAGAGCATCGTAACACCAATCTAACCTTCGAAATCACCCCTGAAATACAAAATATCAGAGAAAAGTATGTCATGGATTTCTATTTGGTAGGCAATCAACAATTCCTATCATGCATTGATGTATATTCTAAATTCGCTACCCTTGTAGAAGTTAAGAGTCGTGACTGGTTAAAAACAAAGAGAGCCATCATAAAAGTCTTTAACGAAATGGGAAAGCCACAGGAAATTAAAGCCGACAAAGATTCAGCCTTTATGTGCGCAGCATTGCAAGCATGGTTGAATGCGGAAAATGTGAAAATCAAAATCACTACCAGTAAGAACGGAGTTTCTGATGTAGAACGGCTACATAAAACGATCAATGAAAAATTAAGAATCATTTCAAGCGAGGATAACATAGAAAAGAAGCTCACCAAATTCGAGTTAATTCTATACACATATAACCATAAAACGGTTCATAATACTACAAAAAGATCCCCAGCTGATATCTTCCTGTACGCCGGACTACCAGATTATAACACCCAACTGAATAAAGTTAGGAAGATCAATCATTTGAATAACGATAGAATCGACTTTGAAGTAGACACACGCTACAAGAATGCACCCCTAGTTAAACCAAAAACAACCAACCCGTTCAAAAGAACGGTAGACGAAAAGAACTTTGAAGAGAAAAATAGAGGGAGGAAAATCACCCACTATAAAACGAAATTCAAAAGAAAGAAAAAATCTAATAAAAGTAAATACGATAATTGCAGAGTACCCGAAGAGAGTACTGGGAATCCGGAGCTACAACATGATTAAGATTATAATCTTACTAATGTTCAGCGCCCTACAGTCTTCCGGACAGAATATAGAGATTGATCCCATCAACTCAAGGAATGGATATCTCATATTCAAAACAAATACCATTAACATACCCATTAATTATGAATACCATTATCTAACCATTAATATAACAAGAACAGATGAAACATATCAGAGTTTACTAGAACAGGCAACCCAATTTAATAACGAAATCCAAGTTCAATATTTAGTCGAGAAATTGCAACGTGAATTCAACGGCATCAAAATAGCCAAAAGAAACAAAATAGGCCTTATAAATGCAGTAGGCACAGTATATAAATATCTATTTGGAACATTAGATCAAGATGATAAAGTCGAATTAGAAGGGAAAATAAACAATCTGGCTAGCCACAGTGTTCAAGCTAACGAATTAAACTAAGTAATTCAAGCAGTAAATTCTGGCAGAAGTTGTCAATAAATTAAACAAGGATAATGACAGAAATAAGCAACTAGAAATATTAATATTTAACCTTCAACATTTTACAGAGTACATAGAGGATATTGAATTAGGCATGCAGCTAACAAGATTATGGATCTTTAATCCAAAATTATTGAGGCAGGATTACCTGAAACACATCGATTCAGAGAAATTATTAAATATCAAAACATCTACCTGATTGAAATCAGACACTAACGAAATACTAAAATTTCCAACATCCCACGAGAGACCAGAAATATTCCTATACTTAAAATTGTCCCATATCCAGATGAAGATAATAACATCCTCACTGACCTAACGCAAAACAATTATTACGTTCTAGAAAACGAGGTATATGAAAAAGAAACGAAAACGAAAAATAAATGACGAATGTATATCAGGAATAGTCAAACAATTTAAACAAAATGTTCATACACCAAAGCACACCAAAACTTTCAAATAAGTTTCATAGAACCCAATATATTGTTAACTTGGAAATTACCAAAAACCATATTAAACCAAGATTGCCTAAACCAAGAAATAAAAGTAGAAGGTAACGCATATACATCAACAATAACGTAACAAAAATTAAACCACCAATTTGTAAACCAAAGAAATCGTAATAGAAAATACGCTATTAAATAATGTATTACATGTAAGCTTAATACTACTATTTGTCATAATCATAATAGGATTAAGCTACAAATTGTTTAATCTAAGTAAAAGCAATAAGCCTAAAACCGACCCGCACATAGAAACATCCTTAGACGAAGACGTGGAATCCCAAGCAGGCACAGTTTTAGACGCACCTGAACAATTTCCAAGGATAATCGCCTGAGGACAGGCTTAAATCTAACAATGGGGGAGTGACATATCTATAGTCCATGCTCCGCATACCCTTGTCTATGTCTATTACCCTGCACCCACAATACTATAAACAATCAGACACCCTCAGCCTCGAACCCCCATAAACATTCTCTCGCTCGAAGTGGTACACGCGTAGCCGATAGCAGGCAATATAAACAAACACCCTAAAGCTAGAAGTTGAACATAAAACAATGGATGCCGCACTAGAATCCAGCCGCACCAGAATCACGCCACTCTTCAGAGATCAAATACTAATCGATTCTCAAGAACCGCGCCATCCTAGCTGACCAATCAGAGGCCCTATTCTCAGCCACCCCCAAGTAATGCAACACCGATCATACACAGCGGAAGCCTTTCATCAAAAGCCGCCTTTCCCACATATCGATCGAGTCACGTACTCCATCTCCGAAGCCTAAGTCGAAGCCAACGCCTCCGAATCCAAATCCGAATCCCAAACCGAGCATCATAATATAAATAGTCTACATCTAAGAAGCCAAGTCAGTTCTGTTCAAGACAAACGTCAATCGCGACACCGTCGGAGAATTCAACCAAAGTTAATTCCGTTCAAGACATCAGACCTCAGTCATCGTCGGGGAAATAACTAACCAATGTACGCTAAGTTTAAGTGAAAGAATAAAACCTTTTTTTAAAACTTAAACTGAAGTTTCGCATATTTAACTATATATATATAGTGACATATCTATAGTCCATGCTCCGCATACCCTTGTCTATGTCTATTACCCTGCACCCACAATACTATAAACAATACGACACCCTCAGCTTCGAACCCTCATAAACAATGTCACGCTCGAAATGGACCACGCGTAGCCGATTGCAGGCAATGTAAACAAACACCCTAAACTGGAAGTTGAACATAAAACAATAAATGCCGCACTAGAATCCAGCCGCACTAGAATCCAGCCGCACCAGAATCACGCCACTCTTCAGAGATCAATTACTAATCGATTCTCAAGAATCACTCCATCCTAGCTGACCAATCAGAGGCCCTATTCTCAGCCACCCCCAAGTAATGCAACACCGATCATACGCAGCGAAAGCCTTTCATCAAAAGCCGCCTTTCCCACATATCGATCGAGTCACGTACTCCATCTCCGAGGCCGAAGTCGCAGCCAACGCCTCCGAATCCAAATCCGAATCCCAAACCGAGCATCATAATATAAATAGTCTGCATCTAAGAAGCCAACTCAGTTCTGTTCAAGACAAACGTCAATCGCGACACCGTCGGAGAATTCACCCAAGTTAATTCCGTTTAAGACATCTGACCTTAGTTATCGTCGGGGAAACTAACTAACCATTGTACGCTAAGTTTAAGTGAAAAAATAAATCTTTTTTAAAACTTAAACTCGAGTGTCGCATATTTAACTGGCGTATTCGGTATTATCTCAGTTAAAAGTGAATTTTTTTAAGACGATCAATTGGCGTAGTGACAGTTACAGTGCGTAATAACCTACAGTGATAAAAAAAAGTAACACTATCACTAAAGAGATCCGCCAAAGAATCTACACACGATTCAAACTCAATTAATAAAAAAAACGAGGGGGAACGTTGTGAGTTGCTGCGGACACCGCAACTCTAAGGTTATACCCGATACTAAGCTAGGATGGCTCTCCTCCGGCAGGCGCCGCTAATATTAAACGACACGACAAAGAGTGCGTGCGAGAGAGACAGAAAATCAGTCTGAGCGTGACGTCGGGCGCTGCGAATCCACTGCAAATTGATTTTTTCCTTTTGGCTATAAAAATGATCTGATCTGATCCAGATTCAGCAATGTGATAGATATGATCATTATCTATGATTCTGCGTTTTTAGTTTTCTCGAATGTGCAATATTGTGGATGCAACAGATTTTCGTTCTTTGTGTGGGCGGAAGGGGGTGGGGCGAAATTTTGAGATACACGTTTTATAGTAAGTTCTAACAGAAGTGCGGATACCAAATTTGGTTACTCTGGCCTTAATAGTCTCTGAGATTTTTGAATATCCACAGATTTTCGTCCTTTGCGGGGGTGGAAGGGGGTGTGACGAAATTTTGAAACAAACTCGTCTCGGTCCGATATATTAGGAGTGTAGATTCCAAATTTGGTTGCTCTAGCTTTTATAGTCTCTGAGATCTAGGCGCTAATGTTTTACTCTAAGCAAAGCCGCCTATGCTACGTGTGTGTTAGAGAGAGACAGGGCGAGAAAAAATGAAATTGTTTTCTTGATGCTGGCTATAATAATAATACGATCTGGTGAAGATTTTAAATTCTAAAACATATAGTCATCCTCTACGATTCTGCGTTTTTGGTTTTATCGTATATTTAAAAATGTGGATGCCACAGATTTTCGTCTTTTGTGGGGGCGGAAGTGGGCGGGGCGAAGTTTTGAAATATTTTTGTAGCAGTGACATATCACAGAAGTCTGGATCCAAAACATCGTTGCTCTAGCTCTTATAGTCTTTGAGCACTAGGCGCTGAAGTGGACGGACAGACGGACGGACGGACAGACGGACAGACGGACAGACAGACAGACAGACAGGGCTCAATCGACTCGGCTATTGATGCTGATCAAGAATATATATACTTTATGGGGTCGGAAACGATTCCTTCTGGACGTTACACACATCCACTTTTACCACAAATCTAATATACCCCAATACTCATTTTGAGTATCGGGTATAATTAAAAGAATATATAAAAAATTGTGAGATCTGTAACAAAAACAAATATTACAGACACCCTGTAAAAATTCCAATTGGGGAAGCTGCCATTCCAGCAAAAGAAGGAGATCAATTACACTTAGACATATACTATGCCCAAAACCTAACATTCATAACTTGTATAGATTCTTATTCCAAATACTTGGTGGTCAAGGAAATCCAAAGTTAATTAAACATTGATAATAAGGTAATGGAAATTTTGCATTACTTCCGTTAGCAACATCATTAATGACTGACAACGAACCAAGCTTTACTTCAGCACAATTTAGATAATTCATACAGAGAAGTAACTTAACTATTTATTATGCTGATCCCAGACACAGCATCTCAAATGGCCAGGTAGAAAGGGTACATTCCACACTAACAGAAATAGCGCGGTGCATCAAGGATGAACTAAATCTAACAGATTATTCAGAAATAATAATAAGGGCGGCACTGAAATATAACCTGACGATACATTCAACGACCAATCAAATGCTATATGACATATTGTATAACAAAATAGAGCACAAAAATAATCCAATATTACTTAAGGAAGCTCAGACCAAAATTCTTAAGCTACATAACAAAGATAGAGGAGAAAAAGATTATAAAATAGGAGAAGTAGTTTATGAAAAGAAATTCGGGGAAAGAAATAAACTTCAATCCCGATACAAAAAGCAGGTAGTTAGGGAAAATCGACCGAATAAAATTATAATCAACAATAGAAACAGAATTATACATAAAGATAACATTAAATATTAAGGAAATGCTTTCCATTTTTCCAGAAAATGTATGCGAATATACTAATACTGACTTTTGTTATATTGACGACTTCGGAAGTAATTGACTATACGCATAGTGACTATCTATTGCTCAAAGACGGCAGAGACGTTTACACTTATGAAACATACGCTGAACTTTTCCATATTACTAATTTGAGTTTTTATAGAGAGATAATTGATAAAGAATCCAAATATGTCAGCAAATCAATTAATTCAGACGATGAGTGGGAAATATCAATGGACTTAAGTCTATTAAAATTAATGATTTCAGAATTAGTTCCAAAACGGAATGAAAGGGGAATACATGAATTAGGTACCATTTGGAAATGGATAGCAGGCAGCCCTGATCATGACGACTTTTTGAAAATACAAAATAAAGTAAATGAATTAACTGAAAATAATAATAAACAATTTGTAATAAATTCCAAATTTTTCAAAGAAATTGAATTGCTATCAAATTCATTAAAAAATGTCATCTTCAATGAAGAAACGATACTGAGAAAGCATCGTTTAAAATTAATAACTTTTGACCTACTAAATTTCGTTGATACCATAACCCTCTTAAAAGTAAACATTTTCAATACAAAAATTTTAAATAAAAACGAAATAGAGGACATTTATAAGCATGAAAAACATCCTGTTGAACTGTCTGATCTGCTGGACATTGCAACGGTTAAAATAATTCGAAATGCAGATTTAATAATCATTTATATAAAATATCCTCAAATTAATGATATTTGCAAGTTTTACCATGCAAGAGCCATCTCACAAAATGATGGAATGTTAGTTATAAGTGAAAAAGTTTGTGAATGTAAGGAGAAATACTATTTAATGAATAATTTTAAAAGTGAAACTTTTAACAATTACGCACAAATAAATTTAAAGAAGACCTGTTTCACCAATTTACTTAATAGCTTTAAAGCCAACTGCACTAAAAAAAGGGAAAAAAACAAAGAAATAGACATCATTCAGGATGGTGCCATATTAGTTTCAGGCAAAAATATCGTAGACAATACTACTTTGTTAGGATCGTATCTCCTTATATTCAACAACACAATTGTAATAAATAATATAACCTACATAAATGATAAGGGTAAAATTCTAAGATATATATCGCATCATAGATATAGCGATTTTTAATTAGTTGATTATATACAATCGAATGATAAGCAATTTTCTTTTGATAATGTTAATATTTTAAATCCCCTTATAACATTAGGTAATACGGCCTTACCATTAACAACATTATTCTTAATCATTTTGATATTGATAATGTTATTTTACTTCGGCTATAAATTAACCAAATTTGTACTTATTAAATCAATAAGAATACCGTCAGAAGAAATAGTGGAAAGCAACATTCAAATACTGTCAGAAGAAATTAGAGCTCTATCAGAACTTCAAGATGTATCGGGACGAAACATTTAAGAATGGGGGGAGTTAACGTACCCAATTGTATTGAGCTCTTATACGAGTTGTAAACAATCTTTGGCTTTCCAAAACGAAAACAATTTCAATCTTGGGCCTCCGCCTAATTGATTTCAAAGATGTACAATCTCAAGGGCTCCCGCCGCAATCCCAATCTTTGACACTCGCTTAAATGGAAAACCAATGTTTGCCCACACCCGGCTTCTCATAAACAATCTCACTCCCGGCTTTCTGCAGATCCTGCACTTTAGGCATCTTACAGTTCTCTCTTTGGATGACGAAATCCAATACTCGGGATGGCGAAATCAATTGAAATTTTTATAGAAAAACTATTCCCGAAAGGGATCAACGATGCAAAGATCAGAAAGTTCAAGCCAGTCTTGATCCAGAAGCCACACCGCAAAGTCGAGCTAAAAATTAAGATCGCGCAAACCCTTTGTCCGGAATCCTTTGTGACCCTCTACTTAAATCTATATCAGTAAAGTTAGAAGTAAAATAAAAACTTTTTAAAAACACAATCCGCTACCGCAGTTATTTAATTTGTACATATGCCCAAATCTAAATTGATAAATTGACCGCGACGTGTGTGCAAGAAAACAGCAAACAAAATGAAAATAACCGCGTCGGTCGTGCAATACCCTGTCTGCAGCTACATACATATATATACCAAAGGAGAGCCAACTGAGAGCATCCAGCACCAGAAGAGGAGAGTACAGCACCTGGATTTTCCGATCTGATAAAGAGGTATCTGTGCAAAAAATTGAAAGCTCGAGTGAAGACGCAAAGATTAAAAAACTCGCAATTATTGTCTTGTGCTGAAACAATTGCACCTCGCTTTCAATTCTTGGCACATACGTATGACATAGTAGAGCTAGATTTGCATGCTGTAGTCATTTAACCGCCAGTACCGCCAGTGGTACGGTTTGCTGTAGCAGGCCTGCCATATAAGCGCAAGTATCGGTACCTGGGCATCACGGTCGGCGAGCGGTTGAGTTTTCTCCCGCACATCACGGGCTTGCGTGATAAGCTGACCGGAGTCGTAGGGGCATTGTCGCGCGTACTGCGGGTTGACTGGGGACTCAGTCCCCGCGCAAAGCGGACAATATATGCCGGACTCATGGTGCCCTGCGCACTATTTGGTGCCTCGGTTTGGTCTGTCGTGACGACGACGCAAGTGGTTGCCAGGAGGCATCTGCTTGCGTGCCAAAGGATCATCCTGATTGGATGCCTACCGGTATGCCGAACAGTGTCCACCATGGCGCTGCAAGTACTAGCTGGAGCCCCCCCGTTTGATCTGGTTGCCAGACGCCTGGCAATCAGCTTCAAACTAAAGCGTGACTACCCGCTGGAGGAGAGCGATTGGCTGTACGGCGAAGATTTGGCAAATCTTAGCTGGAAGCAGAAGATGGCGCGACTAGACGAAGGCCTGTTGTGCGAGTGGCAACGAAGATGGGATGATGGTGACTCCCCAGGTCGGGTGACGCACCGCTTCATCCCGAACGCAGGCTTCGTTTACAGCGAACGAAGGTTTGGCTTCACGCTGCGCGCTGGGTTCCTGCTGACGGGCCACTGATCGCTCAATGCATTTCTGCATGGAAGAAGCCTTAGCGACACGCCAGCATGTCTATGCTGCGCAGAACGCGAGGATTGGCAGCACTTCCTATGTGCTTGTCCCCTCTATGCAGACTTGCGAGACCTCGATGGACTTGGAGTGCAGTACACGGATGGCGACTGGACCTTCTCCGATGTGACGGCTTCTCAGGAGAGAATGCGGACTCTCGACGGGTTCGCCGGACTGGCGTTCTCCAGGCGACAGCAGCTGCTGAACGCGCAAGCGGCGCACGGGCTGGGTGGATTCCCTATCCAGGCCGGTCGGGGCTAAAAGGGAGGATCGAGCTGAGTCCTTAAGATCGGTACCACGGGTTGTGCAGTTCCAAGGCTGCACATTGAGGTCGGCCCCCTAGTGGGAGTATCGTGGTGGCTGTGGTTGATACCCAAACGTTACGCGGGGAGAGCCGCTAGGCTCCTCGTGGAGTTGCGCTCTCAACCGGGTGCCGAGACCCATAGATCGGAAGACGTGTTAGATACACCTCGCCCCTCACCAAGGGGGATTGTATGCCCGACCAGGATACTTTCAATTGGTACCGGAAGAGTCGCTATGTACATAGCTATAGCTTCTTTTTAGGGGCGCTAACTGGCGCATCGTACCAGGTTCCTGCGTATGTAGCGGTGGTGCGTGATGGCGTGATATATGTATATATATCGCACTAATCGAGGCTAAGCTGCAAATAAACATTAGACGCCGTGGTTGAAATCCCTCCCTGAGGAACCGCCACGTAAAATAAAGCTGAGAGATCAGATTCATTCTGTAGTCATTTAACTGCAATCGCTGTCACCCCTTCCCCCTTTCTCGTTTTCGTTGTGTCAAATATACATATTTATAGTTGGGTTGTTGGCCAAGCCCGCATACCAATTTTTCGTTTCGCTTTCGCTCATCACCGTTGCTTATTGCTGTTCTTTTTCTTTGGCGCGCTTGATCCAAACCAAACACCAAGTGACGCGCTACCCTGTTTTCGTCGGGTATATTTGTTTGGAGTCAGTAGGATCCAACTATCAATTAAGACATAGTCGTGCTTCGCAAATCAATTTAGCGTCGATCTTCGTCGGTGCATACGTATAAACAACATCCAGTTTTCAGAACTACAGCGGTGAATTTTTCGTTTCGCTTTCGCTCCTCACCGTTGCTTATCGCTGTTCGTTTTGTTTGCTTTTCGTTTACGCGTAAACCAAGCGACGCTCTACCCTAAATTTGTCGGGTATATTGATTTTCAGCTCGTTGGGTGTGATCTTTAAAAATCACATTGATGCCCTATTTAGTCTTCCCAAAATGACCCAGCAATCCGCATCGTCCTTAAGGAACCTTATCGATACCGCCTCATCCATATATGGTTCATTGTTATCGATAGGCGATGATAAAAAGATCTCGAATGCGATGATTATTCATCTCGTCTTGAGCAGAGTCGATCCGGTGAGCAAAGAGAAATGGGAAGAACAGCTCGAATATGAAAAGCTGCCACTTTGGGCTGACTGTGAAAAGTTGCTTAATCGCAGACATCAGCATCATTCCGCCGAAAATTCGGACAAACCAAAGCAGGGGCAGAAAGCTGTGCCAAGCAAGCCGCATAATCGGAGCTCATTCGCGTGTTCTACCGCGAACACCAAAAACCAACAATGCAGCTACTGCAATGCGAAAGGCCATTTGTTGACAGATTGCAGTCTATTTGGTCGGCTGGCAGTAATTCAAAAGTTCGAATTCGCAAAAACTGCATCCCTGTGCATCAATTGTCTGCAACAAAGCCACTCTGTAGTACGATGCAAAGCTAAGAGTGTGTGGCTGCTCACACCATACCTTATTGCATAGGTACACAGTGGCGAATAAAAGTCTGGCGTTACCAACACCCACAGAGTATTCTTCTCCTCCTCCCAATCAGAATCAACCTTCCACTTCGCATGCTCTCCATGCGACAGCTATGGATAGAGTTATTCTGGTTACGTCGATCGTAAGCGTCCGATCAAATAATGGTGAACATGTTTTGGCCTCTGCTTGACTCGGGGTCTCAAACCAATTTTATAACTGAGGACTTAGCACAGCGCTTACAGATCCGTAGGGAGGAGTCGTGTATCAACATGCTTGGTATTGAAGAATTCAATTCACAAGTCAAGAAGAAGATACATACGGTGGTGAAGTCGCGAATTACTGGTAGTGAGTTTTCGGTCGATTTATGGATTTTGAGATCCATTTCGGGTATCACCCTGATCAAACACTTAACTTGAGTGACTGGAAAATCCCGAAGAACTTACCGCTTGCAGACCCATATTTCTTCAAGCCACAGAAGATAGATATGTTGATAGGTGCAGAAACATTTTTCGAACTTTTATCTGTTGGTCAAATTAGACAAGTTCCTGGCTATCCAACCCTGCAGAAAACGCTTCTCGGCTGGATTGTGTCGGGCAGATACACTCCAAAGGTGACTGCCACCCAAGAAGCGAGGAATTGTTTGAGTTCTCGAGAAGAGTCAGTGATACACATCGACAACACATTACAAAAGTTTTGGTCACTGGAAGAATTGCCGTCTTCTAAAAAGTCTTTATCTCCTGAACACAAGTTATGTGAAGAGCATTATATAAGGACTACTCAGGTCGTGCCTTTAGGTCGGTTTGAAGTAAAACTGCCGTTCAAATCAGATCCCAGTATCTTAGGCAACTCCTTTGAAGTGGCTAAACGGCGGTTTTTATCACTTGAAAAAAGATTGTCTCGTGACCCCGAGCTAAAGAAAATGAACTTGGAGTCCATGGAAGAGTACCTCTCCTTGGGTCACATGTCTACCATAGACAACACAATCCCTAAAACTCCACATTATTTCATTCCACATCAGTGTGTGTTGAGCCCCCAAAGCACGTCGACCAAGCTCCATGTCGTTTTCGATGCGTCTTGTAAAACGTCCTCTCAGGTGGCCTTAAACGACATCTTGATGGTCGGTCCTACGATACAGGATGAGCTGTATTCGACATTGCTCCGATTCAGACTACACAGGTACGCCTTGACAGCTGATGTCAAGAAGATGTATCGCCAAGTCTAGGTCACTGATGCGGATAGACAATTCCAGCTCATAGTGTAGAGAAGAGACCCGTCTGAGTCCTTGAGAATATACCAGCTCAACACCGTAACATATGGGACTGGACCAGCCCTATTTTTGGCTATTCGGTGTTTGAAGAGGTTGAATTAGTCTGCAAAACTCTCAATCCCTAAGGCTGATGAAGTTATTGACTCCGATTTCTATGTCGATGACATGTTGACTGGTGCTGGGTGCGTAGAGGAGCTAAAGACAATTAAGTCTGATGTGGCTCAGGTTCTTCAAACTGCTGGATTTGAATTGACTAAATGGTTTTCGAACTCACCTGAGGTCACCGCATCCGACAGCACAGTTAAACCGATAACGATTTGGACTCAGAGTCAACTAAGGCGCTAGGAATATCGTGGATTGGGATGAGTCAATTCCAATGAACTTGGAAACAGCATGGAACTTATTAGAAGAATCCTTGGGTCAGTTGGAGAAGATTACCATACCTCGTTTTGTGCATACTGATCCAATGTCACCGATTCAAGTACATGCCTTTGCCGACGCATCCATGAGAGCTTATGGAGCCTGCGTCTATATCCGTAGAAAGACTGCAGAAGTTTTCGAGGTCTCCTTGTTGACTGCAAAGTCGAAAGTAGCGCCGCTCAAGACGAAAACGCTCCCAATCCTTGAGTTATGTGCCGCTCACCTGCTTGCAGACCTTTGTCACCGAATCAAATCGCTACTCAAGGTTCCAATTGAAAAAATAATATACTGGTCAGATTCAGAAGTTACTCTTCATTGGATCCGATCCCACCCTTCGTCGTTGTCAACATTCGTTGCGAACCGAGTAGCGCAGATTCAAGAGTGGTCAAGTGAAGCTACGTGGCGGCATGTGCCAACAAAACAGAACCCAGCAAACATAGTTTCGAGAGGTTGTGACGTAGAGGAAATTGTGCAGTCGATCTGGTTTGGTGGACCAGCGTTCCTAAAGTTTGAAGAAGAGAGCTGGCCCGGAAATCCACACTTCGAGCTTTCCGAAGAAGAGCTACATATGGAAAGTCGGAAGAAATCGGTCGGACTGACTGTCGCGGCCAAGCCAAATTATTTAGTGGATTTAATCGAGGGATACTCGTCACACCTCAAACTGCTAAGAGTGTTCGTTTTCGTGCTCCGCTTCATCCGAAAATGCAAAGACAAAAGTCTCAACTTTGAGAAAATTCCGTCATCCGTAGAATACGACGAGGCGTTTCTAAAAATAGTCGAAATAACGCAGAAAAATCAGTCTCAAGAAGATATTGAAAGGGTTCGTAAAGGCACCAAGCTAGGCCCCAGTTTTCAGCGTTTGAATCCCTTCATCCCTGAAGAGGCTGGGACTTGGTGCTCTTTTTCGTTGTTGCGAGTTGGGGGGCGACTAGTTAACACTCCTATGTCATATAAAGTTTCCTTTGTTATTGACAAAACGCTCGCAGTTTGTGCAGACATACGCTCGCCATCTGCATCAAACGAATTTTCATGCCGGCCCACGAGCACTCGTGAGTATCCTTAGACAGCGTATTTGGATAGTGATCGCTCAGGCGGTCTGCAGGGCGACAGTTAGGTCGTGTATTCGTTGCTTTAAATGCAAGCCTCTGCTCCAGACCCAAATGATGGGCAACTTACCCGCAGACCGGCTCCGTGCTCTCCGCCCATTTTCAGAATGTGGCGTTGATTTTTGTGGCCCAGTCTATACGACTCTGAAAATTCGTGGAAGGCCGCCTTATTAGTCCTACATAGCGTTATTTGTCTGTTTTGCGTCCAAGGCGGTTCATTTAGAAATTGTCTCCGATTTGACGACCAATTCCTTCTTGTTCGCATTCCAAAGGTTCGTCGGTCGTCGAGGATGTCCGCAACGCGTGAACTGCGACAACGCGTCCAATTTCGTCGGAGCAAGTCGCCACTTCAGCGAACTGCGGAGGAAGATAGAGGCGGAAGCGGACGCGATACGCGAACTGGCGTCAAGAAGCATTCATACCGCCTCGAGCACCGCACAAGGGCGGACTTTGGGATGCCGATGTGAAGTCTGCCAACGGCCTACTACTACGGGCAGTCGGAAGCGCTCTCCTCATCGCAGAGGAGCTGGAGACCGTGCTGGTCGGGATCGAGGCGGTACTCAACTCACGCCCGCTAGGACCCCTAAACCCAGAGCCAAGCGACGGAGACGCGCTGACTCCCGGGCACCTGCTGACAGGCGAGCCGCTAATCGCACCCCCAGCACCCAGGACCCCGGACCAGGAGGGTCTGAGCTGCTTAAAGCGATGGCGGCTTGTCTCGTCAGCCAGGCAAATGTTCTGGCAGCGATGGTCCCGGGAGTATGTGCTGGGCTTGCAAATAAGATGCAAGTGGCACCAGGAGGAACCCAACATCAAGGAAGGCGACCTCGTAATCGTCGCCGAGGACAACCTGCCCCCTCAACAGTTGCTGCTCGGAAGAGTGGTCGGAGCAACCGCAGGGCAGGACGGAAGGGTCAGAGTGGTCGACCTAAGGACACGCAGCGGAGCCACGTTCAGGAGGCCAATCCACAAGTTGGCGCTTCTGCCACTGGCTTGAAGCCTTCCAGGCATTCAACGGGGCCGGTGTAGCGCCATTTCGCTTATAATTTGTATTCGAATAAGATTAGGATCGAATTTGATGAAGTCTAGTGTAAGTTAGGCTAGGGGAAAGCGGGAGCGCAATAAAAGCTCGCTCTCTCGCTCTTGGCGAATTCGCCCCGCTTTGCCACCGTAGGTACGATAGGCTTAAAAGAAATTGTTTGAATATAGGGGTCAACAAAATCTATTGAAAACGAACGCACGCACTTATTATTTTTTCGTCGTAAAATACATTAATTTGCAGCCACCCAAAGTTTTCGGTAATTCATATTTAGAAAAACTATTCTAAAATTTCACGGACCGTTGGCATCACTTTTCGATGCCAATGCCAACACACCGGACAATGCATCTTCGGGTGGCCGGACCAGTGCCACTTGATTGGATGCGCCATCTCCACCTGACAGATGTAGCTTGGGCGGCCGAACCAGAGCCGCTCGCCATCTCCAACTTTTTTGCCCACGCTGCACGCCAACACCAAAAATCTAGCCAGCCAACAACAAGGTACAGGGGGACAACAGAGCCGGCCGGTATACAGCGCAATGTTCGCATTGCGTTTGTTATGCCGGCCGGTGCTCCGTTGTTGTTTGTCCTCCTGTTAGAAATAAAAATAAATATAAATAATATGTTTATATGTTGTAAATGTATGTACATATGTCAATTATCGTTTATTTTACCTTGTCTGCATCAATGTTTTTGTTGTAGATGTCACTCCTGTTGTATCGTAGATATTTTGTCCGTAGTTTTAGTTTTTCCATAGCTTTAGTTACTTACCTGTGATATTAGGAATACGATTTTGTAAACTTATGTAGTTGTTCTGTAGTTAAATTGTAATTTTTTCGATGTTTTCTGATTAGTTTTACCTTTTTCCTCTTCTTCCCCACCCTTCTGCCATTACCATATTCCCTTATACAAGTGGTAACACTAAAAATACCACGTAAATACCAGACCTTAATGACCGATAACACCCAAAAGCCAATTCAAATTCAAATTGCATTTTTCAATGCCAGTGTGATATCGGTCGCAAATTCGGCAATTACGCCCAGCCAAATTTACACTGCCAATTCGATGCCACTCAGCCAACTGCCCCAACAAAGCCAATGCAATCGCCCACATGTTGCTATGCGGTCGACTCTTCGGAGCGTCTCGCGACCGGATCCTAAGATTCGGAAGTTAAAAGTAACCGGGCGATTAAACGTGAGCAGGCAAGCCAAATAAGCACATCAACAGCCACTACTAATTTCCCCCCTCCCCTTCCCACCAAAGAGTAGCCAATACAACAACACTCTCTCGACACACAGCACAGAAAAACAGCCACTAACAGACAGCCATTAAATTTTCCATTGCCTACTTATCGGTGCTGCTGCCCTCGGACCACTTTCATCTCACTCAATATCGGGGTGAGAGCACCGGTAAGTGACGGTCGGCGATCGGGGGAGAGTGACAGTCGGCAACAAATGAGAGTTCCACCATGAACCTCGGCCAAGTTTGCCACTCCCATCTCGTCCACCCACTTGAGAGGTTGCGATCGTCGGACGTGCGGGCTATTGACCATACCGGCAGCCAATACAAGTGCATATACATATACATATACATATATATGCAAAGTCCGGTTTTCGTCGCCGTGCCGTGCCTTGCCAATTTAAAAAAAACGTTTTCTTGACCTTGCGCCGTTTTCCGTGTGTGTCCATCGTCGTGCGTTTGTTTGCGTGTGTGTGTGTGCTTGCTTGTGCCGTCTCGTGTATTAATAACTGTTCAAAATTCTTAATTAACGCCAATAAGGAATACCTTAAAATACCGACGCCAAGCCAAGCAGCCATTTTCCCAACTCGCCCCACACACATTCGTTACAGGTCGTTACTGTTGTTGAGATTCTTCAAGCTCGATTATCGTAAGAATGGTAAGCTGAGCCTCTCTTGGTGGTCTGCGAGTGCTGGCAGCTCTTCGTCCAGCCATTCCTGTATCCCTGGCGCGATGTCGGGAGGCTACGGGTCGGGGACTCGTTCCGGATCATCTTCGGCGGTTTGTCGATTCCTGGGTTGTAAGTGTGGTCGGGGTCCTCGGGGAGGATTGTCGCATCGAATGCGCTTGTTGGTTCGACTTCGCGAGTGTATTCGCTTGTGCTGGCGACGACAGCGGGGGTGTCGACCATGGGAGGGGTGCCCGTGCGGGTCTCGGTGGCAATCCTAGCTTTGGACCGACGGCTAATTTGGGCGACGCAGGTTTCGGACATGGCTCCGGGTGTAGTGTTGGGCCGCATGCCGGCGCTGTGCGAGGGGTTGCCTGGGAGGCGTTCCATGATGTCTTTGACGATCGATGGAGTGTTGGCTCCAGCGCCTCGTGTGGCGGGGGTCGCCTTTCCCGGTTCCTGCCTGAGAGGACTCGGGAGTAGCTGGTCGGTCTCTATCGTAGAGTTCTTGTTTCTTGTGTCGATGGCGTTGTCGCTGCAGTCCTGGGACAGGGTGGCGGTCGGAGGTGGTTCCTCGAGCGTCTGGCTGCTGTGTGGCGTTTGTGGCCGGTGGGGCCGTGCTGTCTTCTGGAGGGGCGTCCTGGATTCCTTTGCCTTCGTTGGTGGAACCGCTTCGGTGCCCTCAGAGGACCGGCTCGCTTTCTTCGTTGCTTTGCTTGATTTTTGGATTCTCGGCGTGGGGCTAGTGTGCCTCATTGCTGCCGTGGGTTTTGTGTTGCTCGTTTCTTGTGCTTGTGTCTCGTTTCGTTTCGGGGGAGTTCATGGGTCCTGGGGTGTGTACTTGGCTGGCGGTGATCATCGGCGTGTTTGAGACGGGGCGTTGATCTTGACCTTGATGGAAGAGGCGTGTGGTGCCGCACTGTATCATCGTGTCGCTAGCGCATAGGAAATCCATCCGCACGATGACTTGCTCGAGCATATTCGATAGTACTGAGAGCCGAATCTGTACCTCCCGCTCGTCTAGTCGGACGCGCGCTAGCAAGATCTGAGTTATCTCGCGTGCGGAGCCGCCGGCCATACGGATATGGACGCACGCCCCGCGTAGGTCGTTGTTGTTCCGGTACGTTCCAGTGGGTTTTTCGGAATTGGGCCCGATTCGTCTCACCTTCGTTTTGCGCTCGTTGTGCCATTGTCCGCTCCTGTATACTTTCGTATTCCGTGGCCAATATCGTGAGTTGTGCTAGGCTTCGTAGTTCGTGTCTTCGCACGAATAGCTGGTACGGTGGGGAGTGTTGTCGTAGATCCTGCTGAGTTCTTGGGCATCGTCGTACCCAGCGTGGTGCATGAGCAAACGAAGCTCGATGACGAAGTCCTTGAACGGTTCGCCTACCGCTTGTTTGCGGTCCTTGATCTGGTCTTCCAGCTGCTCGAAGTACCGGGGAGGCAGGAAGAAGGCTAGGAATTCCTGACGGAACTCGGTCCATGTAGTTGGCTGGTGCGGAACCATCGGTTGGCTCGGTCGGTGAGGAGCTCCGTCATGGCTCGCGGCAGGAAGTTTATGTCTACCACGTACGAGAGGGCACGCTCTTTCAGTAGCTCAACGAAAGACAGTGGTTCATCCTGCCGTCGAACTGGATTCCCCACTTCCGAATCCGTTCCGCCATCTGCGCGGCGTCACTGTAGTACTGTAGTCACTGTTGCCCCCCGTGGTTCCACGGGGTCGTAGGCTGAGCTCGGGGTCTGTCTTTCGCTTCTCCGCTTGTACCGAGGTGCCGGGCTTTGGTGATCTGGCTCGTCCTGGTGATCTGGCGTACTGTCGCTCGAGCTCCGCCAGTCTGACCCAGGCGTCGTGTTCGAGGGGCCCGGCGACTAGTTCGGCGAAATTTCTCCGCAAATCTTCCGCGTTACCCTCGCGGCTGAATCCGAATTCCTTGGCGAAGGATTCCAGCTCACCCTTCCGGTACTCACCCTTGGGTTGGCGAATCCAGGGTAATTCTCACCGGGCTGTTCCTTTGTATGGGATTCGAGCTGGGTCGAGCTTTGCCGCGGGCTTTTCGAATTTCTTCTCGGGATGATGGAACCCTTCGCGTTTCTCTATCGCTGAGCTGCGCTTTCGTTATGCATGCGTTCAATTTACGTTGGGCGAGGCGCTGTAATTTAGTATCAGGTTTTATGCTTATAATATGTCGGGGGAACCCTTTTAGGTTCGTTACAAGACAAAAAGCTAACTGCTATGGTGGGTTAAATACGTTTATGTAAATTTAAAATTTAGAATCTGGTTTTTTCTCGCAGGTTAGAGAGTTTTTCATAGATTTCGGCGCATGTGAAATATAACGAATGCCCCATCTCGGGGCACTGGCAGCTGCGATAGGAAATCACCGGCATCATAGCAGTTCTTGAATAAATCGACAATGTATTTTCTTTCTACGCTATCGCTGGGCGGTGCCAATCGCTTGGCGCCTTCTTTGGATATGTGCTACAAAACGATTCAGGTATAAATAATCAATATTAAACATATGTATGAGTGTGGTAAAACAACCCACCATTAAGGCTGGAAATATGGAAAGATTGCCAAAGGGTGGTGGCCTGTTAAGTGACTTCTGATTGAAGACCTTGTCAGTATCATATCTCTCAGCATGGTGCTCGAACTTCTGCGTTTCCGGACCCGGTTCTGGTCCGATTTTGCATCTCTACTGCGAATGATGAGAATGAGTAAGCCGCCGAATATACATTGGGGAACTTTGTTTTTTTTTTTAGTTTTAGTTTTTAGTTTTTACTAAATTTTACCCATTTTCCTGTAAAAAAATCTTACAAAAGTACCACCACTTGGATTACGTCTTATTTTGACACTAGTTTCACACTATACTCAGTTTTAAACAATTTTTTGCTTTGCGTATTTGTGTTGACAGATGAATGACGATTCTCGTTGCTGCAATTTTTAAAGTAATCGGATTTATATTTGTTGTAGTGAACTTCTGCAATAGATTGATCGGTAAGATACAAAAATTTTGGTTGTACGTGTGATAATCGACCTGGTCATAAAGCCAGTGGGTGTTCCCGTTTCTACGACGATTGGGATGTTGTTCGCAGTGGAGTAATCGTTGAGTTTGACCGACACGTGTGCGGCGGCCGCGAGGACGAGGAGAGTCAACAGGGTGTTCATAGCTTGTATGTTTTCTTACGTTGGTTGACACCGGAGGGGTGCGCAGTGTTTCGGTAGGGTGATTGGTTTGGCTGCGTCGGGCGAGTCTCTGACTGAGGTTGTAGGTTCAGGTGGCGTCTTCTCCTACTGAGGGCGTACTGATGGATGGGAGCTCGAGTTGCTGCTATTTAAGCCGTTTTGGGGAGTCGATTTTTACGGAGCCAGCTCTTCTTTGGTCTTCTGTGCTGCACCGGGGGGTGTTTTGGGTCAGACGCGTGCCGCGTTTTGCTGATGCTGTCTTTTTTAGCCGGGTATCTCGGGTTTTGCTGACTCTGCGGTGCCGTGGTTGGGGCGTCGGGTTAATTTCTCGTTGCTTTCCTCGTCGATGTCAGCATTCTCATGTAGGTCGGTGGGTTCTTCGGGCTCGCTATCGCGATATTTCCTCAGGTCGTTACTGTTGTTGAGATTCTTCAGGCTCAAGCTTCAAGACATTCCAGTATCCCTGCCGCGATGGCGGGAGGCCACGGGTCGGGGACTCGTTCCGGATCTTTTCTTGGACGTTGACATGCAATGACTACATCTTTCAAGAGGCGATGCAGTTACTGCACCGTCAAGTGGCCCGTGTGAAACCAGCAGAAGGCTGTTACGCGCGGATCCCAGGCAAGGCGCAGCCCCCCTCCCGCCCAACCGACCGAGGGGCACTGCCGCATGACGCGCGGTGCGTAGCCGAACCGAACGCGAACATGCAAGAAAGATAGCTATTAGACTAACATTCGAGGAAAATTAGCACTAAACTTACTAAGAAACTAAGCATGTAATCAAAATACAAATACCACTACAATTAGTAATTACTAGAAAGGTGTGTAAGGATTAGTAATTTAAAAAGAGGAAGAGAATTAGTGGTGGATATAATATGGTAGAGGGAATTATAATCCGAGCATAAGACCCTAAACGGTTCATGCAAGGAATAATTCGATCTACAAAGTGGAAGGAACAACGGTATAAAATTTCTAGTCAGTCTAATAGGAACCGTGAAGTTTATGCGGCTCAACAGATCAGGGCTGTCTATGTCACCCCTGATCAAGTTGTGCATAAATATCACACCAAGCATTTTTCTACGGTTAACCAAGGATGGGAGGTTTACTAATAGTAGTCTACTAGAGTAAGATGGGAGTCTTACACCCGCATACCAGTTAAGGCCCCGCAGAGCAAAGAGTAAAAAGTTTTTCTGTACTGATTCTATACGGTTCTGGTGTACTTTGTACTGAGGGCACCATACACAGGAGCCGTATTCTTTGTTATATAGGGGTCGTCAAATTCCTTTGAAAAGGAATGTTCGGAAAACTTTAACTTGGGGTCTAACATAACACCCAGATCATCCACCAGGGTAATTCTCTCAAGAGGACCACCAAATAGGGTATAGGGAGCCAACAAAGGGCTAGAACGATGAAATGTCATAACTTTGCATTTCGAGGCATTAAGGTGTAACAAGTTTGCACAACACCATGACTGAAAGTTATTGAGATCGGATTGCAAGCGAGAATGAAATGAAATGTCTTTGTAATGGACACAGAGTTTAACATCATCCGAATACATAAGTACTCGAGAGTATGTTAATACTGAAAGCAAGTCATTAATAAAGAGTGTGAGTAGATGGCTGCCCTGTGGTACTCCCGAAGAAACCCTTACTGGTAAAGAGAGGGAGTTTTTGAAGAGGACTCTTTGAGACCTGGAACAAAGATAGCTAGAAATCCATCTCAGAAGGTTGGGAGGAAACCCTAAAAGGTCAAGTTTATGCGCTAAAAGGGAATGGTTTACAGAGTCGAATGCTTTACTAAAGTCGGTGTAAATAACATCCGTCTGTAAGTTACCTTGAAAGCCTTTAATAATGAAAGAGGTAAGCTCTAACAAGTTCGTGGTGGTTGATCGCCGCCTTATAAATCCATGCTGAGTTGGAGATATAAGTGACTTGCAGAGATGTTGCAAGTGCGGAGTTAAAACCTTCTCAAACATTTTAGGAATAGCGGATAACTTTGCTATACCTCTACAATTTTTTGCATCAGACTTGCTACCTTTTTTATGGAGAGGAATTATAAACGATTCCTTCCAGATCGGGGGGGAAGCAAGAAGAATCAATGGACAGGGTGAATAGTTTAAGCAAAGGTCCACACAGAGCCTCGGCGCAGTACCTGAGTACAAAACCTGGAACCCCGTCTGGACCCGGTGAAAACACCGGCTTAACTAGTCGAAGATCATGTCGAAGAAGAAAATGCCGTTCGACCTCGGTAAACCGTATGGGTACGGATGACCAGAGTAGCTTTCCTCAGAATAGGTGGGTTGGAAAAATTGGGCAAAAAGATCGGCAATCTTACAAAATGATAGCGAGGATGGGTGTGAGGACGTTCTACGCTTACTGTTTACGAAGCAGTAAAACTGTTTAGGGTCCTGAGAAAAACGTATCCTGCATCGAGATAGGTAGTTCTTATAGCATTGAGCATTAAGAACTGAAAAGTTTGACCGAGCTATTACATAGCAAGAGTGAGAAGTAGGAGAACCCACTTCTTGAAATTTTTTATAAAGCCTTGATTTTAAGTTTTTTAGACTGTATTACAAAATGATAGCGAGGATGGGTGTGCGGACGTTCTACGCTTACTGTTTACGAAGCAGTAAAACTGTTTAGGGTCCTGAGAAAAACGTATCCTGCATCGAGATAGGTAGTTCTTATAGCATTGAGCATTAAGAACTGAAAAGTTTGACCGAGCTATTACATAGCGATAGTGAGAAGTAGGAGAACCCACTTCTTGAATTTTTTTATAAAGCCTTGATTTTAAGTTTTTTAGACTGGGTAACTCTTTGATAAACCAAGGGGGTTTTCCAGATCTAATCGGAAAAGAAAGCGGGACACAAGAATCAAACGAGGGGGAACGTTGTGAGTTGCTGCGGAGACCGCAACTCTACATTTATACCCGATACTTAGTCAGTATGGCTCTCCTCCGGCAGACGCCGGACGAGAGAAAAGACACGACAAAGAGTGCGTGCGAGTGAGACAGAAATCAGTCTGAGCGTAACGTCGGGCGCTGCGTAGCCACTGCAAATTGATTTCTTGCTTTTGGCTACAAAAATGATCCGATCTGATCCAGATTCAGCAATCTAATAGATAGGGTCATTATCTATGATTTTGCGTTTTTAGTTTTCTCGAATGTGCAATATTGTGGGGCGGAAGGGGTGGGGCGAAATTCTGAGATATACGTTTTATAGTGAGATCTAACAGAAGTGCGGATACCAAATTTGGTTACTCTAGCCTTAATAGTCTCTGAGATTTGTGGATGCCCCAGATTTTCGTCCTTTGTGGGGGCGGAAGGGGGTTTGGCGAAATTTGGACACGAAACGGTCAAGGTCCGATATCACAGGAGTGTGGATACCAAATTTGGTTGCTATGGCTCTTATAGGTTCTGAGATCCTTGAACTCATATTTTGCAATTGGCAAAACAGACCATGAAACCTGTGTGTTAGAGAGAGACAGAGCGAGAAAAAATGAAATTGTTTTCTTGATTCTGGCTATAATAATTATACGATCTGGTTCAGATTTTACACTCTAGAACATATAGCCATCCTCTACGATTCTGCGTTTTTGGTTTTATCGTATCTTTAAAAATGTGGATGCCACAGATTTTCGTCCTTTGTGGGGGCGGAAGTGGGCGGGGCGAAGTTTTGAAATATTTTTGTAGCAGTAACATATCACAGAAGTCTGGATCCAAAACATCGTTGCTCTAGCTCTTATAGTCTTTGAGCACTAGGCGCTGAAGGGGACGGACAGACGGACAGACAGACAGACAGACAGGGCTCAATCGACTCGGCTATTGATGCTGATCAAGAATATATATACTTTATGGGGTCGGAAACGATTCCGTCTGGACGTTACACACATCCACTTTTACCACAAATCTAATATACCCCAATACTCATTTTGAGTATCGGGTATAAAAATGTGCCAAGAGCATTGTAAAAAATGTTTGTACAAAGCGGACCAATCAAAATCCCTAATGAGGTTATTAAGCTTCGCAATATCGGCTTTACGAAAGCAGCGGACACGTTCAGGTCGCCTACTCGACCGATCCAATACAGTTGGTCCTATATCTAGCGACACCTCGAAAGTAGGGTGGTAGGCGTCTTCAGGTATAGTGAGCGGAAGGGCTCGGGTTAACAACACTATGGTCGGATCCGATACAAAGCACAGATCAAGCAATTTATTTATTTATTTATTTATTAAATTAACAAATTATCTGTTAATAATGGTGCTTAGTTACTAAAGGCGGAAAAAGATAAGTTAAAAGTTAGCTAAATTTAAATGATTATAAATATTGCATGCAATTAGTTTAAGAGACAGTTCAGGGGATAGGGTTTGACAGAGGGAGTTATAATTATGGCATAAAACCCTAAAAGGTTCATGATCAGCATAATTAGACCTATATATGGGTAGACGGATAGGCCTAAAAGTACGGGTAGGTCTAGATGGAACGGCCAAGTCAATCTGACCCAAGAGAGTTTGGGAGTCAACAGTCCCAAGAAGGTGCTTGTGCACGAACATTACACCATTGCATATTCTGCGATGGTGCAACGACGGCAGGTCAATAAGATTTAGCCTAGACCGGTAGGGTGGCAAGATTCTACCCGAGTCCCAGTTAAAGTTCCGAAGGGCAAAAACTAAAAATTGCTTTTGCACGGATTCAATAACAGCCTGCTGCTCTTTATACTGCGAGCTACACACACAAGAACAATACTCCAATATAGGACGTACTAACGAGATGTACAGTTGTTTCGTAACGTACGGGTCGTCAAACTCCTTGGACCAACGCTTGATGAACGCTAAAACACCCTTAGCTTTATTTACAGTTGCAGCTATATGGGTGTTGAAACACATCTTATGATCAAAAAGGACTCCGAGGTCATTTGAACTCGAAATTCGCTCAAGGACATGATTTCCTAGAACATATGAGACAAAAAGGAGATCGCGACGGTAAAATGTCATAAGTTTGCATTTGGAAAGGTTCAGAAAAAGAAGATTACTTGAACACCACAATAGTAGTTTACTTAGATCAAGTTGAAGGCGTGTGTGCAAATACCAATCAGAGTAAGAAAGACAGATTTTGACATCATCAGCATACATTAGTGTAGTAGAGTATGTTATAACTTGAGGAAGGTCGTTCACAAATAAAACGAGGGGGAACGTTGTGAGTTGCTGCCGAGACCGCAACTCTACATTTATACCCGATACTTAGTCAGTATGGCTCTCCTCCGGCAGACGCCGCGAATATTAAACGATACGACAAAGAGTGCGTGCGAGAGAGACAGAAAATCAGTCTGAGCGTGACGTCGGGCGCTGCGTGGCCACTGCAAATTGATTTGTTCCTATTGGCTATAAAAATGATCTGATCTGATCCAGATTCAGCAATCTGATAGATATGGTCATTATCTATGATTCTGCGTTTTTAGTTTTCTCGAATGTGCAATATTGTGGATGCAACAGATTTTCGTCTTTTGTGTAGGCGAAAGGGGGTTTGGCGAAATTTTGAGATACACGTTTTATAGTAAGATCTAACAGAAGTGCGGATACCAAATTTGGTTACTCTAGCCTTAATAGTCTCTGAGATTTTTGTATATCCCCAGATGTTCGTCCTTTGCGGGGGTGGAAGGGGGTGTGGCGAAATTTTGAAACAAACTCGTCTCGGTCCGATATATTAGGAGTGTGGATACCAAATTTGGTTGCTCTAGCTTTTATAGTCTCTGAGATCTAGGCGCTAATGTTTTACTCTAAGCAAAGCCGCCTATGCTACGTGTGTGTTAGAGAGAGACAGGGCGAGAAAAAATTAAATTGTTTTCTTGATGCTGGCTATAATAATAATACGATCTGGTGAAGATTTTAAATTCTAAAACATATAGTCATCCTCTACGATTCTGCGTTTTTGGTTTTATCGTATATTTAAAAATGTGGATGCCACAGATTTTCGTCTTTTGTGGGGGCGGAAGTGGGCGGGGCGAAGTTTTTAAATATTTTTGTAGCAGTGACATATCACAGAAGTCTGGATCCAAAACATCGTTGCTCTAGCTCTTATAGTCTTTGAGCACTAGGCGCTGAAGTGGACGGACAGACGGACGGACGGACAGACGGACAGACGGACAGACAGACAGACAGACAGGGCCCAATCGAATCGGCTATTGATGCTGATCAAGAATATATATACTTTATGGGGTCGGAAACGATTCCTTCTGGACGTTACACACATCCACTTTTACCACAAATCTAATATACCCCAATACTCATTTTGAGTATCGGGTATAATTAAAAGAATATATACAAAATTGTGAGATCTGTAACAAAAACAAATATTACAGACACCCTGTAAAAATTCCAATTGGGGAAGCTGCCATTCCAGCAAAAGAAGGAGATCAATTACACTTAGACATATACTATGCCCAAAACCTAACATTCATAACTTGTATAGATTCTTATTCCAAATACTTGGTGGTCAAGGAAATCCAAAGTTAATTAAACATTGATAATAAGGTAATGGAAATTTTGCATTACTTCCGTTAGCAACATCATTAATGACTGACAACGAACCAAGCTTTACTTCAGCACAATTTAGATAATTCATACAGAGAAGTAACTTAACTATTTATTATGCTGATCCCAGACACAGCATCTCAAATGGCCAGGTAGAAAGGGTACATTCCACACTAACAGAAATAGCGCGGTGCATCAAGGATGAACTAAATCTAACAGATTATTCAGAAATAATAATAAGGGCGGCACTGAAATATAACCTGACGATACATTCAACGACCAATCAAATGCTATATGACATATTGTATAACAAAATAGAGCACAAAAATAATCCAATATTACTTAAGGAAGCTCAGACCAAAATTCTTAAGCTACATAACAAAGATAGAGGAGAAAAAGATTATAAAATAGGAGAAGTAGTTTATGAAAAGAAATTCGGGGAAAGAAATAAACTTCAATCCCGATACAAAAAGCAGGTAGTTAGGGAAAATCGACCGAATAAAATTATAATCAACAATAGAAACAGAATTATACATAAAGATAACATTAAATATAAAGGAAATGCTTTCCATTTTTCCAGAAAATGTATGCGAATATTCTTATACTGACTTTTGTTATATTGACGACTTCGGAAGTAATTGACTTTACGCATAGTGACTATCTATTGCTCAAAGACGACAGAGACGTTTACACTTATGAAACATACGCCGAACTTTTCCATATTACTAATTTGAGTTTTTATAGAGAGATAATTGATATAGAATCCAAATATGTCAACAAATCAATTAATTCAGACGATGAGTGGGAAATATCAATGGACTTAAGTCTATTAAAATTAATGATTTCAGAATTAGTTCCAAAACGGAATGAAAGGGGAATTAATGAATTAGGTACAATTTGGAAATGGATAGCAGGCAGCCCTGATCATGACGACTTTTTGAAAATACAAAATAAAGTAAATGAATTAACTAAAAATAATAATAAACAATTTATAATAAATTCCAAATTTTTCAAAGAAATTGAATTGCTATCAAATTCATTAAAAAATGTCATCTTCAATGAAGAAACGATACTGAGAAAGCATCGTTTAAAATTAATAACTTTTGACCTACTAAATTTAGTTGATACCATACCCTCTTAAAAGTAAACATTTTCAATACAAAAATTTTAAATAAAAACGAAATAGAGGACATTTATAAGCATGAAAAACATCCTGTTGAACTGTCTGATCTGCCGGACATTGCAACGGTTAAAATAATTCGAAATGCTGATTTAATAATCATTTACATAAAATATACTCAAATTAAAGATATTTGCAAGTTTTACCATGCAAGAGCCATCTCACAAAATGATGGAATGTTAGTTATAAGTGAAAAAGTTTGTGAATGTAAGGAGAAATACTATTTAATGAATAATTTTAAAAGTGAAACTTTTAACAATTACGCACCAATAAATTTAAAGAAGACCTGTTTCACCAATTTACTTAATGGCTTTAAAGCCAACTGCACTAAAAAAAGGGAAAAAAACAAAGAAATAGACATCATTCAGGATGGTGTCATATTAGTTTCAGGCAAAAATATCGTAGACAATACTACTTTGTTAGGATCGTATCTCCTTATATTCAAGAACACAATTGTAATAAATAATATAACCTACATAAATGATAAGGGTAAAATTCTAAGATATATATCGCATCATAGATATAGCGATTTTGAATTAGTTGAATTTGCACATATGCAAATTAAATAACTGCGTGTTTTGTGTGTGTTTTTGTGTTTTTAAAAAGTTTTTATTTTACTTCTAACTTCACTGATATAGATTTAAGTAGAGGGTCACACAGGATTCCGGACAAAGGGTTTGCGCGATCTTAATTTTTAGCTCGACTTTGCGGTGTCGCTTCTTGATCAAGACTGACTTGAACTTTCTGATCTTTGCATCGTTGATCCCTTTCGGGAATAGTTTTTCTATAAACATTTCAATTGATTTCGCCATCCCGAGTATTGGATTTCGTCATCCAAAGAGAGAACTGTAAAATGCCCAAAGTGCAGGATCTGCAGAAAGCCGGGTGTGAGATTGTTTATGGGAAGCCGGGTGTGGGCAAACATTGTTTTTCCATTTAGGCGAGTGTCAAAGATTGGGATTGTGGCGGGAGCCATTGATATTGTACATCTTAGAAATCAATTAGGCGGAGGCCCAAGATTGAAATTGTTTTCGTTTTGGAAAGCCAAAGATTGTTTACAACTCGTATAAGAGCTCAATAGAATTGGGTACGTTAACTCCCCCCATTCTTAAATGTTTCGTCCCGATACATTTTGAAGTTCTGATAGAGCTCTAATTTCTTCTGATAGTATTTGAATGCTGCTTTCCACTATTTCTTCTGTCGGTATTCTTATTGATTTAATAAGTACAAATTTGATTAATTTATAGCCGAAGTAAAATAACATTATCAATATCAAAATGATTAAAAATAATGTTGTTAATGGTAAAGCCGTATTACCTAATGTTATAAGGGGATTTAAAATATTAACATTATCAAAAGAAAATTGCTTATCATTCGATTGTACATAATCAACTAATTCAAAATCGCTATATCTATGATGCGATATGTATTTTAGAATTTTACCCTTATCATTTATGTGGGTTATATTATTTATTATAATTGTGTTGTTGAATATAAGGAGATACGAACCTACCAAAGTAGTATTGTCCACGTTATTTTTGCCTGAAACTAATATGACACCATCCTGAATGATGTCTATTTCTTTGTTTTTTTCCCTTTTTTAGTGCAGTTGGCTTTAAAGAAATTAAGTAAATTGGTGAAACAGGTCTTCTTTAAATTTATTTGTGCGTAATTGTTAAAAGTTTCACTTTTAAAATTATTCATTAAATAGTATTTCTCCTTACATTCACAAACTTTTTCACTTATAACTAACATTCCATCATTTTGTGAGATGGCTCTTGCATGGTAAAACTTGCAAATATCATTAATTTGAGGATATTTTATATAAATGATTATTAAATCTGCATTTCGAATTATTTTAACCGTTGCAATGTCCAGTAGATCAGACAGTTGAACAGGTTGTTTTTCATGCTTATAAATGTCCTCTATTTCATTTTTATTTAATATTTTTGTATTGAAAATGTTTACTTTTAAGAGGGTTATGGTATCAACGAAATTTAGTAGGTCAAAAGTTATTATTTTTAAACGATGCTTTCTCAGTATCGTTTCTTCATTGAAGATGACATTTTTTAATGAATTTGATAGCAATTCAATTTCTTTGAAAAATTTGGAATTTATTATAAATTGTTTATTATTATTTTTAGTTAATTCATTTACTTTATTTTGTATTTTCAAAAAGTCGTCATGATCAGGGCTGCCTGCTATCCATTTCCAAATTGTACCTAATTCATTAATTCCCCTTTCATTCCGTTTTGGAACTAATTCTGAAATCATTAATTTTAATAGACTTAAGTCCATTGATATTTCCCGCTCATCGTCTGAATTAATTGATTTGTTGACATATTTGGATTCTATATCAATTATCTCTCTATAAAAACTCAAATTAGTAATATGGAAAAGTTCGGCGTATGTTTCATAAGTGTAAACGTCTCTGTCGTCTTTGAGCAATAGATAGTCACTATGCGTAAAGTCAATTACTTCCGAAGTCGTCAATATAACAAAAGTCAGTATAAGAATATTCGCATACATTTTCTGGAAAAATGGAAAGCATTTCCTTTATATTTAATGTTATCTTTATGTATAATTCTGTTTCTATTGTTGATTATAATTTTATTCGGTCGATTTTCCCTAACTACCTGCTTTTTGTATCGGGATTGAAGTTTATTTCTTTCCCCGAATTTCTTTTCATAAACTACTTCTCCTATTTTATAATCTTTTTCTCCTCTATCTTTGTTATGTAGCTTAAGAATTTTGGTCTGAGCTTCCTTAAGTAATATTGGATTATGCTTGTGTTCTATTTTGTTATACAATATGTCATATGGCATTTGATTGGTCGTTGAATGTATCGTCAGGTTATATTTCAGTGCCGCCCTTATTATTATTTCTGAATAATCTGTTAGATTTAGTTCATCCTTGATGCACCGCGCTATTTCTGTTAGTGTGGAATGTACCCTTTCTACCTGGCCATTTGAGATGCTGTGTTTGGGATCAGCATAATAAATAGTTAAGTTACTTCTCTGTATGAATGATCTAAATTGTGCTGAAGTAAAGCTTGGTTCGTTGTCAGTCATTAAAGATGTTGCTAACGGAAAGTGTTGCAAAATTTCCATTACCTTATTTTCAATGTTTAATTTACTTTGAATTTCCTTGACCACCAAGTATTTGGAATAAGAATCTATACAAGTTATGAATGTTAGGTTTTGGGCATAGTATATGTCTAAGTGTAATTGATCTCCTTCTTTTGCTGGAATGGCAGCTTCCCCAATTGGAATTTTTACAGGGTGTCTGTGATATTTGTTTTTGTTACAGATCTCACAATTTTTTAAATATTCTTTTAATTTTTTGTGCAGGTTTGGCCAATAATACAGCTTAGTTATTTGTTTGTAATTTTCGTCTAGTCCTCTATGGTCTCTGCAATGTGTTTCTTCTATAATTATAGCTTTATCTTCTGAATTTACTACATCTTGGAGGAACTTTCTCGTGAAGAGAAATTTATTTATGAAGTTTTCCTTTAGCTTATTTTGGATAAGGTATAAATCTTCTAAAGTGCAGTGTATTCCTGTGGTTAAGTGAGGCTGAATAAATTCTTTTAAAATGATTAGCAGATTGTCTACCGTATCAAATTCAATAATATGTCGAATATTTTCATAAACTCTTACTAACTCATGAACTGTGAATCTCCCTTGCGCTAATAGTAGCTGCTGTTTAAATCGGTTTAGAGGCTTGCTAGTCTCTTGAATGACGTTTTCAAAACTACTCTCTGCTGAATGCTGAGTATTTATGTCTGATTCTGAATCTGTCTGGTCGACATCACTATCTGTCATATGATTTATTTTAATCCGAGATAAAGCGTCCGCTACTACGTTAGTTGAGCCTGGCTTATAAATGATTTTTGGTGGGAAACTTTCTATGAAGTAATACCAACGTTTCATTTCAACATTTTGATTTTTTTGCGAAATTGCAAAGGACAAAGGTTGGTGATCTGTATGTATTTCAATTCCACTCACTCCGTATAAATAATTTCGCAAATTTTTTAATGCCCATACAATAGCTAATAATTCCATTTTATTAGTAGCATATAATTGCTCGGTTTTACTTAAAGTTTTAGAAATAAATGTTATGGGATTCCCATCTTGCGACAAAACTGCACCTATTGCTATGTCCGATGCATCTGTGGTTAATGTGAATTTTTTATTGTAATCTGGTTGTACTAATTCAATATGTGCTATTAAACTGTCCTTTAAATTATTAAATGCTCCCATTGCTGGTTCATCCAGCTGTATTAATGTTTTCTTGGATGCCCTTCGTGAAACTTTCCCATTTACTCCACTCAGATATTTTGTTAATGGTTTGGCAATTGTAGCATAATTTCGGACAAATTTTCTGTAATACCCTGTTAGTCCTAAGAAGCTACGTAGCTCTCTGATATTTTTAGGAATTGGATAGTTTTGTATTGTGGAGATTTTGTCTGGATCTGTTTTAATGATATTTTGGGAAACAATGTATCCCAGAAATTTGGTTTCCAATTGAAAGAACTTAGACTTTTCTAGGGAAATTTTCATGTTAGCGTTTTGCAATATCTGTATTATATGAATTAGATCTTTATAATGTTGTTCTATAGTTTTTGAAAATATTATTATATCGTCCATATAGAAGTGACAAGTTTTCCGAACTTGTTCTCTAAGTATATCGTCCATTGCCCTTTGGAAAATTCTGGGAGCGTTCGTCAATCCCATAGGCATTCTTAGAAATTCATATTTGCCGTTATTTATGGAAAAAGATGTTTTTTCAATATCTGATTCCCTCATTAAAATCTGATAGAAACCTGACTCTAAATCAATGGCCGAGAAATACTTTGCCTTACCTAAATTGGCAAGGATTACTGAAGGATCTTGCATAGGGTATCTATCCGGTATGGTGTTTTCATTAAGTTTCTTAAAGTCTATTACTAATCTATGTTTAGGAGTTCCGTCCTCATTTACTCCCTTCTTTGGTTCTACTATTACCGGTGAATTATATGGGCTTTTACTAGGTCTGATTATACCTTGATCTAACATTTTACTTATTTCGTTATTAACGAAATCGTTAACCGAATAAGCGTATGGATACTGCTTGCCATATACCGGTCTATCATGTTCAGTGTTAATCTCTCCTTTTATATCCGTTCTGAACGGTAACTGTAAATTTATAGTGGCATGGTCTTCTTCGATGATAGATACCATTTTCTCTCTGAGATTTTCTAAATTGTCCTCTTTGTAGGTTATTGTGTTATACAATTTCATTTTTATACCCGATACTCAAAATGAGTATTGGGGTATATTAGATTTGTGGTAAAAGTGGATGTGTGTAACGTCCAGAAGGAATCGTTTCCGACCCCATAAAGTATATATATTCTTGATCAGCATCAATAGCCGAGTCGATTGAGCCATGTCTGTCTGTCCGTCTATCCGTCCGTCCGTCTGTCCGTCCCCCTCAGCGCCTAGTGCTCAAAGACTATAAGAGCTAGAGCAACGATGTTTTGGATCCAGACTTCTGTGATATGTCACTGCTACAAAAATATTTCAAAACTTCGCCCCGCCCACTTCCGCCCCCACAAAGGACGAAAATCTGTGGCATCCACATTTTTAAAGATACGATAAAACCAAATACGCAGAATCGTAGAGGATGACTATATGTTTAAGAATTTAAAATCTCAACTAGATCGTATAAATATTATAGCCAGAATCAAGAAAACAATTTCATTCTTTCTCGCTCTGTCTCTCTCTAACACAGAGGTTTCATGGTCGGTTTTGCCAATTGCAAAATATGAGTTCAAGGATCTCAGAACCTATAAAAGCCAGAGCAACCAAATTTGGTATCCACACTCCTGTGATATCGGACCTTGACCGTTTCGTGTCCAAATTTCGCCACACCCCCTTCCGCCCCCGCAAAGGACGAAAATCTGGGGCATCCACAAATCTCAGCGACTATTAAGGCTAGAGTAACCAAATTTGGTATCCGCACTTCTGTTAGATCTCACTATAAAACGTATATCTCAGAATTTCGCCCCACCCCCTTCCGCCCCCACAAAGGACGAAAATCTGTTGCATCCACAATATTGCACATTTGAGAAAACTAAAGACGCAGAATCATAGATAACGACTATATCTATCAGATTGCTGAATCTGGACTAGATCAGATAATTTTTATAGCCAAAAGGAACAAATCAATTTGCACTGGCTACGCAGCGCCCGACGTCACGCTCAGACTGATTTTCTGTCTCTCTCGCACGCACTCTTTGTCGTGTCGTTTAATATTAGCAGCGTCTGCCAGAGGAGAGCCATACTGACTTAGTATCGGGTATAACTGTAGAGTTGCGGTGTCCGCAGCAACTCACAACGTTCCCCCTCGTTTTCAATTCAGAATTTCCATAATTTTGAATGTCGGATATTTCTACGACGGCGCGTTCAGGATTTTTGCATCCCAAACTTTTAAATTGTTCATTGTCGGATAATTCTTCGACGGCGTGTTCAGGATTCTTTAATCCCAAACTATTCGAACTTTTTGTGTCGGAGAATTCTACGACGGCGTGCTCAGGATATTTTAATCCCAAACTATTAAAACTTTGGATGTCGGATAATTCAACGACGGCGGGTTCAGGATATTTGAATCCCAAACTATTGGCGGATAATTCTTCGTCGGCGTGCTCAGGATTTTTTGATCCCAAGCTATATAAACTTCCTTCTACCTTTACTGAACCTCTTTTCATTTCTTTTTCTTCTTCAAAATATTTTTTTATTATATATTCCTTCAACGGAAGGATGGTTTTTCCTTCTATAAAGGTTAATTTGTTTAAAGAAAGGACCTCGTCATATATATTAGTTTCTCCTCATTGTCCTTATAACTTAAAGTCCCCTTTCCTGTATCAATAACAGCTCCGATTTTCTTTAATAGGTTAAATCCTATTAGTAAATCTGCCTCCATTCCATATATTTCATAAAACACTTGTTTTGTGTTGAAAATAGTTATATTATGGAAATATTTAATTATTGAAAACCCATTCACTGTAGCAACTTTTTTATAAACTGATAATTCTTTTTTATTTTCGTAAATTCCCTTTTTTATATAACAGGAAGTTGCTCCCGTATCTATCAAAACTTTTAATTCTCTGTTTATTTTTTTATCTACTCTTTTTAAGTAGGGCAGACCTACTTCGGGGGCTGATCTAAAAAATGGTCCTCCTCAATGTTATTTATCCGCATTGCTTTATTAGCCGGTTGTTCCGACATTTCGTTTGGCTTTCGTTTCTGCGCCTGATTTTCGTTAGACTGATTATTCGGTACTACGTTTGCCCTAAAATGCTGAGCTTGGTTATAATTGTTATTATTTCTCCTATAATAACCGTTAGTATTCTCCCGATAATTTCTATTATTATTATTTCCCCTGAATTGATTGCTGTTCTGTCGGTTCTTGATTTGTATCGATTCGTCTACATCCATTGGTTCTGGGGCCTGATTTTGTTGTCTATTACCCTCGATTTGTGCGATATATATACATATATCACGCCATCACGCACCACCGCTACATACGCAGGAACCTGGTACATGCGCCAGTTAGCGCCCCTAAAAATAAGCTATAGCTATGTACATAGCGACTCTTCCGGTACCAATTGAAAGTATCCTGGTCGGGCATACAATCCCCCTTGGTGAGGGGCAAGGTGTATCTAACACGTCTTCCGATCTATGGGTCTCGGCACCCGGTTGAGAGCGCAACTCAACGAGGAGCCTAGCAGCTCTCCCCGCGTAACGTTTGGGTATCAACCACAGCCACCACGATACTCCCAATAGAGGCCGACCTCAATGTGCAGCCTTGGAACTGCACATGGTACCGAACTTAAGGACTCAGCTCGATCCTCCCTTTTAGCCCCGACCGGCCTGGATAGGGAATCCACCCAGCCCGTGCGCCGCTTGCGCGTTCAGCAGCTGCTGTCGCCTGGAGAACGCCAGTCCGGCGAACCTGTCGAGAGTCCGCATTCTCTCCTGCGAAGCCGTCACATCGGAGAAGGTCCAGTCGCCATCCGTGTACTGCACTCCAAGTCCATCGAGGTCTCGCAAGTCTGCATAGAGCAAGTCTGCTGCCAATCCTCGCGTTCTGCGCCGCATAGACATGCTGGCGTGTCGCTAAGGCTTCTTCCATGCAGAAATGCATTGAGCGATCCGGGGCCCGTCAGCAGGAACCCTGCGCGCAGCGTGAAGCCAAACCTTCGTTCGCTGTAGACGAAGCCTGCGTTCGGGATGAAGCGGTGCGTCACCCGACCTGGGGAGTCACCATCATCCCATCTTCGTTGCCACTCGCACAACAGGCCTTCGTCTAGTCGCGCCATCTTCTGCTTCCAGCTAAGATTTGCCAAATCTTCGCCCTACAGCCAATCGCTTTCCTCCAGCGGGTAGTCACGCTTTAGTTTGAAGCTGATTGCCAGGCGTGTGGCAACCAGATCAATCGGGGGGGGGGGGGGGGTCCAGCTAGTACTGGCAGCGCCATGGTGGACACTGTTCGGCATACCGGTAGGCATCCAATCAGGATAATCCTTTGGCACGCAAGCAGATGCCTCCTGGCAACCACTTGCGTCGTCGTCACGACAGACCAAACCGAGGCACCAAATAGTGCGCAGGGCACCATGAGTCCGGCATATATTGTCCGCTTTGCGCGGGGACTGAGTCCCCAGTCAACCCGCAGTACGCGCGACAATGCCCCTACGACTCCGGTCAGCTTATCACGCAAGCCCGTGATGTGCGGGAGAAAACTCACCCGCTAGCCGACCGTGATGCCTCGGTACCGATACTTGCCCTTATATGGCAGGCTTGCTCCAGCAAACCGTACCACTGGCGGCCGTCTAAGTATGCCTTTGAGCAGCATGATCGCCGTCTTGCTAGTTGAAACGGCAACGCCGACTTCAACTCCCCAAGCGCCTACGATGGACATTAACTCACCTCCTCTTTGTTCGAGCTCTGACCGGGCATTCCCTTCGATGATGAGGAGCAAGTCGTCAGCATACGCGCTGAGCGCACCAAGGGGCTCTAAGCGCTGGAGCAACACGTCCATTAAGATGTTCCATATAAATGGACCACTTATGGACCCCTCGTGTCACCGGAACAGTGGCTACTCCATGCCTACTGACGATGCTCGCACTCCGGCCGGAGAAGAAACTTCGCCACAAGCTTGCTTCTCGGCATCCCAGCTCAAGGAGGCGGCGTAGTGCAGCATTCCACTCGACGTTGTCGAAGGCTCCGTTGAAGTCCACGAAGACACCGAGCACGTATTTCGACCGGCTGGCCGAAACAGTACTCACGACGTGTTTCCAAGCATCCTCCACACAACGTCCTTGGCGAAAGCCAAATTGCCATCTGCAGCCATCCGGAATGGTGTCCTTCAGACGATTCACCATGATGCCCTCAAGCACTTTGCCCAGCACTGGCAACAGACAGATACCCCGATATGAGGTAGGATCGGTCCGGTCCTTATCGGGTCCCTTCAGGAGTGGAACCACCCTAGGATGCTTCCATTCCGTAGGGAAATACCCTGTCTCCAGGCAGCGGGAATACATCGCTGTCATGTGCTGAGGGATGGCACGCCACAATGCCTTGCAAATGGTACCTGTGATGCCGTCCATGCCGGGAGATCGTATGCTCTTCAACCTGGCGACGCATGCATCAACCTCGAAAGCTTCGAGGGCCGGTGGAGCCTCGATCGGGATGGCAATGTGTGCATTCGACTCCGCAACAGGAAAGAAGTTGCGAAGGAGCACACCCGCACAGTCGTGCCATGTTGCGACCAGCCTACCATCCGTTCGAAGGCATCCAATCTCCGTGGTCTTTTTGCGGCCTCGGCAAATCCTGTAGACGTGCCCCCATGGATCATCTCTGTTCTCTCCCACGAAGCGTCGCCAGTTGTCTTCCTTCGATCTCAGGATGAGCTTCTTGTACTGCGCTGAGGAGATCCTCAACGCGACCACAAGTTCCTCTGCTGCGTCGGTCTCGTGCCGACGAGCGTCCTGGAGCCTTCGCCTCAGTCTCCTGACCTCTCGGCGCTTGGAGTGTAGTTCGGCAGTCCACCAAACTACTTTTCTCGCGGCTCTCGGTGTGCTGCGTCCCAGCACTCTGTCGCACACACTGTGCACTGCAAAGCGCAGTGCAGACACTTGGTTGTCCAACGGCGATTCGGCGATGTCTTCCGGTAATTCGGCTGTCTCCCTTACCACTTCCTCCTCGAACAATCGCCAGCGCGCATTGGAAAGCTTCCAGGACGGCACAGGAGCAATGGGCTCAGCTGCGTCGTTCGGGTTAGTCGTAACCTCAACATGGATCATGATGTGATCGCTGGTGTCCCATTCCTTCACTTCCCAATCGTATGTGGCCCACATAGCCGCAGCTTGGTTGACGATTGTCACATCGATATCGCTTTGACCTCTACGGTTATCGAATGTAAACACCTGACTGGCTTCATTGAGCACGCCGGCTCTCATCTCGGTTATCCACTCAGACAGCAGCTCACCCCGTGCATAGTTAGCTTGCCCCCGATTATGTCCGGAGAGCTTGCTAAACCACGCTGGGGATACCGCGTTCGCGTCGAGCCAAAAGATAACAGGAGTGCGGCTGCCCAGCAGCAGCACCGCATCTAAGTACCTGAGGTACGGCGCCAAGTCGGTGTCGAATTGGCAGTACACGGAGCTTAGGAAGATTGAGCCGAATCTTCCCGTAACTCTGACGCATACTCCAAAATCCGTGGTAAGCGTCTAAATTGGCATGCAGATGGCGTCCGGTTCGTCGACGATGATAGCAGCTTTTCCTCGGCGGTCCTGGAAAACTCGCATTCCAGAAGGAAAGCCGGTAATCCGCCCTGCTCCATCGACGTACGGCTCCTGGACCAGTGCGAACTGACGGCCAGAGCTGCGCATGATGGCTCCGAGTTCCATCACAGCCGCTCGGCCACGGCCACAATTAGCTTGGATGAAGCTAAACATTAATGTAGGAAACGAAGGAAAGAGAGAGACACGAAGCGGTCGTGTTTTCGTCGTGTCGTCGGGATAGAGCAGTAATCGGCTCTGAGAAAGCCGATATCAAGAGAGAGAGATCAGTTAGTTGTCAGTTCAGCCACGCATCAGACGTACACGCATATAATTAGTCACAAACATACTTGTAAAACTTGGAGCTGTTATAATTTTAAGTCCAACATACTTATCAAATAAATGTTACTCGCTGCCATCAAGCAACTTAAACTACTACAAATTGGGGGCTCGTCCGAAAATAAGCTCAAGACAACAACATTTGCAAGTGAGATTTGTGCGTGTATTTGGAAATTTTGGCGAACACGAGATTGGTGACACAAGAGATCGGTCGCGGTGCGAAATTGAATTGCAGTCTGGCCTATAAGTGCGAGAGAGACACTTGTCGAAGAGGACGCATTAGTGTGAGCAGACATTCAAGAGAGCTGGAGCGACAAAACGACGGCAGACGGCAGCAAACACAGCAAGAATCAAAACCTTCGTTGTTGTTGTTGTGCATTGCGTCTGAGAGGATAGAGCTACAAGGAGACAAGCGGCACAGAGACGACAATCTGAGCGCGTTCGTTCCAAAGAGAGCAGAAGCGACAAAACGACGGCAGACGGCAGCAAACACAGCAAGAATCAAAACCTTCGTTGTTGTTGTTGTGCATTGCGTCTGAGAGGCTAGAGCTACAAGGAGACAAGCGGCACAGAGACGACAATCTGAGCGCGTTCGTTCCAAAGAGAGCAAAAGCAGCGACGATTCGGAAAGCGACAACGAGTTAACGGCGAACAGCGAGAGCAAGGCAACGCAACAAAGAGAGGACGGCAACAGCGACATCGACAGGCAAGCGAGATCTGGATGTGGTGGTGTGTGTGCGTCAAATTTGGAGTCTGGAAAGTTCTGCGCAGAAGCGAGAGTTAACAAGGGTAAACCCATAGTAAGGTGAGCGTTAACAGAGAAGCGATCGTTAACAGTGACGATTTAAAGGCGTTTTCGGAGTCGATGTTAACTGGAAAATTGTTAACAGGCCAGAAGTAATAAGGTTGTTTAAGCTGATTTAATTACATTTTCTTAGATATAAGCTAATATCAATTATTTTGTATTTAAATCGTCACGATGCAAGTTGAAGAGATAATGACACCGAGAGTCGCAGATTTGCGAGAGAAGTTAAGAAAGCTTGCGTTGCAGACGACGGGACGAAAGCGCGATTTGCAAGATAGACTATTAATACATCACGGCTTTCCAGTTGAGAATGAAGAAGAGTCAGAGGATGAGTCCGTAGTAACAGCAGTGGATGATACCGTAGCAGTTCGACAAGGTACGCGACAGGCAGAGTATAAATCTTGGTTTACGCTAAAAGACGTGGAAGGTAGTGTGTCACAATTTTCTGGTTCTTATAACCCCGACATCAATCAATGGATAGAGGAATTAGAAGAATGCGCAGCTACTGTTCAATGGAGTCAATTACAATTATTCATTTATGCCAAGCAGTTGTTAGTTGGTGCAGCAAAATCTTTCGCTCGTAGTTTGCGTGATATTCGTAACTGGAATTCGTTGAAGGCAGCTCTGTTGGATGAGTTTAGTGTTAAACTGTCGTCCGTAGAAGTACATAGAATGTTGCAAAAGGAGCTTAAATTTCAGATCGATGTTTACCAGAAAGCTAGAGGCGGATCCAAGCCGATGAGTAAGAATTGGCCGCTGAGTAATAAAAGTGAGAGTTCGGTGAAACGGTTGATGGCAGAGAATTTTAGGAAATGTTTTAAGTGTGGAGACAAATCGCATTTGAAGAAAGATTGTCCCGAAAATGATTTTTGTTGTTTCAAATGTAGCCAACCAGGACACCGGGACCAGGACATTCACTCCATCAGGTTTGGAATTAAAGGATATTAAGTACGCGAATTTGGTATTCCAAGGTTTGATTGATACTGGAGCAGATTTGTGTTTAATTCGCATTAGGGTATTTTTGAAATTTGGAAATCTTGAACCGATCGGCCAGGAGAAATGTTTAACAGGTATTGGAGATAGTCAAGTTGTAACTTTTGGTAGCTTTTCGATACCAGTGAAAATCGATGAGATTGAAATGGAGGTAGAATTTCATGTCATTCCAGACGAGGATATTGGTTTTGAAGCCATTTTAGGAAGGACTATTCTGGATCATGTGGACATGCAAGTTTCTAAGAAAGGAACAAGATTTGTTCGTACAGTTTGTGGCGAGGATAAAGATAAGAAACTTGATCAGGTAGCATCGTCCTCATGCGTGGAATTGTTTAATGAATATAAAGGCATTTGCATGTCAAGTATTGACGAAGTTGAGAAGGAGTTTTCAATTGATGTTGGTCATCTCAGTCAAGCACATGCTAGAGAGGTTAGGGGTATGGTAGGAAAGTACCAACCTCAGAGAAATTTAGAAGCGCCGATAAAAATGAAAATTGTATTAGTGGATGAGATACCAGTTTTCCAGCATCCGAGACGATTACCGTTGTGTGAACAGGAAATCGTGGACAAGCAAGTGGAAGAGTGGCTGGCTCAGAAGATTATAAAGCCAAGTACATCGGAGTATGCATCACCAGTAGTGTTGGTACCCAAAAAGAACGGTAGCAAGAGACTATGCTGTGATTACCGAAAGCTGAATGAGAAAATAGTTCGCGATAAATTTCCAATGTCACATATGGATACAGTGTTGGATAAACTGCAGGGTGCAAAGTATTTCACCACGTTGGATTTAACGAATGGTTGTTTCCATGTGCCTGTAGAAGTCGAGTCTCAAAAATATACGTCTTTTGTGACTCAGAATGGTCAGTTCGAATTTTTATATGTACCATTTGGAATTTCAAATTCTCCAGCGGTGTTTACCAGATTTATAATGGCTGTGTTGAGAGATTTGGTAAAGAATAATGAAGCAGCAGTCTATATGGATGACGTTATTATCTGTAGTCAAGATATAGAAGAGGGTTTGTTAAAGTTGAGAAAAGTACTAAAGATAGCGGAAATGAATGGGCTACGTATAAATTGGAGAAAGTGTCAGCTGTTACGACAAAAGGTTAATTTTCTGGTGTATATAATAGAAAAGAATACGATAAGACCAAGTGATGAGAAGACGAGGGCAGTCGAAAAGTTTCCAGTGCCAGTTGATAAAAAGCAGTGCAGCGTTTCATAGGATTGACTTCTTATTTCCGAAAGTTTATTGAGTATTATGCTGTTATTGCAAAACCATTGACAGATCTGCTGCGGAAGGATGTTAAATTTGAATTTAAGGAGATACATCAGGTTGCGTTTGAACAACTAAAGGTAGCATTGATTAGTAGACCTGTTTTAGAAATGTACAACCCGAAGTTGGAGACAGAAATCCATACTGATGCATCAAAATGGGGGTATGGAGCCGTGTTACTGCAAAAGAGTTTGGAAGACAGCCAATTCCATCCAGTTCAATATATGAGCCGTAGGACTAAGCCATGTGAAGAGAAATATCCTGCTTATGACCTTGAGGTTCTGTCAATTATCGAAGCTTTAGCGAAATGGCGTGTATACGTTTTGGGTATAAAGTTCAAAATTGTCACAGATTGTAATGCATTTACAATGACGATCAAAAAGAAAGACGTTCCTTTGAGAGTAGCACGTTGGGCCATGTACCTACAAGATTTTAATTATGTTATAGAACATCGCTCAGGAACGAAGATGAGGCACGTTGACTCGTTGAGTCGTGTATCTTGTTTTATGGTGACCGAAAGTATAGCTCATCGTTTGAAAGAAGCTCAGCTAACCGACGATTGGGTTAAGGCTGTTAAAAGTATTGTGGAGGACAAGGAATATGAGGATTATTATTTATAAGGAGCTTATCGTAGTACCAGCTCAGTTGGAAAATTAGATTATATCAATAGCACATAAGCAAGGACATTTTTCAGTTAAAAAGACACAAGATATCATTGAAAAGTCGTATTATATTCCGAAGTTAAAAGACAAAGTATGGCGCGTAATAAATAGTTGTGTCGAGTGTATCATTGTCAATGAAAAGACAGGAAAACGTGAGGGTTATTTGCAACCAATAGACAAGGGAAATGACTAAAAAACAGTACAATTATATACTGGTTGTCGTTGATGGATTTTCTAAGTTTGCTTGGTTATATTCTACACGTAGTACAGGCGTTGAAGAGGTCGTTAAGTGTTTGGAAATTCAGGGGACTAGTTTTGGTAATCCGAACAGAATAGTGACGGATAGGGGTGCAGCGTTTATGTCCAATTTGTTTCGTGAATATTGTGAGAGAGAGAAAATACAGCATTTAATGATTGCCACAGGCGTTCCACGTGGGAATGGTCAAGTCGAAAGGATGCACAAGATAGTGGTGCCTATGTTGTCGAAATTGTGTGAGGGTAATTCCGGTAGTTGGTATAAGCATCTAGGAAAAGTACAGCAAATGATCAACAGTGTTGAGCCGCGAAGTACCAAGGTAACACCTTTTAAGATATTGACTGGGCTAAACATGCGTATAGGAATGGATCCAAAAATAAAAGAAATATTGGAAGAATCACTTATCGAAGAGTTGAACAAGGACCGCGAAAAAATTAGAAAGGAAGTAGTTGAAAACGTTGCACGGTTACAGCAGGAAAACAAGAAGAGTTTTGACTTAAAAAGGAAACTAGATAGACAGTATGAGGTTAATGAGCTAGTAGCTATTGTTCGGAGCAGAACCCAGCCGATTAGCTGCTTGCCAAATAGCACCTAATTCTTGGCCCTCAGCCGCTTATTTTGTTTGTTACTTATGTATATGTCACTCATTTGTTTGTTAAAGCTTTGCGCGTGCTTGCCCTGCTAAACGCTCTCTGCCAGCTCGCTCTTCGCTATCTCCGCTTTGCGTCTGCCTACGTCAGCCGAGCGAAGCTGCGGCGGTTAAGCACAATTCGGTGCTAAAACACACTTACATACACCTACATACACGCATTACTGGCTATTAATTTCTCTCTCCCGACAATTCGGTCAGTGCAGTGCGGTAGGCAGTGCAGCGAACTCACTAATACACACAAGCGGAGTACAAAGCGGAATCCATCAACTCGCACAGCCGCACAGCTAAAGGCATTAGCTGTAATCCCTTTGATTTCGGTTCCCACGTTTATACGTATACAGGGTGTCTTTTTCGGTCGTGCTGAGTGACTCTTTTAAAACCTCAACATGGCAGCAAATGAGCCTACCAATGTCGCGAACGCAGCAATGCCGAGTGATGTAGATTTCTACAAGCACAAGGCCGAGTCCATTGCGCGCCAACTAAAGGCCATGGATCGCTTTCTCACTAAGGAAGAGCTTGCCGAGTTAGATGAGGCAGAACTTCAAGCTCGCTTAGAGCAGATCGAGCGAATGAATGCGGATTTCGATGCCGCTCAAACGAGCCTTGAAAGGCTGGATTTCCTGCAGTTAGCCCATGATGCCCGGCTGGACTTTTCGAATGTTTATGTCAAGGTTAGGTCCAGGCTGTCGCGGGAGTTGATGGCTGCTCGCACGGTAAATGTTGCCAATTCAACGGCTCGGCATACTCTCGAGGGGAATTCGTCGTTGTTCGCCTATAATAGTATAGGCCGTTCTCGAATGCCCGAGTTGCAGCTTCCGCGATTCGGGGGGAACTACATGGATTGGCCAGAATTCCACTCGATGTTCTCGACAATGGTGCACAAAGACCATCGTATACCAATCATCGAAAAATTCCAATATCTTCGTGGATGTCTAGATGGTGCTGCGCTGGATACGATTCGTTCCTTGGAACTTTCTGAGGAGAATTACGACAAGACGTTGAATTTACTAATGTTGCGATTCGATAATAAACTGTTACATTTTCAGGCACACGTCAAGGCTATTTTCGGGCTGCAAGGGGTGGAGAAGGGCTCGGCTATCGGCTTGCGCGCGCTCAGCGACAAAATCAATTCGCACTTGCGTGCACTTCAGACCTTGGCGACCCCGCAGGAGATATCCGATGGGTTGCTGATCTTCATCATAGGCACGAAATTGGACCACAAGACCAAGGAGAAATGGGAAGAGAACTTGCCGACGTCAGGATTGCCTCGGTGGTCAAGCATGGCCTCATTCTTGGAAGCAAGATGTCGGATGCTGGAAAATTTGGGATCGGCTATGGTAACAATTCCTAGCCAGCAGGTGGGAGAAAGTAAACCTAGCACCCTAATCACCTCCATTAACGATCATAATAGCTCAACATGCAAGTATTGCAAATCCTCCGATCACTACATATCCCGATGCCAGGCATTTATAGATCTCCCTGTTTTTTCTCGATACAAGGAGGTGAAGAAGCGCCATTTATGTCTAAACTGCCTCAACAAAGGCCATTCATTGCAACACTGCAAGTCAGGGGCATGTAGAAATTGCCAAGCCAAGCATCACACACTGCTCCACATGCAGTCGGGCGCTGACGCTGAGTTGCCGTCACCGAGCACGGAATCGACCCAGCATGATCCTGCAAGTGTCCTAGTAGCAAGCAAATATATTAGCCCTCCCCCTCGAGTCAAAAATCTCTGCCTAGCCATAACGTGCTGCTAGCTACTGCAATCGTATATTTCAGGGGCCGTTTTGGATCGCTTATTCCATGTCGTGCCATTTTAGATTCCGCTTCTCAGGTTAACTTTATAACATCGAGACTTGCCAATCAGCTGCAGTTAGATCCTCACCCGTCTCACGTTCAAATCGCCGGTATTGGAGAGTCAATTCTACCATCCAGCAAGGCTGTGGACATCGTCCTGCAATCTCAAGACGAAAGCTATCGCGGTTTCCTCTCTGCAATTATCACTGCCTCAATCACAGGAATGCAGCCTAACTTCGTCCTAGACGCAAAGGATTGGCCAATGCCAAATAATCTTAAACTGGCTGATCCTAATTTCGCCAAGCCCCAGCGTGTCGATCTGTTGATAGGTGCTGGTTTGTTCTTCGAATTAATGTGCGTTGGACAGATTCGACTGTCAGACCAATTGCCAACATTGCAGAAGACGAAACTTGGCTGGATAGTGTCAGGAAGTATTAAAAACTCTGAGAAAGCCCGTGCGGCGCTAACAGCCGTTGAAGATCCCCCTGTCATCTCCGCTTGCGAGACTAATTTGTGCGATATTGTAAGGCGGTTTTGGGAAGTCGATGGAGATTATTCGCCCTCATCAATTTCGGAGGAAGATGTTCATTGCGAACAGCATTTCGTCACAAACTGCATTCGCCTAGAGTCCGGAGCTTACTCCGTGCGTTTGCCAACCAAATTCAGTCTAGAGGAATTAGGAGAATCGTATCAGCAGGCGCTACGTAGATTTCTCAATTTGGAGAGGAAGCTAGCAAAAAATGCACAGCTTAAGGCAAAATATATGGAGTTTCTCCAGGAGTATCGTGATTTAGGACACATGTCTCCAGCTTCGCGGCAGTCAGACCTCCCGCAGTACTTCTTGCCTCACCATTGCGTCCACAAGCAGGATAGTACAACCACCAAATTACGCGTAGTGTTCGATGGATCTGCCAAAACAGCGTCTGGAGTATCACTGAATGATGCGCTAATGGCTGGACCCACCATCCAACCTAAAATTCTGATAACTCTGCTTCGTTTCCGCTTTTTTAAAGTCGCCTTGTGTGGCGATATCTGCAAAATGTACCGCTGTGTACGCGTTTCCCATCCCGATACGCACGTGCAGTGCATCCTATGGCGCAATGACCCGAAGGAGAAGATTCAGGTGTTCAAGTTGGAGACTGTTACTTACGGAACCAAACCTGCCGCTTTCTTAGCAATTCGTGCTATGCATCAATTGGCAAATGATGAAGAGTTGCGTTTTCCGCTTGGCGCTGATGTAGTTCGAAGAGATTTCTATGTCGATGATCTCATATCTGGAGGGGACAGCATTGATTCTGTCATCAAGATTCGTCAGCAGGTAAAGGAGCTACTTTCGAAAGGATGTTTTCCCATACGTAAATGGTGTTCCAATGAACCCGCTGCTTTGGAAGGCGTATCGGAGGCGGATCGCGAAAAGTTCCTTACCTTTCATGACGGGACTGAAGTAACCAAGGCGCTTGGTCTAGTTTGGGATCTCACCACGGACAATCTTCTGTTTAGCTTCGCTCACGTCGGAACCGCTGCAGGCCCAATATCGAAGCGTTCGGTCCTGTCTACACTAGCTATGTTCTACGATCCTCTAGGGCTCATCTCTCCCATCATCACAAAAGCTTAAATATTTATGCAGTCGCTATGGAACGAAAGCCTAAAGTTGAATTGGGACGAAAGCCTGCCCCAGGATCTACATACGACTTGGATTGAGCTGACTTCGCAGTTGTCGATGGTTAAAAACTTTAAGTTTCCACGTTACGTGCTTCGCAGCAAGCCAGATCAGAAATGCACGCGTTTTGTGATGCGAGCCAAGCAGCATATGGCGCCTGTGTATACATGCGTTCGGAAGCTCTTGGAATTGTGCAAAGTCATCTCTTGTGCTCTAAATCCAGAGTCGCGCCCTTGAAAAGTATGACTATCCCGAGCTATCCGCTGCCCTCGTATAAGCCGAACTAGTGTCCACCATAGTTAAGGGATTATCAGCTCCATGCCAAATACATTTTTGGTAGGATTCGTCCATAGCACTTGCCTGGATTCGAGAATCACCATTGAATTTTAATATATTTGTTTCTAATCGAGTTGTACCAGAACGTCGTCATGCAGCATTGGTTGTTTCAAACGAAAGGGATGTATCGTACGATTGCAAATTTCAAAACTCATTCGGATCCATGCAGCGCGTCTTTGCTTACATATATTGATTCTACATTCTCAAGGACAAAGGCATAGCGCGGTCGAAGGGTCAACTTACCGTAATCGACATCAAAAATGGTACGCATTTGCTCATAAGGGCAATACAGCAGCAACAATTTTCGGAAGAGATAAGGGCCCTCGCCAGCAAGCAGGCCCTACCCCCAAAAAGCACGATGGCCTCACTGAATCCATTTCTGGATAGCTTTGGATTGCTGCGTGTTGGAGGCCGCCTCCAAAATGCCGAATTGGAATACGACGCGAAGCACCCGATCCTGCTTCCTAAGGCACATCCTGTCACTGTCTCTATTATTATCTTCTTTCACGAAAGGTTTCTCCACTCAGGAGCTCAAGGATTGCTCGGACTGCTTCGGCAAAAATTTTGGCCTATTGGTGGACGCAAATATGTTGCGGGAATCATTCGCAAATGTGTTAGATGCTTTCGTTTGAATCCAGTGCTGAGGGAACATATCATGGGAAACTTCCCTGCGGATCGCGTAAGGACTAATCCAGCATTCCACACAACGGGCGTTGATTTTTGCGGACCCTTTTATCACAAGTCGGAAGTCAGAAGCAGGCCTCCTATCAAATGTTACATCGCTGTCTTCGTATGCTTTAGCACCAAAGCAACTCATTTGGAAGTCGTTCGGGATCTATCTACAGAATCCTTTCTGGCAGCATTAAGGCGTTTTATAAGTCTACGTCCCAAACCTCGAATCATCTGGTCAGACAACGCTACAAATTTTGTAGGAGCAAAAAATGAGCTTTTGGAGCTTCGGCAAATGTTCCTCAGCGATCCTCATACGTCGGCTGTGTCACATCTCTGCATTTCTAGTGGAATCGATTGAAAATTCATCCCCCTCGCTCACCTTATTTTGGGGGTTTGTGGGAGGCGGCTGTTAAAGCAGCTAAATATCATTTTCATCGCATCGTCGGGACCTACATTTTTACTCTTGGCTTGTGAAATCTCTGCTTTGTTAAATTCCCGTCCGCTTTATGCAATTACAGAAAGTCCAGATGATCTAGATGTGCTCACGCCAAACCACTTTCTCAATGGAGCCCCGAAAGCTGCATTCGACGAGCCAGATGTGGCGCATCTCCGGGTCAACCTACTTAGTCGATGGCAGCGGCTGTGTCAAATGAAGCAGGCGTTTTGGAGAAAATGGAGCACGGCGTATCTTTCGATTCGTCAGGAGCGGAGCAAGTGGCGGTCATCGTCTCCAAACATCAAGCTAGGAGCGCTCGTCATGATCAAGGAGGAAACGCTGCCACCATTAAGGTGGCCGCTTGGCCGCATTCAGAGCGTCATCCCAGGAAAAGATGGAACCATCAGAGTAGCCGTCATCCGCACTCAAAGAGGCCTTTTCAAGAGGGCCGTTGGAAAAATAGCGGTTCTGCCCCTTCAGGATGGATCTGTTGAAAGCCTTTGCGTTCCAACGGGGGGTGAATGTTCGGAGCAGAACCCAGCCGATTAGCTGCTTGCCAAATAGCATCTAATTCTTGGCCCTCAGCCGCTTATTTTGTTTGTTACTTATGTCTATGTCACTCATTTGTTTGTTAAGGCTTTGCGCGTGCTTGCCCTGCTAAACGCTCTCTGCCAGCTCGCTCTTCGCCATCTCCGCTTTGCGTCTGCCTACCGACGTCAGCCGAGCGAAGCTGCGCTTAGCAAGGTGGATGTCACGCATTAAAGAACATATCGTAATTTTATTTCTGCGCCCAGTTTAATTTAATTCGAAATAATAGTCGGCCGATTGGGGATAAAAAACATTATCTCCACAGCTATCAAGCGTACTCAGTATGGTACTGGATTAAAGCTAAAAGGAAAGTATCTAGGGCCGTATAAGGTGGTTAGGGTAAAGAATCATGGAAGGTATGAAGTCGAGAAGATTGGGGATACTGAGGGTCCCTATAAGACCTCTACAGTTTCAGAATATATGAAACCTTGGCTAGACCCATCCGAGGCGAATGGTCCGTCAGGACAGCCGAATGTAGGAAACGAAGGAAAGAGAGAGACACGAAGCGGTCGTGTTTTCGTCGTGTCGTCGGGATAGAGCAGTAATCGGCTCTGAGAGAGCCGATATCAAGAGAGAGAGATCAGTCAGTTGTCAGTTCAGCCACGCATCAGACGTACACGCATATAATTAGTCACAAACAAAGAAGCTTGGAGCTGTTATAATTTTAAGTCCAACATACTTATCAAATAAATGTTACTCGTTGCCATCAAGCAACTTAAACTACTACATTAATGTCTAGCTTGCACCCTCGCCAGTACCGCTCCGTAGATCGGGCACGCCGCTGACAGCATGGAATGTGCTGCAGGGTACCCCTTGAAGCGGCAGTTGCGGCAGTCCACGGGGTTGGGACACCGTGCAACGTTGTGGCCGTTCTGTCCACACCGGTGGCACACGTTCTCCTTTAGGCGACATTGCGACACCTTGTTGTCGAAGCCTGCACACCAAGGAGCGGCAGCGGCATCTAAACCACTTTATGTACACGCATTCGTGCAACGCCTCCTGTGCCTTTGCGTCGACCTCTAGCGTCACGTTGATCGTGGCGCCGTCGGTGACCGACCAGGGTTTACTGCCCAGGTGAACCGACTTTTTAAATTCCGCGGCAGTCATGGTCTCCTCCAGGTTCTTCGCGAAGAGCTCCTCCATGAACTCTTCAGGTGTGATGGACGTCATACACCACGACCTGAGGCTTGGTTTCCGGCCTCTTCTTAACCTCCAGTCCTGCTTCGGTAAACTTGCTGCTGGCCACTACCTTCCTCAGTTCGCTCACTGAAGGGGTGCGAATAATCGCTCCTCCGCTCTTTAGCTCGCGAACCTCGTGGACGCGGACTCCAAGTGTCGGCACCACGGTCTTCTTTACTCGCTCCACAAGCTCCTTGCTGGTCTCCTCCGGGTTCTTGCTCTTTATTAGAGCAGACCAGGTATCCCTAGGCTTTGGGATCCGTGCAGCGACGGCGCTCGGTACGGGCAGGCCTGGGAAGGCTGTCGCATACGCAGCGGTTATGACGGCGGTGGTGCCCGTGTGGGCAGCAGCAGTGGGTCTCGGTGGCGGCGGCATCCTTGCCCTCTCCTCCAGGCGCACCTTTTCTCCAGCCAGGGTGGACTCGTCGTACCGGTTGGTAGCGACGAGGATTCCCATGGAAGCCTCTGGCGGCATCAGCCCCTTCAGCACAGCCTTATTCACCGCCATCCTTATCGCACACATTTCCGCGATGATGGCCGAGTAGCCTGCCGAGACAATGCCAGTTGCCGGGCATGTGGCAGCGGCAGCGGTGGTGGTAGCGGTGGTGGCAGCGGTGGCGGCAGCGGTGGTGGCAGCGATGGTGGCAGCGGCGGAAGAGGTACTGGCAGCGGTGGTGTCGGCAGAGGTGCCTGGAGCCTCCTCAAAGGGGAGCGATGTTGGCGGCGATCTCTCGGCTGGGATCGGCCGCTCTCCGGTTAGCCCAATCCCAAGCCCGATCTTCTTGGCTCCCTTTTTGGCGGCTGAGGACTTCGGCCGAACCCGCCTGCGGGCGGGAACGCTCGACGACGAGGTCGCCCCTACACTAGCCAGGCTAGTGTCGCTGGCGTCGGCCTCCGTATCCACTTCCACTATCAAAAAGTCTCAGCGAGGTGTATCTAACACGTCTTCCGATCTATGGGTCTCGGCACCCGGTTGAGAGCGCAACTCCACGAGGAGCCTAGCAGCTCTCCCCGCGTAACGTTTGGGTATCAACCACAGCCACCACGATACTCCCACTAGGGGGCCGACCTCAATGTGCAGCCTTGGAACTGCACAACCCGTAGTACCGATCTTAAGGACTCAGCTCGATCCTCCCTTTTAGCCCCGACCGGCCTGGATAGGGAATCCACCCAGCCCGTGCGCCGCTTGCGCGTTCAGCAGCTGCTGTCGCCTGGAGAACGCCAGTCCGGCGAAACCGTCGAGAGTCAGCATTCTCTCCTGAGAAGCCGTCACATCGGAGAAGGTCCAGTCGCCATCCGTGTACTGCACTCTAAGTCCATCGAGGTCTCGCAAGTCTGCATAGAGGGGACAAGCACATAGGAAGTGCTGCCAATCCTCGCGTTCTGCGCCGCATAGACATGCTGGCGTGTCGCTAAGGCTTCTTCCATGCAGAAATGCATTGAGCGATCCGTGGCCCGACAGCAGGAACCCAGCGCGCAGCGTGAAGCCAAACCTTCGTTCGCTGTAGACGAAGCCTGCGTTCGGGATGAAGCGGTGCGTCACCCGACCTGGGGAGTCACCATCATCCCATCTGCGTTGCCACTCGCACAACAGGCCTTCGTCTAGTCGCGCCATCTTCTGCTTCCAGCTAAGATTTGCCAAATCTTCGCCGCACAGCCAATCGCTCTCCTCCAGCGGGTAGTGACGCTTTGGTTTGAAGCTGATTGCCAGGCGTCTGGCAACCAGATCAAACGGGGGGGCTCCAGCTAGTACTTGCAGCGCCATGGTGGACACTGTTCGCCATACCGGTAGGCATCCAATCAGGATGGTCCTTTGGCACGCAAGCAGATGCCTCCTGGCAACCACTTGCGTGGTCGTCACGACAGACCAAACCGAGGCACCAAATAGTGCGCAGGGCACCATGAGTCCGGCATATATTGTCCGCTTTGCGCGGGAACTGAGTCCCCAGTCAACCCGCAGTACGCGCGACAATGCCCCTACGACTCCGGTCAGCTTATCACGCAAGCCCTTGATGTGCGGGAGAAAACTCAACCGCTCGCCGACCGTGATGCCTAGGTACCGATACTTGCGCTTATATGGCAGGCTTGCTCCAGCAAACCGTACCACTGTCGGCCGTCTAAGTATGCCTTTGAGCAGCATGATCGCCGTCTTGCTAGTTGAAACGGCAACGCCGACTTCAACTCCCCAAGCGCCTACGATGGACATTAACTCACCTCCTTTTTGTTCGAGCTCTGATCCCTTCGATGAGGAGGAGCAAGTCGTCAGCATACGCGCTGAGCGCACCAAGGGGCTCTAAGCGCTGGAGCAACACGTCCATTAAGATGTTCCATATAAATGGACCACTTATGGACCCCTGCGGGCAACCTCGTGTCACCGGAACAGTGGCTACTCCATGCCTACTGACGATGCTCGCACTCCGGCCGGAGAAGAAACTTCGCCACAAGCTTGCTTCTCGGCATCCCAGCTCAAGGAGGCGGGGTAGTGCAGCATTCCACTCGACGTTGTCGAAGGCTCCCTTGAAGTCCACGAAGACTCAGAGCACGTATTTCGACCGGCTGGCCGAAACAGTACTCACGACGTGTTTCCAAGCATCCTCCACACAACGTCCTTGGCGAAAGCCAAATTGCCATCTGCAGCCATCCGGAATGGTGTCCTTCAGACGATTCACCATGATGCCCTCAAGCACTTTGCCCATCACTGGCAACAGACAGATACCCCGATATGAGGTAGGATCGGTCCGGTCCTTATCGGGTCCCTTCAGGAGTGGAACCACCTTAGGATGCTTTCATTCCGTTGGGAAATACCCTGTGTCCAGGCAGCGGGAATACATCGCTGTCATGTGCTGAGGGATGGCACGCCACAATGCCTTGCAAATGGCACCGGGAGAGCGTCTGCTCTTCAACCTGGCGACGCATGCATCAACCTCGAAAGCTTCGAGGGCCGGTGGAGCCTCGATCGGGATGGCAATGTGTGCATTCGACTCCGCAACAGGAAAGAAGTTGCGAAGGAGCACCCCCGCACAGTCGCGCCATGTTGCGACCATCCTACCATCCGTTCGAAGGCATCCAATCTCCGTGCTCTTTTTGCGGCCTCGGCAAATCCTGTAGACGTGCCCCCATGGATCATCTCTGTTCTCTCCCACGAAGCGTCGCCAATTGTCTTCTTTTGATCTCAGGATGAGCTTCTTGTACTGCTCTGAGGAGATCCTCAACGCGAGCACAAGTTCATCTGCTGCGTCGGTCTCGTGCCGACGAGCGTCCTGGAGCCTTCGCCTCAGTCTCCTGACCTCTCGGCGTTTGGAGGGTAGTTCGGCAGTCCACCAAACTACTTTTCTGGCGGCTCTCGGTGTGCTGCGTCCCAGCACTCTGTCGCACACACTGTGCACTACAGAGCGCAGTGCAGACACTTGGTTGTCCAACGGCGATTCGGCGGTGTCTTCCGGTAATTCGGCTGTCTCCATTACCACTTCCTCCTCGAACAATCGCCAGCGCGCATTGGAAAGCTTCCAGGACGGCACAGGAGCAATGGGCTCAACTGCGTCGTTCGGGTCTGTCGTCACCACAACATGGATCATGTTATGATCGCTGGTGTCCCATTCCTTCACTTCCCAATCGTATGTGGCCCACATAGTTGCAGCTTGGTTGACGATTGTCACATCGATATCGCTTTGGCCTCTACGGTTATCGAATGTAAACACCCGACTGGCTTCATTGAGCACGCCGGCTCTCATCTCGGTTATCCACTCAGACAGCAGCTCACCCCAAGCATAGTTAGCTTGCCCCCGATTATGTCCGGAGAGCTTGCTAAACCACGCTGGGGATACTGCGTTCGCGTCGAGCCCAAAGATGACAGGAGTGCGGCTGCCCAGCAGCAGCACCGCATCTAAGTACCTGAGGTACGGCGCCAAGTCGGTGTCGAATTGGCAGTACACGGAGCATAGGAAGATTGAGCCGAATCTTCCCGTAACTCTGACGCATACTCCACAATCCGTGGTCAGGGTCTCCATTGGCATGCAGATGGCGTCCGGTTCGTCGACGATGATAGCAGCTTTTCCTCGGCGGTCCTGGAATACTCGCATTCCAGAAGGAAGGCCGGTAATCCGCCCTGCTCCATCGACGTACGGCTCCTGGACCAGTGCGAACTGACGGCCAGAGCTGCGCATGATGGCTCCGAGTTCCATCACAGCCGCTCGGCCACGGCCACAATTAGCTTGGATGAAGCTAAACATTAATGTCTAGCTTGCACCCTCGCCAGAACCGCTGCGTAGATCGGGCACTACGCTGACAGCATGGAATGTGCTGCAGGGTACCCCTTGAAGCGGCAGTTGCGGCAGTCCACGGGGTTGGGACACCGTGCAACGTTGTGGCCGTTCTGTCCACACCGGTGGCACACGTTCTCCTTTAGGCGACATTGCGACACCTTGTGGTAAAAGCCTGCACATCTGTGGCAGGCGTATGTTCGGACCAAGGAGCGGCAGCGGCATCTAAACCACTTTATGTACACGCATTCGTGCAACGCCTCCTGTGCCTTCGCGTCGACCTCTGGCGTCACGTTGATCGTGGCGCCGTCGGTGACCGACCAGGGTTTACTGCCCAGGTGAACCGACTTTTTAAATTCCGCGGCAGTCATGGTCTCCTCCAGGTTCTTCGCGAAGAGCTCCTCCATGAACTCTTCAGGTGTGATCGACGTGTCCACGTCATACACCACGACCTGAGGCTTGGTCTCCGGCCTCTTCTTGACCTCCAGTCCTGCTCCGGTGAATTTGCTGCTGGCCACTACCTTCCTCAGTTCGCTCACTGCAGGGGTGCGAATAATCGCTCCTCCGCTCTTCAGCTCGCGAATCTCGTGGACGCGGACTCCAAGTGCCGGCACCACGGTCTTCTTTACTCGCTCCACAAGCTCCTTGCTGGTCTCCTCCGGGTTCTTGCTCCTTATTAGAGCAGACCAGGTATCCCTAGGCCTGTGGATCGTTGCAGCGACGGCGCTCGGTGCGGGCAGGCCTGGGAAGGCTGTCGCATACGCAGCGGTTGTGACGGCGGTGGTGCCCGTGTGGGCAGCAGCAGCGGGTCTGCCAATCCTCGCGTTCTGCGCCGCATAGACATGCTGGCGTGTCGCTAAGGCTTCTTCCATGCAGAAATGCATTGAGCGATCCGTGGCCCGACAGCAGGAACCCAGCGCGCAGCGTGAAGCCAAACCTTCGTTCGCTGTAGACGAAGCCTGCGTTCGGGATGAAGCGGTGCGTCACCCGACCTGGGGAGTCACCATCACCCCATCTGCGTTGCCACTCGCACAACAGGCCTTCGTCTAGTCGCGCCATCTTCTGCTTCCAGCTAAGATTTGCCAAATCTTCGCCGCACAGCCAATCGCTCTCCTCCAGCGGGTAGTGACGCTTTGGTTTGAAGCTGATTGCCAGGCGTCTGGCAACCAGATCAAACGGGGGGCTCCAGCTAGTACTTGCAGCGCCATGGTGGACACTGTTCGCCATACCGGTAGGCATCCAATCAGGATGGTCCTTTGGCACGCAAGCAGATGCCTCCTGGCAACCACTTGCGTGGTCGTCACGACAGACCAAACCGAGGCACCAAATAGTGCGCAGGGCACCATGAGTCCGGCATATATTGTCCGCTTTGCGCGGGGACTGAGTCCCCAGTCAACCCGCAGTACGCGCGACAATGCCCCTACGACTCCGGTCAGCTTATCACGCAAGCCCTTGATGTGCGGGAGAAAACTCAACCGCTCGCCGACCGTGATGCCTAGGTACCGATACTTGCGCTTATATGGCAGGCTTGCTCCAGCAAACCGTACCACTGGCGGCCGTCTAAGTATGCCTTTGAGCAGCATGATCGCCGTCTTGCTAGTTGAAACGGCAACGCCGACTTAAACTCCCCAAGCGCCTACGATGGACATTAACTCACCTCCTTTTTGTTCGAGCTCTGATCCCTTCGATGAGGAGGAGCAAGTCGTCAGCATACGCGCTGAGCGCACCAAGGGGCTCTAAGCGCTGGAGCAACACGTCCATTAAGATGTTCCATATAAATGGACCACTTATGGACCCCTGCGGGCAACCTCGTGACACCGGAACAGTGGCTACTCCATGCCTACTGACGATGCTCGCACTCCGGCCGGAGAATAAACTTCGCCACAAGCTTGCTTCTCGGCATCCCAGCTCAAGGAGGCGGCGTAGTGCAGCATTCCACTCGACGTTGTCGAAGGCTCCCTTGAAGTCCACGAAGACTCCGAGCACGTATTTCGACCGGCTGGCCGAAACAGTACTCACGACGTGTTTCCAAGCATCCTCCACACAACGTCCTTGGCGAAAGCCAAATTGCCATCTGCAGCCATCCGGAATGGTGTCCTTCAGACGATTCACCATGATGCCCTCAAGCACTTTGCCCATCACTGGCAACAGACAGATACCCCGATATGAGGTAGGATCGGTCCGGTCCTTATCGGGTCCCTTTAGGAGTGGAACCACCTTAGGATGCTTTCATTCCGTTGGGAAATACCCTGTGTCCAGGCAGCGGGAATACATCGCTGTCATGTGCTGAGGGATGGCACGCCACAATGCCTTGCAAATGGCACCTGTGATGCCGTCCATGCCGGGAGAGCGTCTGCTCTTCAACCTGGCGACGCATGCATCAACCTCGAAAGCTTCGAGGGCCGCTGGAGCCTCGATCGGGATGGCAATGTGTGCATTCGACTCCGCAACAGGAAAGAAGTTGCGAAGGAGCACACCCGCACAGTCGCGCCATGTTGCGACCATCCTACCATCCGTTCGAAGGCATCCAATCTCCGTGCTCTTTTTGCGGCCTCGGCAAATCCTGTAGACGTGCCCCCATGGATCATCTCTGTTCTCTCCCACGAAGCGTCGCCAATTGTCTTCTTTTGATCTCAGGATGAGCTTCTTGTACTGCTCTGAGGAGATCCTCAACGCGAGCACAAGTTCCTCTGCTGCGTCGGTCTCGTGCCGACGAGCGTCCTGGAGCCTTCGTCTCAGTCTCCTGACCTCTCGGCGTTTGAAGTGTAGTTCGGCAGTCCACCAAACTACTTTTCTGGCGGCTCTCGGTGTGCTGCGTCCCAGCACTCTGTCGCACACACTGTGCACTACAGAGCGCAGTGCAGACACTTGGTTGTCCAACGGCGATTCGGCGGTGTCTTCCGGTAATTCGGCTGTCTCCCTTACCACTTCCTCCTCGAACAATCGCCAGCGCGCATTGGAAAGCTTCCAGGACGGCACAGGAGCAATGGGCTCAACTGCGTCGTTCGGGTCTGTCGTCACCACAACATGGATCATGTTATGATCGCTGGTGTCCCATTCCTTCACTTCCCAATCGTATGTGGCCCACATAGTCGCAGCTTGGTTGACGATTGTCACATCGATATCGCTTTGGCCTCTACGGTTATCGAATGTAAACACCCGACTGGCTTCATTGAGCACGCCGGCTCTCATCTCGGTTATCCACTCAGACAGCAGCTCACCCCAAGCATAGTTAGCTTGCCCCCGATTATGTCCGGAGAGCTTGCTAAACCACGCTGGGGATACTGCGTTCGCGTCGAGCCCAAAGATGACAGGAGTGCGGCTGCCCAGCAGCAGCACCGCATCTAAGTACCTGAGGTACGGCGCCAAGTCGGTGTCGAATTGGCAGTACACGGAGCATAGGAAGATTGAGCCGAATCTTCCCGTAAGTCTGACGGATACTCCAAAATCCGTGGTAAGGGTCTCCATTGGCATGCAGATGGCGTCCGGTTCGTCGACGATGATAGCAGCTTTTCCTCGGCGGTCCTGGAATACTCGCATTCCAGAAGGAAGGCCGGTAATCCGCCCTGCTCCATCGACGTACGGCTCCTGGACCAGTGCGAACTGACGGCCAGAGCTGCGCATGATGGCTCCGAGTTCCATCACAGCCGCTCGGCCACGGCCACAATTAGCTTGGATGAAGCTAAACATTAATGTCTAGCTTGCACCCTCGCCAGAACCGCTGCGTAGATCGGGCACTACGCTGACAGCATGGAATGTGCTGCAGGGTACCCCTTGAAGCGGCAGTTGCGGCAGTCCACGGGGTTGGGACACCGTGCAACGTTGTGGCCGTTCTGTCCACACCGGTGGCACACGTTCTCCTTTAGGCGACATTGCGACACCTTGTGGTCAAAGCCTGCACATCTGTGGCAGGCGTATGTTCGGACCAAGGAGCGGCAGCGGCATCTAAACCACTTTATGTACACGCATTCGTGCAACGCCTCCTGTGCCTTCGCGTCGACCTCTGGCGTCACGTTGATCGTGGCGCCGTCGGTGACCGACCAGGGTTTACTGCCCAGGTGAACCGACTTTTTAAATTCCGCGGCAGTCATGGTCTCCTCCAGGTTCTTCGCGAAGAGCTCCTCCATGAACTCTTCAGGTGTGATCGACGTGTCCACGTCATACACCACGACCTGAGGCTTGGTCTCCGGCCTCTTCTTGACCTCCAATCATGCTTCGGTGAATTTGCTGCTGGCCACTACCTTCCTCAGTTCGCTCACTGAAGGGGTGCGAATAATCGCTCCTCCACTCTTCAGCTCGCGAACCTCGTGGACGCGGACGTCAAGTGCCGGCACCACGGTCTTCTTTACTCGCTCCACAAGCTCCTTGCTGGTCTCCTCCGGGTTCTTGCTCCTTATTAGAGCAGACCAGGTATCCCTAGGCCTTGGGATCGGTGCAGCGACGGCGCTCGGTGCGGGCAGGCCTGGGAAGGCTGTCGCATACGCAGCGGTTGTGACGGCGGTGGTGCCCGTGTGGGCAGCAGCAGCGGGTCTCGGTGGAGGCGGCATCCTTGCCCTCTCCTCCAGGCGCAGCCAGGGCCATGACCAACTCATCGTACCGGTTGGTAGCGACGAGGATTCCCATGGAAGCCTCTGGCGGCATCAGCCCCTTCAGCACAGCCTCGATCACCGCCATCCTGATCGCAGACATTTCCGCGATGATGGCCGAGTAGCCTGCCGCGACAATGCCAGTGGCCGGGCATGTGGCAGCGGTGGCGGCAGCGGTGGCGGCAGCGGTGGCGGCAGCGGTGGCGGCAGCGGTGGCGGCAGCGGTGGTGGCAGCGGCAGCGGCGGCGCCAGAGGTGCCTGGAGCCTCCTCAAAGGGGAGCGATGGTGGCGGCGATCTCTCGGCAGGGATCGGCAGCTCTCCGGCTAGCCCAATCCCAAGCCCGATCTTCTTGGCTCCCTTTTTGGCGGCTGAGGACTTCGGCCGACCCCGCCTGCGGGCGGGAACGCTCGACGACAAGCTCGCCCCTACACTAGCCAGGCTAGTGTCGCTGGCGTCGGCCTCCGTATCCACTTCCATACCCGACGAGTTATGGCTCCCTCTATTGGCGTGACTCGACACTAAACGGCACTAGTGGAGACGCGAATCAAAAGTCTCAGCGGAGACACGAACCACAAATTCTAGCGGAGACTAAAACCGAAAGTCTTAGCAGGGACACCAACCGAAAAGCTCCGAACTCAAGCCAAAGCTTCGAACCAAACCTTCGAACTCGAACGTGCTGACGAACTATTCCGACTTGTCGAACTATTCGCACTTGTTGACGAACTAAGGTTCCGCATGTGGCTGTTTTTAGCGGTTATTTTGCAAATATTAATTTGCAAATAGCTGCTCTGTTTTTGCACCAAATTAACACGCGATTTCACTGGCGAACAGCGCGTGATCTCGCGGCAGTTTTGATATATTTTCCACTTGGAAAAATCACTTTTTACTTAACTCGAACGACGGTATAGCGGACCGCTTGAAAAACACGTCTGCTTCGAGTGGCAGTCAAAAAGCAACTGAGTAGATAGGGACAGTAGGAATCTCGTTAATCCATTCATGCGCGTCACTAATTCGATGACGAAGCATTTGGCTATATTTTTTTTTTTTTTTTTTTTTTTTTTTTTGATCGCTGATGAAGGAAAATCTTCATAGATACTAGTAGAGGACAAACCCCAATAGCATGCACGACTCATGACTACAAAAGGATCACGCCTACGTACTAAAACCCCACCTCAAGTTTTACAACCACGATGTTAATACCTTATTTCACATTATGCCTAGGTAGCAAGCGTCTTCTCTCCAACATAGTGTACAGGCTAAGTCCAATCTCGAGCGTAGCCTGCGAGATACATGAACTGTCTGAAGCAATATAGTCCGCCTGTTACAACTCTGGCGCTGATGACATTGCTTTCACCCGATGAGATGAGACCCTTCGCTATCAATCTTCTAACGGATTGATTGCTCCAGATCCCACGCCAGTTTAACGTCGCGGAAAGGACCTCGACGTTGCCAGACACTCCGAATTCTCGCCGCAGTGCAGAGATAACTTCCGGTCTTTTATATTTCTCGACTTTGCGATGGTGCACATCGTCGAGAAACAGTCCATCCGTTATGATCTGCGTATCAACCGTATCAGTCACGGATACACACCAGGTCTGGTTTACTGACCGAGGTTTCCAGCTGCAAACTTGGTTCGAGGTGCACTGTGTGGCCTTTCTCCTCAAGAATCCTCTTAAGGTTTTTGACTACACAGTTATGTCTTGCTACCCACCTCACATGCGTACGGTAACAATTTTGCAGGATGTGGTTTGTTGTTTCGGGAGCATCACATCTTGCACGACATTGCCGTTCCAATTCATTTCTGCCTCTCGCGGTACGAGACCTCGATATTAAGGCATTTATTCGCAGCTTGATACCGTTTCGGTAGTCTTGACCTGTTAGCAAACGCGTGGGCTGACACACCCAGCCGTGTTGGGGACGAAAAAGTCCCGCTTCACGTAAGCCGCGACCATAAACAGACATATGCAACCTGTTCGCCCAGTACGTTTCGATCTCTGTCCGTTGTCAACTCACTCAGTGCAGCCAGAGTTCTACCCCAGGCCTTATTCAATTCGTCGGTAAGAAATGAGCTGGCCACCTCGGATTGCGCGAGGTGGGCCCACTTAATATTGCTCAATCTTTTCATACGTAGCATTGTCGCTACCCAACGAACTGAAGGGATTCCGAGGCCCCCTATCTATGAGGAGCATGGAAGAATGCAGTTGACACGTCTAGAGGAAGACCTAACCACTTCCTTACGGTCGAACGTACCAGTAAGTCACACTTTCTCAGAACTCCTATCATCACACTACCAAGGGTTAGCTTATGATAAAGTTGTGGGATAAGAACTGTTCTGAGGGCGAACAATTTCTATTGTGGCTTTAGGGGGGGACCTTGTCAATCTCAACAGCTTTGGACCTAGGTCTTCGGCTGGACTGTACCTGGTCCTCCTTTGTGCAGTGAATTTTATGCCTAAATACTGCCACTCGTCTGAGCGCTTCAATGCCGGACACGAGCGCGAACCTATACGGAAGGTCTCTGGGATGACCACAGTACACTTCTGTTTCGGTTGCCCCGGCTCCAACTGTAAAGAATTTATCCGGGTTCAGGGTAAGCCCGACTGAAGACAGAAAGTCGACAGTCATGTTCATCATTGTCTGAAGGCCCAAACGAGTTTCCGCAAATAAAACAATATCATCTGCGAACGCGGCCGCGTTTGGTATGTGTTCACCGATTGTGGCACCAATCTCATTGGAGTAGGACCTAAGCAACTGATCAATGATCATGTTGAATATTATGGGAGACAGCGGGTCACCCTGCCTGACACCTCGAGCAGGTATGAATCCCTTTGATCTCCATCCGTCCCCATTGAGCGTTGTGCCACAGACCTCGTACGAATTTTGTACGTAGTTGACGAATTCTTTAGGGGCACCAAATGCAGTTAGCGTGGCGATAACCACAGGATGAGACACCGAGTCAAATGCTATTCTTATATCTAAATTTGCGATATTAAGTGATTTACAACGTTTATGGTGATCCCCTTAGATTAAGTCGACTATCGTCGTATTGTCAGCACATCCGTCGGTTGGCAGGAAACCTCGCTGACGCGGATCCCAGTCGACTGATGAGGTCAACCGGGAAGCCAAAATGGCATTTTGCATCTGCATCGACCTTTGTGCTTGTCCCAGTTACGGTGTGTTAAGGCGTACTGCTGTCTCCTACCTTGTCTTCTATTTCGAGGTCTCCGTGGAGGTCTCGCTTGAATGGGGCGGTCATTCTGTGAAGGAAAAATTTCCAAAAGGTAAGTAGACAAGCACTGAAGAGTAATTTCATTACCCGAGGCCTGCGCTCCATCTACGATGGATTGCAACACCTCAACTCTCCATCGGTCATCGCATACTACAGGAGGATACCCCTGTAGTACTGCCAGGATTTCCCTGTTCGACATTTCAGTAGAAGTGGTTCCGAGAGTGTTTGGTGGCGTTACTTGGAGATCTCGCTCGCGTATACTAGGGCGGCGCTGTATGGTTTCAGATTGTAATTCTTCTGGGAGATGAACTGCTTGGCCCTTTAGCTGTACGATTTTGGTCTCTCCCTCTGTCGACATTTCTTGATAGCGTCGACGCTACGGTTCGTGAATACTTCCGCTAGCTTCTTATTTAGAAATCTTTCTCCATTTGCTGCGAGCTCGATCTCTTTTCTTGCCATCATACTCAACTCTTCCTCACTCCATTGTGCCTTCTTGTCGGTACGAAGACGAAGTTGATCAAACTCGTCTTTGTGTCGACGTGACATATGAACGCCTAGTCCGCTTTTGCTACGGAAAGACGCTTCACATATCGTGCATTGGTAACCACTGTTTGGGTTAACCTGTGCACTATGTTCAGATTGGGCCACTAGGCTAGAAACCGTAGGGATTTGGTTCGTCAACGAAATCGATATTGTCATCCGAGGCGTTATATTTTCCATATTTCTACCAATCAAAATGAACCGTCCAAGGGGATGGCAACCCCAGGGACTGTCTCGCTGTTCAAGTTAGTTACTATTAGACTAAATAAATTCAGTCTAATAGCATCCAGAAGATACCACGAGAAGATCTTGAATCAACTTGATCTGATTTTTACGATTTACGAATTACGGAATAAATCCCCTTCTACGCTATTATTCAGATCCATATCTTCCTTAAGAGAGTCATAGTTACTCCCGCCGTTGACCCGCGCTTACTTGAATTTCTTCACTTTGACATTCAGAGCACTGGGCAAAAATCACATTGTGTCAACACCCGCTACGGCCATCACAATGCTTTGTTTTAATTAGACAGTCGGATTCCCCAAGTCCGTGCCAGTTCTGAATTGATTGTTTATTGATAATCGTTATAATTAATAAGAACTAACTGTTTTTACCCAATTAGTATTCTTAAAAATTTTAGCAAGAAAGTTCCACAGTTGGCTACGTAACTAAACTATCCGGGGAACAAGTACCTACCATAAATGATAGAAACTCTATTTACCCAGAACGAGCACATAAACCATGTTATTGTTTCCCAATCAAGCCCGACTATCTCAATCTTCAGAGCCAATCCTTATCCCGAAGTTACGGATCTAATTTGCCGACTTCCCTTACCTACATTATTCTATCGACTAGAGACTCTTCACCTTGGAGACCAGCTGCGGATATTGGTACGGCCTGTTGAGAAGTTTGCGTGTCCCCACCATAAATTTTCAAGGTCCGAGGAGAAAATATCGACAGAACAGTATATGTCATGCTCTTCTAGCCCATCTACCATATCTCTCTGCGAAAGACTTCCATGGTAGTACGGCTATAAAACAGAAAAGAAAACTCTTCCGATATCTCTCGACGGCTTCTTTATGGTCGTTCCTGTTGCCAGGATGAGCACGAGACCCATATTTAATAACAAACGGATACTCAACAGGTTACGGAATTGGAACCGTATTCCCTTTCGTTCAAAATTATTCAAGTATTTAAAAATCATAAAAGATTTGACAATATTACTCACTGATTTTTTACTTGAAAATTTTCGGCTTTCGCCTTGAACTTAGGACCGACTAACTGGTGATCAACCACTGTTCACACGAAACCGTTCTCCACTTCAGTCCTCCAAGGTCTCATTCGATAATTTGCTACTACCACTAAGATCTGTGCCAATGGCAGCTCCATGAAGGCTTACGCCAAACACTAAAGTTTCAAAATTTATATCACAAGTAATATAAATCATCTACTTTAGCGGTAATGTATAGGTATACAACTTAAGCGCCATCCATTTTAAGGGCTAGTTTCTTCGGCAGGTGAGTTGTTACACACTCCTTAGCGGATTTCGACTTCCATGATCACCGTCCTGCTGTTTTAAGCAACCATCGCCTTTCATGGTTTCTGCATGATTTGTTAATTTGGGCACCGTAACATTACGTTTGGTTCATCCCACAGCGCCAGTTCTGCTTACCTGGGCACTTATATCATAACCTTAAACTTCATATCAAGAAAGTTAAGGTTCTTACCCATTTAAAGTTTGAGAATAGGTTAAGATCGTTTCGACCCTAAGGCCTCTAATCATTCGCTTTACCAGATAAGATTATTTTATATAACATTAAAATGCACCAGCTATCCTGAGGGAAACTTCGGAAGGAACCAGCTACTAGATGGTTCGATTGGTCTTTCGCCCTATACTCAATTCTGACAATCGATTTGCACGTCAGAACTGTTTCGGTCTTCCATCAGGGTTTCCCCTGACTTCAACCTGATCAAGTATAGTTCACCATCTCTCGGGTCACAGCATATATGCTCAAGGTACGTTCCAGTTAGAGGCATAAATAATATAAATATTATTATACATTACTATATAGAACGCCCCGGGATTGTGTTAATTATCTATAAATAGTTAAAAAACTAATCCCATTATTATGCCATTATATAATTTCGAAAAATTAACGCACTGTATTAATTTAAATTTATCAACACTTTATCAAATGAATGACATATATTCTATGTTATATTATATATATAGTGACATATCTATAGTCCATGATCCGCATACCCTTGTCTATGTCTGCACCCACAATACTATAAACAATCCGACACCCTCAGCTTCGAACCCCCATAAACAATCTCACGCTCGAAATGGACCACGCGTAGCCGATTGCAGGCAATGTAAACAAACACCCAAAACTAGAAGTTGAACATAAAACAATGGATGCCGCACTAGAATCCAGCCGCAACAGAATCACGCCACTCTTCAGAGATCAATTACTAATCGATTCTCAAGAACCGCGCCATCCTAGCTGACCAATCAGAGGCCCTATTCTCAGCCACCCCCAAGTAATGCAACACCGATCATACGCAGCGGAAGCCTTTCATCAAAAGCCTTCTTTCCCACATATCGATCGAGTCACGTACTCCATCTCCGAAGCCGAAGTCGAAGCCAACGCCTCCGAATCCAAATCCGAATCCCAATCCGAGCATCATAATAAAAATAGTCTACATCTAAGAAGGCGAGTCAGTTCTGTTCAAGACAAACGTCAATCGCGACACCGTCGGAGAATTCAACCAAAGTTAATTCCGTTCAAGACATCAGACCTCAGTCATCGTCGGGGAAATAACTAACCAATGTACGCTAAGTTGAAGTGAAAGAATAAAACCTTTTTTAAAACTTAAACTGAAGTGTCGCATATTTAACTGGCGCAGTCGGTAGGATCTCAGTTAAAAGTGAATCCTTTTTTAAGACGATCAATTGGCGTAGTGACAGTTACTGTGCGTAATAACCTACAAAGATCAGAGAAAAAGTAACGCTAATACTAAAGAGATCCGCCAAAGAATCTACACACGATTCAAACTCAATTAATGTTAGAAAAAATAAATAAACAAAAATAAATCAACATGCCGCTAACCGAAAAACACCTGAACCAATCCTTGAAGTCAATCAGCAAATTCCACCATACGACGGATGCCAAGAACGCCTAAGATCGTTCATAAGCAGGATTGAGTACATCTCCGAATTGTACCCAACAGAAGACATCCGGCAACAAAGCATCATGTACGGAGCCACTGAGGGTCAACTGTGCGGACGAGCACAACTTTTATCACAAAGCCTTCAACCCAACACCTGGACCGATCTAAGCGCAGCCCTAATCAGCAAATTCAACAACCACACTCCATACGAGACGCTGCTACAACAATTACACGACACCAAATCAATGGAAATTCAATGCTCTACCCAATAAACTGTTCATTATTTTAGCAAAGAAAGACATTTCTACTATGGCCAATCTAGAAAAATCAGCTCAAGAGTTAGGAATCTACGAAAATTTCGTAACTGATAACAAGAATCACGAACACTCAAGAAACGGAAATAACAATCGTAGGAATGTTGGAATTTATTACCCTCGCTATAGTAGTAGCGATTATAACAATCAAAACCCAAGTACTTCCAGAAATAATCATGGATCGAATGGAAATAATAAAGGATTATTTAACGAATTTAGAAATTCCTTAAACCAGGGCAGAGTACAGAATCCCACTAACTATCAAATCAATCAGACTCAGGCAGGTAGCAGTGCACCAAATCAGCCAGTCAAACGATCTAGGGAAACCCAAAGTGGACAAATGAAAATGGATGTAAATTTTCAGCAGAGTGCCTCGGAAGAAATCGAGGAAGACCATATATTGAAATAATAGTAAATAATAAAAAATTAAGAGGTATCGCGGACTCGGGATCGTCAATAAATATAATAAAAGAAAACTATACAGATTCCAAAGCCGATAGCGACAACTTCACCGTCCATACCATCAATGGACCCGTCCGTCTGGCTCAGAGCATTACACGTAATGCAACCAAAAACTGTCCGACAAAATAAAAATTTTATATTCATAATTTTTCTGAAAATTATGACATACTCTTACGCAGAGAATATTTGATGGCCAGCAAAGCCGTCATCGATTACCGAAATGAAACGGTAACGTTAGGAGAAAGGTCATACCCAATCATCAAAAGTGGAGAAGCAATTGCCGACGGCAAGATATAACTACACCTAAGTGCCTTGACCCATATTCTGAAGGAAAGCAATACTTCGCTTCCGCGTTAGAGAATGAATTAAGGGAATGCAACCAGCTAAGGTTGGAACATTTAAATGACGTGGAAAAGGAGAAACTAAAGAAAGTTCTCTATGAATTTAAGGACGTGCTGTATAAAGAAGGTGACATTTTGACCTTCACTAGTACAATAAAGCACGAAATTAAAGCCCATCACGAAGATCCTGTATATCGTCGACCATACAAATATGCTCAAATACACGATCAAGAAGTGACTCAACAAATCAAAGACATGATTAGACAGGGAATCATTCGTAGGTCGAGTTCTCCCTATTGTGCACCCATTGCTATGATACCAAAGAAAATAGATGCTTCAGGAAAGCGGAAATATCGTATGGTAGTAGATTATAGAAGTCTAAACGAGGTGACAATCAAGGATAAATATGGACGAAATACTAGATAAGCTAGGTAGGTGCCAATATTTCACAACAATCGATTTAGCTAAGGGATTCATCAAATTCCTATGGAACCTAGCTCAATCCCAAAAACAGCTTTCTCCACGAAGCATGGTCATTACGAGTTCACTCGTATGCCCTTTGGGCTAACCACTGCCCCCGCTACCTTCCAAAGATGTATGAACAATCTGCTAGAAGAGTTAATCTTCAAAGATTGCCTCGTATACTTAGACGACATCATTATATTTTCCACTTCATTGGAAGAACACCTGTTGTCACTAAGGAGAGTATTTGGAAAGTTGAGAGACGCCAACTTAAAGCTACAAATGGATAAATGTGAATTCATGAAAAAAGAAACTGAATTCCTAGGTCATGTAGTCACTACTGAAGGAATAGTACCAAATCCAGGCAAGATCTCTGCCATCGTCAAATTCCCAATACCGGAAACGACTAAACAAATAAATAACGACGAGCAGTCATAGACCCAACCGAGGAAAAATACGTCGAGGCCTTCGAAAAGTTGAAAGTACTTATAACCTCAGACCCCATCCTCGCATTCCCAGATTTCAACAAATTGTTCACGGTAACAACCGATGCAAGTAACATTGCATTAGGAGCAGTGTTGTCGCAAGACCACAAACCCATTTGCTATGCAAGTAGAACCTTAAACGAACATGAAATCAATTATTCAGCAATAGAAAAGGAATTACTAGCTAAAGTTTGGGCAACTAAGTATTTCAGATCATACCTGTTTGGTAGAACGTTTGAGATATTAAGTGATCACAAACCCTTGATTTGGTTGAATAACCTCAAGGAAGCAAATATGAAGCTACAACGATGGAAAATCAAATTAAATGAATTTGACTTCAAAATAAAATATTTACCAGGAAAGGAGAACCATGTAGCCGATGCGCTATCAAGAGTAAAGATTAACGAAAACCTACTCGGGGAAACCATTAATAGTGATTGTGCAACGGTCCATAGCGGTCAATTAATAAAATAGGCAAATAGAACTGATTAAAGGTAATGAGGATAGTTTCCATAATGAAGTAGACTTCCCACTGTTCGAAAGGGCATTCCTGGAGATAATCAGTCCAAATCACTTCACTAAACTGATTAAATCCAGTACCAAACTCATAAATATTCCGAGCTACTCCGAATTCATAAAAAAAATTATAAAGAGCTACTTCACCCAGGTATCGAAAAGACCACAAATTGGTTTAAAGGAAAATTCTACTACCCCGATTATCAAAAGTTAATCGAAAATATTATCAATGAATGTCCTACGTGCAACGTTGCTAAAACAAAGCATCGTAACACAAATCTAACCTTCGAAATCACCCCTGAAATACAAAATATCAGAGAAAAGTATGTCATGGATTTCTATTTGGTAGGCAATCAACAATTCCTATCATGCATTGATGTATATTCTAAATTCGCTTCCCTTGTAGAAGTTAAGTGTCGTGACTGGTTAGAAACAAAGAGAGCCATCATAAAAGTCTTTAACGAAATGGGCAAGCCACAGGGAATTAAAGCCGACAAAGATTCAGCCTTTATGTGCGCAGCATTGCAAGCATGGTTGAATGCGGAAAATGTGAAAATCTAAATCACTACCAGTAAGAACGGAGTTTCTGATGTAGAACGGCTACATAAAACGATCAATGAAAAATTAAGAATCATTTCAAGTGAGGATAACATAGAAAACAAGCTCACAAAATTCGAGTTAATTCTATACACTTATAACCATAAAACGGTTCATAATACTACAAAAAGATCCCCAGCTGATATCTTCCTGTACGCCGGACTACCAGATTATAACACCCAACTAAATAAAGTTAGGAAGATCAATCATTTTAATAACGATAGAATCGACTTTGAAGTAGACACACGGTACAAGAATGCACCCCTAGTTAAAACAAAATCAACCAACCCGTTCAAAAGAACAGGGGAAATTAGGCAGGTAGACGAAAAGCACTTTGAAGAGAAAAATAGAGGGAGGAAAATCACCCACTATAAAACAAAATTCAAAAGAAAGAAAAAATCTAATAAAAGTAAATACGATAATAGCAGAGTACCCGAAGAGAGTTCTGGGAATCCGGAGCTACAACATGATTAAGATTATAATCTTACTAATGTTCACCGTCCTACAGTCTTCCGGACAGAATATAGAGATAGATCCCATCAACTCAAGGAATGGATATCTCATATTCAAAACAAATACCATTAACATACCCATTAATTATGAATACCATTATCTAACAATTAATATAACAAGAACAGATGAAACATATCAGAGTTTACTAGAATAGGCAACCCAATTTAATAACGTAATCCAAGTTCAATATTTAATCGAGAAATTTCAACGTTAATTCAACGGCATCAAAATAGCCAAAAGAAACAAAAGAGGCCTTATAAATGCAGTAGGCACAGTATATAAATATCTATTTGGAACATTAGATCAAGATGATAAAGTCGAATTAGAAGGGAAAATAGAAAATCTAGCTAGCCACAGTGTTTAAGCTAACGAATTAAACTAAGTAATTTAAGCAGAAAATTCTGGCATAAGTAGGTAGGTGCCAATATTTCACAAAAATCGATTTAGCTAAGAGATTCCATCAAATTGGAACCTAGCTCAATCCCAAAAACAGCTTTCGCCACTAAGCATGGTCATTACGAGTTCACTCGTATGCCTTTAAGGCTAACTGCACCCGCCACATTCCAAAGATGCATGAACAATCTGTTAGAAGATTTAATTTTCAAAGATTGCCTTGTGTATTGTAACGAACCTAAAAGGTTTCGATACAATCCGTCCCCCGACCTATAATGAGCGCATCGCACCGCACCCCACAACCAGCGCCCCCTCCGCAAGCAACCAACGATCAACACGCGCCAACTCTAGAACGATGACCAAAGACATCAAGTCACACAAGCTTTCCCCCACTCCAAGCCAAGCCATCGGCCGAGTGCGGTTTTCCGGGTTCATCGACGGAGGAAAGTCGGCGCCGCCAAAATCTGCAACGATCACCAAGAACGGCAAAGTGCACCCCGACCCGGAAGTGAATTTGTCAAACCCGACCCAGCAATACGGGCCTATAAAAAGACGGCGACGAGAACCAAAGGGGGACTTACGCAGAGACCCGGCTCACAGTACGGTCGTGGTACCAAAACTTACGCAGAAACCCGGCTCAGAATACGGACGTGGTACCTGAGCAACTTACGCAGAGACTCGACCCGTAGTACAGACGCGGTACCCGGAACTCACCAGAAGACATCGGCGCACAATTTAAAATAAGTTCATTTAAGCCGCTAAGAAATACAATAAAGTGTCAAATTATTAAGGCAAAAACACCCGATTGATCTTTGTAGGTTATTACGCACTGTAACTGTCACTACTCCCCAATTAGCCGAGACACCGACGCCGCCCCGCCCCGAGTCCATACAGTCGTTTTGCACACACGACGAGCGACACCCATTCTAGCCCTGATCCACCTCTCTACGACAGGCCGCCCCCTGACGCCGCCCTTAAGGTTCCATCACATTTCTACAAATTTCTTGTGGATTGACCCCTGGACGGGACTAAGCTTACCTCACCCTGAAATAGGTCCATCACAAGTGGCGCCCGAGCAGGGACCCAAGGGAATGTCAGCGAGGGTTTGTGGAATAAAACCCCACGGCCACCGGAGAAGAACAAAAGAAAACGAGTCAAAGAAAACCCCGACCTCGCACAATACCAACGGCAAGAGTTGCGCAACGAGCAGACGAAAGCGCGACACAGCGACAGAGAAACGGGTACAGTGCCGTCACCCCGAGAAGAAATTCGAAGCGTCAGCCGCGAAGCTCTACACAGTGCCCTAGTGAAGGAAAACCGCAAGCCCAGCGAAACAGCCAACTCGAGTAACAATCGAAGCGATGGAATCCCATGCAGAGGAACAGCCCAGTGGGTATTACCCTGGAGAAATCGTCGCCAAACCAGGGGTGAGTACCGGCTGGATACACAAACGCCGCCGAGAGGAGCTGGAGTCCTTCGCGGAGGAATTCGGATTCAGCCGCGAGGGTAACGTGGAAGATTTGCGGAGAAGTTTCGCCGAACTAGTCGCCGGGCCCCTCGAACACGACGCCTGGGTCAGGTTGGCAGAGCTCGAGCGGCAGTACGCCAGATCGCCGGGACGAGCCAGATCGCCCCAGCCCGACATCTCAGCACTAACAGAGAAGCGAAAGACGGACCCCAAACTCAGCCTACAAGTTCCAGGAGTCATGGAGGGCAAAGTCGGCACCTCACCGACATCGATAACCGTCGAAGATCTACCGAAGCCCCCGCCCCCGGAGCCAAGGCCTTCGCCCATGAGAAGGATCTTGCCGACAGCAGGAGGAAATGGCCCCACGGACGGTCATTACTACAGTCACGCCGCACAGATGGCGGAACGGATCCGAAAGTGGGGAATCCAGGTCGACGGGCAGGACGACCCACTGTCGTTCGTCGAACTACTGGAAGAGCGTGCCCTCTCGTACGGGGTAGACATGAACTACGTGCCGCGAGCTATGGCAGAGCTCCTCACCGACCGAGCCAACCGTTGGTTCCGCACCAGCCGACTCCAGAGCGCCTCTTGGGCCGATTTCCGCCAGGGATTCCTAGCCTTTTTCCTGCCTCCCCGGTACTTCGAGCAATTGGAAGACCAGATCAGGGACCGCAAACAAGCGGTGGGCGAACCGTTCAAGGACTTCGTCATCGAGCTCCGATTGCTCATGCACCACGCCGGGTACGACGAAGCCAAGGAACTTAGCCGGATCTATGACAACACCCTCCCGGCGTACCAGCTGTACGTGCGAAGGCACGAACTGAGAAGTCTGACGCAATTAACAATGTTGGCCACAGAGTTCGAGAGTATCCAGGAACGAAACGTACCAGCGACCCTCATCCCCCTCGACAACCACCCAGGTACATGCGGCCAACGGCACAACAAAACGGAAGCGGGACGAATCGGGCCCAATTCCGAAGGCCTCACTGGAACACCTTGGAATCCGCAAGGAAGCCGCACCAGGTCGGCGTTCCAGCACAGTTAAGGGCACATCGAATGATCACCACCCCCATCGCCAACCCACACGCAGCCTGTCGACGCTGCGGAGAAGCTGGGCATGTTTCTCGCGACTGCACCAACCCATCGATCCTCTTCTGTTGGGAATGCGGCAGGCGCGGAACGCGCACCGTGGGCTGTTGCCGCCAGGACCCGTCGGGAAACGACTCGCGTCCCCAGCTGACACGGGAACAGCCGGGCACGACGCTTCCTCAGACAACCAACTATGAAACCCGCTACAAGTACACGACGGCCGGATAATGGCGAGAGTGACCATCGGAGGACGGCGCGCGGAAGCCACGGTCGACACCGAGGCGTCCCGAAGCTTCATCAACGCAAACTCGGCCGCGACAACGACCTGCGAGCCGCATGCGTCATCTTGCTAGCGCGCGTCAAACTAGACGAACAAGAGATACAGATGCCACTCTTGGTACTACCCGATGTGGTAGAGCAAGCCATCATAGGGATGGATTTCCTGTGCGCCATTGAAAACCCCAATACAATGTGGCGCCACACGTCTCCATCTCAAAGGCTCCCAACGCCCCATCCCAAACACGCCGATTATCACCGCCAGCCAAGTACACGCCCCCGGACCCACGAACTCGAGACCTCCGCCGCCAATGAATTCCCCGCCACGACACGAGACAAGAGCACAAAGAACAAGGAACACAGAACCCATGGCCACGACGAAGCACACTAGCCCAATGCCCACTCCGAGAAAACCCAAACTAAGCAAAGCCACGAAGAAAGCGAGCCGGTCTCCCGAGGGCACCGACGCGGTTCCACCAGCGAAGGGAAAAGAACCCAGGACGCCCCTCCAGAAGACAACCCGGCCCCAGCAACGGCAGCCGCCACGCAGCAGCCAGGCGCTCGAGGTACCACCTCCGACCGCCACCCCGGCCCACGAACGCGTCGACACCGCCCTCGACGCGAAAACGACCCCTACGACACCGACCGACCCGCTACTCCCGCGTCCTCTCAGGCAGGAACCGGGAAAGGCGATCGCTGCCACACGAAGCACCCATCGGAACCCCGACGCACCTTCGATCGTCTCCGACATCATGGAACGCCTCCCGGGCAACAACTCGTACGGCGCCGGCATGCGGCCCAGCACCACGCCTGGAGCCATGTCGGTGAACCTCACCGCCCAAACTAGCCGTCGGTCAAACGCTACGACCGCCATCGGGACCCGCACGTTCGTACGTCACGCAGCGTACAACGTCGCGCAAGCACCCCCAGGACACACACGAGCCCCCTACTCACGATCGAGGCACCCGCCATCGTCGCCAGCATAAGCGAATACACTCGCGAAGTCGAACCACCAAGCGCATTCGACACAACAATCCTCCCCGAGAACCCCGACCACACTTGCGACCCAGGAATCGACGACCCACCCGAGGACGATTCGGAACGAAGTATCCACACGGACCCCGACAAAATCGCTTGCGTCCGTCTGCAGGGAAAATTTGACGTTAAAGACTGGGCAGGCGAGCAGTGTTTTCAGCTCGTCGAAGGCGTATTGTTGTTCTTGACCCCATGTCCCTGCTTTCCCTTTCTTCAGCAGCAGTGACATTGGTTGGACTACGGTGGCAAAGTTTGGGACGAATCTGCGGTACCACCGGGCCATGCCTACGCATTGTCGTAGCTCCTTCAGGTAGGTCGGCGGCCTCAGATCCTTAACGGCTGCGATTTTGTCGGGGTCCGTGTGGATACCTTATTCGCTGATCACGTGGCCCAGGTATTTTATCCGGCGCTGGAAGAAGGCACACGTGTCCTGGGGGGTGCTTGCGCGACGTTGTACGCTGCGTGACTTACGAACGTGCGGGTCCCGATGGCGGTCGTAGCGTTTGACCGACGGCTAGTTTGGGCGGTGAGGTTCACCGACATGGCTCCAGGCGTGGTGCTGGGCTGCATGCCGGCGCCGTACGAGGTGTTGCCCGGGAGGCGTTCCATGATGTCGGAGACGATCGAAGGTGCGTCGGGGTTCCGATGGGTGCTTCGTGTGGCAGCGATCGCCTTTCCCGGTTCCTGCCTGAGAGGACGCGGGAGTAGCGGGTCGGTCGGTGTCGTAGGGGTCGTTTTCGCGTCGAGGGCGGTGTCGACGCGTTCGTGGGCCGGGGTGGCGGTCGGAGGTGGTACCTCGAGCGCCTGGCTGCTGCGTGGCGGCTGCCGTTGCTGGGGCCGGGTTGTCTTCTGGAGGGGCGTCCTGGGTTCTTTTCCCTTCGCTGGTGGAACCGCGTCGGTGCCCTCGGGAGACCGGCTCGCTTTCTTCGTGGCTTTGCTTAGTTTGGGTTTTCTCGGAGTGGGCATGGGGCTAGTGTGCTTCGTCGTGGCCATGGGTTCTGTGTTCCTTGTTCCTTGTGCTCTTGTCTCGTGTCGTGGCGGGGAATTCATTGGCGGCGGAGGTCTCGAGTTCGTGGGTCCGGGGGCGTGTACTTGGCTGGCGGTGATAATCGGCGTGTTTGGGATGGGGCGTTGGGAGCCTTTGAGATGGAGACGTGTGGCGCCACATTGTATTGTGGTTTCAATGGCGAACAGGAATTCCATCCCTATGATGGCTTGCTCAACCATATCGGGTAGTACCAAGAGTGCCGTCTGTATCTCTTGTTCGTGTAGTTTGACGCGCGCTAGCAAGATCTGAGTTATCTCGCGGGCTGAGCCGTCGGCTAGGCGTATCGGGACGCATGCGGCTCGCAGGTCGTTGTCGCGGCCGAGTTTGCGGGCGAGGTCGGCGTTGATGAAGCTTCGGGACGCTCCGGTGTCGACCGTGGCTTCCGCGCGCCGTCCTCCGATGGTCACTCTCGCCATTATCCGGCCGTCGTGTACTTGTAGCGAGTTTCTTAGTTGGTTGTCTGAGGAAGCGTCGTGCCCGGCTGTTCCCGTGTCAGCTGGAGACGCGAGTCGTTTCCCGACGGGTCCCGGCGGCAACAGCCCACGGTGCGCGTTCCGCGCCTGCCGCATTCCCAACAGAAGAGGATCGATGGGTTGGTGCAGTCGCGAGAAACATGTCCAGCTTCTCCGCAGCGTCGACAGGCTGCGTGTGGGTTGGCAATGGGGGTGGTGATCATTCGATGTGCCGTTTCCTGTGCTGGAACGCCGGCCTGGTGCGGCTTCCTTGCGGATTCCAAGGTGTTCCAGTGAGGCCTTCGGAATTGGGCCCGATTCGTCCCGCTTTCGTTTTGTTGTGCCGTTGGCCGCATGTACCTGGGTGGTTGTCGAGGGGGGATGAGGGTCGCTGGTACGTTTCGTTCCTGGATACTCTCGAACTCTGTGGCCAACATTGTTAATTGCGTCAGACTTCTCAGTTCGTGCCTTCGCACGTACAGCTGGTACGCCGGGAGGGTGTTGTCATAGATCCGGCTAAGTTCCTTGGCTTCGTCGTACCCGGCGTGGTGCATGAGCAACCGGAGCTCGATGACGAAGTCCTTGAACGGTTCGCCCACCGCTTGTTTGCGGTCCCTGATCTGGTCTTCCAATTGCTCGAAGTACCGGGGAGGCAGGAAAAAGGCTAGGAATTCCTGGCGGAAATCGGCCCAAGAGGCGCTCTGGAGTCGGCTTGTGCGGAACCAACGGTTGGCTCGGTCGGTGAGGAGCGCTGCCATAGCTCGCGGCACGTAGTTCATGTCTACCACGTACGAGAGGGCACGCTCTTCCAGTAGTTCGACGAACGACAGTGGGTCGTCCTGCCCGTCGAACTGGATTCCCCACTTTCGGATCCGTTCCGCCATCTGTGCGGCGTGACTGTAGTAATGACCGTCCGTGGGGCCATTTCCTCCTGCTGTCGGCAAGATCCTTCTCATGGGCGAAGGCCTTGGCTCCGGGGGCGGGGGCTTCGGTAGATCTTCGACGGTTATCGATGTCGGTGAGGTGCCGACTTTGCCCTCAATGACTCCTGGAACTTGTAGGCTGAGTTTGGGGTCCGTCTTTCGCTTCTCTGTTAGTGCTGAGATGTCGGGCTGGGGCGATCTGGCTCGTCCCGGCGATCTGGCGTACTGCCGCTCGAGCTCTGCCAACCTGACCCAGGCGTCGTGTTCGAGGGGCCCGGCGACTAGTTCGGCGAAACTTCTCCGCAAATCTTCCACGTTACCCTCGCTGCTGAATCCGAATTCCTCCGCGACGGACTCCAGCTCCTCTCGGCGGCGTTTGTGTATCCAGCCGGTACTCACCCCTGGGTTGGCGACGTTTTCTCCAGGGTAATACCCACTGGGCTGTTCCTCTGCATGGGATTCCATCGCTTCGATTGTTACTCGAGTTGGCTGTTTCGCTGGGCTTGCGCTTTTCCTTCACTAGGGCACTGTGTAGAGCTTCGCGGCTGACGCTTCGAATTTCTTCTCGGGGTGACGGCACTGTACCCGTTTCTCTGTCGCTGTGTCTGCTCGTTGCGCAACTCTTTCCGTTGGTATTGTGCGAGGTCGGGGTTTTCTTTGAGTCGTTTTCTTTTGTTCTTCTCCGGTGGCCGTGGGGTTTTATTCCACAAACCCTCGCTGACGTTCCCTTGGTTCCCTGCTCGGGCGCCACTTGTGATGGACCTATTTCAGGCTGAGGTAAGCTCAGTCCCGTCCAGGGGTCAATCCACAAGAAATTTGTAGAAATGTGATGGAACCTTAAGGGCGGCGTCAGGGGGGCGGCCTGTCGTAGAGAGGGGATCAGGGCTAGAATGGGCGTCGCTCGTCGTGTGTGCGAAACGACTTTATGGACTCGGGGCGGGGCGGCGTCGGTGTCTCGGCTAATTGGGGTGAACTTACGCAATCGGGTGTTTTTGCCTTAATAATTTGACACTTTATTGTATTTCTTAGCGGTTTAAATGAACTTATTTTAAATTGTGCGCCGATGTCTTCTGGTGAGTTCCGGGTACCGCGTCTGTACTACGGGTCGAGTCTCTGCGTAAGTTGCTCAGGTACCACGTCCGTATTCTGAGCCGGGTTTCTGCGTAAGCTTTGGTACCACGACCGTACTGTGAGCCGGGTCTCTGCGTAAGTCCCCCTTTGGTTCTCGTCGCCGTCTTATTATAGGCCCGTATTGCTGGGTCGGCGGGTTTGACAAATGCACTTCCGGGTCGGGGTGCACTTTGCCGTTCTTGGTGATCGTTGCAGATTTTGGCGGCGCCGACTTTCCTCCGTCGATGAACCCAGAAAACCGCACTCGGCCGATGGCTTGGCTTGGAGTGGGGGAAAGCTTGTGTGACTTGATGTCTTTGGTCATCGTTCTAGAGTTGGCGCGTGTTGATCGTTGGTTGCTTGCGGAGGGGGCGCTGGTTGTGGGGTGCGGTGCGATGCGCTCATTATAGGTCGGGGACGGATTGTATCGAAACCTTTTAGGTTCGTTACAATACACAAGGCAATCTTTGAAAATTAAATCTTCTAACAGATTGTTCATTCATCTTTGGAATGTGGCGGGGGCAGTGGTTAGCCTTAAAGGCATACGAGTGAACTCGTAATGACCATGCTTAGTGGAGAAAGCTGTTTTTGGGATTGAGCTAGGTTCCATAGGAATTTGATGGAATCCTTTAGCTAAATCGATTGTTGTGAAATATTGGCACCTACCTAGTTTATCTAGTATTTCGTCCATTCTGGGTGTAGGAAATTTATCCTTGATTGTCACCTCGTTTAGACTTCTATAATCTACTACCATACTATATTTCCGCTTTCCTGAAGCATCTATTTTCTTTGGTATCATAGCAATGGGTGCACAATAGGGAGAACTCGACCTACGAATGATTCCCTGTCTAATCATGTCTTTGATTTGTTGAGTCACTTCTTGATCGTGTATTTGAGCATATTTGTATGGTCGACGATATACAGGATCTTCGTGATGGGTTTTAATTTCGTGCTTTATTGTACTAGTGAAGGTCACTAGTCGCTATCGACTTTGGAATCTGTTTGGTTTTTTTTATACCCGATACTCAAAATGAGTATTGGGGTATATTAGATTTGTGGTAAAAGTGGATGTGTGTAACGTCAAGAAGGAATCGTTTCCGACCCCATAAAGTATATATATTCTTGATCAGCATCAATAGCCGAGTCGATTGAGCCCTGTCTGTCTGTCCGTCTGTCCGTCCGTCCGTCCGTCCGTCCGTCTGTCCGTCCGTCCGTCCGTCCGTCCGTCCCCTTCAGCGCCTAGTGCTCAAAGACTATAAGAGCTAGAGCAACGATGTTTTGGATCCAGACTTGTGTGATATGTCACTGCTACAAAAATATTTCAAAACTTCGCCCTGCCTACTTCCGCCCCCACAAAGGACGAAAATCTGTTGCATCCACAATATTGCACATTCGAGACAACTGAAAACGCAGAATCATAGATAATGACTATATCTATCAGATTGCTGAATCTGGATCAGATCGGATCATTTTTGTAGCCAAAAGCAAGAAATCAATTTGCACTGGCTACGCAGCGCCCGACGTCACGCTCAGACTGATTTTCTGTCTCTCTCGCACGCACTCTTTGTCGTGTCGTTCAATATTAGCGGCGTCTGCCGGAGGAGAGCCATACTGACTTAGTATCGGGTATAACTGTAGAGTTGCGGTGTACGCAGCAACTCACAACGTTCCCCCTTGTTTTTTATTATGTTTATTGACGATCCGGAGTCCGCGATACCTCTTAATTTTTTATTATTTACTATTATTTCTATATATGGTCTTCCTCGATTTCTTCCGAGGCACTCTGCTGAAAATTTACATCCATTTTCAATTGTCCACTTTGACTTTCCCTTGATCGTTTGACTGGCTGATTCGGTGCACTGCTACCTGCCTGAGTCTGATTGATTAGATAGTTAGTGGGATTCGTTACTCTGCCCTGGTTTAAGGAATTTCTAAATTCGTTAAATAATCCTTTATTATTTACGGCATTATTTCGTGAATTATTTCGATTCGATCCATGATTATTTCTGGAAGTACTTGGGTTTTGATTGTTATAATCGTGACTACTATAGCGAGGGTAATAAGTTCCAACATTCCTACGATTGTTATTTCCGTTTCTTGAGTGTTCGTGATTCTTGTTATCAGTTACGAAATTTTCGTAGATTCCTAATTCTTGAACTGATTTTTCTAGATTAGCCATAGTAGAAATGTCTTTCTTTGCTAAAATGATTAACAGTTTATTGGGTAGAGCATCTTCTATGGTATGTCTGGTGGCATTTGCCAGAGCGTTTTTAAAGATTATCTTATTTTCTGGGCTAGTCTCCAGATTTAGTTTACTTACTATAACATTTGACTTAATTTCTAGTTCCTCTACGAACTTACGAATATTCCCATTGAATTTTGTGTCGTGTAATTGTTGTAGCAGCGTCTCGTATGGAGTGTGGTTGTTTAATTTGCTGATTAAGGCTGTCTTTAGATCGGTCCAGGTGTTGGGTTGAAGGCTTTGTGATAAAAGTTGTGCTCGTCCGCACAGTTGACCCTCAGTGGCTCCGTACATGATGCTTTGTTGCCGGATGTCTTCTGTTGGGTAAAATTCGGAGATGTACTCAATCCTGCTTATGAACGAGCTTAGGCGTTCTTGGCATCCGTCGTATGGTGGAATTTGCCTGATTGACTTCAAGGCTTGGTTGGTTTCTTTTTATTTATTTATTTTTTCTAATATTAATTGAGTTTGAATCGTGTTTAGATTCATTGGCGGATCTCTTTAGTATTAGCGTTACTTTTTCTCTGATCACTGTAGGTTATTACGCACTGTAACTGTCACTACGCCAATTGATCGTCTTAAAAAAAGGATTCACTTTTAGCTGAGATCCTACCGACTGCGCCAGTAAAATATGCGACACTTGAGTTTAAGTTTTAAAAAAAGATTTATTATTTCACTTAAGCTTAGCGTACAATGGTTAGTTAGTTTCCCCGACGATGACTGAGGTCAGATGTCTTGAACGGAATTAACTTGGGTGAATTCTCCGACGGTGTCGCGATTGACGTTTGTCTTCAACAGAACTGACTCGCCTTCTTAGATGTAGACTATTTATATTATGATGCTCGGATTGGGATTCGGATTTGGATTCGGAGGCGTTGGCTTCGACTTCGGCTTCGGTGATGGAGTACGTGACTCGATCGATATGTGGGAAAGGCGGCTTTTGATGAAAGGCTTCCGCTGCGTATGATCGGTGTTGCATTACTTGGGGGTGGCTGATAATAGGGCCTCTGATTGGTGAGCTAGGATGGCGTGGATCTTGAGAATCGATTAGTAATTAATCTCTGGAGAGAATAGTTTTTCTAAATAAAGATACCGAAACAACTTGGGTGACTGCAGTTTTGTATTTTAATACGACGAAAAAAAAGGAGTGCGTGCGTTCGATTTCATGGATTTTTCTCCACTTTCTTTCATATATTAAAACAATTTCTTCTGTGCCTACCTTACCTACGGTGGCAAAGCGGGGCGAATTCGCCAAGAGCGAGAGAGCGAGCTTTTATTGCGCTCCCGCTTTGCCCTAGCCTAACTTACACTAGACTTCATGAAATACTATCCTAATAACAATTATTATTTTCCAAATGGCGCTACACCGGCCCCGTTGAAGGCCTGGAAGGCTTCAAACCATTGGCAGAAGCGCCAATTTGTGGATTGGCCTCCTGAACGTGGCTCCGCTGCTCGTCCTTAGGTCGACCACTCTGACCCTTCCGTCCTGCCCGGCGGTTGATCCGACCACCCTTCCGAGGAGCCACTGTTGATGGGGCAGGTTGTCCTCGGCGACGATTACGAGGTCGCCTTCCTTTATGTTTCGCTCCTCCTGGTGCCTCTTGCATCTTATTTGCAATCCCAGCACATACTCCCGGGACCATCGCTGCCAGAACATTTGCCTGGCTGACGAGACAAGCCGCCATCGCTTTAAGCAGCTCAGACCCTCCTGGTCCGGGGTCCTGGGTGCTGGGGGTGCGATGAGCTGCCCGCCTGTCAGCAGGTGCCCGGAGTCAGCGCGTCTCCGTCGCTTGGGTCTGGGCTTAGGGGTCCTAGCGGGCGCGAGTTGAGTACCGCCTCGATCCCGACCAGCACGGTCTCCAGCTCCTCTGCGGTGAGGAGAGCGCTTCCGACTGCCCGTAGGAGTAGGCCCTTGGCAGACTTCACACCGGCCTCCCAAAGTCCGCCCATGTGCGGTGCTCGAGGCGGTATGAAGGCAAACTCGCACCCGCTTCTTGACGCAAATTCGCGTATCGCGTCCGCTTCCGCCTCTATCTTCCTCCGCAGTTCGCTGAAGTGGCGACTTGCTCCGACGAAATTTGTCGCGTTGTCGCAGTTCACGCGTTGCGGACATCCTCGACGACCGACGAACCTTTGGAATGCCAACAAGAAGGAATTAGTCGTCAATTCGGGGACAATTTCTACATGAACCGCCTTGGACGCAAAACAGACAAATAACGCTATGTAGGACTTATAAGGGGGCCTTCCACGAATTTTCAGAGTCGTATAGACTGGGCCACAAAAATCAACGCCACATACTGAAAATGGGCGGAGAGCACGGAGCCGGTCTGCGGGTAAGTTGCCCATCGTTTGGGTCTGGAGTAGCGGCTTGCATTTAAAGCAACGAATACACGACCTAACTGTCGCCCTGCAGACCGCCTGAGCATTCACTATCCAAATGCGCTGTCTAAGGATACTCACGAGTGCTCGTGGGCCGGCATGAAAACTCGTTTGATGCAGATAGCGAACGTATGTCTGCACAAACTGCGAGCGTTTTGTCAATAACAAGGGAAACTTGGCATTATATGACATAGGAGCGTTAACTAGTCGCCCCCCAAATCGCAACAAGGAAAGAGAGTACCATGTCCCAGCCTCTTCATGGATGAAGGGATTCAAGCGCTGAAGACTGGGGCCTAACTTGGTGCCTTTACGAACCCTTTCAATATCTTCTTGAGACTCATTTTTCTGAGTTATTTCGACTATTTTTAGAAACGCCTCGTCGTATTCTACGGATGACGGAATTTTTCCAAAGTTGAGACTTTTGTCTTTGCATTTTCGGATGAAGCGGAACACGAAAACGAACACTCTTAGCAGTTTGAGGTGTGACGAGTATCCCTCGATTAAATCCACTAAATAATTTGGCTTGGCCGCGACGGTCAGTCCGACCGATTTCTTCCGACTTTCCATCTGTATCTCTTCTTCGGAAAGCTCGAAGTGTGGATTTCTCGGCCAGCTCTCTTCTTCAAACTTTAAGAACTCTGGTCCACCAAACCAGATCGACTGCACGATTTCCTCTACGTCACAACCTCTCGAAACTATGTCTGCTGGGTTCTGTTTTGTTGGCACATGCCGCCACGTAGCTTCACTTGACCACTCTTGAATCTCCGCTACTCGGTTCGCAACGAATGTTGACAACGACGAAGGGTGGGATCTGATCCAATGAAGAGTAACTTCTGAATCTGACCAGAATATCATTTTATCAATTGGAACCTTGAGCAGTGATTTGATTCGGTGACAAAGGTCTGCTAGAAGGTGAGCGGCACATAACTCAAGCCTTGGGAGCGTTTTCGTCTTGAGTGGAGCTACTTTCGACTTTGCAGTCAACAAGGAGACCTTGAAACCTTCTGCAGTCTTTCTACGGATATAGACGCAGGCTCCATAAGCTCTCATGGATGCGTCGGCAAAGGCATGTACTTGAATCGGTGACATGGGATCAGTATGCACAAATCGAGGTATGGTAGTCTTCTCCAACTGACCCAAGGATTCTTTTAATAAGTTCCATGCTGTTTCCAAGTTCATTGGAATTGACTCATCCCAATCTAGCTTGTTGAGCCAAAGCTCCTGCAGTAGGATCTTTCCCTTAATTACTAAAGGACTTAACAAGCCAAGGGGGTCAAACAGCTTTGATGTCACCGATAATATGTTCCGTTTTGTCGCTCGGAGACCCATAACTGACGTGTCAATTTGGAACTTAAAGACGTCTTCGTGTGGCAGCCACGATATTCCTAACGCCTTAGTTGACTCTGAGTCCGAGATCGTTATCGGTTTAACTGTGCTCTCGGATGCGGTGACCTCAGGTGAGTTCGAAAACCATTTAGTCAATTCAAACCCAGCGGTTTGAAGAACCTGAGCCACATCAGACTTAATTGTCTTTAACTCCTCTACGCAACCAGCACCAGTCAACATGTCATCGACATAGAAATCGGAGTCAATAACTTCAGCAGCTTTAGGGAATGAGAGACTCACTCAACCTCTTCAAACACCGAATAGCCAAAAATGGGGCTGGTCCAGTCCCATATGTTACGGTGTTGAGCTGGTATATTCTCAAGGACTCAGACGGGTCTCTTCTCCACACTATGAGCTGGAATTGTCTATCCGCATCAGCGACCCAGACTTGGCGATACATCTTCTTGACATCGGCTGTCAAGGCGTACCTGTGTAGTCTGAATCGGAGCAATGTCGAATACAGCTCATCCTGTATCGTAGGACCAACCATCAATATGTCGTTCAAGGCCACCTGAGAGGACGTTTTACAAGACGCATCGAAAACGACGCGGAGCTTGGTCGACGTGCTTTGAGGCCTCAACACACACTGATGTGGAATGAAATAATGTGGAGTTTTGGGGATTGTGTTGTCTGTGGTAGACATGTGACCCAAGGAGAGGTACTCTTCCATGAACTCCAAGTACATTTTCTGCAACTCGGGGTCACGAGACAATCTTTTTTCAAGCGATAAAAACCGCCGTTTAGCAACTTCAAAGGAGTTGCCTAAGATACTGGGATCTGATTTGAACGGCAGTCTTACTTCAAACCGACCTGAAGGCACGACCTGCGTAGTCCTTCTATAATGCTTTTCACATAACTTGTGTTCAGGAGATAAAGACTTTTTAGAAGACGGCAATTCTTCCAGTGACCAAAACTTTTGTAATGTATTGTCGATGTGGATCACTGACTCTTCTCGACAACTCAAACAATTCCTAGCTTCTTGGGGGGCAGTCACCTTTGGAGTGTATCTGCCCGACACAATCCAGCCGAGAAGCGTTTTCTGCAGAGTTGGATAGTCAGGACCTTGTCGAATCTGACCAACAGATAAAAGTTCGAAAAATGTTTCTGCACCTATCAACATATCTATCTTCTGTGGCTTGAAGAAATATGGGTCTGCAAGTGGTAAGTTCTTCGGGATTTTCCAGTCACTCACGTTAAGTGTCTGATCAGGGTGATACCCTGAAATGGACTTTAGAATCCAGAAATCAACCGAAAACTCACTACCAGTAATTAGCGACTTCACCACCGTGTGTATCTTTTTCTTGACTTGTGAATTGGATTCACCAATACCCAGCAAGTTGATACACGACTCCTCCCTACGGATCTGTAAGCGCTGTGCTAATTCCTCAGTTATAAAATTGGTTTGAGACCCCGAGTCAAGCAGAGCTCGGGCGAAAACATGTTCACCATTATTTGTTCGGACGCTTACGATCGACGTAGCCAGAATAACTCTATCCATAGCTGTCGCATGGAGAGCATGCGAAGTGGAAGGTTGATTCAGATTGGGAGTAGGAGCCACACACTCGACACTTCTTAGCTTTGCATCGTACTACAGAGTGGCCTTGTTGCAGACAATTGATGCACAGGGATGCAGTTTTTGCGAATTCGAACCTTTGCATTACTGCCAGCCGACCAAATGGACTGCAATCTGTCAACAAATGTCCTTTCGCATTGCAGTAGCTGCATTGTTGGTTTTTGGTATTCGCGGTGGAGCACGCGAATGAGCTCCGATTATGCGGCTTGCTTGGCACAGCTTTCTGCTCCTGCTTTGGTTTGTCCGAATTTTCGGCCGAAAGATGCTGATGTCTGCGATTAAGCAACTTTTCACAGTCCGTCCAAAGTGGCAGTTTGTCATAATCGAGCTGTTCTTCCCATTTCTCTTTGGTCACCGGATCGACTCTGCTCAAGACGAGATGAATAATCATCGCATTCGAGATCTTTTTATCATCGCCTATCGACAACAACGAACCATATATGGATGAGGCGGTATCGATAAGGTTTCTTAAGGACGATGCTGATTGCTGGGTCATTTTGGGAAGACTAAATAGGGCATCAATGTGATTTTTAAAGATCAGACAATCATTATCGTAGACCCGTTTTAAGCTAGCCATTGTTTTCTCGTAGTTGGTCTCGGTTACTTGAAAAGCCCTAACTGTTCCCAACGCTTCAGCGGAGAGACACGAAAGCAAATGGTTGAACTTTTCGATAATTGGAATGCTTTGGTCATTGTGAACTAGAGTCTCAAATAAACCTATGAAGTTTTTAAAGTCCGAAAAGTTGCCGCTGAACTGCGGCAGAGCTAACTTCGGAAGGCGAGCACGAGCACCATAAGCTGGTACTGCCGGTATTGTCTCATCAGCTGTCTTTAATGCGCAAATGAGAGACATTAATTTTGCCTTTGTGACAATTGAGAGTTCTTCCAACTCGACTCCAAATTCATCGTCAATGTCTATATCTTCAATCTTCTCTTGAAGTTCGCGTGCCGTGTCAATGCTACGCATCAGCGTTTCGAGTCTGTACTCGAGCTCCGTCAATACCAGCGGAATATCCCCGCTTCTAAACGGTCCGCTAATAAACGAATGCCTTTGACGAGGCAACTGCGCTTTTTCTTCAGCTCTTCAAGGGCAATATTATTGGCTTTTGAGGTCATATTGATTCTCAATACAAGCAACTGAAGGCGAAAGATCGTTTCTAATAATCGTATTTAATGCCGAGGCACTCAATGAAATAATGGGTAATTGTACCCACACGAGGTGAAAAACCAATATACCCGAAAAATTTAGGGTAGAGCGTCGCTTGGCTGGCGCGTACACGAAAACCACACTAGAATAGCAACGAACTGCACTGGTGACAAGCGAAAACGAAAAATTTCACCGCTGCAGTTCTGAAGAATGGATGTTGTGTATATGTACGTATGCACCGACAACGATCGACGCTAAATTGATTTGCGAGGCACGACTTTGTCTTAATTGATAGTTGGATCCTACTGACACCAAACGAATACACCGGACGAAAACAGGGTAGCGCGTCATGTAATGTGCCAGAAATTCATATTCGTAGAGGTGTGAGATTGTATGTACGGATGGAGGTTGTACATACTTTTTTTGACGGTCAGACACCAATAGTATAGCAGGATTTCGGAACGTGTACCTCTAGCTATGCTCTAACTAGCTCGCCGGAATGTCGTGGGATCTTTCCTACTCTCCTATGTGCTATACGAACACATTCGCAAAGATGTTTTAGGTACACTTGATTTAATGTTCAAAAGGAACTCTACAAAATAAATCAAAAAGAAAAGAATGTGAATTTTAACTAACTGTTTAACCGACTACCGACAAATAGTCAGGCTATATTCCGTCGCTCTTGGGGACTCAGATGACTTTGACCCCTTCTCTACCCTCCCTACCTTTGTATGCCGTTTAATCGACAGCATAACCCTGATCGAGCGCATCTCTATTTGATCATCGGACTTCTTCAGGCTCTACTCAGGACAAACACGAAAGGTTTAATGTTCCATTATTATCTACTAATTATTATTTAATAATTCAAAATTTAAGGGTTTGGACTTCATGGTTTTCCAGACAAGTATAAACTTAGCATAAAGTAATTAAATAAAGAAGGCGGAAATAGTATCCAGTTATACCTAGTTATATGTATATATGTATATAGGACTTATGTGTAGAGAATATGGCGTAAAAGAAATTGAATTGGAAAGAAGAGAAAAATATGATAATTATATAACTAGAAGGCAAACGTGAAAGTAAAGTTAGCAGCCGATCCGCTTTAAATTATGGCACGGATATGGTTGTTTTATATACCGGAATAGAAGTTTTATAAGACAGATACATATTTCGAAAATACTCGAGAATTCCGTTTAAGGAAGTTTTGTAACTCACTCATACTTTATACGAATTATCCGGCGTGTCCGTTGAGCTCAAGGGGCGACGTAGGAACATATTCTGAGGAAGGGAGAAAAATTATGAATATACAGGTCTTCACTTCTAATTCGGATGAAACACCGATTTTCTTTCCATTTCCATACCCGTACGACGACGATTTGCCACTCAACGGCGGATCTTAAAAAAAATGTGGTTTTCATTTGCGCTAATTTCTAATTATGGGTAATTATATACATTATTGGTTTTTTTTTTTTCTTTTTAAATCTAGACAATACAAAAATAGTTAGTGCGTAGCCTAATCTTTAATAAATGGAAAATCTCATGACGAGACTCAAAACTAATACTTTGGTACATTTTCACGCGACGACTATTAAACGGCAGTGTGGATCGCCGCAGAATAATGTTTTATTTTCACAGTTTGAGAGCCACTCCACACATTGCGAAGAACTACATGCGAAAGCCTTAGCCGCGCGCTTAATTCATAAGCGAGAAGGGTGACGAGTGCGGCATATTAGTTTCTCCGAATTCGCAAGAAAACTATTCTTCCCGTCTTCCTCCAAAATGTACTTCAGCTCAAGTATGCCTCCTCATAACTTCGGGTTTCACTCTAGTATATCTTCGGACGGCTCTTTCTGGTTTATTTGGTTGTAGTTATCGTTGGTTTATGTAGATGCTGGTTCCTGGGAAATCCGAGGTCTTTCCCAGATCTACTAAGAAATCGATGGACTTTGACGACCTCGTTCTTGGAGGGGGGGTCAATTGGTTTTTCTTTCCCAGTGTCGAACGTAGTAAGATTTCCAGCCCTATGATACGAGACTGTTAAAGCTGTGTCACTATTGTAAGGTCCAAATACCTTTTATTTTTTCTTAATCCAAAAGGAATAATGTAGTCCACCAGAACTTCAATTTACTTGGCACGTGTTTGATTGCACAACGTTTTCAAATTCACTTGGATCTATATATTTGTATAAAAAGACACATCCGAATTCGCACAGCTTCACTATAGCAATGATCTAGCCAGAAGTTCTATTACTTGCATTAGCCCTTACGATCGGAACTTTACCTTCCACAACCAACGGGGTAATCGTACGATTCCAGACAAAGCTTACACCTTGCTTCCCTAGATAACGGAGTAATCGTACGATGCTAAGCAAAGCTTACACATAGCTTCCACGACTAACGGAGTAATCGTATGATTTCTAGTAAAGCTTTAAAACATAACTCCCACAGATCCACGCTGCTTCTCTAAATTAGACATTAAGCTCTTCAATGGAAGCTTTAACTACTGCTCTCTTGTAATTGATCTCTTATCTTGTTTTTTGTAAAGAGCAGAGTTAATGTTATGTTCCCAAGCTGTTCTCTGGAGTTTTAGAGTCACAACTGGCCACTACACCACAGTTGAGGAAGCGCTAGTTTTAACAGGCGAAGCCTAAACGGAAAAAGGACAGTTGCCTAGTGTTTCACTTGTATGTCTTTGAGGTGAAATATTCCTAAGTTTTTACCCTGTTCGTTCTTCAGTTGATAATAGGATGAGCCAACTCGTCTAGATACCACGGCTGAAATAAAAACCGGCGCTAACTTTGCATTGAACTTTTTAATAGCATTGCTTTGGCAGAAATTGCGGGCAAGTACTGGCTCTCCAACCTTAAACTCTACTTTCCGACAGCGTAGATTATATCGCCTAGCATTTTGTTCATGGGACTCTTTCGCCTTTTTCTTTGCCGATTCGCGAATAATTTGTAGTGCTTCCGGATAACTAATGCGGCTATCCTCCGATAAGAGTCTTAAGTGGCGAAGCAACTCATAGTCTTTGCCATTCAGAATCATATTTTGTCCAAAGGTTAGGAAATAGGGCGAGTACCCGGTGCTTTGGTGAATGTTGGATCTGAGAGCAGCACTGATTTCCGGTAATTTGGTATCCCAAGTGGAATGATCCCGGCTTATGTAAGCTCTTATAGCTGCTAACACCGATCTATTGAGTCTCTCACTGGCATTCGCCTGTGGTGAATATATCGCCGTACGAATATGTTGTATCCCAAAGCGGGTTAGAAAAGCCTGAAAGGCTCCAGAAACGAATTGAGATCCGTTATCTGTTAATATCACCTCGGGGACTCCAAATGTACAGAACAAATAATTTTCGAGGTAATCGCACACCCGATTGGAAGTAAACACCCTAAGGGGGCATAGGAAATGAAATTTTGTGAAGTGATCTACGATAATAAGTAAACCAATATGCCCTTTCTTGGATCGGGGATATGGACCCAGCAAATCCATATAAAGCTTTTGAAACGGACGATCAGACACCATTGGTTTTCCCATGGGTGGTTTCAACACGGTGTTCGGGTGTTTGGTGTGACGACACACTTCACAATGAGTTACATACTCACGTATTTGCTTGTTCATTTTTGGCCAAAACAAATATCTTTTAATCTTTTCGATGGTTTTCCCTACTCCACTGTGAGCGGCATTGGGCGGATCATGAGCCCGCGAGATTACACCCTGGGTGAGTTCCCTAGGAATCCACAATTTCCAAGATAGATTATCTACACCATTATTTCCCTGATCAGGTTCGGTTCTTTTGTAGACAAAATCATTGAGAATCTTCAAGTCTGGTAATTTGTCTTGCTAGCGCGAATGTTATCAATTAAGGTCATATATTCTGGTGATTTAAATTCTGCGGCAGACAGATCAACTATCGGACCCTGCTCTTCCATTTCAGAGACAGTAATTTCCTCTTTACGCGATAGGGCATCCGCTACCACGTTTAGTGAGCCCTTCCGGTGCGTTATCTCAAAAGAGAATCCCTGTAGTTTTATGGCCCATCGAGCTAATCTACCAGACAACTCCTTCTGACGCATAAGCCATTGTAATGAGGCATGATCGGTTATCACCTCGAATGCCTGACCTTCTACATAAGCACGAAACTTTTTAATTCCCTTTATCACCGCTAAACATTCTAATTCCGTGACTGAGTAGTTTTTCTGAGCTTTAGATAGCTTCTCGGACATGAATGCTACGGGTAATTCTTCTCCTTCTTCGTTTTTCTGAGCTAACACACAACCAATTCCTACAGTACTAGCATCACATAACAGCAAAAAGGGTTTTGAGAAATCAGGAGTAGACAAAATGGGAGCTGACGTCAAGCACTGTTTAAGTTTTTCAAATGCCTGATTGGCCAAAGGGTTCCACGCATACGCTTTCGGTTTCTTTAATAGTTCTGTGAGGGCGCAACTTACCGTTGCATAATTGTCGACGAAACGACGGTACCACCCAGCAAGACCAAGGAATCGTCGCAATTGTTTCACCGTCTTGGGAACGGGGAATTCTTTAATAGCTTCAATTTTACTCGGATCCGTCTTTACCTGTCCGTATCCAATGATGAACCCCAGATACTTAATCTCACGCATGCAAAAGTGCGACTTGGCAATGTTTATCGTAAGATTAGCCTTTCGTAAGTGTACTGCAACTTCTCTCAGTAACATTAAATGGGATTCGAAATCGTCTGATAAAATTAGTAAGTCATCGAGGTAAACAAACACTCTCGTACGCAAGTTAGCAGGTATTACCTTATCCATTAAACGACAGAGCGTTTGTGAGGCATTGGTTAGACCAAAAGGCATAACTTTGTATTGATACAGCGGTCGGTTAGGTATGGTAAACGCGGTGTATTGGCGTGAAGACTCCTCTAGGGGAATTTGCCAATAAGCATGCTTCATATCGAGTCCCGTTATGTATTTGGCAGGTGGCAATCGACTGAGTATCCCATCTATATGGGGAAGGGGGTATGCATCTTTTCGGGTATATTTGTTGATCTCTCGAGAATCAAGGCATAACCTATTCTTGTTCCCTTTCTTTACTAGGACGCAATTGCTACTCCATGGACTATTTGAAGGTTCTATCACGCCCAGCTTAATCATCTTCTCTACTTCTTCGAACATCACTTTCTCTTTCGCGGGGAAATGGGCCAATGTCGTTGTTTGACGGGTACTTCGGCATTGATTACCATAGAATGTTGTATTAGGTGTGTACGACCTAGTCCGTCGCATTCATATGACGGGAAGGTTCTTATTACCGCCTCTAATTGGTTTCTTTGTTCTTCATTTAGGGAATGCATTTTAGGCGTTTCCTTCATAATCGTGTCGTCTCTATTCTCCAAACAGCTCACAGTTCCTTCTCGGGTCAATAATTGGGATAGAAGACCGAAATCTTTCCAAAAGTCAACTCCTAAATAAACATCTTGCTTTAAATCTGGTATGATAAAGAACTCTACTTCCTTAACTATTTTACGGAATTCAATCGGGACCACCAATTTGGACACTACGGTACAAGCTTCGTTGCTGGCAGTGCGTATGGTTCCCAAACACTTCTGAGACTGTGGGTGATGTGCTAAAAAGGTTGCTGCTCTCCCACCCAAACAACTAATGGTTGCTCCTGAATCCAGCAAAGCCTTATAAGTTTGCCCTTCGATCATTACCTCCGTGTACAATCGGTTATCTGAACTCAGAATAACTGCTGAGACTAAACGTTTTCGAACAGATTGGACCTTTTTCCAGAACGCTCGTCTCCGGACCGTTGATCGTTTGGGCTTAACTATCAATTTAAACCACGTATTCACATTTTCTGAATCTAACTCTTTGCTCTCCATCGTTTGAGTCGCTACATCTATACCTGTACAAATTTGGTGTAGTATCATATCCGGTTTTACGTCAACTACCCCTTCGGAAAGCCCTCTTAAGGTAGTTGGTTTACTTTCGTTTAGTTGCTGTTCTTGGTCGGATGTACTGACTGGGCTCCGGTCGGTACATCCCGTTTCAAGTTTTTCGCTGGGTTACATTTGACGCATCGAGGTTTATAAATATCCTTAGCACCACACCCATAGCAGAAAATTCGCCTTTCTCCTAAACAATCATCAAAACGATGCCCTTCCTGGTCGCAGTTCCAGCATACCAGTTTCTTACGATAAATCTGCGAAACGTCTTCTTCCTCCATATCTTCATTGTCCGTAAGTATTTCTGCTACATTCGGTTTGCTGAATTTACCTCGTGGAAAAGGGTTATGGTTGTGTGGACGTTGACATGCAATGACTGCATCTTTCAAGAGGCGATGCAGTTACTGCACCGTCAAGTGGCCCGTGTGACACCAGCAGAAGGCTGTTACGCGCGGATCCCAGGCAAAACGCAGCCCTCCTCCCGCCCAACCGACCGAGGGGCGCTGCCGCATGACGCGCGGTGCGTAGCCGAACCAAACGCGAACATGCAAGAAAGATAGCTATTAGACTAACATTCGAGGAAAATTAGTACTAAACTTACTAAGAAACTAAGCATGCAATCAAAGTACAAATACCACTACAGTTACTAATTAATAGAAGGTGTGTAAGGATTAATAATTTAATAAGAGGAAGAAAATTAGTGGTGGATATAATATGGTAGAGGGAATTATAATCCGAGCATAAGACCCTAAACGGTTCATGCAAGGAATAATTCGATCTACAAAGTGGAAGGAACAACGGTATAAAATTTCTAGTCAGTCTAATAGGAATCGTGAAGTTTATGCGGCTCAACAGATCAGGGCTGTCTATGTCACCCCTGATCAAGTTGTGCATAAATATCACACCAAGCATTTTTCTACGGTTAACTAAGGATGGGAGGTTTACTAATAGTAGTCTACTAGAGTAAGATGGGAGTCTTACACCCGCATCCCAGTTAAGGCCCCGCAGAGCAAAGAGTAAAAAGTTTTTCTGTACTGATTCTATACGGTCCTGGTGTACTTTGTACTGAGGGCACCATACACAGGAGCCGTATTCTAAGATCGGACGAACAAGCGAGGTATAGAGAGTCTTTGTTATATAGGGGTCGTCAAATTCCTTTGACCACCTCTTTATAAACCCAAGCACGCTCATGGCCTTATTTACCATGGTAGAAATGTGTTCGGAAAACTTTAACTTGGGGTCTAACATAACACCCAGATCATCCACCAGGGTAATTCTCTCAAGAGAACCACCAAATAGGGTGTAAGGAGCCAACAAAGGGCTAGAACGATGAAATGTCATAACTTTGCATTTCGAGGCATTAAGGTGTAACAAGTTTGCACAACACCATGACTGAAAGTTATTGAGATCGGATTGCAAGCGAGAATGAAATGAAATGTCCTTGTACTGGACACAGAGTTTAACATCATCCGCATACATAAGTACTCGAGAGTATGTTAATACTGAAGGTAAGTCATTAATAAAGAGTGTGAAGAGTAAGGGGCCTAGATGGCTGCCTTGTGGTACTCCCGAAGAAACCTTTACTGGGAAAGAGAGGGAGTTTTTGAAGAGGACTCTTTGAGACCTAGAACAAAGATAGCTAGAAATCCATCTCAGGAGGTTGGGCGGAAACCCTAAAAGGTCAAGTTTATGCGCTAAAAGGGAATGGTTTACAGAGTCGAATGCTTTACTAAAGTCGGTGTAAATAACATCCGTCTGTAAGTTACCTTGAAAGCCTTTAATAATGAAAGAGGTAAACTCTAACAAGTTCGTGGTGGTTGATCGCCGCCTTATAAATCCATGCTGAGTTGGAGATATAAGTGACTTGCAGAGATGTTGCAAGTGCGGAGTTAAAACCCTCTCAAACATTTTAGGAATAGCGGATAACTTTGCTATACCTCTATAATTTTTTGCATCAGACTTGCTACCTTTTTTATGGAGAGGAATTATAAACGATTCCTTCCAGATCGGGGGAAGCAAGAAGAATCAATGGATAGGGTGAATAGTTTAAGCAACGGTCCACACAGAGCCTCGGCGCAGTACCTGAGTACACAACCTGGAACCCCGTCTGGACCCGGTGAAAACACCGGCTTAACTAGTCGAAGATCATGAAGTAGGGAACATTCATTTAACAAGGGACTGAAAATGCCGTTCGACCTCGGTAAACCGTATGGGTACGGATGACCAGAGTAGCTTTCCTCAGAATAGGTGGTTTGGAAGAATTGGGCAAAAAGATCGGCAATTGCCTGATCATTATTTGCCGACGTATTACAAAATGATAGCGAGGATGGGTGTGCGGACGTTCTACGCTTACTGTTTACGAAGCTGTAAAACTGTTTAGGGTCCTGAGAAAAACGTATCCTGCATCGAGATAGGTAGTTCTTATAGCATTGAGCATTAAGAACTGAAAAGTTTGACCGAGCTAATACATAGCGAGAGTGAGAAGTAGGAGAACCCACTTCTTGAAATTTTTTATAAAGTCTTGATTTTAAGTTTTTTAGACTGGATAACTCTTTGGTAAACCAAGGGGGTTTTCCAGATCTAGTCGGACAAGAAAGCGGGACACAAGAATCGAAAAATGTGCCAAGAGCATTGTAAAAAATGTTTGTGCCTTTTATGATATCAGTGCACAAGTACAAAGCGGACCAATCAAAATCCCTAATGAGGTTATTAAGCTTCGCAAACTCGGCTTTACGAAAGCAGCGGACACGTTCGGGCAGCCTACTCGACCGATCCAATACAGTTGGTCCTATATCTAGCGACACCTCGAAAGTAGGGTGGTAGGCGTCTTCAGGTATAGTGAGCGGAAGGGCTCGGGTTAACAACACTATGGTCGGATCCGATACAAAGCACAGATCAAGCAATCGACCCAAGGAATTATTCACATGGTTGACTTGAGACAGGGATAGGTCAAGCAAGCCGTCAACAAAGTCATGTCGTGACATGGGCACTAGGATACTAGACTCGTTTACCGAAGACCAAACAGTTCCTGGCAAGTTGAAGTCACCAAGAACTATCATACGATCTTTACAGAAGTTTTCATGCTTGCGAACTTCTTCTCTCAGGCCAGTTCGATCGCTGATTTTGAGATGCAAGAGTTCATATCTGAGACCGTTTTTGCGTTACGTTTTAAAATGTCTACTAACTTATTTTCGCTAACCTCGTGTGAGAGCCTGGACACTAATTCTTCGACGGCCGTCTGGTAATCGTCAAACGATTCACCCTCTCTCTGACGGCGTTTTCTAATCAACTCCCACAAGTCGAAATCATCTTTAGCATCATCGAATCGTTGTCTAAATGAGGCAGAAAAAGTTTGCCAAGAAAACTGTGGGTTCTTTCTATGGAAGTTCCAAAACCAATCGCTGGCTTTAGACGAGAAAAGCAGATGCATATTGTCACAGAGTAATTCGTAATCGTTATTTAAAGTGGAGGATGTAAGTGAACGAACCCTGTACAGGAATTCGTCGACGTGCATAGCGTCTTTGGATCCGTCAAACTTTAGTCGCCAACTGGCTAAGATATTAGCGGCCTTCCCAGGAGCTATTGCCCTGTTAGTGACATTTGGATGTGGTAATCCCCTTTCCCTTTCATTTTCTGAAGACAACGAGTTTCCTGTTATATTAGGCTCGTGATTTTGCCTTGTCGCTTGTACAGGCGTGCTATCTGAAGCTATAGTCATCCTACCTAATTGTCCGCGTAGATTTTCTTCGATCAAATTCTTAACGAATGAACTTAGCTCCACCATCATATCTTTCTGCTCACCTTTTATCAGGGCTTGTATAACCTCAAGGGTTCTTTCCGACATATCTCCTTCGCCCGACCTATGGCTGATACTGCCCAAAGAATTATCCCGAAATTGTTGAGACTGCAACCTAGTATGCATCCCTCTGCGCGATGTAGTTCCTCGTCCCTGTTTAGGCCTAGCCCCTCTTGACTTTTGAAGTCCTCTCTCTGAAGCGTTTGACTCCGGGTTGGATCCCCCTTCTAACGGCACTATACCCGAACCCATGTCGGGTGGTAATTCGGCTGCTAGAGTATTCTCATCAAACGAAAGTTCCTCCGGATTCAACTCCGCCCTACATACGGGGCAATTTCTGTTATTTTTCACGAATTCTTTCATGCAAGTATCATGATACCTGTGCCCACAAGATGCAGTACATATTAGTTGACTTCTTCTTATGGCTTCTTGACATATACCACAGATCTGGGCGTCCACGTCACCCGACGCCTTGCTCCCTGGGGTACGTTGTACTGGTGACATGTTAAGATAACCCAGTAATACGAGTTCTGATCACTAAATGTGGAAATCCCTAATTATAGGACCAAAGCTTCAATAAATTCTACCAAATTTTCCTAAATACCCAATATTTGTCCTTTTCGAGCTTGACTCCGTCCGATATACGCTTTCTCTTGTCGCCGGAATATAACCTCAATGAAATCTAATTTGGTCTATGGTATGTTTATGTGGTCAGTAACCTTGGAAATGGCTAATTTCCAAATCTATATCTAGAAAATTAGACTTCCGAAAGCCATCGATACTCTTCCCTCATAAACTCTTTTGGGGTTATCCTATTATAATTTGGCCGACCTATCCGCCTTTGTGAATAGCTGTCGTATATTCGCAAATTAATTCTGGTAACAAAAAAAAATCAGTTTCCATCCCTTGCTACCTGGCGGATTCTATTTGGTTAGGTATTCCGAAACTCAGAATCTTAAACCCGAAATTCCATCAATATCCTCCGTTACAGTAGTTGGACGGGAAGTATTAATTTTAATGTGGAATTTAAAATTGCAACGAGCAAAGTTTTTGGGGGTTTTAACCAGTAGTAACTCGTACTCTGGCCCCACGTTGGGCGCCAATCTATGTAATGTGCCAGAAATTCATATTCGTAGAGGTGTGAGATTGTATGTACGGATGGAGGTTGTACATACTTTTTTTGACGGTCAGACACCAATAGTATAGCAGGATTTCGGAACGTGTACCTCTAGCTATGCTCTAACTAGCTCGCCGGAATGTCGTGGGATCTTTCCTACTCTCCTATGTGCTATACGAACACATTCGCAAAGATGTTTTAGGTACACTTGATTTAATGTTCAAAAGGAACTCTACAAAATAAATCAAAAAGAAAAGAATGTGAATTTTAACTAACTGTTTAACCGACTACCGACAAATAGTCAGGCTATATTCCGTCGCTCTTGGGGACTCAGATGACTTTGACCCCTTCTCTACCCTCCCTACCTTTGTATGCCGTTTAATCGACAGCATAACCCTGATCGAGCGCATCTCTATTTGATCATCGGACTTCTTCAGGCTCTACTCAGGACAAACACGAAAGGTTTAATGTTCCATTATTATCTACTAATTATTATTTAATAATTCAAAATTTAAGGGTTTGGACTTCATGGTTTTCCAGACAAGTATAAACTTAGCATAAAGTAATTAAATAAAGAAGGCGGAAATAGTATCCAGTTATACCTAGTTATATGTATATATGTATATAGGACTTATGTGTAGAGAATATGGCGTAAAAGAAATTGAATTGGAAAGAAGAGAAAAATATGATAATTATATAACTAGAAGGCAAACGTGAAAGTAAAGTTAGCAGCCGATCCGCTTTAAATTATGGCACGGATATGGTTGTTTTATATACCGGAATAGAAGTTTTATAAGACAGATACATATTTCGAAAATACTCGAGAATTCCGTTTAAGGAAGTTTCGTAACTCACTCATACTTTATACGAATTATCCGGCGTGTCCGTTGAGCTCAAGGGGCGACGTAGGAACATATTCTGAGGAAGGGAGAAAAATTATGAATATACAGGTCTTCACTTCTAATTCGGATGAAACACCGATTTTCTTTCCATTTCCATACCCGTACGACGACGATTTGCCACTCAACGGCGGATCTTAAAAAAAATGTGGTTTTCATTTGCGCTAATTTCTAATTATGGGTAATTATATACATTATTGGTTTTTTTTTTTTTCTTTTTAAATCTAGACAATACAAAAATAGTTAGTGCGTAGCCTAATCTTTAATAAATGGAAAATCTCATGACGAGACTCAAAACTAATACTTTGGTACATTTTCACGCGACGACTATTAAACGGCAGTGTGGATCGCCGCAGAATAATGTTTTATTTTCACAGTTTGAGAGCCACTCCACACATTGCGAAGAACTACATGCGAAAGCCTTAGCCGCGCGCTTAATTCATAAGCGAGAAGGGTGACGAGTGCGGCATATTAGTTTCTCCGAATTCGCAAGAAAACTATTCTTCCCGTCTTACTCCAAAATGTACTTCAGCTCAAGTATGCCTCCACATAACTTCGGGTTTCACTCTAGTATATCTTCGGACGGCTCTTTCTGGTTTATTTGGTTGTAGTTATCGTTGGTTTATGTAGATGCTGGTTCCTGGGAAATCCGAGGTCTTTCCCAGATCTACTAAGAAATCGATGGACTTTGACGACCTCGTTCTTGGAGGGGGGGGCAATTGGTTTTTCTTTCCCAGTGTCGAACGTAGTAAGATTTCCAGCCCTATGATACGAGACTGTTAAAGCTGTGTCACTATTGTAAGGTCCAAATACCTTTTATTTTTTCTTAATCCAAAAGGAATAATGTAGTCCACCAGAACTTCAATTTACTTGGCACGTGTTTGATTGCACAACGTTTTCAAATTCACTTGGATCTATATATTTGTATAAAAAGACACATCCGAATTCGCACAGCTTCACTATAGCAATGATCTAGCCAGAAGTTCTATTACTTGCATTAGCCCTTACGATCGGAACTTTACCTTCCACAACCAACGGGGTAATCGTACGATTCCAGACAAAGCTTACACCTTGCTTCCCTAGATAACGGAGTAATCGTACGATGCTAAGCAAAGCTTACACATAGCTTCCACGACTAACGGAGTAATCGTATGATTTCTAGTAAAGCTTTAAAACATAACTCCCACAGATCCACGCTGCTTCTCTAAATTAGACATTAAGCTCTTCAATGGAAGCTTTAACTACTGCTCTCTTGTAATTGATCTCTTATCTTGTTTTTTGTAAAGAGCAGAGTTAATGTTATGTTCCCAAGCTGTTCTCTGGAGTTTTAGAGTCACAACTGGCCACTACAGTCACTTGGTGTTTGGTTTGGATCAAGCGCGCTAAACAAAAGAACAACGATAAGCAACGGTGAAGAGCGAAAGCGAGACGAAAAAATGCACCGCTGCAGCTGCGTATTGGTATGCGTGCTTGGCCAACGACCCAACTATACATATATTTGACACAACGAAAACGAGAAAGGGGAAAGGGGTGACAGCGATTGTAGTTAAAATGAGTTATGTGTAGTTATTGCGTCCAAGAGAGTTAGATGTACATATGTATACATATATGTATTAATATATACATATATGCTCAACTCTAACTACAGCATGCAATCTAGCTCTACTATGTCATACGTATGTGCCAAGAATTGAAAGCGAGGTGCAATTGTTTCAGCACAAGACAATAATTGCGAGTTTTTTAATCTTTTCGGCTTCACTCGAGCTTTCAATTTTTTGCACAAATACCTCTTGAGAAGATTGGAAATTCCAGGTGCTGTACTCTCCTCTTCTTATACTGGATGCTCCACTTGGATCTTCTTGGGTAGATGGTATATGTGTATCTCCTTTTGTATATAGCTGCAGACAGGGTATTGCACGCCCGACGCGGTGATTTTTAGTTTTGTTTGTTGAATTATTTGCACACACGTCGCGGTCAATTTGGCAATTTAGCTGCAGCACATATGCATGTACATGTAGGTATAATAGATTTTGGCTATTTATCTTTTCTCCACTGTGTCACTGTCACTTTTGCCTTCCACTTGAATTAATACGTTTAAATTGCAAGTCCACGATACCGAAACAACTTGGGTGACTGAAATTTTGTATTTTAATACGACGAAAAAAAAGGAGTGCGTGCGTTCGATTTCATGGATTTTTCTCCACTTTCTTTCATATATTAAAACAATTTCTTCTTTGCCTACCTTACCTACGGTGGCAAAGCGGGGCGAATTCGCCAAGAGCGAGAGAGCGAGCTTTTATTGCGCTCCCGCTTTGCCCTAGCCTAACTTAGACTAGACTTCATGAAATACTATCCTAATAACAATTATTATTTTCCAAATGGCGCTACAGGCGTGATTCTAGTGTGGCTGGATACGCGGCATCTATTGTTTTATGTTCAACTTACAGCTTTAGGGTGTTTGTTTATATTGCCTGCTATCGGCTACGCGTGGACCACTTCGAGCGTGAGATTGTTTATGGGGGTTCGAGGCTGAGGGTGTCGGATTGTTTATAGTATTGTGGGTGCAGGGTAATAGACATAGATAAAGGTATACGGAGCATGGACTATAGATATGTCTTTATATATATATAATATAGTGACATATCCATAATTCCCCACATCCCATACACATTATGTTTATGTACAATTCATCCACCCTATCCACACAAGTAACAGGTCCCCACTCAAGAATCAATAACTGTTTCTTCCCATACTCTAAGCTAGGGCCCCCCATAATATAAACAATGGACCACATTGTTTCATCATCATTAGAATCACGCCACTCTCGAGAAATCGATTCATTAGAATCACGCCACTCATGAGGACCAATCAAAGCTAGACATAAAACCAAGGAGTATCACATTCCTAGCTCCGTCATGTAATGCAACACCGATCGCCAGCAGTGGATGCCTTTCATCAAAGCCGACGCATCCCCAAATATCGATCCAGGCACGTACGCCACCGACACGAAGATGCAGCCGAGGAAAGCAACGCCCGAAGCCAGAGTCGGGAGTTCCAAGAGAAGGGCTCATGGAAACTAGCCAGCAGCAGAGAGATCAGTTCCGTTTGAGACAAGCAGACCCAAAGTCAAGTCGGGGAATTCATTTAAATCTTGTGACATAAAGATATTTAAGATGTAAAATAAAAGTCTTTTTTAAAAAAACTTAAAATCGAGTTGCGGATATTTAACTGGCGCAGTCGGTAGGATTTCGTTTAAAATTAACTCCTATATTTCGGTAATGGTCATCTTGTGTAATTTCTAATTACTGTGATCACGCAATCCCGGAATCGTTAATAAAATTGTGAAATCCGCCAGAGAACCTATGTGTTACGAGCACATACGATTTGCAAAACTAAAATTAAGTGAACTGAAGAAAGCGGAGATAGTGATCCACCAAGAACAGTGAAACACTAAATACAAAATCAAAAAACTTACAAGTGAACCAAAATAAAGTTAAAAACTACTGAAAACAAAACAAAACCCAATCAACACCAACAACATGGCGTTACCACCACTATCATTGAGCGAAATCCACTTGAACCAGGCACTGCTGTCGATCAGACAAATACCTGCCTACGACGGTTCATCTGGACAGCTAAGCTCATTTATCAAACGAATCGAATATGTATGCGGATTATATCCAACTGAAGATCTTCGCCAACAAAGGATCCTATTTGGAGCAACCGAGATCCAACTGTCAGGAGAGGCACAACGCATATCGCAAATGATACAACCCAACACGTGGCTCGAACTGAAGACGGCGCTGATCAACTAGTTCAAAAATCACACACCATATGAAGAACTCTTACGACAACTATACACCACCAGATTCAACGGCAGTCTTCGTAAGTTTATAGAAGAATTAGAGATAAAAGCATTATTAATAAACAATAAGCTAAACTTAGAAAACATACCAGAAAATAATGTCATTTATAAAAACGCTTTGAACAACACAATTAAAGATGTCATTACTCGAAAACTTCCTGACAGAATGTTCATGACCTTAGCAAGAAAAGATATTACCACATTGTCTAATCTTAAGAAGGCAGCACAAGAAGAAGGATTGTACGAAGCTAGTACAACAGATTCAGGTACAAATAAAGATCAATCGAAATCGTCTCAATCAAATCGAAAGAATGTTGGAAACTATTATCCAAATTATAATACTACTAACTATCACAATCAAACTCAGAGTTCATCTGGAACAGGTCAGACTAATCGAACAAATCAAAAAGGGCTCAGAATCCATTCAATCAGCAAATATCTCAAAACCAAGCTAGTGAGAGTGGACCCAACCAACCTACTAAAAGAGGGAGGGAGAGCCAGAGTGGCCAAACGAAGACGGACGTAAATTTTCATCAAGCCGCCTCGGAAGAAACCGAGGAGGACCCTATATAAACATTACCATTAATAAAAGAATATTAAGGTGTATCGCTGACTCGGGATCATCGATCAACATCATGAAAGAAAATTATACAGATTCCGAGATAAAAGACGATAACCTTACGGTCCATACCATCAATGGACCTGTCCGTTTAACTAAGAGTATAATGAGGAATGCGAACAAAACATGTCCGTCCGAACAAAAGTTCTACATACATAACTTTTCCGAAAATTATGATATTTTATTAGGAAGAGAATACTTGATGGCAAGTAAAGCCGTCATCGATTAGAGAAATGACACTGTAACACTAGGAGCTAGGTCGTACCCAATCATTCAGAGTGGAGAAGCTATTGAAGCCGGCAAGACCGCACAGAAGTGCACTGATCCCTCTACAAAAGAAGAGAAGATCGCACCTAAGTGCCTTGACCCATCTCCAGAGGGAGATCAATACTTCGCTTCCGCTCTAGACAGTGAATTAAGGGAATGTAATCAATTAAGATTGGAACACTTAAACGACGAAGAGAGGGAAGAGTTAAAGAAGGTCTTATATGAGTTTAAGGATGTGCAGTACAGAGAAGGTGACAATTTGACTTTCACAAGTACAATCAAGCACGAGATCAAAACTCAACATGAAGACCCGGTCTACAGACGACCATACAAATATGCCCAGATACATGATCAGGAGGTAAACCAGCAAATCAAAGATATGATCAGGCAGGGAATAATTCGAAAGTCGAATTCTCCTTACTGCTCGCCCATATCTATGATTCCGAAGAAGATAGATGCTTCAGGAAAGCAAAAATATCGAATGGTGGTAGATTATAGAAGTCTAAATGAAATAACAGGGAAAATTCCCAACTCCACGAACGGATGAAATCCTAGACAAACTAGGTAAATGTCAGTATTTTACGACAATCGATTTAGCAAAAGGTTTCCATCAAATACCCATGGAACCTAGCTCAATCCCCAAAACTGCGTTCTCCACTAAGCATGGACATTACGAGTTCACTCGTATGCCCTTTGGGCTAACCACTGCCCCAGCTACCTTCCAAAGATGTATGAACAATCTGCTAGAAGAGTTAATCTTCAAAGATTGCTTTGTATACTTAGATGACATCATTATATTTTACACTTCATTGGAAGAACACTTGTTGGAAAGTTGAGAGACGCCAACTTGAAGCTACAAATGGATAAATGTGAATTCATGAAAAAGGAAACTGAATTCCTAGGTCATGTAGTCACTACTGAAGGAATAGTACCAAATCCAGGCAAAATCTCTGCCATTGTCAAATTTCCAATACCAGAAACGACTAAACAAATAAAGTCATTCTTAGGTCTGTGCGGGTTCTACAGGAAATTCATTCCTAATTTTGCAAACATAGCAAAACCCATGACACTCAAACTAAAGAAAGGAGCTGTCATAGACCCCAAGGAAAAAAAGTACGTCGAGGCATTTGAGAGACTAAAAGTACTCATCACCTCAGACCCTATCCTTGCGTTCCCAGACTTTGACAAAATGTTCACGGTAACAACCGACGCTAGTAACATAGCATTGGGAGCGGTTTTGTCACAAGAACACAAACCGATCTGCTACGCTAGCAGATCCCTAAATGAACATGAAATAAACTATTCAGCCATCGAAAAGGAATTATTAGCGATCGTATGGGCAACCAAGTATTTCCGTTCATACCTGTACGGTAGAACATTCGAGAAACAAAGCGATCATAAACCCTTGATTTGGTTGAACAACTTCAAGGAGCCAAATATGAAATTACAAAGGTGGAAAATAAAACTGAATGAGTTTGATTTTAAAATGAAATATCTACCAGGCAAAGAAAATCATGTAGCTGATGCCTTATCAAGGGTAAAGATTAATGAAAATCTCCTTGGAGAAGCTTCCAATAGCGTTGGTGCAACTGTACATAGCGCACAGGAAGACAATCTAAATCACATTGCTATCACGGAAAGACCAATTAACTATTACAATCGGCAAATTGAGCTAATAAAAGGCAATGAAGATAAGGTAGAAACAATTCGTTATTTTCACAAGCTAATCATCAAGATCACGTATAAGGAAATGACTAACACCTTAGCGAAGGATATAATAAAGGAATATCTATGCACCAAAAAGAGCGCATTATATTTCCATAACGAAATAGATTTTCCTCCATATTAAAAAGCCTATTTAGAAATCATTAATTCTAACAATATAACCAAAGCTATTAAATCAAGCACGAAACTCCTAGATATTCAGAATTACGCTGAATTTAAAGAAACCATATTAAAGAATCATAAAGGCTTACTCCATCCAGGGATAGAGAAAACCGTCAATTGGTTTAGGGGAAAATACTATTACCCGGATTATCAAAAACTAATCCAAAACATCATAAACGAATGTCCTAATTGTAATATTGCCAAAACAGAGCATAGAAATACGAAGTTGGCATTCGAAACTACACCGGAAATACTGAACATCAGAGAGAAATACGTCATAGATTTCTATATGGTTGGTAACCAACAGTTCCTATCATGTATTGACGTATACTCGATATTTGCCACTCTTGTAGAAGTAAAAAGTCGTGACTGGCTAGAAGCAAAAAGAGCCATCATGAAAGTTTTTAACGAGATGGGCAAACCAATTGAAATCAAAGCCGATAAAGATTCAGCTTTTATGTGCACAGCATTGCAAGCATGGCTGAATGCGGAAAACGTCAAAATAGAGATCACTTCCAGCAAAAATGGAATATCTGACGTAGAAAGATTTCATAAAACAGTAAATAAAAAATTAAGAATAATATCTAGCGAGGATAACCCAGAAGATAGATTCACGAAGTTTGAATTAATTCTTTATACTTATAATCATAAAACCAAACATAATACCACAAATAGGACACCAGCTGATATATTCATTTATGCAGGCTCACCTGATTATGACACCCAACTAAATAAAGTGAATAAAATCACTCAATTAAATAAAAACCGCATAGAGTATGAAGTAGATACCCGCTATAAACTATCACCTCTAGTTAAGTCTAAGGTAACAAATCCTTTCAAAAGGACAGGCGAAATTAGACAGGTAGACGAAAAACATTATGAAGAAAAGAATAGGGGTAGGAAAATAACTCATTATAAATCAAAATTCAAGAAAAAGAAGAAATCTAATAGAAGCAAATATAATAATTCCAGAGAAACCGAGGAAGTTAATGGAATCGGCGAACTTCAACACAATTAAAATCCTCATCTTCCTCATAATTACCATCGTAATGGCACAGGGCCAAAATATAGAAATAAATCCTATAAAATCCCAAAACGGATATATGATATTCAAAACTGGATCGATTAACATACCTATCAATTACGAATACCATTATCTAACTGTTAATGTAACTAAAACCGAAGAACTATACCAAAATTTATTAATGCAAGCCACTAAATTCCAGGACATAATCCAAATAAAATATCTAGTAGACAAATTGCAAAGAGAAATGAACGGGCTAAAAATAACCAAAAGAAATAAAAGAGGCCTAATCAATATAGTAGGAACAGCCTACAAATATCTCTTTGGAACACTAGATCAGGAAGATAAAGTCGATTTGGAACAAAAAATAGAAAATTTAGCCAGCCATAGCATTCAAATGAATGAACTAAATTTGGTAATAGATGCAGTTAATAGCGGAATAAACGTTATAAACAAACTAAATGAAGAAAAAGACAGGAATCAACAAATAGAAATTTTGATATTCAATCTACAACATTTCACAGAATATATCGAAGATATAGAACTAGGTATGCAATTAACTAGGCTCGGTATATTTAATCCAAAATTATTAAAACAAGACTATCTGGAACAAATAAATTCTGAGAAAATACTAAATATAAAAACCTCCACATGGCTAAAATCCGATACCAACGAAATTCTTATCATTTCCAACATTCCCAAAGACATTACAAAAGTACTAATCTATAAAATCGTTCCGTATCCAGACGAATTAAATAACATGTTAACAGATATGACATACGACAAGTACTACATAAAAAATGAAGAAGTATTTGTTAAAGAAACTAGATTGAAAACCAATGACAATTGTATAAAAGGAATTTTAATGGAAATTCCCACTAAATGTCCATATTCCAAAACTTTTCAAAACTTTCAAATAAACTTTATTGAACCCAATATACTAATCACATGGAATCTTCCAAAAACAACGCTAAACCAGAATTGTGTAAACCAAGAAATCATAGCGGAAGGAAATACCATTATAAAAATCTACAACTGTTCAATCCAATTAAATGAATTTACAATATCAAACACAATGTTAGATTTTTCCCAGAATGTTTATGTCAAGAACAACATAACTAAAATAAAACCACTGTCGTATGTCCAAACTAATGAAATAATTATGCAATACACCAAATATAGTAACCTATTACAAATAAGTCTACTAATTTCATTTGTCATAATTATATTAGTACTACTAAGTTATGTATCTGTTAAATTTAAGAAAACTTCTAAAAGAGTCACGGTTAAATGTATTAACCCTATAATAGAAGCAGAAGAGGAACCAACCTCAGCCACCGCACTTGACACCCCGTCACTATAACCGAGGGTAATCGCCTAGGGACAGGCTAATAACAAACGTTGGGGGAGTGACATATCCATAATTCCCCACATCCCATACACATTATGTTTATGTACAATTCATCCACCCCATCCACACAAGTAACAGGACCCCACTCAAGAATCAATAACTGTTTCTTCCCATACTCTAAGCTAGGGCCCCCCATAATATAAACAATGGACCACATTGTTTCATCATCATTAGAATCACGCCACTCTCGAGAAATCGATTCATTAGAATCACGCCACTCATGAGGACCAATCAAAGCTAGACATAAAACCAAGGAGTATCACATTCCTAGCTCCGTCATGTAATGCAACACCGATCGCCAGCAGTGGATGCCTTTCATCAAAGCCGACGCATCCCCAAATATCGATCCAGGCACGTACGCCACCGACACGAAGATGCAGCCGAGGAAAGCAACGCCCGAAGCCAGAGTCGGGAGTTCCAAGAGAAGGGCTCATGGAAACTAGCCAGCAGCAGAGAGATCAGTTCCGTTTGAGACAAGCAGACCCAAAGTCAAGTCGGGGAATTCATTTAAATCTTGTGACATAAAGATATTTAAGATGTAAAATAAAAGTCTTTTTTAAAAAAACTTAAAATCGAGTTGCGGATATTTAACTGGCGCAGTCGGTAGGATTTCGTTTAAAATTAACTCCTATATTTCGGTAATGGTCAGCTTGTGTAATTTCTAATTACTGTGATCACGCAATCCCGGAATCGTTAATAAAATTGTGAAATCCGCCAGAAAACCTATGTGTTACGAGCACATACGATTTGCAAAACTAAAATTAAGTGAACTGAAGAAAGCGGAGATAGTGATCCACCAAGAACAGTGAAACACTAAATACAAAATCAAAAAACTTACAAGTGAACCAAAATAAAGTTAAAAACTACTGAAAACAAAACAAAACCCAATCAACACCAACAACATGGCGTTACCACCACTATCATTGAGCGAAATCCACTTGAACCAGGCACTGCTGTCGATCAGACAAATACCTCCCTACGACGGTTCATCTGGACAGCTAAGCTCATTTATCAAACGAATCGAATATGTATGCGGATTATATCCAACTGAAGATCTTCGCCAACAAAGGATCCTATTTGGAGCAACCGAGATCCAACTGTCAGGAGAGGCACAACGCATATCGCAAATGATACAACCCAACACGTGGCTCGAACTGAAGACGGCGCTGATCAACTAGTTCAAAAATCACACACCATATGAAGAACTCTTACGACAACTATACACCACCAGATTCAACGGCAGTCTTCGTAAGTTTATAGAAGAATTAGAGATAAAAGCATTATTAATAAACAATAAGTTAACTTAGAAAACATACCAGAAAATAATGTCATTTATAAAAACGCTTTGAACAACACAATTAAAGATGTCATTACTCGAAAACTTCTTGACAGAATGTTCATGACCTTAGCAAGAAAAGATATTACCACATTGTCCAATCTTAAGAAAGCAGCACAAGAAGAAGGATTGTATGAAGCTAGTACAACATATTCAGGTACAAATAAAGATCAATCGAAATCGTCTCAATCAAATCGAAAGAATGTTGGAAACTATTATCCAAATTATAATACTACTAACTATCACAATCAAACTCAGAGTTCATCTGGAACAGGTCAGACTAATCGAACAAATCAAAATCAAAATTCCCAAAATCCTGGATTATACAATGAGTTCAAAAATTCCTTTAATCAAGGTAGGGCTCAGAATCCATTCAATCAGCAAATATCTCAAAACCAAGCTAGTGAGAGTGGACCCAACCAACCTACTAAAAGAGGGAGGGAGAGCCAGAGTGGCCAAACGAAGACGGACGTAAATTTTCATCAAGCCGCCTCGGAAGAAACCGAGGAGGACCCTATATAAACATTACCATTAATAAAAGAATATTAAGGTGTATCGCTGACTCGGGATCATCGATCAACATCATGAAAGAAAATTATACAGATTCCGAGATAAAAGACGATAACCTTACGGTCCATACCATCAATGGACCTGTCCGTTTAACTAAGAGTATAATGAGGAATGCGAACAAAACATGTCCGTCCGAACAAAAGTTCTACATACATAACTTTTCCGAAAATTATGATATTTTATTAGGAAGAGAATACTTGATGGCAAGTAAAGCCGTCATCGATTACAGAAATGACACTGTAACACTAGGAGCTAGGTCGTACCCAATCATTCAGAGTGGAGAAGCTATTGAAGCCGGCAAGACCGCACAGAAGTGCACTGATCCCTCTACAAAAGAAGAGAAGATCGCACCTAAGTGCCTTGACCCATCTCCAGAGGGAGATCAATACTTCGCTTCCGCTCTAGACAGTGAATTAAGGGAATGTAATCAATTAAGATTGGAACACTTAAACGACGAAGAGAGGGAAGAGTTAAAGAAGGTCTTATATGAGTTTAAGGATGTGCAGTACAGAGAAGGTGACAATTTGACTTTCACAAGTACAATCAAGCACGAGATCAAAACTCAACATGAAGACCCGGTCTACAGACGACCATACAAATATGCCCAGATACATGATCAGGAGGTAAACCAGCAAATCAAAGATATGATCAGGCAGGGAATAATTCGAAAGTCGAATTATCCTTACTGCTCGCCCATATCTATGATTCCGAAGAAGATAGATGCTTCGGGAAAGCAAAAATATCGAATGGTAGTAGACTATAGAAGTCTAAATGAAATAACAGTTAAGGACAAATTCCCTACTCCACGAATGGATGAAATCCTAGACAAACTAGGTAAATGTCAGTATTTTACGACAATCGATTTAGCAATAGGTTTCCATCAAATACCCATGGAACCTAGCTCAATCCCCAAAACTGCGTTCTCCACTAAGCATGGACATTACGAGTTCAAACGTATGCCCTTTGGGCTAACCACTGCCCCAGCTACCTTCCAAAGATGTATGAACAATCTGCTAGAAGAGTTAATCTTCAAAGATTGCTTTGTATACTTAGATGACATCATTATATTTTCCACTTCATTGGAAGAACACTTGTTGGAAAGTTGAGAGACGCCAACTTGAAGCTACAAATGGATAAATGTGAATTCATGAAAAAGGAAACTGAATTCCTAGGTCATGTAGTCACTACTGAAGGAATAGTACCAAATCCAGGCAAAATCTCTGCCATTGTCAAATTTCCAATACCAGAAACGACTAAACAAATAAAGTCATTCTTAGGTCTGTGCGGGTTCTACAGGAAATTCATTCCTAATTTTGCAAACATAGCAAAACCCATGACACTCAAACTAAAGAAAGGAGCTGTCATAGACCCCAAGGAAAAAAAGTACGTCGAGGCATTTGAGAGACTAAAAGTACTCATCACCTCAGACCCTATCCTTGCGTTCCCAGACTTTGACAAAATGTTCACGGTAACAACCGAAGCTAGTAACATAGCATTGGGAGCGGTTTTGTCACAAGAACACAAACCGATCTGCTACGCTAGCAGAACCCTAAATGAACATGAAATAAACTATTCAGCCATCGAAAAGGAATTATTAGCGATCGTATGGGCAACCAAGTATTTCCGTTCATACCTGTACGGTAGAACATTCGAGAAACAAAGCGATCATAAACCCTTGATTTGGTTGAACAACCTCAAGGAGCCAAATATGAAATTACAAAGGTGGAAAATAAAACTGAATGAGTTTGATTTTAAAATGAAATATCTACCAGGCAAAGAAAATCATGTAGCTGATGCCTTATCAAGGGTAAAGATTAATGAAAATCTCCTTGGAGAAGCTTCCAATAGCGTTGGTGCAACTGTACATAGCGCACAGGAAGACAATCTAAATCACATTGCTATCACGGAAAGACCAATTAACTATTACAATCGGCAAATTGAGCTAATAAAAGGCAATGAAGATAAGGTAGAAACAATTCGTTATTTTCACAAGCTAATCATCAAGATCACGTATAAGGAAATGACTAACACCTTAGCGAAGGATATAATAAAGGAATATCTATGCACCAAAAAGAGCGCATTATATTTCCATAACGAAATAGATTTTCCTCCATTCCAAAAAGCCTATTTAGAAATCATTAATTCTAACAATATAACCAAAGCTATTAAATCAAGCACGAAACTCCTAGATATTCAGAATTACGCTGAATTTAAAGAAACCATATTAAAGAATCATAAAGGCTTACTCCATCCAGGGATAGAGAAAACCGTCAATTGGTTTAGGGGAAAATACTATTACCCGGATTATCAAAAACTAATCCAAAACATCATAAACGAATGTCCTAATTGTAATATTGCCAAAACAGAGCATAGAAATACGAAGTTGGCATTCGAAACTACACCGGAAATACTGAACATCAGAGAGAAATACGTCATAGATTTCTATATGGTTGGTAACCAACAGTTCCTATCATGTATTGACGTATACTCGATATTTGCCACTCTTGTAGAAGTAAAAAGTCGTGACTGGCTAGAAGCAAAAAGAGCCATCATGAAAGTTTTTAACGAGATGGGCAAACCAATTGAAATCAAAGCCGATAAAGATTCAGCTTTTATGTGCACAGCATTGCAAGCATGGCTGAATGCGGAAAACGTCAAAATAGAGATCACTTCCAGCAAAAATGGAATATCTGACGTAGAAAGATTTCATAAAACAGTAAATAAAAAATTAAGAATAATATCTAGCGAGGATAACCCAGAAGATAGATTCACGAAGTTTGAATTAATTCTTTATACTTATAATCATAAAACCAAACATAATACCACAAATAGGACACCAGCTGATATATTCATTTATGCAGGCTCACCTGATTATGACACCCAACTAAATAAATTGAATAAAATCCCTCAATTAAATAAAAACCGCATAGAGTATGAAGTAGATACCCGCTATAAACTATCACCTCTAGTTAAGTCTAAGGTAACAAATCCTTTCAAAAGGACAGGCGAAATTAGACAGGTAGACGAAAAACATTATGAAGAAAAGAATAGGGGTAGGAAAATAACTCATTATAAATCAAAATTCAAGAAAAAGAAGAAATCTAATAGAAGCAAATATAATAATTCCAGAGAAACCGAGGAAGTTAATGGAATCGGCGAACTTCAACACAATTAAAATCCTCATCTTCCTCATAATTACCATCGTAATGGCACAGGGCCAAAACATAGAAATAAATCCTATAAAATCCCAAAACGGATATATGATATTCAAAACTGGATCGATTAACATACCTATCAATTACGAATACCATTATCTAACTGTTAATGTAACTAAAACCGAAGAACTATACCAAAATTTATTAATGCAAGCCACTAAATTCCAGGACATAATCCAAATAAAATATCTAGTAGACAAATTGCAAAGAGAAATGAACGGGCTAAAAATAACCCAAAGAAATAAAAGAGGCCTAATCAATATAGTAGGAACAGCCTACAAATATCTCTTTGGAATACTAGATCAGGAAGATAAAGTCGATTTGGAACAAAAAATAGAAAATTTAGCCAGCCATAGCATTCAAATGAATGAACTAAATTTGGTAATAGATGCATTTAATAGCGGAATAAACGTTATTAACAAACTAAATGAAGAAAAAGACAGGAATCAACAAATAGAAATTTTGATATTCAATCTACAACATTTCACAGAATATATCGAAGATATAGAACTAGGTATGCAATTAACTAGGCTCGGTATATTTAATCCAAAATTATTAAAACAAGACTATCTGGAACAAATAAATTCTGAGAAAATACTAAATATAAAAACCTCCACATGGCTAAAATCCGATACCAACGAAATTCTAATCATTTCCAACATTCCCAAAGACATTACAAAAGTACCAATCTATAAAATCGTTCCGTATCCAGACGAATTAAATAACATGTTAACAGATATGACATACGACAAGTACTACATAAAAAATGAAGAAGTATTTGTTAAAGAAACTAGATTGAAAACCAATGACAATTGTATAAAAGGAATTTTAATGCAAATTCCCACTAAATGTCCATATTCCAAAACTTTCAAATAAACTTTATTGAACCCAATATACTTATCACATGGAATCTTCCAAAAACAACGCTAAACCAGAATTGTGTAAACCAAGAAATCATAGCGGAAGGAAATACCATTATAAAAATCTACAACTGTTCAATCCAATTAAATGAATTTACAATATCAAACACAATGTTAGATTTTACCCAGAATGTTTATGTCAACAACAACATAACTAAAATAAAACCACTGTCGTATGTCCAAACTAATGAAATAATTATGCAATACACCAAATATAGTAACCTATTACAAATAAGTCTACTTATTTCATTTGTCATAATTATATTAGTACTACTAAGTTATGTAGCTGTTAAATTTAAGAAAACTTCTAAAAGAGTCACGGTTAAATGTATTAACCCTATAATAGAAGCAGAAGAGGAACCAACCTCAGCCACCGCACTTGACACCCCGTCACTATAACCGAGGGTAATCGCCTAGGGACAGGCTAATAACAAACGTTGGGGGAGTGACATATCCATAATTCCCCACATCCCATACACATTATGTTTATGTACAATTCATCCACCCCATCCACACAAGTAACAGGACCCCACTCAAGAATCAATAACTGTTTCTTCCCATACTCTAAGCTAGGGCCCCCCATAATATAAACAATGGACCACATTGTTTCATCATCATTAGAATCACGCCACTCTCGAGAAATCGATTCATTAGAATCACGCCACTCATGAGGACCAATCAAAGCTAGACATAAAACCAAGGAGTATCACATTCCTAGCTCCGTCATGTAATGCAACACCGATCGCCAGCAGTGGATGCCTTTCATCAAAGCCGACGCATCCCCAAATATCGATCCAGGCACGTACGCCACCGACACGAAGATGCAGCCGAGGAAAGCAACGCCCGAAGCCAGAGTCGGGAGTTCCAAGAGAAGGGCTCATGGAAACTAGCCAGCAGCAGAGAGATCAGTTCCGTTTGAGACAAGCAGACCCAAAGTCAAGTCGGGGAATTCATTTAAATCTTGTGACAAAGATATTTAAGATGTAAAATAAGTCTTTTTTAAAAAAACTTAAAATCGAGTTGCGGATATTTAACTGGCGCAGTCGGTAGGATTTCGTTTAAAATTAACTCCTATATTTCGGTAATGGTCAGCTTGTGTAATTTCTAATTACTGTGATCACGCAATCCCGGAATCTTTAATAAAATTGTGAAATCCGCCAGAGAACCTATGTGTTACGAGCGCAAAACTAAAATTAAGTGAACTGAAGAAAGCGGAGATAGTGATCCACCAAGAACAGTGAAACACTAAATACAAAATCAAAAAACTTACAAGTGAACCAAAATAAAGTTAAAAACTACTGAAAACAAAACAAAACCCAATCAACACCAACAACATGGCGTTACCACCACTATCATTGAGCGAAATCCACTTGAACCAGGCACTGCTGTCGATCAGACAAATACCTGCCTACGACGGTTCATCTGGACAGCTAAGCTCATTTATCAAACGAATCGAATATGTATGCGGATTATATCCAACTGAAGATCTTCGCCAACAAAGGATCCTATTTGGAGCAACCGAGATCCAACTGTCAGGAGAGGCACAACGCATATCGCAAATGATACAACCCAACACGTGGCTCGAACTGAAGACGGCGCTGATCAACTAGTTCAAAAATCACACACCATATGAAGAACTCTTACGACAACTATACACCACCAGATTCAACGGCAGTCTTCGTAAGTTTATAGAAGAATTAGAGATAAAAGCATTATTAATAAACAATAAGCTAAACTTAGAAAACATACCAGAAAATAATGTCATTTATAAAAACGCTTTGAACAACACAATTAAAGATGTCATTACTCGAAAACTTCCTGACAGAATTTTCATGACCTTAGCAAGAAAAGATATTACCACATTGTCTAATCTTAAGAAGGCAGCACAAGAAGAAGGATTGTACGAAGCTAGTACAACATATTCAGGTACAAATAAAGATCAATCGAAATCGTCTCAATCAAATCGAAAGAATGTTGGAAACTATTATCCAAATTATAATACTACTAACTATCACAATCAAACTCAGAGTTCATCTGGAACAGGTCAGACTAATCGAACAAATCAAAATCAAAATTCCCAAAATCCTGGATTATACAATGAGTTCAAAAATTCCTTTAATCAAGGTAGGGCTCAGAATCCATTCAATCAGCAAATATCTCAAAACCAAGCTAGTGAGAGTGGACCCAACCAACCTACTAAAAGAGGGAGGGAGAGCCAGAGAGGCCAAACGAAGACGGACGTAAATTTTCATCAAGCCGCCTCGGAAGAAACCGAGGAGGACCCTATATAAACATTACCATTAATAAAAGAATATTAAGGTGTATCGCTGACTCGGGATCATCGATCAACATCATGAAAGAAAATTATACAGATTCCGAGATAAAAGACGATAACCTTACGGTCCATACCATCAATGGACCTGTCCGTTTAACTAAGAGTATAATGAGGAATGCGAACAAAACATGTCCGTCCGAACAAAAGTTCTACATACATAACTTTTCCGAAAATTATGATATTTTATTAGGAAGAGAATACTTGATGGCAAGTAAAGCCGTCATCGATTACAGAAATGACACTGTAACACTAGGAGCTAGGTCGTACCCAATCATTCAGAGTGGAGAAGCTATTGAAGCCGGCAAGACCGCACAGAAGTGCACTGATCCCTCTACAAAAGAAGAGAAGATCGCACCTAAGTGCCTTGACCCATCTCCAGAGGGAGATCAATACTTCGCTTCCGCTCTAGACAGTGAATTAAGGGAATGTAATCAATTAAGATTGGAACACTTAAACGACGAAGAGAGGGAAGAGTTAAAGAATGTCTTATATGAGTTTAAGGATGTGCAGTACAGAGAAGGTGACAATTTGACTTTCACAAGTACAATCAAGCACGAGATCAAAACTCAACATGAAGACCCGGTCTACAGACGACCATACAAATATGCCCAGATACATGATCAGGAGGTAAACCAGCAAATCATAGATATGATCAGGCAGGGAATAATTCGAAAGTCGAATTATCCTTACTGCTCGCCCATATCTATGATTCCGAAGAAGATAGATGCTTCGGGAAAGCAAAAATATCGAATGGTAGTAGACTATAGAAGTCTAAATGAAATAACAGTTAAGGACAAATTCCCTACTCCACGAATGGATGAAATCCTAGACAAACTAGGTAAATGTCAGTATTTTACGACAATCGATTTAGCAATAGGTTTCCATCAAATACCCATGGAGCTCAATCCCCAAAACTGCGTTCTCCACTAAGCATGGACATTACGAGTTCACTCGTATGCCCTTTGGGCTAACCACTGCCCCAGCTACCTTCCAAAGATGTATGAACAATCTGCTAGAAGAGTTAATCTTCAAAGATTGCTTTGTATACTTAGATGACATCATTATATTTTCCACTTCATTGGAAGAACACTTGTTGGAAAGTTGAGAGACGCCAACTTGAAGCTACAAATGGATAAATGTGAATTCATGAAAAAGGAAACTGAATTCCTAGGTCATGTAGTCACTACTGAAGGAATAGTACCAAATCCAGGCAAAATCTCTGCCATTGTCAAATTTCCAATACCAGAAACGACTAAACAAATAAAGTCATTCTTAGGTCTGTGCGGGTTCTACAGGAAATTCATTCCTAATTTTGCAAACATAGCAAAACCCATGACACTCAAACTAAAGAAAGGAGCTGTCATAGACCCCAAGGAAAAAAAGTACGTCGAGGCATTTGAGAGACTAAAAGTACTCATCACCTCAGACCCTATCCTTGCGTTCCCAGACTTTGACAAAATGTTCACGGTAACAACCGAAGCTAGTAACATAGCATTGGGAGCGGTTTTGTCACAAGAACACAAACCGATCTGCTACGCTAGCAGAACCCTAAATGAACATGAAATAAACTATTCAGCCATCGAAAAGGAATTATTAGCGATCGTATGGGCAACCAAGTATTTCCGTTCATACCTGTACGGTAGAACATTCGAGAAACAAAGCGATCATAAACCCTTGATTTGGTTGAACAACCTCAAGGAGCCAAATATGAAATTACAAAGGTGGAAAATAAAACTGAATGAGTTTGATTTTAAAATGAAATATCTACCAGGCAAAGAAAATCATGTAGCTGATGCCTTATCAAGGGTAAAGATTAATGAAAATCTCCTTGGAGAAGCTTCCAATAGCGTTGGTGCAACTGTACATAGCGCACAGGAAGACAATCTAAATCACATTGCTATCACGGAAAGACCAATTAACTATTACAATCGGCAAATTGAGCTAATAAAAGGCAATGAAGATAAGGTAGAAACAATTCGTTATTTTCACAAGCTAATCATCAAGATCACGTATAAGGAAATGACTAACACCTTAGCGAAGGATATAATAAAGGAATATCTATGCACCAAAAAGAGCGCATTATATTTCCATAACGAAATAGATTTTCCTCCATTCCAAAAAGCCTATTTAGAAATCATTAATTCTAACAATATAACCAAAGCTATTAAATCAAGCACGAAACTCCTAGATATTCAGAATTACGCTGAATTTAAAGAAACCATATTAAAGAATCATAAAGGCTTACTCCATCCAGGGATAGAGAAAACCGTCAATTGGTTTAGGGGAAAATACTATTACCCGGATTATCAAAAACTAATCCAAAACATCATAAACGAATGTCCTAATTGTAATATTGCCAAAACAGAGCATAGAAATACGAAGTTGGCATTCGAAACTACACCGGAAATACTGAACATCAGAGAGAAATACGTCATAGATTTCTATATGGTTGGTAACCAACAGTTCCTATCATGTATTGACGTATACTCGATATTTGCCACTCTTGTAGAAGTAAAAAGTCGTGACTGGTTAGAAGCAAAAAGAGCCATCATGAAAGTTTTTAACGAGATGGGCAAACCAATTGAAATCAAAGCCGATAAAGATTCAGCTTTTATGTGCACAGCATTGCAAGCATGGCTGAATGCGGAAAACGTCAAAATAGAGATCACTTCCAGCAAAAATGGAATATCTGACGTAGAAAGATTTCATAAAACAGTAAATAAAAAATTAAGAATAATATCTAGCGAGGATAACCCAGAAGATAGATTCACGAAGTTTGAATTAATTCTTTATACTTATAATCATAAAACCAAACATAATACCACAAATAGGACACCAGCTGATATATTCATTTATGCAGGCTCACCTGATTATAACACCCAACTAAATAAAGTGAATAAAATCACTCAATTAAATAAAAACCGCATAGAGTATGAAGTAGATACCCGCTATAAACTATCACCTCTAGTTAAGTCTAAGGTAACAAATCCTTTCAAAAGGACGGGCGAAATTAGACAGGTAGACGAAAAACATTATGAAGAAAAGAATAGGGGTAGGAAAATAATAGAAGCAAATATAATAATTCCAGAGAAACCGAGGAAGTTAATGGAATCGGCGAACTTCAACACAATTAAAATCCTCATCTTCCTCATAATTACCATCGTAATGGCACAGGGCCAAAACATAGAAAAAAATCCTATAAAATCCCAAAACGGATATATGATATTCAAAACTGGATCGATTAACATACCTATCAATTACGAATACCAATATCTAACTGTTAATGTAACTAAAACCGAAGAACTATACCCAAATTTATTAATGCAAGCCACTAAATTCCAGGACATAATCCAAATAAAATATCTAGTAGACAAATTGCAAAGAGAAATGAACGGGCTAAAAATAACCAAAAGAAATAAAAGAGGCCTAATCAATATAGTAGGAACAGCCTACAAATATCTCTTTGGAACACTAGATCAGGAAGATAAAGTCGATTTGGAACAAAAAATAGAAAATTTAGCCAGCCATAGCATTCAAATGAATGAACTAAATTTGGTAATAGATGCAGTTAATAGCGGAATAAACGTTATAAACAAACTAAATGAAGAAAAAGAAAGGAATCAACAAATAGAAATTTTGATATTCAATCTACAACATTTCACAGAATATATCGAAGATATAGAACTAGGTATGCAATTAACTAGGCTCGGTATATTTAATCCAAAAGTATTAAAACAAGACTACCTGGAACAAATAAATTCTGAGAAAATACTAAATATAAAAACCTCCACATGGCTAAAATCCGATACCAACGAAATTCTAATAATTTCCAACATTCCCAAAGACATAACAAAAGTACCAATCTATAAAATCGTTCCGTATCCAGACGAATTAAATAATATGTTAACAGATATGACATACGACAAGTACTACATAAAAACGAGGTGGAACGTTGTGAGTTGCTGCGGACACCGCAACTCTACAGTTATACCCGATACTAAGTTAGTATGGCTCTCCTGCGGCAGACGCCGCTAATATTGAACCACACGAGAGAGACAGAAAATCAGTCTGAGCGTGACGTCGGGCGCTGCGTAGCCACTGAAAATTGATTTCTTTCTTTTGGCTACAAAAATGATCCGATCTGATCCAGATTCAGCAATCTGATAGATATGGTCATTATCTATGATTCTGCGTTTTTAGTTTTCTCGAATGTACAATATTGTGGATGCAACAGATTTTCGTCTTTTGTGGGGGCGGAAAGGGGTGTGGCGAAATTTGGACACGAAACGGTCAAGGTCCGATATCACAGGAGTGTGGATAACAAATTTGGTTGCTCTGGCTCTTATAGGTTCTGAGATCCTTGAACTCATATTTTGCAATTGACAAAACCGACCATGAAACCTGTGTGTTAGAGAGAGACAGAGCGAGAAAGAATGAAATTGTTTGCTTGATTCTGGCTAAAATCATTATACGATCTGGTTCAGATTTTGCACTGTAGAAGATATGGTCATCCTCACTGATTCTGCGTTTTTGGTTTTATCGTATTTTTAAAAATGTGGATGCCACAGATTTTCGTTCTTTGTGGGGGCGGAAGTGGGCGGGGCGAAGTTTTGAAATATTTTTGTAGCAGTGACGTATCACAGAAGTCTGGATCCAAAACATCGTTGCTCTAGCTCTTATAGTCTTTGAGCACTAGGCGCTGAAGGGGACGGACGGACGGACGGACGGATGGACGGACGGACGGACGGACAGACGGACAGACAGACAGGGCTCAATCGACTCGGCTATTGATGCTGATCAAGAATATATATACTTTATGGGGTCGGAAACGATTCCTTCTGGACGTTACACACATCCACTTTTACCACAAATCTAATATACCCCAATACTCATTTTGAGTATCGGGTATAAAAATGAAGAAGTATTTGTTAAAGAAACTAGATTGAAAACCAATGACAATTGTATAAAAGGAATTTTAATGGAAATTCCCACTAAATGTCCATATTCCAAAACTTTTCAAAACTTTCAAATAAACTTTATTGAAACCAATATACTAATCACATGGAATCTTCCAAAAACAACGCTAAACCAGAATTGTCTAAACCAAGAAATCATAGCGGTAGGAAATACCATTATAAAAATCTACAACTGTTCAATCCAATTAAATGAATTTACATTATCAAACACAATGTTAGATTTTTCCCAGAATGTTTATGTCAAGAACAACACAACATAACTAAAATAAAACCACTGTCGTATGTCCAAACTAATGAAATAATTATGCAATATACCAAATATAGTAACCTATTACAAATAAGTCTACTAATTTCATTTGTCATAATTATATTAGTACTACTAAGTTATGTAGCTGTTAAATTTAAGAAAACTTCTAAAAGAGTCACGGTTAAATGTATTAACCCTATAATAGAAGCAGAAGAGGAACCAACCTCAGCCACCGCACTTGACACCCCGTCACTATAACCGAGGGTAATCGCCTAGGGACAGGCTAATAACAAACGTTGGGGAGTGACATATCCATAATTCCCCACATCCCATACACATTATGTTTATGTACAATTCATCCACCCCATCCACACAAGTAACAGGACCCCACTCAAGAATCAATAACTGTTTCTTCCCATACTCTAAGCTAGGGCCCCCCATAATATAAACAATGGACCACATTGTTTCATCATCATTAGAATCACGCCACTCTCGAGAAATCTATTCATTAGAATCACGCCACTCATGAGGACCAATCAAAGCTAGACATAAAACCAAGGAGTATCACATTCCTAGCTCCGTCATGTAATGCAACACCGATCGCCAGCAGTGGATGCCTTTCATCAAAGCCGACGCATCCCCAAATATCGATCCAGGCACGTACGCCACCGACACGAAGATGCAGCCGAGGAAAGCAACGCCCGAAGCCAGAGTCGGGAGTTCCAAGAGAAGGGCTCATGGAAACTAGCCAGCAGCAGAGAGATCAGTTCCGTTTGAGACAAGCAAACCCAAAGTCAAGTCGGGGAATTCATTTAAATCTTGTGACAAAGATATTTAAGATGTAAAATAAAAGTCTTTTTTAAAAAAACTTAAAATCGAGTTGCGGATATTTAACTGGCGCAGTCGGTAGGATTTCGCTTAAAATTAACTCCTATATTTCGGTAATGGTCAGCTTGTGTAATTTCTAATTACTGTGATCACGCAATCCCGGAATCGTTAATAAAATTGTGAAATCCGCCAGAGAACCTATGTGTTACGAGCACATACGATTTGCAAAACTAAAATTAAGTGAACTGAAGAAAACGGAGATAGTGATCCACCAAGAACAGTGAAACACTAAATACAAAATCAAAAAACTTACAAGTGAACCAAAATAAAGTTAAAAACTACTGAAAACAAAACAAAACCCAATCAACACCAACAACATGGCGTTACCACCACTATCATTGAGCGAAATCCACTTGAACCAGGCACTGCTGTCGATCAGACAAATACCTGCCTACGACGGTTCATCTGGACAGCTAAGCTCATTTATCAAACGAATCGAATATGTATGCGGATTATATCCAACTGAAGATCTTCGCCAACAAAGGATCCTATTTGGAGCAACCGAGATCCAACTGTCAGGAGAGGCACAACGCATATCGCAAATGATACAACCCAACACGTGGCTCGAACTGAAGACGGCGCTGATCAACTAGTTCAAAAATCACACACCATATGAAGAACTCTTACGAAAACTATACACCACCAGATTCAACGGCAGTCTTCGTAAGTTTATAGAAGAATTAGAGATAAAAGCATTATTAATAAACAATAGGCTAAACTTAGAAAACATACCAGAAAATAATGTCATTTATAAAAACGCTTTGAACAACACAATTAAAGATGTCATTACTCGAAAACTTCCTGACAGAATGTTCATGACCTTAGCAAGAAAAGATATTACCACATTGTCTAATCTTAAGAAGGCAGCACAAGAAGAAGGATTGTACGAAGCTAGTACAACATATTCAGGTACAAATAAAGATCAATCGAAATCGTCTCAATCAAATCGAAAGAATGTTGGAAACTATTATCCAAATTATAATACTACTAACTATCACAATCAAACTCAGAGTTCATCTGGAACAGGTCAGACTAATCGAACAAATCAAAATCAAAATTCCCAAAATCCTGGATTATACAATGAGTTCAAAAATTCCTTTAATCAAGGTAGGGCTCAGAATCCATTCAATCAGCAAATATCTCAAAACCAAGCTAGTGGGAGTGGACCCAACCAACCTACTAAAAGAGGGAGGGAGAGCCAGAGTGGCCAAACGAAGACGGCCGTAAATTTTCATCAAGCCGCCTCGGAAGAAACCGAGGAGGACCCTATATAAACATTACCATTAATAAAAGAATATTAAGGTGTATCGCTGACTCGGGATCATCGATCAACATCATGAAAGAAAATTATACAGATTCCGAGATAAAAGACGATAACCTTACGGTCCATACCATCAATGGACCTGTCCGTTTAACTAAGAGTATAATGAGGAATGCGAACAAAACATGTCCGTCCGAACAAAAGTTCTACATACATAACTTTTCCGAAAATTATGATATTTTATTAGGAAGAGAATACTTGATGGCAAGTAAAGCCGTCATCGATTACAGAAATGACACTGTAACACTAGGAGCTAGGTCGTACCCAATCATTCAGAGTGGAGAAGCTATTGAAGCCGGCAAGACCGCACAGAAGTGCACTGATCCCTCTACAAAAGAAGAGAAGATCGCACCTAAGTGCCTTGACCCATCTCCAGAGGGAGATCAATACTTCGCTTCCGCTCTAGACAGTGAATTAAGGGAATGTAATCAATTAAGATTGGAACACTTAAACGACGAAGAGAGGGAAGAGTTAAAGAAGGTCTTATATGAGTTTAAGGATGTGCAGTACAGAGAAGGTGACAATTTGACTTTCACAAGTACAATCAAGCACGAGATCAAAACTCAACATGAAGACCCGGTCTACAGACGACCATACAAATATGCCCAGATACATGATCAGGAGGTAAACCAGCAAATCAAAGATATGATCAGGCAGGGAATAATTCGAAAGTCGAATTATCCTTACTGCTCGCCCATATCTATGATTCCGAAGAAGATAGATGCTTCGGGAAAGCAAAAATATCGAATGGTAGTAGACTATAGAAGTCTAAATGAAATAACAGTTAAGGACAAATTCCCTACTCCACGAATGGATGAAATCCTAGACAAACTAGGTAAATGTCAGTATTTTACGACAATCGATTTAGCAATAGGTTTCCATCAAATACCCATGGAACCTAGCTCAATCCCCAAAACTGCGTTCTCCACTAAGCATGGACATTACGAGTTCACTCGTATGCCCTTTGGGCTAACCACTGCCCCAGCTACCTTCCAAAGATGTATGAACAATCTGCTAGAAGAGTTAATCTTCAAAGATTGCTTTGTATACTTAGATGACATCATTATATTTTCCACTTCATTGGAAGAACACTTGTTGGAAAGTTGAGAGACGCCAACTTGAAGCTACAAATGGATAAATGTGAATTCATGAAAAAGGAAACTGAATTCCTAGGTCATGTAGTCACTACTGAAGGAATAGTACCAAATCCAGGCAAAATCTCTGCCATTGTCAAATTTCCAATACCAGAAACGACTAAACAAATAAAGTCATTCTTAGGTCTGTGCGGGTTCTACAGGAAATTCATTCCTAATTTTGCAAACATAGCAAAACCCATGACACTCAAACTAAAGAAAGGAGCTGTCATAGACCCCAAGGAAAAAAAGTACGTCGAGGCATTTGAGAGACTAAAAGTACTCATCACCTCAGACCCTATCCTTGCGTTCCCAGACTTTGACAAAATGTTCACGGTAACAACCGACGCTAGTAACATAGCATTGGGAGCGGTTTTGTCACAAGAACACAAACCGATCTGCTACGCTAGCAGATCCCTAAATGAACATGAAATAAACTATTCAGCCATCGAAAAGGAATTATTAGCGATCGTATGGGCAACCAAGTATTTCCGTTCATACCTGTACGGTAGAACATTCGAGAAACAAAGCGATCATAAACCCTTGATTTGGTTGAACAACCTCAAGGAGCCAAATATGAAATTACAAAGGTGGAAAATAAAACTGAATGAGTTTGATTTTAAAATGAAATATCTACCAGGCAAAGAAAATCATGTAGCTGATGCCTTATCAAGGGTAAAGATTAATGAAAATCTCCTTGGAGAAGCTTCCAATAGCGTTGGTGCAACTGTACATAGCGCACAGGAAGACAATCTAAATCACATTGCTATCACGGAAAGACCAATTAACTATTACAATCGGCAAATTGAGCTAATAAAAGGCAATGAAGATAAGGTAGAAACAATTCGTTATTTTCACAAGCTAATCATCAAGATCACGTATAAGGAAATGACTAACACCTTAGCGAAGGATATAATAAAGGAATATCTATGCACCAAAAAGAGCGTTTTATATTCATAACGAAATAGATTTTCCTCCATTCCAAAAAGCCTATTTAGAAATCATTAATTCTAACAATATAACCAAAGCTATTAAATCAAGCACGAAACTCCTAGATATTCAGAATTACGCTGAATTTAAAGAAACCATATTAAAGAATCATAAAGGCTTACTCCATCCAGGGATAGAGAAAACCGTCAATTGGTTTAGAGGAAAATACTATTACCCGGATTATCAAAAACTAATCCAAAACATCATAAACGAATGTCCTAATTGTAATATTGCCAAAACAGAGCATAGAAATACGAAGTTGGCATTCGAAACTACAGCGGAAATACTGAACATCAGAGAGAAATACGTCATAGATTTCTATATGGTTGGTAACCAACAGTTCCTATCATGTATTGACGTATACTCGATATTTGCCACTCTTGTAGAAGTAAAAAGTCGTGACTGGTTAGAAGCAAAAAGAGCCATCATGAAAGTTTTTAAAGAGATGGGCAAACCAATTGAAATCAAAGCCGATAAAGATTCAGCTTTTATGTGCACAGCATTGCAAGCATGGCTGAATGCGGAAAACGTCAAAATAGAGATCACTTCCAGCAAAAATGGAATATCTGACGTAGAAAGATTTCATAAAACAGTAAATAAAAAATTAAGAATAATATCTAGCGAGGATAACCCAGAAGATAGATTCACGAAGTTTGAATTAATTCTTTATACTTATAATCATAAAACCAAACATAATACCACAAATAGGACACCAGCTGATATATTCATTTATGCAGGCTCACCTGATTATGACACCCAACTAAATAAATTGAATAAAATCACTCAATTAAATAAAAACCGCATAGAGTATGAAGTAGATACCCGCTATAAACTATCACCTCTAGTTAAGTCTAAGGTAACAAATCCTTTCAAAAGGACGGGCGAAATTAGACAGGTAGACGAAAAACATTATGAAGAAAAGAATAGGGGTAGGAAAATAATAGAAGCAAATATAATAATTCCAGAGAAACCGAGGAAGTTAATGGAATCGGCGAACTTCAACACAATTAAAATCCTCATCTTCCTCATAATTACCATCGTAATGGCACAGGGCCAAAACATAGAAAAAAATCCTATAAAATCCCAAAACGGATATATGATATTCAAAACTGGATCGATTAACATACCTATCAATTACGAATACCAATATCTAACTGTTAATGTAACTAAAACCGAAGAACTATACCCAAATTTATTAATGCAAGCCACTAAATTCCAGGACATAATCCAAATAAAATATCTAGTAGACAAATTGCAAAGAGAAATGAACGGGCTAAAAATAACCAAAAGAAATAAAAGAGGCCTAATTAATATAGTAGGAACAGCCTACAAATATCTCTTTGGAACACTAGATCAGGAAGATAAAGTCGATTTGGAACAAAAAATAGAAAATTTAGCCAGCCATAGCATTCAAATGAATGAACTAAATTTGGTAATAGATGCAGTTAATAGCGGAATAAAAGTTATAAACAAACTAAATGAAGAAAAAGAAAGGAATCAACAAATAGAAATTTTGATATTCAATCTACAACATTTCACAGAATATATCGAAGATATAGAACTAGGTATGCAATTAACTAGGCTCGGTATATTTAATCCAAAATTATTAAAACAAGACTACCTGGAACAAATAAATTCTGAGAAAATACTAAATATAAAAACCTCCACATGGCTAAAATCCGATACCAACGAAATTCTGATAATTTCCAACATTCCCAAAGACATAACAAAAGTACCAATCTATAAAATCGTTCCGTATCCAGACGAATTAAATAATATGTTAACAGATATGACATACGACAAGTACTACATAAAAACGAGGTGGAACGTTGTGAGTTGCTGCGGACACCGCAACTCTACAGTTATACCCGATACTAAGTTAGTATGGCTCTCCTGCGGCAGACGCCGCTAATATTGAACCACACGAGAGAGACAGAAAATCAGTCTGAGCGTGACGTCGGGCGCTGCGTAGCCACTGAAAATTGATTTCTTTCTTTTGGCTACAAAAATGATCCGATCTGATCCAGATTCAGCAATCTGATAGATATGGTCATTATCTATGATTCTGCGTTTTTAGTTTTCTCGAATCTGCAATATTGTGGATGCAACAGATTTTCGTCTTTTGTGGGGGCGGAAGGGGTTGGGCCGAAATTCTGAGATATACGTTTTATAGTGAGATCTAACAGAAGTGCGGGTACCAAGTTTGGTTACTCTAGCCTTAATAGTCTCTGAGATTTGTGGATGCCCCAGATTTTCGTCCTTTGCGGGGGCGGAAGGGGGTGTGGCGAAATTTGGACACGAAACGGTCAAGGTCCGATATCACAGGAGTGTGGATAACAAATTTGGTTGCTCTGGCTCTTATAGGTTCTGAGATCCTTGAACTCATATTTTGCAATTGACAAAACCGACCATGAAACCTGTGTGTTAGAGAGAGACAGAGCGAGAAAGAATGAAATTGTTTGCTTGATTCTGGCTAAAATCATTATACGATCTGGTTCAGATTTTGCACTGTAGAAGATATGGTCATCCTCACCGATTCTGCGTTTTTGGTTTTATCGTATCTTGAAAAATGTGGATGCCACAGATTTTCGTCTTTTGTGGGGGCGGAAGTGGGCGGGGCGAAGTTTTGAAATATTTTTGTAGCAGTGACGTATCACAGAAGTCTGGCTCCAAAACATCGTTGCTCTAGCTCTTATAGTCTTTGAGCACTAGGCGCTGAAGGGGACGGACGGACGGACGGACGGATGGACGGACGGACGGACGGACAGACGGACAGACAGACAGGGCTCAATCGACTCGGCTATTGATGCTGATCAAGAATATATATACTTTATGGGGTCGGAAACGATTCCTTCTGGACGTTACACACATCCACTTTTACCACAAATCTAATATACCCCAATACTCATGTTGAGTATCGGGTATAAAAATGAAGAAGTATTTGTTAAAGAAACTAGATTGAAAACCAATGACAATTGTATAAAAGGAATTTTAATGCAAATTCCCACTAAATGTCCATATTCCAAAACTTTTCAAAACTTTCAAATAAACTTTATTGAACCCAATATACTTATCACATGGAATCTTCCAAAAACAACGCTAAACCAGAATTGTGTAAACCAAGAAATCATAGCGGAAGGAAATACCATTATAAAAATCTACAACTGTTCAATCCAATTAAATGAACTTACAATATCAAACACAATGTTAGATTTTGCCCAGAATGTTTATGTCAACAACAACATAACTAAAATAAAACCACTGTCGTATGTCCAAACTAATGAAATAATTATGCAATACACCAAATATAGTAACCTATTACAAATAAGTCTACTAATTTCATTTGTCATAATTATATTAGTACTACTAAGTTATGTAGCTGTTAAATTTAAGAAAACTTCTAAAAGAGTCACGGTTAAATGTATTAACCCTATAATAGAAGCAGAAGAGGAACCAACCTCAGCCACCGCACTTGACACCCCGTCACTATACCAGAGGGTAATCGCCTAGGAACAGGCTAATAACAAACGTTGGGGGAGTGACATATCCATAATTCCCCACATCCCATACACATTATGTTTATGTACAATTCATCCACCCCATCCACACAAGTAACAGGACCCCTCTCAAGAATCAATAACTGTTTCTTCCCATACTCTAAGCTAGGGCCCCCCATAATATAAACAATGGACCACATTGCTTTATCATCATTAGAATCACGCCACTCTCGAGAAATCGATTCATTAGAATCACGCCACTCATGAGGACCAATCAAAGCTAGACATAAAACCAAGGAGTATCACATTCCTAGCTCCGTCATGTAATGCAACACCGATCGCCAGCAGTGGATGCCTTTCATCAAAGCCGACGCATCCCCAAATATCGATCCAGGTACGTACGCCACCGACACGAAGATGCAGCCGAGGAAAGCAACGCCCGAAGCCAGAGTCGGGAGTTCCAAGAGAAGGGCTCATGGAAACTAGCCAGCAGCAGAGAGATCAGTTCCGTTTGAGACAAGCAGACCCAAAGTCAAGTCGGGGAATTCATTTAAATCTTGTGACATAAAGATATTTCAGTTGTAAAATAAAAGTGTTTTTTAAAAAAACTTAAAATCGAGTTGCGGATATTTAACTATATATATATATATAGTTAAATATGCGACACTTCAGTTTAAGTTTTAAAAAAGGTTTTATTCTTTCACTTAAACTTAGCGTACATTGGTTAGTTATTTCCCCGACGATGACTGAGGTCTGATGTCTTGAACGGAATTAACTTTGGTTGAATTCTCCGACGGTGTCGCGATTGACGTTTGTCTTGAACAGAACTGAGCTGGCTTCTTAGATGTAGACTATTTATATTATGATGCTCGGTTTGGGATTCGGATTTGGATTCGGAGGCGTTGGCTTCGACTTCGGCTTCGGAGATGGAGTACGTGACTCGATCGATATGTGGGAAAGGCGGCTTTTGATGAAAGGCTTCCGCTGCGTATGAGCGGTGTTGCATTACTTGGGGGTGGCTGAGAATAGGGCCTCTGATTGGTCAGCTAGGATGGTGTGATTCTTGAGAATCGATTAGTAATTGATCTCTGAAGAGTGGCGTGATTCTGGTGCGGCTGGATTCTAGTGCGGCTGGATTCTAGTGCGGCATCTATTGTTTTATGTTCAACTTCCAGTTTAGGGTGTTTGTTTACATTGCCTGCAATCGGCTACGCGTGGTCCATTTCGAGCGTGAGATTGTTTATGAGGGTTCGAAGCTGAGGGTGTCGTATTGTTTATAGTATTGTGGGTGCAGGGTAATAGACATAGACAAGGGTATGCGGAGCATGGACTATAGATATGTCACTCCCCCATTGTTAGATTTAAGCCTATCCCCAGGCGATTATCCTTGGATATAGTTCAGGTGCGTCTAAAACTGTGCCTGCTGGGGATTCCTCGTCTTCGTCTAAGGGTGTTTCTATGTGCGGGTCGGTTTTAGGCTTATTGCTTTTACTTAGATTAAACAATTTGTAGCTTAATCCTATTATGATTATGACAAATAGTAGTATTAAGCTTACATGTAATACATTATTTAATCGCGTATTTTCTATTACGATTTCTTTGGTTTGCAAATAAGACAATGGTTTAATTTTTGTTACGTTATTGTTGATGTAGATGCTTTGTGCAAATTCTGGTATGGAGTTGGATATTAAGAATTCGTTTAACTGTACACTGCAATTATGTATTATTATTAATGCTGTTCGGGCCAGCCGCTGAAGAATAACCGTAACTTTAACATTATTATTGTATGAGCAGAGAGAGCCGCCTATGTTGTAAAACGTTGACGTTCTGCAGAGCTGCTGCGCTCTCCCGCTAAGGGGGCTCTCTGCCTCCGCCACTTCGGCAACTACTTTGATCTGCTGCCGCCACTTCGGCAATCACTTTGATCTAACGCCGTCGTCTATAGGTTAGTTCTATGCTAACCCCTCTGCGCATTGGTTGCATATCGATCTCGCATAAAGTTTATCTGGCAATAGCAAGCAATCTGCTTCCGCTAAGCCACCAAGATTAAATACGAATTATAAAGTTTAACCCGAAATCTCTTTTCATTTTTGAAACACATAGGTGCCAAAAAAGCTTGGCAGCTCAAACATTGGTGACCCCGACGTGATATAAAACCATTGCTTTATACAATATTTTGTTGTTGGGTAGTTTAACTACCAACAAATACATTTGGGTGCACGTTGAAAAACAGTTTAAAGTGCAAATTCAGTGAGAGTGCGGCTGGAATATTTATAGACAAATTCCGGTACTTTAAGCGTCGAATCTCTCATTCTCTGCGCAGCTGCAGCCGCGGTTCTTGACTTTTCGTGTCTTGCATTCTCGCTCTCGCGTCTATACATCGTCGCTTAAGCGGTATTTTATTTTCCGTTGTTGTGTCGAATTGCACAACGGTTAACATGGACAACGATCCAAATACAAGCGCGGGCGGAAATATTGTGGTGGCTGATTCCAGACTGAGTCTGTATAAGCGTAAAAGTCAGTCATTATATGATCGATTGCACAGGCTTGGCGAATCCTTCGCGGGGAATAAAATCGATAAGCTGACCGCCGCGGAAGTCGAGGTGCGCCTTGATATGTTGGCAGAAATTCGAGAGGAATTTAATAAGACCCATAATGAGTTGGAGGCTCTCTATCAAAACGAGATTGGGAGTGAGCTGCGCGAAATCTTCGATACTCTTTTCATATCGTTGAAAGCTGAGTTGCTGGCTGCTGTTGAAGTAAGCCAGTCACACGCCGCTGCCCATTCTACGACTCTGCCAAGCCATTCCGGACATAGTACCATCATCATGGCTCACAAGCAGCGACTTCCTGAGCTGAAGGTGCCTAAGTTTTCTGGTGGATACGTCGAGTTCTCGGATTTTATGGCAATGTTCAAATCGGTGATGAAGCGGATGCGGATGCTGCACCTTCGCTCTTGCCTCGCTGATGCGGCTTTGGATTCGGTTCGATCGTTGGAGCTCTCCAGTGCCAATTATCGTGCGGCTCTGGATATACTTAATAAACGCTTTAATAACAAAAGACTTGTTTTCCAGGCACACATCAAGAAGATTCTTGGGCTAAAGAGGGTAGACTCGCCTTCTGCTAAAAGGCTTCGGGAGTTTTCGGATGCAGTCAATTTACACATGCGAGCGTTGCAGACATTGGGAACTGCTGAGGAGATTTCAGGATTCATGGTCATCAACATGCTGCTGCAGAAGTTGGATTCGAAGACGCAAACCAAATGGGAGGAGCACACATCGTCGGATGCTATACCTACCGAAGAGGAATTCTTCGAATTCTTGCAGCAACGCTGCCAGAAAATGGAGCGGTTGGAATATGCTACAGCGACACACGCTAGTAGCGATCAGCTGGGAAAAAACCATTCCTATACGCAGGTTAAGAAAACGTTTGTAGCTTCCAACTCTTCCGCCGACCCGTCTGTATGCGTCTTTTGCCACTCAGCGGGCCATGGAATATACTCGTGCAAGATATTCGGAAATCTCTCACCGTTGCTGCGCCACAAAGAAGTGAAGAAGCTTTCCCTATGCTTCAATTGCCTAAAACCGGGGCACCGGACCCTCGCATGCAATAGTGGAAAATGTCGAGTATGCGGCGGTAGGCATCATAGTTTGTTGCACTTCGATAGTATACAGCCCACAACACAAGGCTGCCCAGGTATTACTCCTCCCGATCTGGCCGTTCAACCGGACACTCTTTCCGTTGCTCAAAATTCTGCTAGCAGCTCGTCTCTACCTTCGTCTACCTCTCTTGCTGCCCAAGGTCTTCACTCTGATGTCGTGCTTCTGGCTACAGCCGTGGTTCTCGTAAAGAATCGGTCTGGCGTTTTAGTTCCTTGTCGTGCCATCTTAGATTCAGGATCGCAGCTGCATCTCGTCACATCCAGGTTCGCCCAGCAGCTTCAGCTTAGAAGAACTCAATCGTCTGCACTTGTGTCTGGGCTGGGCGATACCAGCGTTTCTACTGAGGGATCCACCATTAGCATTTGTATGCATTCTCGTACCTCTGCTTACACAACTACACTTACTGCTCTCATCGCCCCCACGATTACCGATTCTCAACCAAGTATGACAGTAAATGTATCCGATTGGCGTATTCCATCTAACATTCAGCTCGCTGATCCTGCATTTTTCAATCCTCAACGGGTTGATCTTCTCATTGGTGCGAGCGTTTTTTATGATCTCCTCTGCGTAGGGCAAATCAAACTTACCGATGGACTGCCTCTTCCGCAGAAGACCCGGCTTGGGTGGATCGTATCTGGCGGTGGACAGAAGGTATCAAGCTCGGCGCTTTTGGCTACTCACAGTTGTCCAGATTCGATAGCTGAGATGAAAGCAAGGTTGGATAAAACTCTTCGTATGTTTTGGGAAGTCGAGAATTGTGTGGAGGCTGGTTTGAATACCAAAGAAGAAGACGATTGTGAAGCACATTTCGTAAGCCACCTTTCACGGTTGCCATCCGGGGAGTATGCAGTTCGTCTGCCGCTAAATAACAATACTGATCGTTTAGGAGAATCCTACACTCAAGGAGCGGTATTCCGCCTTTATGAGGGAGTACATTGATTTGCATCATATGCACCAAGTCAACCCTGATTCCCGTAGTCTCTGCAAATATTTCTTGCCTCATCACTGTGTCCTAAAGGAGGACAGTACGACGACAAAACTCCGTGTCGTTTTCGATGGATCCGCAGTTACATCAACTGGATATTCTCTAAATGATGTGATGATGACAGGCCCTGTTATTCAGCCTGCATTGTTTAACATATTGATTCGCTTTCGAACATATCCAGTCGCTCTCACTGGGGACATTTGTAAAATGTACCGCTGCGTACGAGTGTCTCCACCCGACAATTTGTATCAGTGCATCCTATGGCGAGATTCCATCGAGTCCGAGGTTCAAGTCTACACATTAGACACCGTCACATACGGGACGAGGGCTGCATCATTTTTAGCGGTCCGCGCAATGCACCAGCTGGCCATCGACGAGGGTGAGTCCTACCCTCTTGGCTCAGCTGCTCTGCGGCAGGAGGTTTACGTGGATGACCTTATTTCGGGCGGTAATTCGGTCGCACAGGTCATGGACAAGATGCACCAAACATCAGCTTTACTGTCCCGTGGTAATTTTAGACTTAGGAAATGGTGCTCCAGTCACCAGGAAGTACTTGAGGGAACCCCTGAAGATGACATAGAGAAGTTCCTAAAGTTTAATGATGGAAGCGACATTGCCAAAACTCTCGGCTTAGCGTGGGACCCTGCTTCGGATCAGCTGCTTTTTGCCTTGTCCGCACTGGACACAAACTCAAAGCCATCAAAGCGGTCGGTTTTATCTACGATTGCGCGGTTCTACGACCCTATTGGATTGATAAATCCAGTCATTGTCAGGTGCAAAATCTTCCTTCAGCAGCTTTGGAGAGAAAATTTGGATTGGGATGAAAGCCTACCCTCAGCGTTGCATTCAACTTGGATGGACTTGAGAAATAGTTTGGCAAGCATTTCTCGGATCTCATTCCTCGCTTGGTTCTTCGTTCTAGTGTGGCTACAGAAGTTCACGGATTCTGTGATGCCAGCTTAGAAGCATATGGCGCTTGCGTGTATGTCGTGTCCATGGAAGCCCAGTCTTTGAGCCACGTTTTGTGCTCAAAGTCGCGAGTGGCGCCGCTAAAGACTATATCGATGCCTAAGCTGGAATTAAGTGGAGCCCATTTGCTTGCGAAAATCATGCAGAATGTAAAGGACATGGGAATCTTTACAGGTCGGTTCTATTGCTGGTCGGATTCGTCAACAGCATTATCTTGGATTAGGGACGAGCCAGCTAAATTTCAAGTTTTCGTGGCAAATCGAGTGGTATCAATTCAGGAGTTGACGGCAGCCATGGAATGGCGCTATATTCCCACATCGTTAAATCCTGCTGATATTCTCTCGAGAGGCTCGCTTCGCAACCCTCTTATCCAGTCAGAGCTATGGTTTCACGGCCCATCCTTTTTGCTAGGCTCCAAGGATAAGTGGCCTGTATCTCCATCTAACAACATAGCAACTTTGGAGCTTCGCAAGAGAGGATTGCTAATCACGTCTCCACATGCCGATCTCACGTCCGGATGCAAATTTGCGAATTCATTCTTTCGCATGCAGCGCACATTCGCCTACATGCATAAATTTATACATCGTCTTAGGCATCCAGGACTCACCGTTTCTGATATTCGGCAAGGAACGCATCTTCTAGTTCGACACATTCAGCTGGCAAATTTGTGGATGGACATAAAGGAGACTCGGCGCAATGGTCAAGTCATGAAATCCAGTTCTATTAGTTCGCTCAACCCGTTCATAGATCATTCTGGACTACTTAGAGTTGGAGGTCGTCTGGGGGCCCATTGGAGGTGTTAAGGCAGTGTCAAGGGTCGTCAGCAGATGTGTGAGATGCTTCAGGACTAGGCTGCGCATGGTCGAACACATCATGGGAGACCTACCTAAGAAACGTTTGGAAGGATCTCGAGCTTTTGAAGTCACTGGAGTAGACCTTTTTTCTACCGATCAGAAATCCGCACGAGGCCTCCGATCAAGTGATACATTAGCGTATTCATCTGTTTCACTTTTAAGGCTATACACATGGAGGATTTGACCACCGCATCATTTCTAGGCGCACTAAAGCGTTTTACTTCCACTCGAGGAAGGCCAAGTCAAATTTGGTCGATCGACTGGCGTTTCATCCCACCTCGCTCTCCGCATTTTGGCGGGTTGTGGGAAGCGGCGGTGAAGACCGCAAAATATCACCTGTACCGCTCAGTTGGACCATCTGTGCTTAGCTTCGACGAGCTGCGCACTCTGATCTGTCAGATCACTGCAATTGTTAACTCTCGCCCTTTGCTCTCGCTTTCAGAAAATCCTGATGGGTCAAGGCACTTAGGTGTAGTTATATCTTCCTTTGAAGATGGCTTATCACCTTTGTGTGCGGTCTTGCCGACGGCAATTGCTTCTCCACTTTGGATGATTGGGTATGACCTTTCTCCTAACGTTACCGTTTCATTTCGGTAATCGATGACGGCTTTGCTGGCCATCAAATATGCTCTGCATAAGAGTATGTCATAATTTTCAGAAAAATTATGAATATAAAATTTGTGTTTTGTCGGACAGTTTTTGGTTGCATTACGTGTAATGCTCTGTGTCAGACGGACGGGTCCATTGATGGTATGGACGGTGAGGTTGTCGCTATCGTTTTTGGAATCTGTATAGTTTTCTTTTATTATATTTATTGACGATCCCGAATCCGCGATACCTCTTAATTTTTTATTATTTACGATTATTTCTATATATGGTCTTCCTCGATTTCTTCCGAGGCACTCTGCTGAAAATTTACATCCATTTTCATTTGTCCGCCTTGGCTTTCCCTAGATCGTTTGACTGGCTGATTTGGTGCACTGCTACCTGCCTGAGTCTGATTGATTTGATAGTTTGGGGGATTCTGTACTCTGCCCTGGTTTAAGGAATTTCTAAATTCGTTAAATAATCCTTTATTATTTACGGCATTATTTCCTGAATTATTTCGATTCGATCCATGATTATTTCTGGAAGTACTTGCGTTTTGATTGTTATAATCGTTACTACTATAGCGAGGGTAATAAGTTCCAACATTCCTACGATTGTTATTTCCGTTTCTTGAGTGTTCGTGATTCTTGTTATCAGTTACGAAATTTTCGTAGATTCCTAACTCTTGAGCTGATTTTTCTAGATTAGCCATAGTAGAAATGTCTTTCTTTGCTAAAATGATGAACAGTTTATTGGGTAGAGCATCTTCTATGGTATGTCTGGTGGCATTTGCCAGAGCGTTTTTAAAGATTATCTTATTTTCTGGGATAGTCTCCAGATTTAGTTTACTTACTATAATATTTGACTTAATTTCTAGTTCCTCTACGAACTTACTAATATTTCCATTGAATTTGGTGTCGTGTAATTGTTGTAGCAGCGTTTCGTATGGAGTGTGGTTGTTGAATTTGCTGAATAGGGCTGCTTTTAGATCGGTCCAGGTGTTGGGTTGAAGGCTTTGTGATAAAAGTTGTGCTCGTCCGCACAGTTGACCCTCAGTGGCTCCGTACATGATGCTTTGTTGCCGGATGTCTTCTGTTGGGTACAATTCGGAGATGTACTCGATCCTGCTTATGAACGAGCTTAGGCGTTCTTGGCATCCGTCGTATGGTGGAATTTGCCTGATTGACTTCAAGGCTTGGTTCAGGTGTATTTCTGTTAGCGGCATGTTGATTTCTTTTTATTTATTTATTTTTTTCTAATATTAATTGAGTTTTAATCGTGTGTAGATTCTTTGGCGGATCTCTTTAGTATTAGCGTTACTTTTTCTCTTATCACTGTAGGTTATTACGCACTGTAACTGTCACTACGCCAATTGATCGTCTTAAAAAAAGGATTCACTTTTAACTGAGATCCTACCGACTGCGCCAGTTAAATATGCGACACTTCAGTTTAAGTTTTAAAAAAGGTTTTATTCTTTCACTTAAACTTAGCGTACATTGGTTAGTTATTTCCCCGACGATGACTGAGGTCTGATGTCTTGAACGGAATTAACTTTGGTTGAATTCTCCGACGGTGTCGCGATTGACGTTTGTCTTGAACAGAACTGAGCTGGCTTCTTAGATGTAGACTATTTATATTATGATGCTCGGTTTGGGATTCGGATTTGGATTCGGAGGCGTTGGCTTCGACTTCGGCTTCGGAGATGGAGTACGTGTCTCGATCGATATGTGGGAAAGGCGGCTTTTGATGAAAGGCTTCCGCTGCGTATGAGCGGTGTTGCATTACTTGGGGGTGGCTGAGAATAGGGCCTCTGATTGGTCAGCTAGGATGGTGTGATTCTTGAGAATCGATTAGTAATTGATCTCTGAAGAGTGGCGTGATTCTGGTGCGGCTGGATTCTAGTGCGGCTGGATTCTAGTGCGGCATCTATTGTTTTATGTTCAACTTCCAGTTTAGGGTGTTTGTTTACATTGCCTGCAATCGGCTACGCGTGGTCCATTTCGAGCGTGAGATTGTTTATGAGGGTTCGAAGCTGAGGGTGTCGTATTGTTTATAGTATTGCGGGTGCAGGGTAATAGACATAGACAAGTGTATGCGGAGCATGGACTATAGATATGTCACTATATATATATGTGGGGTTTTTATTTACTTTAGGTTTAATAATTAATTTGTATTTAATGTTTGATAAATTTAGGATGAATGTATTCTTTATTTTGCGTCGTTCAATTCTTCTTTTCTGCGGCCGTCGTCGTTTTTACGTCTTTTCAGTACCGTCCTCGTTTTATTTCTCTGCTTGTCTCTTCCTTGCTCGTCGTCTTCCTCGTGATGGCATAGTCGTTGTTCGTCGATCTTTTTAGTGATGGGATCATCGTTGCTCGTCGTCTAGGGATCTTATCTTCATTTGGTATTTTGTGTGGTACACCAACCCACATTCGGCCATTCTGATTAAGCATTCGACCCGAATGCGTCGTCGTCGTCGTCGTTGCCAATGGACCATGGCTTCATGTACTCCGCGCACTATGAGGTATTCTTTGGGCCATCACAGTTTCCGGCTTTCTGAACATCATACGCATTGTTATGTTTGATTCCAGCAACTTGCTAGGGTCCCAAAAACTTTGCTTTTAATTTCAGGCCACTACCAAACTGTGTAAGTTTGATGGCAACAAAGTCACCAATATTATATCGTCTTGCAGGTTTTCGTCGTAGATTATACGTCTTCTTATTTTCGTTCTGAAGCTTCATAATTTGAGCCTTTGCCTTTGCTCTTAGGTCGCTGCGATCGTCGTTAAATATTGTTGCTGCTTCTTTGTTGATCTATTGTCGTATCTGGAGGTCTTCTTTTGTCCGCATCTTAACTCCAACTAGCATTTCAAAGGGTGTCGTATCAATGCTTCTCGTAAATGTTAAATTTACAGCTTGTTGAACTTTGCTGACATGCCTGTACCATTTCGTGGGGTCGTCGATACTCAGCTTTGAGAGCACTGAAATTAACGTCTTCTTTCTGGAGTGGGTGTAGTAGCCCTTCCTGCTTGCCTCTCTTTCGGTTCATCAAAATACATGGAATACAGCACTCAATATATTTCTTGATCTTCTCTTCGACATTTGGTATGTAGAATTCTCTGCAAATCAAATCCTTCGTCTTCTTTGCTGCAAAATGACCTCTATCATGTGTACGGCTAATAATTTGTTTCTGCATGTCATTGGGTACCACCATAAGTTCTTCGTCCTGTACAACTCTATATAGCATACCAGACTTAAGGAAATAATCGTCGTAAGTCTTCTGTTCGTCGTTCAGAATTTGTTTAATAGCATTAATCTTTTCATCTTTCGACTGTGCATCTTTTAAAGCGATGATTATGCTGTCTTCAGTTATAATCATGATTGGGTAGCGGCTGAGAGCATCGACATGTTTCATTCTAGTTCCTGACCGATGTTCCACAGCATAATCGTACTCCTGCAGAAACAAAATGCATCGCGCCACCCTAGTGCATAAGTTTTGTTTCTCCAGCGTCTTTACAGTATGTTATCAGTTTAAAATGAATGCCTAAGAGATATACTCTAAACTTGGTTAACGCTTCTATTACTGCCAAAATCTCTAATACGTTACTGCTATATTTCCGCTGTGCATCAGAAGTCTTTTTGGACATATAATAGACCGGGTGTAGCTGTCCGTCGTCTAGCGATTTCTGTAATAGAACTGCACCAAAACCATCAATTGATGCATCTATGTGTACTTCTGTATCGTAAGTCTGATTATATATATTCAATACTGGGTTCTCCGTCAGCAGTTTTTTTATACCCGATACTCAAAATGAGTATAGGGGTATATTAGATTTGTGGTAAAAGTGGATGTGTGTAACGTCCAGAAGGAATCGTTTCCGACCCCATAAAGTATATATATTCTTGATCAGCATCAATAGCCGAGTCGATTGAGCCCTGTCTGTCTGTCCGTCCGTCCGTCTGTCCGTCTGTCCGTCCCCTTCAGCGCCTAGTGCTCAAAGACTATAAGAGCTAGAGCAACGATGTTTTGGATCCAGACTTCCGTGATATGTCACTGCTACAAAAATATTTCAAAACTTCGCCCCGTCCACTTCCGCCCCCACAAAGGACGAAAATCTGTGGCATCCACATTTTGAAAGATACGATAAAACCAAAAACGCAGAATCGTAGAAGATGACTATATGTTCTAGAGTGTAAAATCTCAGCCAGATCGTATAATTATTATAGCCAGAATCAAGAAAACAATTTCATTCTTTCTCGCTCTGTCTCTCTCTAACACACAGGTTTCATGGTCGGTTTTGCCAATTGCAAAATATGAGTTCAAGGATCTCAGAATCTATAAGAGCCAGAGCAACCAAATTTGGTATCCACACTCCTGTGATATCGGACCTTGACCGTTTCGTGTCCAAATTTCGGCACACCCCCTCCCGCCACCACAAAGGACTAAAATCTGGGGCATCCACAAATCTCAGAGACTATTAAGGCTAGAGTAACCAAATTTGGTGTCTGCACTTCTGTTAGATCTCACTATAAAACGTATATCTCAGAATTTCGCCTCATCGCCTTCCGCCCCCACAAAGAACGAAAATCTGTTGCATCCACAATATTGCACATTCGAGAAAACTAAAAACGCAGAATCATAGATAATAACCATATCTATCAGATTGCTGAATCTGGATCAGATCAGATAATTTTTATAGCCAAAAGGAACAAATCAATTGGCAGTGGCTACGCAGCGCCCGACGTCACGCTCAGACTGATTTCTGTCTCTCTCGCACGCACTCTTTGTCGTGTCGTTTAATAGTAGCGGCGCCTGCCGGAGGAGAGCCATACTGTCTAAGTATCGGGTATAAATGTAGAGTTGCGGTCTTCGCAGCTTCTCACAACGTTCCCCCTCGTTTTTCTTTAAACTGATTTATATTTGTTGCGCTGTACAAAATTGTCTTATTCACACCTTTTCCATCTATGCCGTCAATTAAATATTGGATAAATGTGTCGTCTGCAATACTTCCTCGTGATGCAATGTCTTTCATTTTGTAGAAATATTCGAATACACACTCATTGTTGCCTCGTTTCGTTTGCGCGAGTTGCTCATGAATTTGCTTGCTGGTTACATTCGACTTAAATTCTGACAATAATGCCTACTTGAGGGAATTCCATGAATTCAAACATCTTTCACTCAATATAAACAATTTAGCGATTCCTTTTAGAGCTTTTTTGGCGAACAAAAACCTTTGGAATCATTCCATTTCATTAGTGTCGCCTGTTCCTCGTATTCTGTTATCCACACTTCGACTGGAATAGTATTAGTGCCGTCGAAACTTCGAATGCTCTCTTCCACATCGCGAAAACTGATCGCAAATCGTGGCGTCATATCTTTCTCCACTATTTGGTTGTATGTTGTAGCGTGTCTTCTTTGTCCTGTGTCTTCGTTTTTCCCTGCTAATCGTTGTTCGTCGTTCTTTTTAGTGATGGGATCATCGTTGTTCGTCGTTCTTTTTAGTGATGGGATCATCGTTGCTCGTCGTCTAGGGATCTTATCTTCATTTGGTATTTTGTGTGGTACACCAACCCACATATATATTCTTTTTTTTATACCCGATACTCAAAATGAGTATTGGGGTATATTAGATTTGTGGTGAAAACGGATGTGTGTAACGTCCAGAAGGAATCGTTTCCGACCCAAGTCGATTGAGCCCTGTCTGTCTGTCCGTCTGTCCGTCCCCTTCAGCGCCTAGTGCTCAAAGACTACAAGAGCGAGAGCAACGATGTTTTGGATCCAGACTTCTGCGATATGTCACTGCTACAAAAATATTTCAAAACTTCGCCCCGCCCACTTTCGCCCCCACAAAGGACGAAAATCTGTGGCATCCACAATTTTAAAGATATGAGAAAACCAAAAACGTAGAATTGTAGAGAATGACCATATCTTTAAGACTGCGGAATCTGAATTGGATCGTATTATTATTATAGCCAGCATCAAGAAAACAATTTAATTTTTTCTCGCCCTGTCTCTCTCTAACACACACGTAGCATAGGCGGCTTTGCTTAGAGTAAAACATTAGCGCCTAGATCTCAGAGACTACAAAAGCTAGAGCAACCGAATTTGGTATCCACACTCCTAATATATCGGACCGAGACGACTTTGTTTCAAAATTTCGCCACACCCCCTTCCGCCCCCGCAAAGGACGAAAATCTGGGGATATTCAAAAATCTCAGAGACTATTAAGGCTAGAGTAACCAAATTTGGTATCCGCACTTCTGTTAGATTTTACTATAAAACGTGTATCTCAAAATTTCGCCCCACCCTCTTCCGCCCACACAAAGGACGAAAATCTGTTGCATTCACAATATTGCACCTTCGAGAAAACTAAAAACGCAGAATCATAGATAATGACCATATCTATCAGATTGCTGAATCTGGATCAGATCAGATCATTTTTATAGCCAAAAGGAACAAATCAATAGCGACTAGATCTCAGAGACTACAAAAGCTAGAGCAACCAAATTTGGTATCCACACTCCTAATATATCGGGCCGAGACGACTTTGTTTCAAAATTTCGCCACACCCCCTTCCGCCCCGCAAAGGACGAAAATCTGGGTATATTCAAAAATCTCAGAGACTATTAAGGCTAGAGTAACCAAATTTGGTATCCGCACTCCTGTTAGATTTTACTATAAAACTTGTATCTCAAAATTTCGCTCCACCCCCTTCCGCCCACACAAAGGACGAAAATCTGTTGCATCCACAATATTGCACATTCGAGAAAACTAAAAACGCAGAATCATAGATAATGACCATATCTATCAGATTGCTGAATCTGGATCAGATCAGATCATTTTTATAGCCAATAGGAACAAATCAATTTGCAGTGGCTACGCAGCGCCCGACGTCACGCTCAGACTGATTTTCTGTCTCTCTCGCACGCACTCTTTGTCGTGTCGTTTAATATTAGCGGCGTCTGCCGGAGGAGAGCCATACTGACTTAGTATCGGGTATAACCGTAGAGTTGCGGTGTCCGCAGCAACTCACAACGTTCCCCCTCGTTTTATGTTCAATTCTAGGCCAAAATCTTTGCATGTTTCGATAACTTCCTTTAGATTCTTCCTAGCATCTTGTTCTGTCTGTTCTGGAATAATCACGTCATCAACGTAGGGTAAAGCAATACCTTTGCTGGACAGATGTCGAAATATCGCATTGACGTGCCGCTGAAAAACTCCTGGTGAATTTGAAAATCCAAACGGAACTCTCAAAAATTTATATTGGCCTCGCTGAGTTACAAACGACGTGTACTTCCGACTAGATTCAGAAACCATGAAAAAACGCATTCCTAAGATCAATCGTGCTGAATATCTTGGCCTCTTGCAATCTGTTTAGTTGATCTTCAATAAGCGGCAAAGGAATATGGTCTTTGACAGTTACCTTATTGATCCTTCTGTAATCAACACAAACCCTTGCCGAACCGTCTCGCTTTTTAACAAGGACTATTGGACTTGTAAACTCCGATGTAGATTCTTCGATAATGTAATTTTTAAGCCACTCTTCAATCTGTTCATCGACGATACGCGTTTCCGTCAACGCCATTCTGCGCGGACGCGAATATATAGGAGACTCATATTTTAATACGATACGCATCTCTAAATTTGCTGTTTTTCATTTGTTTTTCACATAATTGTCTATTAGTTCACGTACTTATTTTTTGGCAGATTCACTTGCTGCTTCATTAATGTCAATCACGTCAATGTCAATTTCCGCACAAATTTTCATTATATTTAGTTCGTCACCGCTCGACATATTGCTCGACATATTGCGCACTTGAAATCCGTTTCTATTAAAAACGATTTCCGCCAGTAAACACAGTTCTTCTCCAATAATTAGCTTCACGTCGATAAGTCTGGTTGGTACTTTATAAAAATCTAACAGGAATTCGTCATCGTTAATTAGAATTTTGTGCTTAAAATGTCCAACTGGTTTTATCCTATTAAAGTTACAGTCGCCAAAAACAATAAGAACGATTGTACAGCTTTCCAATTTCATGCTTTGACTTTTTTTGTCGGTTTCTTTTTTATTGATTTCATTGCGCTTCGACTTCTCTTTTTCCATTTGATTTTCTTTTTCCATAATTGTTTTATAGCACTTTAATTATACCCGATACTCAAAATGAGTATTGGGGTATATTAGATTTGTGGTGAAAATGGATGTGTGTAACGTCCAGAAGGAATCGTTTCCGACCCCATAAAGTATACATATTCTTGATCAGCATGAACAGCCGAGTCGATTGAGCCATGTCTGTCTGTCCGTCTGTCCGTCCGTCCGTCTGTCCGTCTGTACGTCCCCTTCAGCGCCTAGTGCTCAAAGACTATAAGAGCTAGAGCAACGATGTTTTGGATCCAGACTTCTGTGATATGTCACTGCTACAAAAATATTTCAAAACTTCGCCCCGTCTACTTCCGCCCCCACAAAGGACGAAAATCTGTTGCATCCACATTTTGAAAGATACGATAAAACCAAAAACGTAGAATTGTAGAGAATGACCATATCTTTAAGACTGCGGAATCTGAATTGGATCGTATTATTATTATAGCCAGCATCAAGAAAACAATTTAATTTTTTCTCGCCCTGTCTCTCTCTAACACACACGTAGCATAGGCGGCTTTGCTTAGAGTAAAACATTAGCGCCTAGATCTCAGAGACTACAAAAGCTAGAGCAACCGAATTTGGTATCCACACTCCTAATATATCGGACCGAGACGAGTTTGTTTCAAAGTTTCGTCACACCCCCTTCCGCCCCCGCAAAGGACGAAAATCTGGGGATATTCAAAAATCTCAGAGACTATTAAGGCTAGAGTAACCAAATTTGGTATCCGCACTCCTGTTAGATCTAACTATAAAACGTGTATCTCAGAATTTCGCCCCACCCCTTTCCGCCCACACAAAGGACGAAAATCTGTTGCATCCACAATATTGCAGATTCGAGAAAACCTAAAACGCAGAATAACGATAGATAGATAGATAGATAGATAGATAACGACCATATCTATCTGATTGCTGAATCTGGATCAGATCAGATCATTTTTATAGCCAAAGGAAACAAATCAATTTGCAGTGGCTACGCAGCGCGTGACGTCACGCTCAGACTGATTTTCTGTCTCTCTCTCTTTGTCGTGTTGTTTAATATTAGCGGCGTCTGCCGGAGGGGAGCCATACTGACTTAGTATCGGGTATAACTGTAGAGTTGCGGTGTCCGCAGCAACTCACAACGTTCCCCCTCGTTTAGCCTATCCTTATGAACTTTTTATTCCTTATCTTTCTTATTCTTTATAATTATATTATTATTGTTTTCTATACTAACGACCTCAAAAGGTCCTATATAAGAGGGTTCTAATTTATGACCTGTTTCATTTTTTAAGTAAACTTGGTCTCCTATTTCTATTTTAAAATCTGATACTTTCTTATCATTTACTTCTTTTTGATTAATTTTATGTTTTTCTAAAAGTATTCGCGCTCTTTTATACGCTTTTTATAGTCTAAACTTAACTTCTTTAGAATAATCTTCTATATTATATATAGGCTCTATGATAATTACGCTGTTAAATTGTATTGGTAAGTTATTTTGCCTTCCAAATACTAGTTCATATGGACAATAATTATAAGTTACTGATGGTGTTGTGTTAAAACAATACACGAAATATTGTAACCATACGTCCCAGTCAGTTTTATCTACTGATATATATGAACGAATGTACTCATTGAATGTCCTCTGACTATTTTCAACGGTAATGTCTGGTGGTAGTGTGCTGTAGACGTTATGTTGTCTATTTTTAAATATTTGCACAAGTCAGTTATAATAGAATTTTTGTATTATGTTCCCATTTCCTTAATGAACGTCTTCATTGGACCGTACTTCAGAATAAAAGATTCGAATATGGCTTTTGCGACAGTTGTTGCACTTTTGTTTGCAACTGGAATTGCTACTAAATACTTTGTCAATTCACATATTAAAGTGATTGCGTATTCACTTCCATTTTCTGATCGTGGTAGTGGAGCAATTGTGTCTACTATCACTCTGTCAAAAGCATATTGTGGTGTTTCGGTTAGTATCATAGGTGATCTGGTGTGTTTCGTCGTTTTTGGCTTCAGGCATTTTGGACATTTATTTATGTACTCTTTTACATGATTAGTCATGTTTTTCCAATAATATTGTCTCTTTATTTTTTCTAGCGTTTTATTTATGCCTGTATGACCTCCTTGAATTGGATCGTCATGGAATCGTCTTTTTCATTATTTATTTGGGTCACCGGCTTGAGTAGCGCTACTCTTAATGATTTTAAATTTTCATTGCCCAATTGTTTGAAAGTATCTATTGAAATTGATTCAAAGATCTTTTCGCTCGGTGCCACTTTTAGTTGGCTGATTTTAGATACACCGGCTTGCCATTCAAGCCTTTGGAAAAACTGACCTAAGTCGAGAATTCCATTGGAGTGCAAATCGCAAACATTAGTTCTTGCTACAACTGTTTTCCATGTTTCAATAAACATGTGAATTCTGTTATTCGCAAGGTGACTACTTTCCGTACCTCGTCATTTCTAATGACTTCGTATACGTTTGGCTTAAAAGCTTTTTCAAAACTTTGCGTTGGCAATATTTCTTGTTTATTTCCTGCGCAGGAATTGTTTTGTCTACTTTGTTGCCTGGTAGTGACTTTCAGGACTTTTCTATTCATGTCAATTAGGTCGGATATTGTTATCTTTGACAAGGCGTCTGCCACGAAATTGTCTTTCCCTCTCAGATACTCTACTGTAAAATCATACTCTTCTAACTCGAGTCGCATGCGTGTTAATTATGAACTTGGGTTTACCATAGAAAATAAATATGTTAAAGGTCTGTGATCCGTTTTAACTCTAAAATGTTTACCATATATATAGTTAAATATCCGCAACACGATTTTAAGTATTTAAAAAAGATTTTATTTTTACTACATAAGATCTTTATGTCACAAGATTATATTAAATTCCCCGACTTAACTTTACGTCTGCTTGTCTCAAACGGAACTGATTTCTCTATTGTTGGCTAGTTTCCATGAGCCCTTCTCTCGACTCTGGCTTCGGGTGCTGCTTTCCTCGGCTGCATCTTCGTGTCGGTGGCGTACGCGACTGGACCGATGTTTAGGGATGCATCGGCTTTTGATCAAAGGCATCCGCTGCTGGCGATCGCTGTTGCATTACATGAGGGAGCTAGGAATGTGATACTCCTTGGTTTTATGACTAGCTCTGATTGTCCTCATGAGTGGCATGATTCTAACGAATCGATTTCTTGAGGGTGGCGTGATTCTGGCGTTGATGAATCAATGGGCTCCATTGTTTAGATTAGTGGACTAGCTGGAGTGTGGGAAGAATCAGTTATTGATTCTTCGGTGGTGTCCTGTTACTTTTGTGGATGGGATGGGTGAATTGGACATAAACATAATGTGTATGTGAAGTGGAGAGTTATGGATATGTCACTCCCACAACGTTTGTTATTAGCCTGTCCCTAAGCGATTACCCTCGGGTATAGTGACGGGGTGTCGAGTATGACAGTTGAGGTCGGGTCTTCTTCCTCTTCTATAGTCAACTACAGTGAATGTCTTAGGACGTTTCTTAAATTTAATTGTTACATGTATAATTATAATTATTATTGTTATAATGAATGCAATTATAATTATTGTTTGTAATACATTATACAATTTTGTGTGTTATATGATTATTTATTTTTCCTGTACATAAGAAAATGGTTTTAATCTGGTTATGTTATTACTAATGTAGACATTCTGTGTAAAATCAAGCATTGTGTTCGGAGCAGAACCCAGCCGATTAGCTGCTTGCCAAATAGCACCTAATTCTTGCCCCTCAGCCGCCTATTTTGTTTGTTACTTATGTCTATGTCACTCATTTGTTTGTTAAAGCTTTGCGCTTGCTTGCCCTGCTAAACGCTCTCTGCCAGCACGCTCTTCGCTATCTCCGCCTTGCGCCTTGCCTACCGACATTTGCCGAGCAAAGCTGCGCTTAGCGATCGGAGCGGCAATGTAAAGGGCAGGCAAGCCACAATTGCAATTTGGATGTCACGCATTAAATTTTATTTCTGCGCCGAGTTTTATTTAATACGAAATAATTAGTCGGCCGATTGGGGATAAAAAACATTATCTCCACATACAATTTGGTGACCCCGACGTGATCTCTAAGTTGCAGTGCCAATTAATAATCGTTCGCGATCGACATTTGTTAGCCTTAGCAAATTTTCGACGTTTAAGCACAATTCGGTGCTAAAACATACTTACATACACGCATTGTGGGCTTTTAATTTCTCTGTCGCGACAATTCGGTCAGTGCAGTGCGGAAGGCAGTGCAGCGAACTCACTAATACACACAAGCGGAGTACAAAGCGGAATCGGACAGCTCGCACAGCCGCACAGCTAAAGGCATTAGCTGTAATCCCTTTGCTCGCGGTTCCCACGTTTATACGTATACAGGGTGTCTTTTTCGGTCGTGCTGAGTGACTCTTTTAAAACCTCAACATGACAGCACCTGAGCCTGCCAATGTCGCGAACGCAGCAATGCCGAGTGATGTAGATTTCTACAAGCACAAGGCCGAGTCCATCGCGCGCCAACTAAAGGTCATGGATCGCTTTCTCACCAAGGAAGAGCTTGCTGAGTTAGATGAGGCAGAACTTCAAGCTCGCTAAGAGCAAATCGAGCGAATGAATGCGGATTTCGATGCCGCTCAAACGAGCCTTGAAAGGCTGGATTTCCTGCAGTTAGCCCATGATGCCCGACTGGACTTTTCGAATGTTTATGTCAAGGTTAGGTACAGGCTGTCGCGGGAGTTGATGGCTGCTCGCACGGTGAATGTTGCCAATTGAACGGCTCGGCATACTCTCGAGGGGAATTCGTCGTTGTTCGCCTATAATAGTATAGGCCGTTCTCGAATGCCCGAGTTGCAGCTTCCTCGATTCGGTGGGAACTACATGGATTGGCCAGAATTCCACTCGATGTTCTCGACAATGGTGCACAAAGACCATCGTATACCAATCATCGAAAAATTCCAATATGTTCGTGGATGTCTAGATGGTGCTGCGATGCATACGATTCGTTCCTTGGAACTTTCTGAGGAGAATTACGACAAGACGTTGAATTTACTAATGTTGCGATTCGATAATAAACTGTTACATTTTCAGGCACACGTCAAGGCTATTTTCGGGCTGCAAGGGCTCGGCTATCGGCTTGCGCGCGCTCAGCGACAAAATCAATTCGCACTTGCGTGCACTTCAGACCGTGGCGACCCCGCAGGAGATTTCGGATGGGTTGCTGATCTTCATCATAGATCAGCCATGGCAACAAGTCCTAGTCAACAGGTGGGAGAAGACAAACCTGTCACCCTTATCACCTCCAGTAACGACCATCCTAACCCCATATGTAACCGTTGCAATTCCTCCGAGCATTACATATCTAGATGTCCGGCATTCCTGAATCTCTCTGCGTTTGAACGATACAAAGAAGCAAAGAAGAGCCGCTTGTGTTTGAACTGCCTCAACAAAGGCCATGAATTGCAGAGGTGCAGGTCAGGACTTTGCAGGCATTGCCAGGCCAAACATCACACGCTACTCCACATTCCATCGGGAACTGGTGCTTCATCTTCCTCTTCACCGGCCGAGGAATCGATCCAGCAAGAGGCCGCGACTGTGCTTCTAGCCCTCCCCCCTCGAGCCAGAAATCTCAGCCTAGCCAGAACGTGTTGCTACCTACTGCCCTCGTCCACTTATCCCATGTCGTGCCATTTTGGATTCTGCATCACAGGCAAACTTTGTAACATCTAGACTTGCTAATCAGTTGCAGTTGGATCATCGCTCGTCTTATGTTAACATCTCCGGTATCGGAGATTCCATTCTACCTTCGAGCAAGTCTGTACATATAGGTGTACAATCCCAGGACGCAAGCTATCGAGCTTCCTTCGCTGCAATTGTCACCAACTCAATAACGGAAATTCAGCCTAACTTCAGCCTAGACGCAAAGGATTGGCGAATGCCGAATAATCTAAAACTAGCTGATCCTAATTTCTCCAAGCGCCAACGTATCGATCTGTTGATAGGTTCTGGCTTGTTCTTCGATTTGATGTGCGTCGGACAAATTCGACTATCAGACCAATTGCCAACATTACAGGAAACAAAACTTGGTTGGATAGTGTCAGGAAGCATTGATAGCTCGGAGAGTAAGCGTGCAGCTTTAGCCGCTTTTCAAAATTCCTCTTTCATCTCTATTGACGATTTTCGACCCACAACGCTGGAGTACCAAAACTTAGAGCAGCAATGCAGGAAGCAGCTGCTCGAGTGCCAGGTGCAAGTGGAAAAACTGCGATCGGAGAATCAGGAACTGCAGCGCGAACTTTTCGATATCTTAAAAACCTACATATCCACGCCAAATGAAATTCAACTTTCAACAATTTATACATTGCCAAATTTCCTGCCATTCTATGCAATTACAGAGGTTCCCGATTATCAAGATATAATCACGACAAGCCGCCTTCGTAAAGAAGCGCCGATTGCTGCATTCGACGATCATCCCAGCGTAGCCGCCAGCTGCGCCCAAGTAAGCATCTTCAAGAGGGCCGTTGGAAAAATAGCGGTTCTGCCCCGTCAGGATGGAGCTGTTGAAAGCCTTTGCCTTCCAACGGGGGGTGAATGTTCGGAGCAGAACCCAGCCGATTAGCTGTTTGCCAAATATCACCTAATTATTGGCCCTCAGCTGCTTATTTTGTTTGTTACTTATGTCTATGTCACTCATTTGTTTGTTAAAGCTTTGCGCTTGCTTGCCCTGCTAAACGCTCTCTGCCAGCACGCTCTTCGCTATCTCCGCTTTGCGTCTACCTACCGACGTCTGCCGAGCGAAGCTGCGCTTAGCGATCGGAGCGGCAATGTAAATGGCAGGCAAGCCACACTTGCAATTTGGATGTCACGCATTAAATTTTATTTCTGCGCCGAGTTTTATTTAATTTGAAATAATTAGTCGGCCGATTGGGGATAAAAAACATTATCTCCACACATTGAATTGGTTGTTACTAATTCGTTTAATTGAATTGAGCAATTATAAATTTTGATAATATTATTTCCTTCTAAGTATAGTGATCTCTTTATTTAGGCAATTTTGGTTTAATTTGGTACTTGGAAGATTTCATGTTACTAAAATGTTTGGTTCTATATAATTTACTTGAATGTTCTTATATGTTTTTGTTTAAGGAAATTTAGCAGGATCTGTTGTATTATGCCATTTGTGCAATCGTCTTTTATTATTTGTCTAGTATCTTTATTCAATACATCATTTTTAACAACATAATATTCTACAGATGTTATTTCTGTTAAAATATTATGGTTTTCATCTGGATAGGGAATTATTTTGTATAAAGGGGTGTGTTCAGGCCAGCAGGAGATGATTGCCGCGCACTGTGCCAACGCCGGGCGGTCCGGTCCCAACTTGCGCTCGATCCACAGGTCACGATCCACACGGCGCTCAAGCCAGCATAGAGCATAGATCATAAGCCTTAGAACTTAGTTACGTTTCCACCCCCGATCCCAGAACATATCACGAAACACAACTGCTTTTCATTTCCCGCGACGGCTTCTAGGAGGTTCACTGGTCAACGATTTTTTACGTTTGGAGAATTGATCTTCGATCCGCCCCACTACAAACATTGGTCCTTCGAGCCGGATCTTCGCCTTCCCCATAGAAGAAGCTCAACCCAGCCAGCATCGGCGGATCGCTCCAAGTTCAAGATAAGTACTCTTAGATTGAGCCTAACACCAGTGCAGTGATTTTGTGCGAGTTTTCCATCCCAGTCCGAGTTCCCGTGGCATATGTACATACATATGTATTTATTTCTCGCTCTAGCTCCAAATTAAACCATACTTCGTTCTGCCAACGGTTGTGGCCTCCTACTTCTCCAAAGGTTTTATTTGATCCGAGCTAGCTCCTGCGTTCAGCTTCCGATCCAGTGTAAATAATATTCCTACCTCTCCCAGCTACCAGCTGAGCTTTCGTTGCTAACATACATACACATGTATGTACACATCGCAACGCAATCCAAGCGGCTGGTAACAAACATAAAGGCATATTCTTGCAATTATTTTTGTTGTTTGTTCTGTGCATGCTCAACGTTCCATAGTTTGTCGGTTTTATAAGGAAATAAAATAACAAATCACTGCGCCTCCTTATCTAACTAATTATACTACCAACAAAATAACGATCCATACATACGGCACATACATATGTATTTATCTTACATATCTATACGTACGAAATTTTCGTTCTTGGTTGGATATTTGTTTGTTGATCGTAGTACTTATATCTATATATTCCGGCCACGGTGTACGATTTCCATAATATAAATACTCGCAATAAATTCAACCAAAACCACATATCCACGGTTCGTAGTTCTGAACTTCCACGTCGCCATTTCCGCTCACCTACCTTTGCGACTCTAATACGCGTTATCGAAAATCCATCAGCAAAACATGCCCACTGTTGAGAAGAAATCTCGCAAGAAGTTTATGCGGGGGAGTTCGCTGAGTTTGACCCATCCACCCAGCTCCAACGGCTCAGTCACTACGCCCACATCTTCCCGTCCGGCCCCAGCTGAGCGAGGTCCGACCACGTCCAGGGCTCACGCACCACATGCCTTCGAGGCCTTGTTGCTCCACTCGGGAGTCCCTCGCAAGGCTCCTAGCACTATGGCCGCCAGTTCCGCACAGTATAAGTTTTCCTTGGCTGCAAGCAGACTGACCAGCTTCGACCAGAAGCTCAGCGCTCCAGATGCTAGCACACCAAACCGCTCGCTCTCCCAAGTCCATCGAGAACAACTCCGAAGCCTGTGGGCAAAGGTGGCCGCGGAGTTTGCGGCCTGTTCGGTGACGATGGCGGAAGAGGATCCAGAGGGTGTAGCTTATGTCCAAGAGATGTACGATGGCTGCTACGCGGTCTACGCGCAATGCCTGGCCGAACTGAACGATCAGCTCGAGCCCGCGACTGTCCATCACACGCCGCAACTGGCCGTTCAAGTGCCGACTTCCGGCGGTTGCCGCCTCCCTCCATGTGACACTGAAGTTTTCAGTGGGGACTACCAGTGGCCCACGTTCCGAGACCAGTTCACCGCCATCTACATAGAAAACCCAAGGTTGGCTCCAGTGGAAAAACTGTTCCACCTCAACAAAAAGACCAGCGGTGCCCACGACATAGTGGCACAGGCTCCATTTATGAACGAGGGTTTCGCGTCCGCATGGAACGCCCTCCGTGAGCGTTTCCAAAAAAAGAGGACAGTGAATCAAACGAGGAGCACGTGTGATCTCTGCTCCAAAGAGAATCATCCAATCCGTTTATGCCCTTACTTCCTTCAAATGCCCGCTGACCGGCACCATACGCTTCTACACCGTAGCAATCCAGCAAACTCCAGCGGGGCGATTTCCACAACGGCACAAAATTCCTCAGCGTGGCCCGAGCTACATCTACGAGTACCAAGCGTACAAAATACGCCCGCGCTCTGATCGACTCTGGCTCAGAGGCGACGTTCATTACAGAACGTCTTGTGGACATGATCAAATTGCCATTCCAACGTATCCAGGCACAGGTCTCCGGCCTAAATAATGCCGTATCCGCTCAGTCAAAGAAGCACTGCAGTTTTTCCATCCGTTCTCCGACTAAGCCGGGCTTACAACTAAATGCCACAGCCTACGTTATTCCGGAATTGGCCGCGAATATTCCATCGCATCCGATCTCGCAAGGGTTTTTGAGAGACCTGCCGAACCTCTCATGGGCGGATCCGACCTTATATGAGAGTTCACAAATAGATGTCCTGATTGGAGCGGATATCCTTCCGTCCATTCAGTTAAGTGGCTCACTAACCAACATCTGTGGCTCTCTCCTCGGGCAGGAGACCATTTTCGGCTGGGTACTCACAGGTCCAGTGCCTCAGGTGATGAATCAAATCTCATCGTTCTCGAGTCAAATTTCCAGACGACCTATCACACTGGTAGAAGACTCGGGGTCTTTTTACGACAGCAATTTCCTTCCAGCTCCCTCCGCAGAAGTTCTCGAACGGTGTCCTGACCGACGGAAATATTTCCAAAATATGCACTGTATGAAAGCTGTACGCTCCGGTCCGAATTCAAGCCTGAACTCGAAGGTGAATCCGTCCTTAGATCAACATAGCCTCACCAGACTATGTAACCGGGCGGCAATTTCCAATGTCTTAAATGTGCCTCTCACCCGTTCCAAGATCGTTACTAATGTGTCTTCGACGCCTTTATTTCAACTTAGTTCTCCGCACCCAGATATGGCCCCACGTCCCCGCGACAACCGCACCAGGGAGAACCGACGTGCTCGGGAAATTGGCTCCTACCGTTGCCGAATCTGCCAATCCGCTACGGACCTTCCATCAATTTCTTCTCCTGAGCCCCGAAGAGAGACTCCAAGCTGTCCTTCTCAACCAGTATTGCGGAAACTGCCTGGCTCACCAACACTGTCGCAGTGGCGGGCTGTGCAGGGTGTGTGGCAATAACGACCACACCCCCAACCCGCTCAGCCGCGGGAGCATCGTCGCCATCTAAGTCGAACCATGCCAAACGCAGCCCTCGTCGTCCAGGACCCACGGCACCATCCATAGATTCATCAAGAGCAAGCCCCGTTTTGCGCATCCGCACGCCTATCCGACCGTGGAGCGACACAGAGTCGACGTTCTTGTCAAGTCCAGAGCGTTGTTTTTGGATGAATCGGGTCCGGGGGCGTGCACCCAGCCATGGGCCACCCCATTATACTTTGCAATCCTGCAAGGGGGGGAGGATGTCCAGGCCAGCAGGAGAAGATTGCCGCGCACTGTGCCAACGCCGGGCGCTCCGGTCCCAACTTGCGCTCGCGCGCTCGGAGGGGCGCTCGGGAGGTCTACGATCCACAGGTCACGATCGACACGGCGCTCATGGCCAGCATAGAGCATAGATCATAAGCCTTAGAAGTTAGTTACGTTTCCACCCCCCATTCAAACGGTCGAACTACCGCGCCCCAGAACCAAATACACACCCACATATTACGAAACACAACTGCTTTTCATTTCTCGCGACGGCTTCTAAGAGGTTCACTGGATCAACGATTTTGACGTTTGGAGAATTGTTCTTCGATCCGCCCCACTAAAAACAATCTGAAATACTTAGTTGCCCAAACTATAGCTAGTAATTCCTTTTCTATTGCTGAATAATTGATTTCCTGTTCATTTAAGGTTCTACTTGCGTAGCAAATTGGTTTGTGGTCTTGTGACAACACCTCTCCTAGTGCAATGCTACTTGCATCGGTTGTTACCGTCAACATTTTGTTGAAATCTGGGAATGCGAGGATAGGGTCTGAGGTGATAAGTACTTTCAACTTTTCGAAGGCCTCGACGTATTTTTCCGCGGTTGGGTCTATGACAGCTCGTTTCTTTAACTTGAGTGCCATTGGTTTTGGTATGTTAGCAAAATTGGGAATGAATTTCCTATAAAATCCACATAAACCTATAAATGATTTTATTTTTGTAAATGTATTGGGTATGGGGAAGTTTATTATAGCGGATATTTTCTGTGGATTAGGTACCGTTTGTTATTACTACATGGCCTAGGAATTCCGTTTCTTTCTTCAGGAATTCACACTTATCCATTTGAAGTTTGAGGTTTGCATCTCTCAACTTTCCAAAGAACCTTTTAAGTGACAACAAATGTTCTTCCAATGACATGGAATAGATAATGATGTCGTCTAGATACACAAGGCAATCTTTGAAAATTAAATCTTCTAACAGATTGTTCATGAATCTTTGAAATGTGGCGGGGGCAGTGATTAGCTCAAAAGGCATACGAGTGAACTCGTAATGACCATGCTTCGTGGAGAAATCTGTTTTTGGGATTGAGCTAGGTTCCATAGGAATTTGATGGAATCCCTTAGCTAAATCGATTGTTGTGAAATATTGACACCTACCTAGTTTATCTAGTATTTCGTCCATTCTGGGTGTAGGAAATTTATCCTTGATTGTCACCTCGTTTAGATTTCTATAATCTACTACCATACGATATTTCTGCTTTCCTGAAGCATCTATTTTCTTTGGTATCATAGCAATGGGTGCACAATAGGGAGAATTCGACCTACGAATGATTCTCTGTCTAATCATGTCTTTGATTTGTTGAGTCACTTCTTGATCGTGTATTTGAGCATATTTGTATGGTCGACGATATACAGGATCTTCGTGATGGGTTTTAATTTCGTGCTTTATTGTACTAGTGAAGGTCAAAATGTCATCTTCTTTATACTGCACGTCCTTAAATTCATAGAGAACTTTGTTTAGATTTTCCTTTTCTTCGTCATGTAAATGTTCCAACCTTAGCTGGTTACATTCCCTTAATTCATTCTCTAACGCGGAAGCGAAGTATTGCTTTCCTTCAGAATATGGGTCAAGGCACTTAGGTGTAGTTATATCTTGCCGTCGGCAATTGCTTCTCCACTTTGGATGATTGGGTATGACCTTTCTCCTAACGTTACCGTTTCATTTCGGTAATCGATGACGGCTTTGCTGGCCATCAAATATTCTCTGCCTAAGAGTATATCATAATTTCCAGAAAAATTATGAATATAAAATTTTTGTTTTGTCGGACAATTTTTGGTTGCATTACGTGTAATGCTCTGAGTCAGACGGACGGGTCCATTGATGGTATGGACGGTGAGGTTGTCGCTATCGACTTTGGAATCTGTATAGTTTTCTTTTATTATATTTATTGACGATCCCGAGTCCGCGATACCTCTTAATTTTTTATTATTTACGATTATTTCTATATATGGTCTTCCTCGATTTCTTCCGAGGCACTCTGCTGAAAATTTACATCCATTTTCATTTGTCCACTTTGGCTTTCCCTAGATCGTTTGACTGGCTGATTTGGTGCACTGCTACCTGCCTGAGTATGATTGATTTGATAGTTAGTGGGATTCTGTACTCTGCCCTGGTTTAAGGAATTTCTAAATTCGTTAAATAATCCTTTATTATTTACGGCATTATTTCCTGAATTATTTCGATTCGATCCATGATTATTTCTGGAAGTACTTGGGTTTTGATTGTTATAATCGTTACTACTATAGCGAGGGTAATAAGTTCCAACATTCCTACGATTGTTATTTCCTTTTCTTGAGTGTTCGTGATTCTTGTTATCAGTTACGAAATTTTCGTAGATTCCTAACTCTTGAGCTGATTTTTCTAGATTAGCCATAGTAGAAATGTCTTTCTTTGCTAAAATGATGAACAGTTTATTGGGTAGAGCATCTTCTATGGTATGTCTGGTGGCATTTGCCAGAGCGTTTTTAAAGATTATCTTATTTTCTGGGCTAGTCTCCAGATTTAGTTTACTTACTATAACATTTGACTTAATTTCTAGTTCCTCTACGAACTTACGAATATTCCCATTGAATTTGGTGTCGTGTAATTGTTGTAGCAGCGTCTCGTATGAAGTGTGGTTGTTTAATTTGCTGATTAAGGCTGTCTTTAGATCGGTCCAGGTGTTGGGTTGAAGGCTTTGTGATAAAAGTTGTGCTCGTCCGCACAGTTGACCCTCAGTGGCTCCGTACATTGATGTACTCAATCCTGCTTATGAACGAGCTTAGACGTTCTTGGCATCCGTCGTATGGTTGAATTTGCCTGATTGACTTCAAGGTTCAGGTGTAATTCTGTTAGCGGCATGTTGATTTCTTTTGATTTACTTATTTTTTTCTAATATTAATTGAGTTTGAATCGTGTGTAGATTCTTTGACGGATCTCTTTAGTATTAACGTATGCCCATAGCTATGATGGACAATACATATTCGCAACGCGTGGTACATAAGCAAATTAAATAACTGCGGTAGCGGATTGCGTTTTTAAAAAAGTTTTTATTTAACTTCTAAGTTTACAGATATAGATTTAAGTTGAGGGTCACAAAGGATTCCGGACAAAGGGTTTGCGCGATCTTAGTTTTTAGTTCGACTTTTCGGTGTCGCTTCTGGATCAAGACTGACTTGAACTTTTTGATCTTTGCATCGTCGATCCCTTTCGGGAATAGTTTTTCTATAAACATTTCAATTGATTTCGAGAACTGTAATATGCCTAAAGTGCAGGATCTTCAGAAAGCCGGGTGTGAGATTGTTTATGAGAAGCCGGGTGTGGGCAAAAGTATTGGATTTCGTCATCCAAAGAGAGAACTGTAAAATGCCTAAAGTGCAGGATCTGCAGAAAGCCGTTGAGCCATTGAGATTGTACATCTTAGAAATCAATTAGGCGGAGGCCCAAGATTGAAATTGTTTTCGTTTTGGAAAGCCAAAGATTGTTTACAACTCGTATAAGAGCGCAATAGAATTGGGTACGTTAACTCCCCCCATTCTTAAATGTTTCGTCCCGATACATTTTGAAGTTCTGATAGAGCTCTAATTTCTTCTGACAGTATTTGAATGCTGCTTTCCACTATTTCTTCTGACGGTATTCTTATTGATTTAATAAGTACATAATAAGTACATAAGTAAAAATAATGTTGTTAATGGTAAGGCCGTATTACCTAATGTTATAAGGGGATTTAAAATATTAACATTATCAAAAGAAAATTGCTTATCATTCGATTGTATATAATCAACTAATTCAAAATCGCTATATCTATGATGCGATATATATCTTAGAATTTTACCCTTATCATTTATGTGGGTTATATTATTTATAAAAATTGTGTTGTTGAATATAAGGAGATACGAACCTAACAAAGTAGTATTGTCTACGATATTTTTGCCTGAAACTAATATGGCACCATCCTGAATGATGTCTATTTCTTTGTTATTTTCCCTTTTTTTAGTGCAGTTGGCTTTAAAGCCATTAAGTAAATTGGTGAAACAGGTCTTCTTTAAATTTATTTGTGCGTAATTGTTAAAAGTTTCACTTTTAAAATTATTCATTAAATAGTATTTCTCCTTACATTCACAAACTTTTTCACTTATAACTAACATTCCATCATTTTGTGAGATGGCTCTTGCATGGTAAAACTTGCAAATATCTTTAATTTGAGGATATTTTATATAAATGATTATTAAATCAGCATTTCGAATTATTTTAACCGTTGCAATGTCCAGCAGATCAGACAGTTCAACAGGATGTTTTTCATGCTTATAAATGTCCTCTATTTCGTTTTTATTTAAAATTTTTGTATTGAAAATGTTTACTTTTAAGAGGGTTATGGTATCAACTAAATTTAGTAGGTCAAAAGTTATTAATTTTAAACGATGCTTTCTCAGTATCGTTTCTTCATTGAAGATGACATTTTTTAATGAATTTGATAGCAATTCAATTTCTTTGAAAAATTTGGAATTTATTAAAAATTGTTTATTATTATTTTCAGTTTATTCATTTACTTTATTTTGTATTTTTAAAAAGTCGTCATGATCAGGGCTGCCTGCTATCCATTTCCAAATGGTACCCAATTCATTAATTCCCCTTTTATTCCGTTTTGGAACTAATTCTGAAATCATTAATTTTAATAGACTTAAGTCCATTGAAATTTCACACTCATCGTCCGAATTAATTGATTTGTTGACATATTTGGATTCCATATCAATTATCTGTCTATAAAAACTCAAATTAGTAAAATGGAAAAGTTCAGCGTATGTTTCATAAGTGTAAACGTCTCTGTCGTCTTTGAGCAATAGATAGTCACTATGCGTATAGTCAATTACTTCCGAAGTCGTCAATATAACAAAAGTCAGTATAAGTATATTCGCATACATTTTCTGGAAAAAATATTTAATATTTAATGTTATCTTTATGTATAATTCTGTTTCTATTGTTGATTATAATTTTATTCGGTCGATTTTCCTTAACTACCTGCTTTTTGTATCGGGATTGAAGTTTATTTCTTTCCCCGAATTTCTTTTCATAAACTACTTCTGCTAATTTATAATCTTTTTCTCTTCTATCTTTGTTATGTAGCTTAAGAATTTTGGTCTGAGCTTCCTTAAGTAATATTGGATTATTTTTGTGCTTTATTTTGTTATACAATATGTCATATGGCATTTGATTGGTCGTTGAATGTATCGTCAGGTTATATTTCAGTGCCGCCCTTATTATTATTTCTGAATAATCTGTTAGATTTAGTTCATCCTTGATGCACCGCGCTATTTCTGTTAGTGTGGAATGTACCCTTTCTACCTGACCATTTGAGGTGCTGTGTCTGGGATCAGCATAATAAATAGTTAAGTTACTTCTTTGTATGAATGATCTAAATTGTGCTGAAGTAAAGCTTGGGTCGGGTTGGAAAATTTCCATTACCTTTTTTTTAATGTTTAATTTACTTTGAATTTCCTTGACCACCAAGTATTTGGAATAAGAATCTATACAAGTTATGAATGTTAGGTTTTGGGCATAGTATATGTCTAAATGTAATTGATCTCCTTCTTTTGCTGGAATGGGAGCTTCCCCAATTGGAATTTTTACAGGGTGTCTGTGATATTTGTTTTTGTTACAGATCTCACAATTTTTTATATATTCTTTTAATTTGTTGTGCAGGTTTGGCCAATAATACAACTTAGTTATTTGTTTGTAATTTTCATCTAGTCCTCTATGGGCTCTGCAATGTGTTTCTTCTATAATTATAGCTTTATCTTCTGAATTTACTACATCTTGGAGGAACTTTCTCGTGAAGAGAAATTTATTTATGAAGTTTCCCTTTAGCTTATTTTGGATAAGGTATAAATCTTCTAAAGTGCAGTGTATTCCTGTGGTTAAGTTAGGCTGAATAAATTCTTTTAAAATGATTAGCAGATTGTCAACCGTATCAAATTCAATAATATGTCGGGTATTTTCATAAACTCTTACTAACTCATGAACTGTGAATCTCCCTTTCGATAATAGTAGCTGCTGTTTAAATTAGTTTAAAGGCTTGCTAGTCTCTTTAATGATGTTTTCAAAACTACTCTCTGCTGAATGCTGAGTATTTATGTCTGATTCTGAATCTGTCTGGTCGACATCACTATCTGTCATATGATTTATTTTAATCCGAGATAAAGCGTCCGCTACTACGTTAGTTGAGCCTGGTTTATAAATGATTTTTGGTGTGAAACTTTCTATGAAGTAATACCAACGTTTCATTTTAATATTTGGATTTTTTTGCGACATTGCAAAGGAAAAAGGTTGGTGATCTGTATGTATTTCAATTCCACTCACTCCGTATAAATAATTTCGCAAATTTTTTAATGCCCATACAATAGCTAATAATTTCTTTTTATTAGTAGCATATAATTCCCGGTTTTACTTAAAGTTTTAGAAATAAATGTTATGGGATTCCCATCTTGTGACAAAACTGCACCTATTGCTATGTCCGATGCATCTGTGGTTAATGTGAATTTTTTATTGTAATCTGGTTGTACTAATTCAATATGTGCTATTAAACTGTCCTTTAAATTATTAAATGCTCCAATTGCTGGTTCATCCAGCTGTATTAGTGTTTTCTTGGATGCCCTTCGTGAAACTTTCCCATTTACTCCACTCAGATATTTTGTTAATGGTTTGGCAGTTGTGGCATAATTTCGGACAAATTTTCTGTAATACCCCGTTAGTCCTAAGAAGCTACGTAGCTCTCTGATATTTTTAGGAATTGGATAGTTTTGAATTGTGGAGATTTTGTCTGGATCTGTTTTAATGATATTTTGGGAAAGAATGTATCCCAGAAATTTGGTTTCCAATTGAAAGAATTTAGACTTTTCTAGGGAAATTTTCATGTTAGCGTTTTGCAATATCTGTATTATATGAATTAGATCTTTATAATGTTGTTCTATAGTTTTTGAAAATATTATTATATCGTCCATATAGACGTGACAAGTTTTCCCAACTTGTTCTCTAAGTATAGGCATAGGCATAGGCATTCTTAGAAATTCATATATGCCGTTATTTATGGAAAAAGATGTTTTTTCAATATCTGATTCCCTCATTAAAATCTGATAGAAACCTGACTCTAAATCTATCGCCGAGAAATACTTTGCCTTACCTAAATTGGCAAGGATTTCTGAAGGATCTTGCATAGGGTATCTATCCGGTATGGTGTTTTCATTAAGTTTCTTAAAGTCTATTACTAATCTATGTTTAGGAGTTCCGTCCTCATTTACTCCCTTCTTTGGTACTACTATTACCGGTGAATTATATGGGCTTTTACTAGGTCTGATTATACCTTCATCTAACATTTTACTTATTTCGTTATTAACGAAATCGTTAACCGAATAAGCGTATGGATACTGCTTGCCATATACCGGTCTATCATGTTCAGTGTTAATCTCTCCTTTTATATCCGTTCTGAACGGTAACTGTAAATTTATATTGGCATGGTCTTCTTCGATGATAGATACCATTTTATCTCTGAGATTTTCTAAATTGTCCTCTTTGTAGGTTATTGTGTTATACAATTTCATTTTTTTCAATTCAGAATTTGCATAATTTTGAATGTCGGATATTTCTACGACGGCGCGTTCAGGATTTTTGCATCCCAAACTTTTAAATTGTTCATTGTCGGATAATTCAACGACGGCGTGCTCAGGATATTTTAATCCCAAACTATTAAAACTTTGGATGTCGGATAATTCAACGACGGCGGGCTCAGGATATTTGAATCCCAAACTATTGACGGATAATTCTTCGTCGGCGTGCTCAGGATTTTTTGATCCCAAGCTATATAAACTTCCTTCTACCTTTACTGAATCACTTTTCATTTATTTTTCTTCTTCAAAATATTTTTTTATTATATATTCCTTCAACGGAAGGATGGTTTTTCCTTCTATAAAGGTTAATTTGTTTAAAGAAAGGACCTCGTCATATATTAGTTTCTCCTCATTGTCTTTATAACTTAAAGTCCCCTTTCCTGTATCAATAACAGCTCCGATTTTCTTTAATAGGTTAAATTCTACTAGTAAATCTGCCTCCATTCCATCTATTTCATAAAACACTTGTTTTGTGTTGAAAATAGTTATATTATGGAAATATTTAATTATTGAAAACCCATTCACTGTAGCAACTTTCTTATAAATTGATAATTCTTTTTTATTTTCGTAAATTCCCTTTTTTATATAACAGGAAGTTGCTCCCGTATCTATCAAAACTTTTAATTCTCTGTTTATTTTTTTATCTACTCTTTTTAAGTAGGGCAGACCTACTTCGGGGGCTGATCTAAAAAATGGTCCTCCTCAATGTTATTTATCCGCATTGCTTTATTAGCCGGTTGTTCCTCCATTTCGTTTGGCTTTCGTTTCTGCGCCTGATTTTCGTTAGACTGATTATTCGGTACTACGTTTGCCCTAAAATGCTGAGCTTGGTTATATTTGTTATTATTTCTCCTATAATACCCGTTAGTATTCTCCCGATAATTTCTATTATTATTATTTCCCCTGAATTGATTGCTGTTCTGTCGGTTCTTGATTTGTATCGATTCGTCTACATCCATTGGTTCTGGGGCCTGATTTTGTGTGGACGTTGACATGCAATGACTGCATCTTTAAAGAGGCGATGCAGTTACAGCACCGTCAAGTGGCCCGTGTGACACCAGCAGAAGGCTGTTACGAACGGAACCCAGGCAAAACGCAGCCCTCCTCCCGCCCAACCGACCGAGGGGCGCTGCCGCATGACGCGCGGTGCGTAGCCGAACCAAACGCGAACATGCAAGAAAGATAGCTATTAGACTAACATTCGAGGAAAATTAGTACTAAACTTACTAAGAAACTAAGCATGCAATCAAAGTACAAATACCACTACAGCTACTAATTAATAGAAAGGTGTGTAAGGATTAATAATTTAATAAGAGGAAGAGAATTAGTGGTGGATATAATATGGTAGAGGGAATTATAATCCGAGCATAAGACCCTAAACGGTTCATGCAAGGAATAATTCGATCTACAAAGTGGAAGGAACAACGGTATAAAATTTCTAGTCAGTCTAATAGGAATCGTGAAGTTTATGCGGCTCAACAGATCAGGGCTGTCTATGTCACCCCTGATCAAGTTGTGCATAAATATCTCACTAAGCATTTTTCTACGGTTAACTAAGGATGGGAGGTTTACTAATAGTAGTCTACTAGAGTAAGATGGGAGTCTTACACCCGCATCCCAGTTAAGGCCCCGCAGAGCAAAGAGTAAAAAGTTTTTCTGTACTGATTCTATACGGTCCTGGTGTACTTTGTACTGAGGGCACCATACACAGGAGCCGTATTCTAAGATCGGACGAACAAGCGAGGTATAGAGAGTCTTTGTTATATAGGGGTCGTCAAATTCCTTTGACCACCTCTTTATAAGCCCTAGCAGGCTCATGGCCTTATTTACCATGGTAGAAATGTGTTCGGAAAACTTTAACTTGGGGTCTAACATAACACCCAGATCATCCACCAGGGTAATTCTCTCAAGAGAACCACCAAATAGGGTGTAAGGAGCCAACAAAGGGCTAGAACGATGAAATGTCATAACTTTGCATTTCGAGGCATTAAGGTGTAACAAGTTTGCACAACACCATGACTGAAAGTTATTGGGATCGGATTGCAAGCGAGAATGAAATGAAATGTCCTTGTACTGGACACAGAGTTTAACATCATCCGCATACATAAGTACTCGAGAGTATGTTAGTACTGAAGGTAAGTCATTAATAAAGAGTGTGAAGAGTAAGGGGCCTAGATGGCTGCCTTGTGGTACTCCCGAAGAAACCTTTACTGGGAAAGAGAGGGAGTTTTTGAAGAGGACTCTTTGAGACCTAGAACAAAGATAGCTAGAAATCCATCTCAGGAGGTTGGGCGGAAACCCTAAAAGGTCAAGTTTATGCGCTAAAAGGGAATGGTTTACAGAGTCGAATGCTTTACTAAAGTCGGTGTAAATAACATCCGTCTGTAAGTTACCTTGAAAGCCTTTAATAATAAAAGAGGTAAACTCTAACAAGATCGTGGTGGTTGATCGCCGCCTTATAAATCCATGCTGAGTTGGAGATATAAGTGACTTGCAGAGATGTTGCAAGTGCGGAGTTTAAACCCTCTCAAACATTTTAGGAATAGCGGATAACTTTGCTATACCTCTATAATTTTTTGCATCAGACTTGCTACCTTTTTTATGGAGAGGAATTATAAACGATTCCTTCCAGATCGGGGGAAGCAAGAAGAATCAATGGATAGGGTGAATAGTTTAAGCAAAGGTCCACACAGAGCCTCGGCGCAGTACCTGAGTACCTGGACCCGGTGAAAACACCGGGTTAACTAGTCGAAGATCATGGAGTAGGGAACATTCATTTAACAAGGGACTGAAAATGCCGTTCGACCTCGGTAAGCCGTATGGGTACGGATGACCAGAGTAGCTTTCCTCAGAATAGGTGGTTTGGAAGAATTGGGCAAAAAGATCGGCAATTGCCTGATCATTATTTGCCGACGTATTACAAAATGATAGCGAGGATGGGTGTGCGGACGTTCTACGCTTACTGTTTACGAAGCTGTAAAACTGTTTAGGGTCCTGAGAAAAACGTATCCTGCATCGAGATAGGTAGTTCTTATAGCATTGAGCATTAAGAACTGAAAAGTTTGACCGAGCTAATACATAGCGAGAGTGAGAAGTAGGAGAACCCACTTCTTGAAATTTTTTATAAAGTCTTGATTTTAATTTTTTTAGACTGGACAACTCTTTGGTAAACCAAGGGGGTTTTCCAGATCTAGTCGGACAAGAAAGCGGGACACAAGAATCAAAAAATGTGCCAAGAGCATTGTAAAAAATGTTTGTGCCTTTTATGACATCAGTGCACAAGTACAAAGCGGACCAATCAAAATCCCTAATGAGGCTATTAAGCTTCGCAAACTCGGCTTTACGAAAGCAGCGGACACGTTCAGGTAGCCTACTCGACCGATCCAATACAGTTGGTCCTATATCTAGCGACACCAGGAAAGTAGGGTGGTAGGCGTCTTCAGGTATAGTGAGCGGAAGGGCTCGGGTTAACAACACTATGGTCGGATCCGATACAAAGCACAGATCAAGCAATCGACCCAAGGAATTTTTCACATGATTGACTTGAGACATGGACAGGTCAAGCAAGCCGTCAACAAAGTCATGTCGTGACATGGGCACTAGGATACTAGACTCGTTTACCGAAGACCAAACAGTTCCTGGCAAGTTGAAGTCACCAAGAACTATCATACGATCTTTATCAGATAGCGAGGAAGAAACAGCGGTTAAAGCGGACAAGTGCTGCTCATAAATTGAAATATCCGAAGAAGGTGGGATATACGAGCAAGTAATGAATATAGCGAAAGCGGGAAGAATCAGTTTTACACACAGGAATTCCAGTTCCTGTTGAACTTGGACTGTGAAGTGTTCCGACGTGAAGTAAGAGTCCACTGCAATTAGAACCCCCCCTGCATGTCGAGACGAACGGTCCTTTCTAAAAGTTGTGTACCGACCTGCCAAAACCTCGGAACTAAGAATGTCCGGCTTTAACCAGGTTTCAGTAAACACAATAACGTGGGAAGCAAATGCAACTTACATTCTGATAGGTTACTAAAAGAGAAGTTAGTTTTTTGGAAAAGTGGAAGCAAGACGGGAAGTTGAGGAAGAGGAAGTTGAGGTTGAGGGTGGCACACTGGAAAGGTTTGGAAGGGATATGGGGGGCCTATTCTTCTTCTTAGCCTTAAACTCCTTCACCACCAAATGCTCCGGCCAAAATTTGGCGGAGCAAATGGTGTCAAATTGAGTTGGGGAGATGCTTATCTTAAACGAGGCTATCTCCCTGGCATAAGAGAAGTTAAATTTCTCCACCTTTAAACCCACGGCTTTTATTTTGCTTTGAATAAAAGCAATTACATCATTAGATGTGAGGTCAGGGGCCAGCCGTGAAACAAAAACTTGTCGTTTTGGTGGGACTCCCACCAGTGGTTTAGTCACCACAGGCCTAGTACCTGTGGTGGCAATATCCGGAGGTCCGGAACGTCTATTTACTGGTGGGATCGGTATAGACGGGACAACTAGCGAACTTGCGAACTTGCGGACACCACGGACACGGACGCTGCAGACGTACTTGGCTGCACATTCTCCGAGGCGATGAATTCGGCTACCGAATCTGCGTCGCCAGAAGCTGTCGTTGCCCTTGGAGTGGCAAACGAGATCAACTGCTGCACACTTGGAGTAATCGGAGTCAATTTTTTTTTTGTTTTTTTTTTTGTTTTGTTGTCTATTACCCAAGAAATAGGGTTGTCCCCATGACATGTTATTCCTCTGAAGATCCTTTTTTTGGTCGAATGGTGAACTATTAGTCCTTGGTTGTCGTTGGTTGAATCTTAATGTATTGTAGTTATTATTCCCTGAATTTCTGGGGCCACTTTCTGGGGTCTTCCTTCTTAAATTTCTTTGTTTAACTGGGTCTTCTGGGGGTCTTCCTTCTTTGGTTTAGCTGATAGCTTCACTTTCTTTGTGTTTTGGTTTGGTTGGTTTTGTTTAAAAACTTTGGTTTTTTTGGTTGTTTTGTATTTTTGAATTGTCATGATTAGCTTTTGTATTTATTTGTATTTTGTATTGTATTTGTATTGTATATTGTATTTATTTTTGCACACCCTAAGCTCCGGTTTGTTTCCTTTTTATCTCACTTTTTCCTATCTTATATCTCACAGTCACTCCGCGTTTTTATATCTGAAGGATTTCTTCCATTAATTAATTGTCCTTCGGGTTTCGGCACGACGCAACACTTTTATTATTCGGTGCTTTTTATCCAACGTCGCCCCACGTTGGGCGCCAATTAAATAACTGCGGTAGCGGATTGTGTTTTTAAAAAGTTTTTAATTTTACTTCTAACTTCACTGATATAGATTTAAGTAGAGGGTCACAAAGGATTCCGGGCAAAGGGTTTACGCGATCTTAATTTTTAGCTCGACTTTGCGGTGTCGCTTCTGGATCAAGACTGACTTGAACTTTCTGATCTTTGCATCGTTGATCCCTTTCGGGAATAGTTTTTCTATAAACATTTCAATTGATTTCGCCATCCCGAGTATTGGATTTCGTCATCAAAAGAGAGAACTGTAAAATGCCTAAAGTGCAGGATCTGCAGAAAGCCGGGAGTGAGATTGTTTATGAGAAGCCGGGTGTGGGCAAACATTGGTTTTCCATTTAGGCGAGTGTCAAAGATTGGTATTGCGGCGGGAGCCCTTGAGATTGTACATCTCAGAAATCAAATAGGCGGAGGCCCAAGATTGAAATTGTTTTCGTTTTGGAAAGCCAAAGATTGTTTACAACTCGTATAAGAGCTCAATAGAATTGGGTACGTTAACTTGCACGCATTGAGGAAGGGTGTTGAAGAATGACCATCTCTAGCAATGCACGCATGTATTGACAGACATATGAGTATGTAGACGTATGTATGAGTGAGAGACGTAACGAAGCGACGTTCTCTTATCTCCCTTTTTGTTCTCTATTTCGTTCGGTCTCTATCTGCCTGCGAGCAGAGCATTTATTAGTCACAAATAAACCGTACATATGAATGGTTGCGTTTTTACTTTTCGGTACAAGAACTTCCCTTGCAACGGCAGCGAAATTCTGTCCAACACTAAAAGTTTGAATAGTTTGGGATTAAAGAATCCTGAACACGCCGTCGTTGAATTATCCGACAATGAACGATTTAAAAGTTTGGGATACAAAAATCCTGAACGCGCCGTCGTAGAAATATCCGACATACAAAATTATGCAAATTCTGAATTGAAAAAAATAAAATTTTATAACACAGTAACCTACAAAGAAGACAATTTAGAAAATCTCAGAGATAAAATGGTATCTATCATCGAAGAAGACCATGCCAAAATAGATTTACAGCTACCGTTCAGAACGGATATAAAAGGAGAAATTAACACTAAACATGATAGAGCGGTATATGGCAAGCAGTATCCATACGCTTATTCGGTTAACGATTTCGTTAATAACGAAATAAGTAAAATGTTAGATGAAGGTATAATCAGACCTAGTAAAAGCCCATATAATTCACCGGTAATAGTAGTACCAAAGAAGGGAGTAAATGAGGACGGAACTCCTAAACATAGATTAGTAATAGACTTTAAGAAACTTAATGAAAACACCATACCGGATAGATACCCTATGCAAGATCCTTCAGTAATCCTTGCCAATTTAGGTAAGGCAAAGTATTTCTCGGCGATAGATTTAGAGTCAGGTTTCTATCAGATTTTAATGAGGGAATCAGATATTGAAAAAACATCTTTTTCCATAAATAACGGCATATATGAATTTCTAAGAATGCCTATGCCTATGCCTATACTTAGAGAACAAGTTGGGAAAACTTGTCACGTCTATATGGACGATATAATAATATTTTCAAAAACTATAGAACAACATTATAAAGATCTAATTCATATAATACAGATATTGCAAAACGCTAACATGAAAATTTCCCTAGAAAAGTCGAAATTCTTTCAATTGGAAACCAAATTTCTGGGATACATTCTTTCCCAAAATATCATTAAAACAGATCCAGACAAAAGCTCCACAATTCAAAACTATCCAATTCCTAAAAATATCAGAGAGCTACGTAGCTTCTTAGGACTAACAGGGTATTACAGAAAATTTGTCCGAAATTATGCCACAACTGCCAAACCATTAACAAAATATCTGAGTGGAGTAAATGGGAAAGTTTCACGAAGGGCATCCAAGAAAACACTAATACAGCTGGATGAACCAGCAATTGGAGCATTTAATAATTTAAAGGACAGTTTAATAGCACATATTGAATTAGTACAACCAGATTACAATAAAAAATTCACATTAACCACAGATGCATCGGACATAGCAATAGGTGCAGTTTTGTCACAAGATGGGAATCCCATAACATTTATTTCTAAAACTTTAAGTAAAACCGGGAATTATATGCTACTAATAAAAAGAAATTATTAGCTATTGTATGGACATTAAACAATTTGCGAAATTATTTAAACGGAGTAAGTGGAATTGAAATACATACAGATCACCAACCTTTGTTCTTTGCAATGTCGCAAAAAAATCCAAATATTAAAATGAAACGTTGGTATTACTTCATAGAAAGTTTCACACCAAAAATCATTTATAAACCAGGCTCAACTAACGTAGTAGCAGACGCTTTATCTCGGATTAAAATAAATCATATGACAGATAGTGATGTCGACCAGACAGAATCAGAATCAGACATAAATACTCAGCATTCAGCAGAGAGTAGTTTTGAAAACGTCATTCAAGAGACTAGCAAGCCTCTAAACCAATTTAAACAGCAGCTACTATTAGCGCAAGGGAGATTCACAGTTCATGATTTAGTAAAAGTTTATGAAAATACCCGACATATTATTGAATTTGATACGGTTGACAATCTGCTAATCATTTTAAAAGAATTTATTCAGTCTCACTTAACCACAGGAATACTCTGCACCTTAGAAGATTTATACCTTATCCAAAATAAGCTAAAGGAAAACTTCATAAATAAATTTCTCTTCACGAGAAAGTTCCTCCAAGATGTAGTAAATTCAGAAGATAAAGCTATAATTATAGAAGAAACACATTGCAGAGACCATAGAGGACTAGACGAAAATTACAAACAAATAACTAAGTTGTATTATTGGCCAAACCTGCACAAAAAATTAAAAGAATATATAAAAAATTGTGAGATCTGTAACAAAAACAAATATCACAGACACCCTGTAAAAATTCCAATTGGGGAAGCTCCCATTCCAGCAAAAGAAGGAGATCAATTACGTTTAGACATATACTATGCCCAAAACCTAACATTCATAACTTGTATAGATTCTTATTCCAAATACTTGGTGGTCAAGGAAATTCAAAGTAAATTAAACATTGAAAATAAGGTAATGGAAATTTTGCAACACGAACCAAGCTTTACTTCAGCACAATTTAGATCATTCATACAAAGAAGTAACTTAACTATTTATTATGCTGATCCCAGACACAGCACCTCAAATGGTCAGGTAGAAAGGGTACATTCCACACTAACAGAAATAGCGCGGTGCATCAAGGATGAACTAAATCTAACAGATTATTCAGAAATAATAATAAGGGCGGCACTGAAATATAACCTGACGATACATTCAACGACCAATCAAATGCCATATGACATATTGTATAACAAAATAGAGCACAAAAATAATCCAATATTACTTAAGGAAGCTCAGACCAAAATTCTTAAGCTACATAACAAAGATAGAAGAGAAAAAGATTATAAATTAGCAGAAGTAGTTTATGAAAAGAAATTCGGGGAAAGAAATAAACTTCAATCCCGATACAAAAAGCAGGTAGTTAAGGAAAATCGACCGAATAAAATTATAATCAACAATAGAAACAGAATTATACATAAAGATAACATCAAATATTAAATTTTTTTTCCAGAAAATGTATGCGAATATACTTATACTGACTTTTGTTATATTGACGACTTCGGAAGTAATTGACTATACGCATAGTGACTATCTATTGCTCAAAGACGACAGAGACGTTTACACTTATGAAACATACGCTGAACTTTTCCATTTTACTAATTTGAGTTTTTATAGACAGATAATTGATATGGAATCCAAATATGTCAACAAATCAATTAATTCGGACGATGAGTGTGAAATTTCAATGGACTTAAGTCTATTAAAATTAATGATTTCAGAATTAGTTCCAAAACGGAATGAAAGGGGAATTAATGAATTAGGTACCATTTGGAAATGGATAGCAGGCAGCCCTGATCATGACGACTTTTTGAAAATACAAAATAAAGTAAATGAATTAACTGAAAATAATAATAAACAATTTGTAATAAATTCCAAATTTTTCAAAGAAATTGAATTGCTATCAAATTCATTAAAAAATGTCATCTTCAATGAAGAAACGATACTGAGAAAGCATCGTTTAAAATTAATAACTTTTGACCTACTAAATTTAGTTGATACCATAACCCTCTTAAAAGTAAACATTTTCAATACAAAAATTTTAAATAAAAACGAAATAGAGGACATTTATAAGCATGAAAAACATCCTGTTGAACTGTCTGATCTGCTGGACATTGCAACGGTTAAAATAATTCGAAATGCAGATTTAATAATCATTTATATAAAATATCCTCAAATTAAAGATATTTGCAAGTTTTACCATGCAAGAGCCATCTCACAAAATGATGGAATGTTAGTTATAAGTGAAAAAGTTTGTGAATGTAAGGAGAAATACTATTTAATGAATAATTTTAAAAGTGAAACTTTTAACAATTACGCACAAATAAATTTAAAGAAGACCTGTTTCACCAATTTACTTAATGGCTTTAAAGCCAACTGCACTAAAAAAAGGGAAAATAACAAAGAAATAGACATCATTCAGGATGGTGCCATATTAGTTTCAGGCAAAAATATCGTAGACAATACTACTTTGTTAGGTTCGTATCTCCTTATATTCAACAACACAATTTTTATAAATAATATAACCCACATAAATGATAAGGGTAAAATTCTAAGATATATATCGCATCATAGATATAGCGATTTTGAATTAGTTGATTATATACAATCGAATGATAAGCAATTTTCTTTTGATAATGTTAATATTTTAAATCCCCTTATAACATTAGGTAATACGGCCTTACCATTAACAACATTATTTTTACTTATGTACTTATTATGTACTTATTAAATCAATAAGAATACCGTCAGAAGAAATAGTGGAAAGCAGCATTCAAATACTGTCAGAAGAAATTAGAGCTCTATCAGAACTTCAAAATGTATCGGGACGAAACATTTAAGAATGGGGGGAGTTAACGTACCCAATTCTATTGCGCTCTTATACGAGTTGTAAACAATCTTTGGCTTTCCAAAACGAAAACAATTTCAATCTTGGGCCTCCGCCTAATTGATTTCTAAGATGTACAATCTCAATGGCTCCCGCCACAATCCCAATCTTTGACACTCGCCTAAATGGAAAACCAATCTTTGCCCACACCCGGGTTCTCATAAACAATCTCACACCCGGCTTTCTGCAGATCCTGCACTTTAGGCATTTTACAGTTCTCTCTTTGGATGACGAAATCCAATACTTTTGCCCACACCCGGCTTCTCATAAACAATCTCACACCCGGCTTTCTGAAGATCCTGCACTTTAGGCATATTACAGTTCTCGAAATCAATTGAAATGTTTATAGAAAAACTATTCCCGAAAGGGATCGACGATGCAAAGATCAAAAAGTTCAAGTCAGTCTTGATCCAGAAGCGACACCGAAAAGTCGAACTAAAAACTAAGATCGCGCAAACCCTTTGTCCGGAATCCTTTGTGACCCTCAACTTAAATCTATATCTGTAAACTTAGAAGTTAAATAAAAACTTTTTTAAAAACGCAATCCGCTACCGCAGTTATTTAATTTGCATATGTACCACGCGTTGCGAATATGTATTGTCCATCATAGCTATGGGCATACGTTAATACTAAAGAGATCCGTCAAAGAATCTACACACGATTCAAACTCAATTAATATTAGAAAAAAATAAGTAAATCAAAAGAAATCAACATGCCGCTAACAGAATTACACCTGAACCTTGAAGTCAATCAGGCAAATTCAACCATACGACGGATGCCAAGAACGTCTAAGCTCGTTCATAAGCAGGATTGAGTACATCAATGTACGGAGCCAATGAGGGTCAACTGTGCGGACGAGCACAACTTTTATCACAAAGCCTTCAACCCAACACCTGGACCGATCTAAAGACAGCCTTAATCAGCAAATTAAACAACCACACTTCATACGAGACGCTGCTACAACAATTACACGACACCAAATTCAATGGGAATATTCGTAAGTTCGTAGAGGAACTAGAAATTAAGTCAAATGTTATAGTAAGTAAACTAAATCTGGAGACTAGCCCAGAAAATAAGATAATCTTTAAAAACGCTCTGGCAAATGCCACCAGACATACCATAGAAGATGCTCTACCCAATAAACTGTTCATCATTTTAGCAAAGAAAGACATTTCTACTATGGCTAATCTAGAAAAATCATCTCAAGAGTTAGGAATCTACGAAAATTTCGTAACTGATAACAAGAATCACGAACACTCAAGAAACGGAAATAACAATCGTAGGAATGTTGGAACTTATTACCCTCGCTAAAGTAGTAACGATTATAACAATCAAAACCCAAGTACTTCCAGAAATAATCATGGATCGAATCGAAATAATTCAGGAAATAATGCCGTAAATAATAAAGGATTATTTAACGAATTTAGAAATTCCTTAAACCAGGGCAGAGTACAGAATCCCACTAACTATCAAATCAATCATACTCAGGCAGGTAGCAGTGCACCAAATCAGCCAGTCAAACGATCCGTCGGTCAGGAAACCGTTCGAGAACTTCTGCGGAGGGAGCTGGAAGGAAATTGCTGTCGTAAAAAGACCCCGAGTCTTCTACCAGTGTGATAGGTCGTCTGGAAATTTGACTCGAGAACGATGAGATTTGATTGATCACCTGAGGCACTGGACCTGTGAGTACCCAGCCGAAAATGGTCTCCTGCCCGAGGAGAGAGCCACAGATGTTGGTTAGTGAGCCACTTAACTGAATGGACGGAAGGATATCCGCTCCAATCAGGACATCTATTTGTGAACTCTCATATAAGGTCGGATCCGCCCATGAGAGGTTCGGCAGGTCTCTCAAGAACCCTTGCGAGATCGGATTCACAAGAAAAAAATTCACAAGAGTGAAACAATTAAAAAAACGAGGGGGAACGTTGTGAGTTGCTGCGGACACCGCAACTCTACGGTTATACCCGATACTAAGTCAGTATGGCTCTCCTCCGGCAGACTCCGCTAATATTAAACGACACGACAAAGAGTGCGTGCGAGAGAGACAGAAAATCAGTCTGAGCGTGACGTCGGGCGCTGCGTGGCCACTGCAAATTGATTTGTTCCTATTGGCTATTAAAATGATCTGATCTGATCCAGATTCAGCAATCTGATAGATATGGTCATTATCTATGATTCTGCGTTTTTAGTTTTCTCGAATGTGCAATATTGTGGATGCAACAGATTTTCGTCCTTTGTGTGGGCGGAAGGGGGTGGGGCGAAATTTTGAGATACACGTTTTATAGTAAGATCTAACAGAAGTGCGGATACCAAATTTGGTTACTCTGGCCTTAATAGTCTCTGAGATTTTTGAATATCCCCAGATTTTCGTCCTTTGCGGGGGTGGAAGGGGGTGTGACGAAATTTTGAAACAAACTCGTCTCGGTCCGATATATTAGGAGTGTGGATACCAAATTTGGTTGCTCTATCTTTTATAGTCTCTGAGATCTAGGCGCTAATGTTTTACTCTAAGCAAAGCCGCCTATGCTACGTGTGTGTTAGAGAGAGACAGGGCGAGAAAAAATGAAATTGTTTTCTTGATGCTGGCTATAATAATAATACGATCTGGTGGAGATTTTAAATTCTAAATTATATAGTCATCCTATACGATTCTGCGTTTTTGGTTCTATCGTATCTTTAAAAATGTGGATGCCACAGATTTTCGTCTTTTGTGGGGGCGGAAGTGGGCGGGGCGAAGTTTTGAAATATTTTTGTAGCAGTGACATATCACAGAAGTCTGGATCCAAAACATCGTTGCTCTAGCTCTTATAGTCTTTGAGCACTAGGCGCTGAAGTGGACGGACAGACGGACGGACGGACAGGCGGACAGACGGACAGACAGACAGACAGACAGGGCTCAATCGACTCGGCTATTGATGCTGATCCAGAATATATATACTTTATGGGGTCGGAAACGATTCCTTCTGGACGTTACACACATCCACTTTTACCACAAATCTAATATACCCCAATACTCATTTTGAGTATCGGGTATAATTAAAAGAATATATAAAAAATTGTGAGATCTGTAACAAAAACAAATATTACAGACACCCTGTAAAAATTCCAATTGGGGAAGCCCTATTCCAGCAAAAGAAGGAGATCAATTACACTTAGACTTATACTATGCCCAAAACCTAACATTCATAACTTGTATAGATTCTTATTCCAAATACTTGGAGGTCAAGAAAATCCAAAGTTAATTAAACATTGATAATAAGGTAATGGAAATTTTGCAACACTTCCGTTAGCAACATCATTAATGACTGACAACGAACCAAGCTTTACTTCAGCACAATTTAGATAATTCATACAGAGAAGTAACTTAACTATTTATTATGCTGATCCCAGACACAGCATCTCAAATGGCCAGGTAGAAAGGGTACATTCCACACTAACAGAAATAGCGCGGTGCATCAAGGATGAACTAAATCTAACAGATTATTCAGAAATAATAATAAGGGCGGCACTGAAATATAACCTGACGATACATTCAACGACCAATCAAATGCTATATGACATATTGTATAACAAAATAGAGCACAAAAATAATCCAATATTACTTAAGGAAGCTCAGACCAAAATTCTTAAGCTACATAACAAAGATAGAGGAGAAAAAGATTATAAAATAGGAGAAGTAGTTTATGAAAAGAAATTCGGGGAAAGAAATAAACTTCAATCCCGATACAAAAAGCAGGTAGTTAAGGAAAATCGACCGAATAAAATTATAATCAACAATAGAAACAGAATTATACATAAAGATAACATCAAATATTAAATTTTTTTTTTCCAGAAAATGTATGCGAATATATTAATACTGACTTTTGTTATATTGACGACTTCGGAAGTAATTGACTATACGCATAGTGACTATCTATTGCTCAAAGACGGAAGAGACGTTTACACTTATGAAACATACGCCGAACTTTTCCATATTACTAATTTGAGTTTTTATAGAGAGATAATTGATATAGAATCCAAATATGTCAGCAAATCAATTAATTCAGACGATGAGTGGGAAATATCAATGGACTTAAGTCTATTAAAATTAATGATTTCAGAATTAGTTCCAAAACGGAATGAAAGGGGAATAAATGAATTAGGTACCATTTAGAAATGGATAGCAGGCAGCCCTGATCATGACGACTTTTTGAAAATACAAAATAAAGTAAATGAATTAACTGAAAATAATAATAAACAATTTGTAATAAATTCCAAATTTTTCAAAGAAATTGAATTGCTATCAAATTCATTAAAAAATGTCATCTTCAATGAAGAAACTATACTGAGAAAGCATCGTTTAAAATTAATAACTTTTGACCTACTAAATTTAGTTGATACCATAACCCTCTTAAAAGTAAACATTTTCAATACAAAAATTTTAAATAAAAACGAAATAGAGGACATTTATAAGCATGAAAAACATCCTGTTGAACTGTCTGATCTGCTGGACATTGCAACGGTTAAAATAATTCGAAATGCTGATTTAATAATCATTTACATAAAATATCCTCAAATTAAAGATATTTGCAAGTTTTACCATGCAAGAGCCATCTCACAAAATGATGGAATGTTAGTTATAAGTGAAAAAGTTAGTGAATGTAAGGAGAAATACTATTTAATGAATAATTTTAAAAGTGAAACTTTTAACAATTACGCACAAATAAATTTAAAGAAGACCTGTTTCACCAATTTACTTAATGGCTTTAAAGCCAACTGCACTAAAAAAAGGGAAAAAAACAAAGAAATAGACATCATTCAGGATGGTGTCATATTAGTTTCAGGCAAAAATATCGTAGACAATACTACTTTGTTAGGATCGTATCTCCTTATATTCAAGAACACAATTGTAATAAATAATATTACCCACATAAATGATAAGGGTAAAATTCTAAGATATATATCGCATCATAGATATAGCGATTTTGAATTAGTTGATTATATACAATCGAATTATAAGCAATTTTCTTTTGATAATGTTAATATTTTAAGTCCCCTTATAACATTAGGTAATACGGCCTTACCATTAACAACATTATTCTTAATCATTTTGATATTGATAATGTTATTTTACTTCGGCTATATTAATAAATCAATAAGAATACCGTCAGAAGAAATAGTGGAAAGCAACATTCAAATACTGTCAGAAGAAATTAGAGCTCTATCAGAACTTCAAAATGTATCGGTACGAAACATTTAAGAATGTGGGGAGTTAACGTTCCCAATTCTATTGAGCTCTTATACGAGTTGTAAACAATCTTTGGCTTTCCAAAACGAAAACAATTTCAATCTTAGGCCTCCGCCTAATTGATTTCTAAGATGTACAATCTCAAGGGCTTCCGCCGCAAAACAGTTGTTTTGTTTTCCTCGAAACATATACAAGTTTCCAACTCTGTTCGCCTTTACAATGCATTCGCCATTTTGGATAACTCGTGCATATTCTTGTCCAAAAGTGACGAAACATTTATTCTGTACAGCGCTGCTCACCGAGAAATAATTTCCATTCATTTCGGGCACATAGAGAACATTCTTTAACAGCAGCGTGCATATCTCTGTCTTCAGCTCTACTTCCCCTTTTCCTTCAGCTTTTAGGAAACCGGAGTCAGCCAGACCAATCATTTCTGTGTGTTTCTCGAACTTTGTGAATAACTGTTTCTCACAACACATGTGGCTTGTGGCACCACTATCCAAACACCACATACTCTTTTTCAAATTATCTGCGTCCAACGCATTTAATAGACTGCACTGCTTGTTCTCCACTCTTGCTGCCCTTTCCACATTTGCGCTCTCCTTCTTACACTGAGCCTTCATATGCCCGCGCTCACCACACTTGAAACATATCATTGTATTGTTTCTCTTCTTTTGCGCTCTGTGCGCGGCCGGCTTATGTACTGCGGTATATGCCTTTGCGTATTCCTTTTGATCTTCTGTGTTTCCCTTTCGTTCGCCTTCTTCCATCAGTTTTACTCATAGAACATCGAAAGTCGGCAGACTGTCGCGCGTCTCTATGGCGACAACGAAATTTTCGAATTGTTCTGGAAGGCTTGACAACAAAACAATTGAGCGCAGTTCATCATTTAGCTCGATTCCTACTGACCCAAGGCCATCAAGAATATCCACGAACTCATTAATGTACATACATATGTAGCTTGAAATGCTTTGCCTTTGGTCCATGCGCTTGCTTAGCAATTTCTTGTACAGTTGAACCTTTCGTACAGGTCCACTTGGTTGATGAACACTCTTTAATTTGTTCCATGCTTCGGACAACTTACTGCAATTTTAAATGTATCCCAACTGTGAAGTTTTCACACTCAATGTGATCATGGCCAGCGCCTTTTCATCCTTGGCCTGCCAATTCACACCTTCGGGAACATTCGTTGGTAGCAGGTCACCAGATGCCACACTCCACAATTCAGCGTGCACCAACACAGACCGCATTTGAATACACCAGGAGTCATAATTTCCCTCCTCTAATTTGTCTATTTGATACATCCCGCTCATTGCTGATTATCGTTTAGTCTCTAAGTCACACCGATGTTAATAGTTCGTAACTAAAACAATCACTTTACTTTTTAATTTACAAAATCCGAACCTGGGCCCATAACCTGTTGGACAGAATTTCGCTGCCGTTGCAAGGGAAGTTCTTGTACCGAAAAGTAAAAACGCAACCATTCATATGTACGGTTTATTTGCGACTAATAAATGCTCTGCTCGCAGGCAGATAGAGACCGAACGAAATAGAGAACAAAAAGGGAGATAATACATGTCAATACATGCGTGCATTGCTAGAGATGGTCATTCTTCAACATTTAGTGTCGGATAATTCAACGACGGCGTGCTCAGGATATTTTAATCCCAAACTATTAAAACTTTGGATGTCGGATAATTCAACGACGGCGGGTTCAGGATATTTAAATCCCAAACTATTGACGGATAATTCTTCGTCGGCGTGCTCAGGATTTTTTGATCCCAAGCTATATAAACTTCCTTCTACCTTTACTGAATCACTTTTCATTTCTTTTTCTTCTTCAAAATATTTTTTTTTTATATATTCCTTCAATGGAAGGATGGTTTTTCCTTCTATAAAGGTTAATTTGTTTAAAGAAAGGACCTCGTCATATATTAGTTTCTCTTCATTGTCTTTATAACTTAAAGTCCCCTTTCCTGTATCAATAACAGCTCCGATTTTCTTTAATAGGTTAAATCCTATTAGTAAATCTGCCTCCATTCCATCTATTTCGTAACACTTGTTTTGTGTTGAAAATAGTTATATTATGGAAATATTTAATTATTGAAAACCCAAACTGTAGCAACTTTCTTATAAATTGATAATTCTTTTTTATACCCGATACTCAAAATGAGTATTGGGGTATATTAGATTTGTGGTAAAAGTGGATGTGTGTAACGTCCAGAAGGAATCGTTTCCGACCCCATAAAGTATATATATTCTGGATCAGCATCAATAGCCGAGTCGATTGAGCCCTGTCTGTCTGTCTGTCTGTCTGTCTGTCCGTCTGTCCGTCTGTCCGTCTGTCCGTCCGTCCGTCTGTCCGTCCCCTTCAGCGCCTAGTGCTCAAAGACTATAAGAGCTAGAGCAACGATGTTTCGGATCCAGACTTCTGTGATATGTCACTGCTACAAAAATATTTCAAAACTTCGCCCCGCCCACTTCTGCCCCCACAAAGGATGAAAATCTGTGGCATCCACAATTTTAAAGATATGAGAAAACCAAAAACGTATAATTGTAGAGAATGACCATATCTTTAAGACTGCGGAATCTGGATCAGATCAGATCATTTTTATAGCCAAAAGGAACAAATCAATTTGCACTGGCTACGCAGCACCCGACGTCACGCTCAGACTGATTTTCTGTCTCTCTCGCACGCACTCCTTGTCGTGTCGTTTAATATTAGCGGCGTCTGCCGGAGGAAAGCCATACTGACTTAGTATCGGGTATAACTGTAGAGTTGCGGTCTCCGCAGCAACTCACAACGTTCCCCCTCGTTTGTATTTATTTTTCCACACCCTAAGCTCCGGTTTGTTTTTTTTTTTTATCTCACTTTTTATACCCGATACTCAAAATGAGTATTGGGGTATATTAGATTTGTGGTAAAAGTGGATGTGTGTAACGTCCAGAAGGAATCGTTTCCGACCCCATAAAGTATATATATTCTTGATCAGCATCAATAGCCGAGTCGATTGAGCCATGTCTGTCTGTCCGTCAGTCCGTCCGTCCGTCTGTCTGTCTGTCCGTCCCTATTAGCGCCTAGTGCTCAAAGACTATAAGAGCTAGAGCAACGATGTTTTGGATCCAGACTTCTGTGATATGTCACTGCTACAAAAATATTTCAAAACTTCGCCCTGCCCACTTCCGCCCCCACAAAGGACGAAAATCTGTGGCATCCACAATTTCGACGATACGAGAAAACCAAAAACGCAGAATCGTAGAAGCTGACTATATCTTCTAGAGTGCAAAATCTGAATTGGATCGTATAATTATTATAGCCAGAATCAAGAAAACAATTTAATTTTTTCTCGCCCTGTCTCTCTCTAACACACACGAAGCATAGCCGGCTTAGCTTAGAGTAAAACGTTATCGCCTAGATATCAGAGACTATAAAAGCTAGAGAAACCAAATTTGGAATGCACAATCCTAATATATCGGACCGAGACGAGTTTGTTTCAAAATTTCGCCACACCCCCTTCCGCCCCCGCAAAGGATGAAAATCTGAGGATATTCACAAATCTCAGAGACTATTAAGGCTAGAGTAACCAAATTTGGTATCCGCACTCCTGTTAGATCTCACTATAAAACGTATATCTCAAAATTTCGCGCTACCCTTTTCCGCCCCCACAAAGGACGAAAATATGTTGCATCCACAATATTGAGGATACGAGAAAACTAAAAACGCAGAATCATAGATAATGATCATATATATCAGACTGCTCAATCTGGATCAGATCAGATCATTTTTATAGCCAAAAGGAACAAATCAATTTGCACTGGCTACGCAGCACCCGACGTCACGCTCAGACTGATTTTCTGTCTCTCTCGCACGCACTCCTTGTCGTGTCGTTTAATATTAGCGGCGTCTGCCGGAGGAAAGCCATACTGACTTAGTATCGGGTATAACTGTAGAGTTGCGGTCTCCGCAGCAACTCACAACGTTCCCCCTCGTTTGTATTTATTTTCCCACACCCTAAGCTCCGGTTTGTTTTTTTTTTTTATCTCACTTTTTATACCCGATACTCAAAATGAGTATTGGGGTATATTAGATTTGTGGTAAAAGTGGATGTGTGTAACGTCCAGAAGGAATCGTTTCCGACCCCATAAAGTATATATATTCTTGATCAGCATCAATAGCCGAGTCGATTGAGCCCTGTCTGTCTGTCCGTCCGTCCGTCTGTCCGTCTGTCCGTCCGTCCGTCTGTCCGTCTGTCCGTCCCCTTCAGCGCCTAGTGCTCAAAGACTATAAGAGCTAGAGCAACGATGTGTTGGATCCAGACTTCTGTGATATGTCACTGATACAAAAATATTTCAAAACTTCGCCCCGCCCACTTCCGCCCCCACAAAGGACGAAAATCTGTGGCATCCACAATTTTAAAGATATGAGAAAACCAAAAACGCAGAGTTGTAGAGAATGACAATATCTTTAAGACTGCAGAATCTGAATTGGATCGTATAATTATTATAGCCAGAATCAAGAAAACAATTTAATTTTTTCTCGCCCTGTCTCTCTCTAACACACACGTAGCATAGGCGGCTTTGCTTAGAGTAAAACATTAGCGCCTAGATCTCAGAGACTACAAAAGCTAGAGCAACCAAATTTGGTATCCACACTCCTAATATATCGGACCAAGACGAGTTTGTTTCAAAATTTCGCCACACCCCCTTCCGCCCCCGCAAAGGACGAAAATCTGGGGATATTCAAAAATCTCAGAGACAATTAAGGCTAGAGTAACCAAATTTGGTATCCGCCTTCCTGTTAGATCTAACTATAAAACGTGTATCTCAAAATTTCGCCCCACCCCCTTCCGCCCACACAAAAGACGAAAATCTGTTGCATTCACAATATTGCACATTCGAGAAAACTAAAAACGCAGAATCATAGATAATGACCATATCTATCAGCTTACTGAATCTAGATTAGATCAGATCATATTTATAGCCAATAGGAACAAATCAATTTGCAGTGGCTACGCAGCGCCCGACGTCACGCTCAGACTGATTTTCTGTCTCTCTCGCACGCACTCTTTGTCGTGTCGTTTAATATTAGCGGCGTCTGCCGGAGGAGAGCCATACTGACTTAGTATCGGGTATAACCGTAGAGTTGCGGTGTCCGCAGCAACTCACAACGTTCCCCCTCGTTTTTATACCCGATGCTCAAAATGAGTATTGGGGTATATTAGATTTGTGGTAAAAGTGGATGTGTGTAACGTCCAAAAGGAATCGTTTCCGACCCCATAAAGTATATATATTCTTGATCAGCGTCAATAGCCGAGTCGATTGAGCCATGTCTGTCTGTCCGTCTGTCCGTCTGTCCGTCCGTCCGTCTGTCCGTCCCCTTCAGCGCCTAGTGCTCAAAGACTACCAGAGCGAGAGTAACGATGTTTTGGATCCAGACTTCTGTGATATGTCACTGCTACAAGAATATTTCAAAACTTTGCCCCGCCCACTTCCGCCCCCACAAAGGGCGAAAATCTGTGGCATCCACAATTTCAACGATACGAAAAAACCAAAAACGCAGAATCGTAGAGAATAACCATATCTTTAAGACTGCGGAATCTGAATTAGATCGTATTATTATTATAGCCAGAATCAAGAAAACAATTTAATTTTTTCTCGCCCTGTCTCTCTCTAAAACACACGTAGCATAGGCGGCTTTGCTTAGAGTAAAACATTAGCGCCTAGATCTCAGAGACTACAAAAGCTAGAGCAACCAAATTTGGTATCCACACTCCTAATATATCGGACCAAGACGAGTTTGTTTCAAAATTTCGCCACACCCCTTCCGCCACCGCAAAGGACGAAAATCTGGGGATATTCAAAAATCTCAGAGACAATTAAGGCTAGAGTAACCAAATTTGGTATCCGCCCTCCTGTTAGATCTAACTATAAAACGTGTATCTCAAAATTTCGCCCCACCCCCTTCCGCCCACACAAAAGACGAAAATCTGTTGCATCCACAATATTGCACATTCGAGAAAACTAAAAACGCAGAATCATAGATAATGACCATATCTATCAGCTTACTGAATCTAGATTAGATCAGATCATATTTATAGCCAATAGGAACAAATCAATTTGCAGTGGCTACGCAGCGCCCGACGTCACGCTCAGACTGATTTTCTGTCTCTCTCGCACGCACTCTTTGTCGTGTCGTTTAATATTAGCGGCGTCTGCCGGAGGAGAGCCATACTGACTTAGTATCGGGTATAACCGTAGAGTTGCGGTGTCCGCAGCAACTCACAACGTTCCCCCTCGTTTTTATACCCGATGCTCAAAATGAGTATTGGGGTATATTAGATTTGTGGTAAAAGTGGATGTGTGTAACGTCCAAAAGGAATCGTTTCCGACCCCATAAAGTATATATATTCTTGATCAGCATCAATAGCCGAGTCGATTGAGCCATGTCTGTCTGTCCGTCTGTCCGTCCGTCCGTCTGTCCGTCCCCTTCAGCGCCTAGTGCTCAAAGACTACCAGAGCGAGAGTAACGATGTTTTGGATCCAGACTTCTGTGATATGTCACTGCTACAAGAATATTTCAAAACTTTGCCCGCCCACTTCCGCCCCCACAAAGGGCGAAAATCTGTGGCATCCACAATTTCAACGATACGAAAAAACCAAAAACGCAGAATCGTAGAGAATAACCATATCTTTAAGACTGCGGAATCTGAATTAGATCGTATTATTATTATAGCCAGATTCAAGAAAACAATTTCATTTTTTCTCGCCCTGTCTCTCTCTAACACACACGTAGCATAGGCGGCTTTGCTTAGAGTAAAACATTAGCGCCTAGATCTCAGAGACTATAAAATATAGAGCAACCAAATTTGGAATGCACACTCCTAATATATCGGACCGAGACGAGTTTGTTTCAAAATTTCGCCACACCCCCTTCCGCCCCCGCAAAGGATGAAAATCTGGGGATATTTACAAATCTCAGAGACTATTAAGGCTAGAGTAACCAAATTTGGTATCCGCACTCCTGTTAGATCTCACTATAAAACGTATATCTCAAAATTTCGCCCCACCCCCTTCCGCCCCCACAAAGGACGAAAATCTGTTGCATCCACAATATTGAGGATACGAGAAAACTAAAAACGCAGAATCATAGATAATGATCATATATATCAGACTGCTGAATCTGGATCAGATCAGATCATTTTTATAGCCAAAAGGAACAAATCAATTTGCGCTGGCTACGCAGCACCCGACGTCACGCTCAGACTGATTTTCTGTCTCTCTCGCACGCACTCCTTGTCGTGTCGTTTAATATTAGCGGCGTCTGCCGGAGGAAAGCCATACTGACTTAGTATCGGGTATAACTGTAGAGTTGCGGTCTCCGCAGCAACTCACAACGTTCCCCCTCGTTTGTATTTATTTTTCCACACCCTAAGCTCCGGTTTGTTTTTTTTTTTTATCTCACTTTTTATACCCGATACTCAAAATGAGTATTGGGGTATATTAGATTTGTGGTAAAAGTGGATGTGTGTAACGTCCAGAAGGAATCGTTTCCGACCCCATAAAGTATATATATTCTTGATCAGCATCAATAGCCGAGTCGATTGAGCCATGTCTGTCTGTCCGTCTGTCCGTCCGTCCGTCTGTCTGTCTGTCCGTCCCTATTAGCGCCTAGTGCTCAAAGACTATAAGAGCTAGAGCAACGATGTTTTGGATCCAGACTTCTGTGATATGTCACTGCTACAAAAATATTTCAAAACTTCGCCCTGCCCACTTCCGCCTCCACAAAGGACGAAAATCTGTGGCATCCACTATTTCGACGATACGAGAAAACCAAAAACGCAGAATCGTAGAAGCTGACTATATCTTCTAGAGTGCAAAATCTGAACCAGATCGTATAATTATTATAGCCAGAATCAAGAAAACAATTTAATTTTTTCTCGCCCTGTCTCTCTCTAACACACACGAAACATAGCCGGCTTTGCTTAGAGTAAAACATTAGCGCCTAGATCTCAGAGACTATAAAAGCTAGAGAAACCAAATTTGGAATGCACAATCCTAATATATCGGACCGAGACGAGTTTGTTTCAAAATTTCGCCACACCCCCTTCCGCCCCCGCAAAGGATGAAAATCTGAGGATATTCACAAATCTCAGAGACTATTAAGGCTAGAGTAACCAAATTTGGTATCCGCACTCCTGTTAGATCTCACTATAAAACTTATATCTGTAAAATTTCGCCCCACCCCCTTCCGCCCCCACAAAGGACGAAAATCTGTTGCATCCACAATATTGAGGATACGAGAAAACTAAAAACGCAGAATCATAGATAATGATCATATATATCAGACTGCTCAATCTGGATCAGATCAGATCATTTTTATAGTCAAAAGGAACAAATCAATTTGCACTGGCTACGCAGCACCCGACGTCACGCTCAGACTGATTTTCTGTATCTCTCGCACGCACTCCTTGTCGTGTCGTTTAATATTAGCGGCGTCTGCCGGAGGAAAGCCATACTGACTTAGTATCGGGTATAACTGTAGAGTTGCGGTCTCCGCAGCAACTCACAACGTTCCCCCTCGTTTGTATTTATTTTTCCACACCCTAAGCTCCGGTTTGTTTTTTTTTTTATCTCACTTTTTATACCCGATACTCAAAATGAGTATTGGGGTATATTAGATTTGTGGTAAAAGTGGATGTGTGTAACGTCCAGAAGGAATCGTTTCCGACCCCATAAAGTATATATATTCTTGATCAGCATCAATAGCCGAGTCGATTGAGCCATGTCTGTCTTCCGTCTGTCCGTCCGTCCGTCTGTCTGTCTGTCCGTCCCTATTAGCGCCTAGTGCTCAAAGACTATAAGAGCTAGAGCAACGATGTTTTGGATCCAGACTTCTGTGATATGTCACTGCTACAAAAATATTTCAAAACTTCGCCCTGCCCACTTCCGCCCCACAAAGAACGAAAATCTGTGGCATCCACAATTTCGACGATACGAGAAAACCAAAAACGCAAAATCGTAGAAGCTGACTATATCTTCTAGAGTGCAAAATCTGAACCAGATCATATAATTATTATAGCCAGAATCAAGAAAACAATTTCATTTTTTCTCGCCCTGTCTCTCTCTAACACACACGAAGCATAGCCGGCTTAGCTTAGAGTAAAACGTTATCGCCTAGATATCAGAGACTATAAAAGCTAGAGAAACCAAATTTGGAATGCACAATCCTAATATATCGGACCGAGACGAGTTTGTTTCAAAATTTCGCCACACCCCCTTCCGCCCCCGCAAAGGATGAAAATCTGAGGATATTCACAAATCTCAGAGACTATTAAGGCTAGAGTAACCAAATTTGGTATCCGCACTCCTGTTAGATCTCACTATAAAACGTATATCTCAAAATTTCGCGCTACCCTTTTCCGCCCCCACAAAGGACGAAAATATGTTGCATCCACAATATTGAAGATACGAGAAAACTAAAAACGCAGAATCATAGATAATGATCATATATATCAGACTGCTCAATCTGGATCAGATCAGATCATTTTTATAGCCAAAAGGAACAAATCAATTTGCACTGGCTACGCAGCACCCGACGTCACGCTCAGACTGATTTTCTGTCTCTCTCGCACGCACTCCTTGTCGTGTCGTTTAATATTAGCGGCGTCTGCCGGAGGAAAGCCATACTGACTTAGTATCGGGTATAACTGTAGAGTTGCGGTCTCCGCAGCAACTCACAACGTTCCCCCTCGTTTGTATTTATTTTTCCACACCCTAAGCTCCGGTTTGTTTTTTTTTTTTATCTCACTTTTTATACCCGATACTCAAAATGAGTATTGGGGTATATTAGATTTGTGGTAAAAGTGGATGTGTGTTACGTCCAGAAGGAATCGTTTCCGACCCCATAAAGTATATATATTCTTGATCAGCATCAATAGCCGAGTCGATTGAGCCCTGTCTGTCTGTCCGTCCGTCCGTCTGTCCGTCTGTCCGTCCGTCCGTCTGTCCGTCTGTCCGTCCCCTTCAGCGCCTAGTGCTCAAAGACTATAAGAGCTAGAGCAACGATGTGTTGGATCCAGACTTCTGTGATATGTCACTGCTACAAAAATATTTCAAAACTTCGCCCGCCACTTCCGCCCCCACAAAGGACGAAAATCTGTGGCATCCACTATTTCGACGATACGAGAAAACCAAAAACGCAGAATCGTAGAAGCTGACTATATCTTCTAGAGTGCAAAATCTGAACCAGATCGTATAATTATTATAGCCAGAATCAAGAAAACAATTTCATTTTTTCTCGCCCTGTCTCTCTCTAACACACACGAAGCATAGCCGGCTTTGCTTAGAGTAAAACATTAGCGCCTAGATCTCAGAGACTATAAAATATAGAGCAACCAAATTTGGAATGCACACTCCTAATATATCGGACCGAGACGAGTTTGTTTCAAAATTTCGCCACACCCCCTTCCGCCCCGCAAAGGATGAAAATCTGGGATATTTACAAATCTCAGAGACTATTAAGGCTAGAGTAACCAAATTTGGTATCCGCACTCCTGTTAGATCTCACTATAAAACGTATATCTCAAAATTTCGCGCTACCCTTTTCCGCCCCCACAAAGGACGAAAATATGTTGCATCCACAATATTGAAGATACGAGAAAACTAAAAACGCAGAATCATAGATAATGATCATATATATCAGACTGCTCAATCTGGATCAGATCAGATCATTTTTATAGCCAAAAGGAACAAATCAATTTGCACTGGCTACGCAGCACCCGACGTCACGCTCAGACTGATTTTCTGTCTCTCTCGCACGCACTCCTTGTCGTGTCGTTTAATATTAGCGGCGTCTGCCGGAGGAAAGCCATACTGACTTAGTATCGGTATAACTGTAGAGTTGCGGTCTCCGCAGCAACTCACAACGTTCCCCCTCGTTTGTATTTATTTTTCCACACCCTAAGCTCC